>NC_138369.1:183317805-183323417 GCF_054177405.1 Leptonychotes weddellii | reverse complement strand
TAAAGATTTTATTTATTTATTTGAGAGAGAGAGAATGAGAGAGAGCACATGAAAGGGGGGAGGGTCAAAGGGAGAAGCAGACTCCCCGCTGAGCAGGGAGCCCGATGCGGGACTCGATCCAGGGACTCCAGGATCATGACCTGAGCTGAAGGCAGTCGCTTAACCAACTGAGCCACCCAGGCGCCCTGTTGTTGTTGTTTTTAAGATTTTATTT
Source organism: Leptonychotes weddellii (assembly GCF_054177405.1). NCBI lineage: Eukaryota > Metazoa > Chordata > Mammalia > Carnivora > Phocidae > Leptonychotes > Leptonychotes weddellii. Next base: position 183,323,203 of record NC_138369.1, on the reverse strand, counting down.
ATTTATTTGAGAGAGAGAGTGAGCGAGACAGAGAGTGAGCACAAGTGGGGGAGGGGCAGAGGGAGAGGGAGAAGCAGGCTCCGTGCTGAGCAGGGAGCCCGATGTGGGGCTCAATCCCAGGTCCCTGGGGCGAAGGCAGACAATTAACCGACTGAGCCACTCAGGCGCCCCTGAAGTCTCTGTTTTTAAAAATATTTTCCGAGTACAGGTCTACCACAATTCATTTGCTCTATTTAATATCTAGGTTGTTTCCAGAATAAAATATTTTTTTAAGTTGCTACAACTCTAAATCTTTTAAATCTCTATCCTTACTGCCATGCTAAGAATTTCTCCACCTCAGCATCATATACAATATTTCATCTTAGTACTGTTATAGTTTTTCACATGTATCTTGTAACTGGCCACCTTTTAAAATTTCTCTTCTTGGTTCCACTATTTTTCAGTTCACTCTCGGGTCCTCTAAAGGGCAGCAATCATGTTTCTGCAAATAACAATAATTTGTTTTTTCCTTTTTAATATTTATGACTCTCGGTTCTTTCCTTGTTTTTGCCCCCACCCCCACCCCACCCCCACCGCCATTGCCTAGATCTAGAACACCTATTTTAAAAGCTCATTTCCAGCTCCAATGTGCAATTAAATTTGGGGGAAAAGAGAGAAGTACCGCACCAGTTAAATAACAACTGTCAAGTTGGAAGAGAGGAAACAGTAGGTTGAAAGCCTGATTCAAAACTAATTATTTAATTCAGCCAAGGTGGCCACAGTGTACTTTGTGGGGCCAAGCTGGGGTTGGACGGAGGAGATGGCTTACGTGGAGGGAGATGGGTTACTATAAGGGGTCTGAGCAAATCAGTAAATGTATTGATGATGAGAGGGAGGTTTCTCATAGAAAAGAAGTTGTAAGTATAGAAAGGGGGAAGGCTAGAATCAATTCTGTGGTATAAGATTAGAACAGGACGCATCAGTGTGAGCTCATGGGTTTTAACATGCATTATTATCTACATGGATTGATCTAGAAATAAATATAAAGGTATGTGTGTACACTTACATATAAGCATGTACGTATGAATATACATATGTGTATTTCCTGACTCGGCCACTGAGAGACCCAAAAGGCAGTAACACCCTAACAGCAATGAGCACACCGGCGCCCAGATCTGGGTTGCTAAAGTCTCCACGAAAGGGAACCAGATCTAAAACCTCTCTCCGGGAGCCATCCCCCCTATGGTTATATAATCACAGGTTTAGAGGATGTCTGGGTCTGCTCATTCATATTACAGATAGAAACACTGAAACCCTATTTTTTTTCTTTTGGTATTGGCTTCATGATGGCTTTTTGAGGATGGGTGGTAGGCATGACATTTCTTTCTCTTTCCTGCTGGGAAAATTGAGGCATGAAGGCATTATACCTCTATTAAGAAAAGAACCAAAGAACTGAGCTTTCATTTTCCAACTTATGAGGTAAAAGCCACTTGGTCACACAGCTGAAGACTGTATATTATTAGCTCTTTTCACAATGAACAGCTTTTCTTTCTGAGTTACCAAGCAGATACTTCCAACATCCCCTTGGTGTATGATTCTACACAACAGATACCAGGTACGTTGGCTGGGGGATCTTGCCCGTGACCCTGGATCCCTGAAATGCTGAGAAAGCGTTCCTCTGCTTGAAAAGGCAAGATGGGTACTTACATTTTTAATGATCAGTGGGTATCTTGTTACCCGTTGCATAGGCTTCAGTATAAAACTGGAGAGAGGCATCCCTTTACATCGAGGGTCCATTGCCAGCCTCTGAAATGAGAGAGTTTTTTAAATGTCCTTAAGAAATCTGCAAAGTCCATTCAGGGACATCCGCTCCCCCCGCCCCATCACATTGTCTCATTTATCTGGACGAGAACAGAGGAGCCTGGCGTTGGAAGGGCCTGACTCGATATCCTGGTCCAGGACGATGGCGATTGGAGACCCACCCCCTCCCTGGGACACACAGTCCCTCCCTTACAGAGATGAGATTCTGGCTCTACAGAGAATATTTCTTCTGTATATCTGCCAGACCTTTTTAACAGCCCCGAGAGGAAGAAGAAACACGAGGCTGTAGAGTTAGAATAGAAACTCCCCTTAAGTCCCAGAGATGCCAGAGGGGCTGAATCTCATTGTCTCGTTCGGATGGAGCCCGCACACACCTGTGGGAGCCCCAGGCAGGTGGGGACAGTGGTGCTGAGACAGGAGGGGGGCAAAGGACTACAACCTCAAGTCTTGCGGGTTGTCCCCACCCTAGACCACCTGTCCCTTTTGTCAATTCAGCCAGAGGAAAGGGTCCTATCCCAAAAGATGATCCCGTCTGTAACTCACAGGGATTATGTGGTGACTCAGCTCTCAAAGGCACTGGCCAGGTTTAACACCTTAGAAACGGGCAGTTGCCATGACCTAGGCCCCAGGTCCTGGGAGGTGTCAGCTTCCCAACCTGCTCCTGCCATGGACATCATCATTCCAGGAACACCTCATACCTGGCAAAGGCGTGTCAAACCCCCACAAGGGTGAGGCGAGGAGAGGTGATGAGGGAGGGGAAACAGGCCCCCTGTCCTGGGTGGTGTCAGCATTTCCCTCAAGCTCAAGTGCATCCAGTGATGAATTCATCCTGCCTTGTGTCCGGGGAGGACCGGCCCTTGGCTGAAAGCCCAGGTGGCCCAGCATCTGCTCTCCAGTCTCTAGACCACCCTGGGCCTACTTTTTACCAATATTTCTCCCCTTCGAATGACTTTAGAATGCCCCCCCCCTCCCCATTCATCGGCTAACAAATCAAAGCATTTAATGTTGAGAAACACCAGGGGAAAAGGAAAGAACAAGCATGTGGGATGCTGCAATCAAGGAGAGATCTCACAATGATGATTCCACAAACGTGCTTAGTGGTGGGGGAGGGAATGGCCTGCCCCCAAGTGCACAAGGTACAAAGAGAAGCCTGCTGTTAGTATTATTGGTCTACTCACCAAAATGTAACTGAGGTTCCGCAAAAGTTATTTGATTCTTTCTCTGGGAGACACGGAGGCTGAGTGGACCAGTGGGGCCAGCGGGGACCTGCCCTGGCCAAGGCCAAGTCCCAAGGCCTGCAGCCCCCAGCAGCATGGGGCCCACCTCCTCAGATGTCCCTTGGGGGACACATGGCTCTCGAGACCCCTATTATCCCCCGAGGCAGAGGTCCTGGCATCCCACACTCACCCCCACACGCTTTTTAGAGCTCGAGGCCAACCACAAAAACCAACTGGAAAAGGAACAAAGGGTCCCTTGAGATTCCCGGCCATTCCCTCTGCAGCAAAGAACGGGGGGTGCTCAGACCAAACAGAATGGGGCACCTCAGATGCACCAGCCCCGCTGGGCCTGACAAATGAGATCGAAGATTTGAACCTGCATCCAAATAACACCGCTAACACGGGGACCACAGGTCAGCGTTTCCGGGTGCAGGCTGGCCCCTCCTCTCCAAGCCCAGCCCTTTGGTCAAAGCCCCACCTGCCGGCCCGCGGCAGGCCCCTAGTGCTCGGCCAAGACCTCGGCCCCACTGGCTGTTTTTAGCAGGAATATGCTGGCAGGCTTGAATTCGCTCCTCGCACACCCAGCTGCCCTGCGTCAGCCACTGAGGGGCCGGGACTTGGCTGAGCCTGGACTCCTTACTTTGACAAACTCCTTGAAGTCCGGGGCCTCGTCTGTCTTCTGCTGGATCAGGGCAGCTCCGTTGAGCTGACAGCTGCAGAAGCGAATGTAGGGCTGCATATGCAGCAGCTGGGCGGTCAGGATGTCGCCGATCATCTTCACGGGCATTTTCTCCCCTGACATCTTCTTGCGGACCCGCAGCGCTCTGCACGGGGACACGGGAAGTGAGCCCCCTGCCTTCACACTAGCCGCCGGTGACGGGGCGCACTTTGAGGCCATACAGAAACAGAACGTGTGGGAGGGGCACAAACCCAGGGCCACTAAAGGATCTACTGGGGGAGACAAGGAACAGAAAAGAAGCACGTCCGGTGCTACAGAGAGGTATCACCAGGGCAGTTTTCCTTGGCCTGATGGCTGTCTGCTGGTTCTTTTTTTTTTTTAAAGATTTTATTTATTTGAGAGAGAGAATGAGACAGAGAGCATGAGAGGGAGGAGGGTCAGAGGGAGAAGCAGACTCCCTGCCGAGCAGGGAGCCCGATGCGGGACTCGATCCCGGGACTCCAGGATCATGACCTGAGCCGAAGGCAGTCGCTTAACCAACTGAGCCACCCAGACGCCCCTGGCCTGGAACTTCTTCTTTTGTTTTTTTTTTAAAGATTTTATTTATTTATTTGAGAGAGAATGAGAGAGAGCGAGCACATGAGAGGGGGGAGGGTCAGAGGGAGAGGCAGACTCCCCGCTGAGCAGGGAACCCGATGCGGGACTCGATCCCGGGACTCCGGGATCATGACCTGAGCCGAAGGCAGCCGCTTAACCGACTGAGCCACCCAGGCGCCCTGTCTGCTGGTTCTTAGGAGTAACTTTTCAGAGACATCTTTGCTGAACAAGTCAGCATGAAAAATATACTTTTCTTTCTTATGGAGAAATAGGGGATCATTTCTCTCGTAAGTCAGACAGGATCCCTGTGTCGACGTCTCACTTTATGGATTATCTGTGGTCTAAGTCCCAGGCTACTATGGCCCAGCACTGAGTCTGTTCCCAGCCAATGTCACCCGAGGGAAGCTACCGTTGCCAAGGGACATAGAGGCTCATTTTCAGACTAAACAGAACATAATTAAGATGGTAAATCAACTGCTGCAGAGAAATAATCCCATTATGTTCACCAAAGCCCGGGATAAATGGTTGTCTGAACTATCTGTGCTGTTCACTGCTTCATCGCTGTGGCTAATTTGAACTTGACTGGGTTAGGAAGTTCTGAAGAGAGAAGCCTATTTATATGATAATGGACCAGTGAACCCAAACAATTCATCTCCTGGAAGTTGAGAAGAGACTGAAAGGGCTGGGAGGTGTTTGTTCTGAGATCCAGCTGCAGTCGGAGTGTTGAGGGCCATGAGAGCCAGGACTGTGCAATCCACCCAACTCCAGTATGTGAGCTCCTAACACCAGCCTCTAGAGGGCACATCACTGAGCCTCTACACAGCAAGGAGAGCGATGCGCTAGGAGGGCAGGACCACAACACCGGAGGCCATGAGTGTGTTCTGCCTCCCCCAGTGATGGTGGATGGATGGATGGATGGTTGCATGGATGGATGGATGGGTGGATGGATGAATGGATGGGTGGGTGGATGAATGGATGGGTGGGTGGATGGGTGGATGGGTGGATGGGTGGATGGATGGATGGATCAGTGGATGGATGGGTGGGTGGATGGATGGGTGGATGGATGGATGGATGGATGGATGGATGGATGGATGGGTGGATGGGT
>NC_138369.1:183298272-183317705 GCF_054177405.1 Leptonychotes weddellii | reverse complement strand
TCCTACAATTTTGGCTAAAGAAAAATCTTTGGGCTGGGCAAACAAGTCCAGGAGAGAAATCTGAAGGGCAGTAAGTTAGGTGGTCTGAATAATTAGTAATTCCACCTCAAGCAGATGCCCTCATATGGAGAGGCATTGGTCAGCACTGGCTGCTTGGTGTGTGAGGGGGGGCCACTGATACCCTCAGGATGGCCAAATGGCCATCGCTCATTGAGGGGGTTGGTATGGAATGTCTCCCAACATGTAGAAATTTGCTCAAGGGTGATGTCACCCCCAATTACCCAATTATGGGGGACCAGAGCCCTGCATAACCATGTTATAAACTTGCTATGGATGGAAACAGGAAGAAATTCCATCATTCCATCATTTTCTTATTAGGAGCAGCAAAACAATCTTTCTCTAAGAGAATAAAAGTACCTCACCCTGCTGCCCCACTTTTAAAAAAATCATGGAGGAGACAAGGAAAAGAAGAAAGAGCACACACAGATGGCCATTGTCTTGAAGAGGTTAAACCAGTGCCTGGGTTCTGGAAGAACTCATCCAGAACACACTCAACTTATCCAACCAGGGAACAGGCTTACAGTCAGGCCCCGACTATGGACCAGGCACCTGTCAGGTTCCGGGGTGGGTCTCCTCCTGGGATGTTCTGCATAGGCAGGACTTACGATGACTGGGCCCAAATGGGTTTGAAAGGAGGGTGTCACCGGGCTCGGGGGTCATGTGACTCAGTCGCCACAGCTCTGCCCTTTGGTGAGCTGGTTCATAATCTCATCTAAAGGTTTACTGGCTTGGGCGCCTGGGTGGCTCTGTCGGTTAAGCGGCTGCCTTAGGCTCAGGTCATGATCCTGGGGTCCTGGGATTGAGCCCCATGTCAGGCTCTCCACTCAGTAGGGAGCCTGCCTCTCCCTTTCCCTCTGCCCCTCCTCCTGCTGGTGCTCTCTCTCTCTCTTTCTCTCTCAAATAAATAAAAAATAATATCTTTGAAAAAAATAAAGGTTTACTGGGTCAAGGCCTTGAACTGCCATGGTAATCGATCAGCTAATGAACATTTCTAAGAGTCCTCAGCTGTTTGCTGGATGAATGAGCGCTCCTGACCCTCTGGAGTCCAAGAGCTAGCATGTATTCATACGTCCCAGGTGTCAAACCCTTTTCTGCATACATTGCTTATTCTCCCTCCTGGCTGTTGGCACACCTGAGGCACGTGGAAACTGAGTCACCCGACCGAACTCACACAGCTGATACTGACAGAGGGGGTTCTCGACCCCAGGCGGTGTGACCCGGGAGCTTGGGGTCTGTAAGCACTGAGCCTGGGACAACAGGCCCAGCACCCAGACCTGCCTCCATGCCTGAGCCGCTCCACGTGGGCCCTGTCCTTCCCCCAGAAGGAGGCCATCTTGACTTCTCTCTGTGCTTCCCACGGCCCTCTTCTCCTCTCCCTGCCACCACTCCTGGCGTCCCCTCCAGGCCCAGCCTTTCCCTCCCGCCCCCCCCCGGCAAAGTTCCCTCCTGTCTCCCCACCCTGTCTCCACCCCCGAGATGGGTTTGTTACTCTTTATTTTTGTTTTCTGCTCAAAATAAAAGTATATCTATCTTCAGTTAAAAAGAAGGTCAAATACTTTATGTTTAAGGAAAAACTTTTCTTTTTTTTTTTTTTTTTGAGAAGCTCCTTCATTTTCCTCCAAGCAAGGAGGCAGGAGAGGATGTTGACTAAACACAAACAGTTCCCAGCACCTGGGTTTGCGCGGCCCTATGTCTCATCTGCGTCCCTTCTGCTGTCACTCCTGATGGCTGTGTATGAGGGGCCTGTGCCCGCTCTTAATGTGAAAAGGTTCTAGATCTTTCTGCCCTACTCTTCTTCTTAAAAGCAAATTTCACAGCTCTCCACTCACCAGGAAGAGCGAATCATCCATTCTAACCCCCAACCGTAGTAGGAAGTCCCTATGCCCAGTTAGCACCCCTTTATTTTCATTTATTTTATTTCTTCTTTATCTGTTTCCTAAATCCCAGGTCCTCCCCATTCCCACCCCAAGTACAAGTCACTGGCCCTTGGATCAGGAGTGACAGACAGGCGTCGGCTCACTAGTGACCTTCCAGGGAGTGCTGCCTTCAATCCTCTTTATCCGAAAATGCCTTCCTCTTCCAGCCTGCAAGGATCCCTAAAATCTCCCTATCACTGGGGTGATTCCTTTGCACGAGGAAGTTAAGTCTATGTAACGAAGGGATGTAGCAAAACGTTCCCTATACAGTCTACAAGATGGGTGCTCACCCTATAATCCTTCTCCTTTTTCTGTATGTTTAAAAATTTTCGTAATAGCATATTGACAAGAAAAAAAAAAAGAAATCAGGTCCCCAGGTAGCTCCTATTAAATATTTCATCTAGAATAGGAAGACACTGGTTCACCCAGACGAACTCTCAGGTCATCAGAGGAAGGGGCCGGAGCGCAGCTGGAAGGTGGGGCTGTCCCCGCCGCTAGGTTTGACGGGACTGCCTGTGTGCCCGGACCACGGCTGGCCTCCTCGCTCCTCAGAGCCCCGCATGCTCGACAAGGCAGGCACCATGACTGCAGTTTTACAGGCCCCGAAACAAGGGGTCCAAGAGTTCATCTGCCCAAGGAAACTGCCCAGAACAAGTTAGAAGGTGCTGGAACCCCGGACAAAAACTTAGGACATTTGCCTCCTGGTTCCACGTTCTTTCCATCGGGGGCAGGACTGGTGGGAACCCCCAGTGGGTGATCCACAGAGCAGCCCGGGGCACAAGCCTGCCTGCTGTGTGACTTCAACAAGTCACTTGCCCTCTCTGAGCCTGGCTTCCCCAGCTGAAACAGCACTCCAGGCTCCACTTCCGGGGCTGGGGAGCACATCCGCGCTAACAGGAGGAAGGGGCGCGCGAGCCTGGCCGTGACAGAGCTCGAGGAAGGGGCTTCTGCTTCCTTGCCAGGACAGGGGGGAGGGTGAGATGGGGGGACAGCAGGAAGGTATGGGGAGCAGTGCAGCAGCACATTCCCGACGGGCGGCAGGGGCCACTTGGGAACATCAGACACACCTGCCACCGCCCCGCCCCCCACTGATGGCCGCCCAAGGAGAGGGGGTTCACCTGTAGGTATATTTCCAACAGAAAACTCTTGTGTCTATTTTGAAACAACTTGTCTCCAGCCCTTTAGGTTCAGCACATGTCGGTTCCGGCCTTAACCAGCCCGCTTGCCCCAGGTGATAGAACAGCCCCTCTCCAAGGCCAGCGGGCTGAGCCCAGCACTTACGATGGCCAGGTGTGTGTCATCTAAAGACCCCGCAATAATCACCCTACACAGGAGGTACGCTTATCATCCCCATTTTACAGATGAGGACACCGAGGCCCGGAGAACGTAAGTGACTCGCCCAAAGACACAGCCAGCAGGGCAAAGAGCAAGGTGTGAGCCCAAGCGTCTGACCCATAGCCACGCTCAGAAGCTTCCACAGCACCGTGCTCGAGGAGGAGGATGGAAATGCTTTCTCAAAGCACTCCTGGGGGTCATCTCTGAGTATTTGCTTTCCAGAACATAGAGAAAGCAGATGTCGTATTTTTACTTTACCTCCACTGCTCTCTCCATCCCCCAGCCGCTCCCGAACACACACTCAGGAGAAGTGGAGACCTGAAATTACTCTATAAAAACAAGGGCTCACACTTAGGAAATCGCCCCTTCCTAATCACATGAAGGTAGAGCTCAGGAAGGGGCGCCAGCTACCCGGGGCTGCGCTGCACTCTTGGGCCCGGCAGAGGGTGGCCCATCCTCCCCACCGGCTGGACCACCATGGACCTACTCTGCGTTCTTAGCAAGTCATGTTCCAAAGTATGGCCTGCTGGGCCCAGATCTGGGAGCTTCATTTTAGAACTGGAAGGGGCCTTTGTGATGACATAATCCAGGCCCCTCACTGGACAGCAGGGGACACGGAGGCTCGAAGAGGCAGGGCAGGGAGCTGGGCTCCAAACCCAGGGCTCCTGACTCCCAGCCCAGGGCCTCCTCCCTGCAGCCGCCTCTGGAAACTGCAATGGGAATAAAATACCAACAGCTCCAGGCAGGCTTCTCGGAGCTTGAGCCTGAGGAAACGCTGACCGTGGGCAGCAAATGCTCCAACCCTTTTCCAACCACAGGAGCCAAGAATGTCCCAAGAGAACAACATGCGCCCTGGGGACCCCGGGTCTGCAGGCGGGCAAGTGCAGAGCTGGCCCAGGCCCCCCAGGAGGGAGCCAGGGCCGGCGGGGGTCCCCCGCTCTGCAGACTCTAGACGTGCCGTGAAAGCAGGAACTTGGTGATTGACTCTGCAATGCCAGACTGGGGGTGTTTCCGGAAAGCATCGGGGCGACAAGGAGCCACGGTGCTTGTGAGTGGAAAGGAGCGGAAGAGGCGGAAAGAAACATGGGGTGGCATGCACAGGGGACACGCGGACGAAGCCACACAGAGGTGCTAGTGTGTGAGAGCCAGGGGGCAGGGGGCGCGAAGCAAGGCCGGGGTTAGGGGAGAGAGGCTTACTTCAGTAGTTTGATATTACACATAATCAGCTCCTTCCAGTTAACAAAAATCATAGCACCCTCTTTCTCCGTCAGCAGCTCACACTCCATCAGGGGTTTCTGAAAGATCTACAGGTGCAGAAAATGAAGTGGTTCAGAAAGCAAACAGTTAGCTCACAACTCGAGCACAACGCACGCAGCTCTGTTCCACGCATGGAAGGGCCCACAGGCAGCTGCGCCTTCCAGCAGCATCTGCAGCAGATGGCCCCTCCTCTGCCTGAGCCGCTGGGGGAGCCCCCATCAGGTCTGCCCTGTTTGAGGGGGGAGGCCAGCTGAACTCTCGAGGCTGGGCCTTCCCTCCCCCAGGACAAAGCCGAGAGGCCTGTGCAAGGTCCCGAACACTCTTCCCTGCCCACGGTGGGGGATGGGCATGGCCGGGAAAAGTCGGGGCTTCAAGATGCACGTGGGTGTGCATGCTCGCTTCATGCTCGCCTGCAGCATCTGCTCCCCAGACAAGCCTTGGGCATCCCGAGGGGAGCAGCCGTAAGCAGCGGGGCCTCCAACAGGGAGCCTGGGTGGGGGCTTCTGGCCCCGGCTGGGCCGGTGTAGGGACTGGCTGCGGGAAAGAAAGGAGCCTGCCCAGGCTCCAAGCTCCGTGTGGTTGGGTGACTCAGGGTAAATCACAGCTCTCTGCCCAGCCCCACGTGGGGAGCCCGGGCCTCCAAAGAGGTCATTATCTAGCACCGGAGGCACGGGGCGCTTCGGAAGATTCTTTAGAGATGGGACAGCCTATTGTTGACGTAAACGTGGCCGGGCTCAGGCTGATCGCTGGGAGCCCTACTCTTCGTGAGTTCTTAAGCCGACATGGAACCCGGCATATACCAGACACTGCACAGAAGTGCCACGTCTAAGGGGACGACACTCACATCCTAGACATCCGAGATTGTATATTTAGGGACGCTCATGTGTCTTGAGGAGCGGGCACCTTTTTTGAGTGTGCATCAACACTTCCTAGGCATGAATGGTGGCCTCCTGGAGCCGAAATCTATCCTGCCTTCTGTACTCATTGAACACGGGGCAGCTGAGCGGTGACTTCCTGGGTGTAAGACTGTCCAAGGAGATGGTTGCGCAACTGTTAGGTGGTGGGAGGTGGGGAGGGGGCAGGAGTTTCAAAACTATTACAGTACTTTTCAAACTGTACAGTGACCCTGACATCCAGCTCTGCAAACCCCTGTTTGCCAATATGGCCGCCTCCCATGAGTATGGACCAAAGGCTTCTTGAAAAGCAGGGGTCCCCAACTCTGCATCTCCCCAGCCTTCTAGACCAAGTGGCCCAGGCCTTTCGACAGCTACCTGGGAGGAGAGACAAAACGAGGAGTCATCCAGGACATGGGGGGTGGGGCATGGGGACCTGCAAGGAAACATCTTCGTCCTCAGCAACGGATTTTCCTCAGGGGTAATATGTACCGCTAGGAATAACTTGGGATATCGGCCGGATTGGCAGTGATTTTCAGATGCCAACCCTGAGGGCCGGGAGACCACGGGACCTGCTCAACGGCATCAACTAGCTGGCAGCTGAGCCATTGCTTCTCTAGACTCTCAATGCCTGCCCATGTGTCTCCTTCCATACACCTCCTCACGGACTCATTCATCCCTTGGCACGAGCCATCTCTGCCCACATATAGGGATGACTCAGAGGGCCACGGATGACAGTCCAACCGTCTTCTCTCGGGTACGAATCTCCTATGTGGTTTACCATCCAGATGCTCCCCACGCATCAGAAAATTTCTCAGGCTGAGAATCAGGAGGCCGTCCTCCTTCACTGAGCAGCACCCCCTACCCTCTGCCAGCGCCCCCCAGCACTCCCGGCACCCACCACTGCCATTACCTCTGTGACCAACTGCAGGTCATTGACATAGTTCTCCTCTGTGACAATGAGTTCGTGGATGTATCCTTGTCGCTTTCTCTCGGTTGGGGTCAACATATCCAAGAGGTGTAAGTCTGAACACCCTGGAAAACACAACCGTCGGGGCATTTCAGTCCAAGTCTGGGGAAGCCCATACAGCTTCTCAGTGGAGAGCCCCAGGGCCCCATGCCTGCCGGCCCCTGTGGTCTCACTCTAGCTGGGCACTGTTAGGGGTTGGAGTGTGTCCCCTAAAAATACACAGGAAAGTTCTAACCCTCGGTACCTGTGAATGTGACCTTATTTGGAAATAGGGTTTCTGCAGACATAATCAAATTAAGATGAAGTCACACTCAATTAGGGTGGGCCCTAATCCAATATGACTGGTGTCCTTAGCAGGAGATATCCAGGGGCGCCTGGGTGGCTCAGTCGGTTAAGCGTCCAACTGTTGGTTTTCGGCTCAGGTCATGATCTCAGGGTGGTGAGATCAAGTCCCACGTCAGGCTCCGCGCTCAGCGCAGAATCTGCTTAAGATTCTCTCTCCCTCTGGCCCTCCCCCTGCTTGCTCTCTTTCTCTCTCAAATAAAATAAATAAATAAATAAATAAAATCTTTTTAAAAAAGAGGAAGAAGAAGACATACAGAGACAGACAGAAGGAAGGCCATGTGGCAACACAGGCAAGGACTGGGGTGAAGCAGCTACAAGCCAAGGAACTCCAAGGTTGCTAGCAGCCATCAGAAGCTACGAGAAACGCATGGAAAAAAAATCGCCCCTAAAATCCTCCAGAGGAACGTGGCTCTACCCAACACCTTGATTTTGCGCTCATCTCCAAAACTGTGAGAAAATAAATCTCCGTTGTTGTAAGCCACCCCGCTTGTGGCCGTTTGTTGCAGTAACCCCAGCAGACTCATATGGGTGGCACGTTCCTGCTTCCTCCAGGCCGGTAAAATAACGTCGAGAGGAGACTAAGTAGCAGCGGGCCGGTATGTCCTGAGGACTCTCACCATGCCAGGCGCTGTCCAAGTACGTGGACAGCTGTGCTTAAGGCTCGCACAGATACTGTAATCATCGCCATTTTACACACAGGGACACGGAGGTTTAGACAGGTTGACCCGCTCAAGATGTCTCAGGGGGGTGGTGGCCGAGAGCCGAACCTGACACTTTGAGACCAGAAACTGGGCTTGACCCCAGACCACTGCTGTTGGGTCCAAGCTACAGGAGGGCATCAGGTTATCCTGAGGTTGGATTTTGGAGGATGAAGGGGCTGTGCTGAGGCTCCTGATGGGCGTGGGGACAGGGCAGATCGGTGTGGAGCGCATTCAGACAGCGCCGCGTAAACTTGGAGCCAGGCTGCTGCCCTGCGCCCCTAGGAGCCGAGCAGCAGGGCTGCAGGTGGACGGGGAAACCCCTCCAGCGGCAGGCAGCTGGGCCATCTGTGGCCCCAGGTGCCCAAGGGAAGGGGCTCTGTTGACCTTGCAGGGGGCACACACAGGAGACGGTGCCCGCCCTCGCCTCTGCTCACCTGGCTGGTCATTTCGGGTTTTGTTTGCATCGAATGTTCTCAGGTTATCAGCAGAAGCTGCCTGGTGACACAGATACACCGGGATGAAGCGCGGGAAGCTCCGTTCCCGGGGGGCGCCCCTCATACAGGCCTGGACCCCCCTGTTCCAGGCCAGTGGGTTCTCCTCTCCTTTTTATGAGGGGGTTCTTCGTTTAATCACAAAAAGCCCAGATTTGTCAAACAGACTGAGAGGTGTCCTGGATGTGGGTGGGAGTGGGAGCACAGAGTGCCAGCCACTTGCTGTTTGCATACCATCGGCCCACAAGGGGGCGTGACGGAGCACGATGTGAAAACCCGGCGGCCACCAGGGGTTCTCAGAGTCCCCAGACCCGTGGTAGCAGCACCAGGGAACTTGTCAGAAATCAAATTATCAGGCCCCTGCGGAACAGACGACCTGGAGTTGGGGCCCAGGAATCTAACGTAACAAGTTCTCCAGGTGATTTTTTTTGTTGTTTTAGGCAAACTAAAACTTGGGAAGCTTGCTCTGGGCTGTCAGGGGTTTCTCCGAGTTTCCATCTTCCCCCTCTGTAGTCAATATGCTGGAAGCTTCTGCAAATAGAATGACCCCTCTGGGGGCGAATGACATCACTGACTTCTCACCGAATGTTTGCGCCAGAGATTAACTCCAAGTCTGGGTGCTTCCAGTGCTCAGTCTTGTCCCCTACCCTGGCCAAAGGCCCTTTCTAGAATGCCGTTGCTTCTCTTCCTGGAACAGGACAGTTCTGGGATGAGCAGGCAGATGGATGCTGGGAAAGCAGCAGGGATGAGCCATCCTTACATTAATACTCTCCATGCCCATCCATCTAAGACCTCACTGAAAGCCACGGCAGCCAGGCCAAGCTGTCATTCCACGGGGGCCACGAGCGGAGCATAAACCACGGGGCGGGTCTGCAAATGAATCTGGAACCTGGACCCTCTGCTCAGCCCCCAGCCTGGCCCAGCTGTTCTTGGGACATAGGCCGTGCTTTATTAGAACAACTGCTTCCACAGCGAACTCTCGGGAGGGAAGCAAGTCCTGATCGCTCACTCTTGTCCCTTCAGCCACCCTCTGCCCAGCTGTGTGAGCTTCGGCTTCTGGGAAGTAGAGTGATGCCCCCAATTTCTTTGGCTTTCGTGAGGAAAGCCCCCCGGGAAACACCCTTCAGCTCGGGAGGAAACATCTCATGCCTGCCCTGTTCTCACCAGACCTTCCTATTAGTGAGTCAAGGAGCCCAGGGGCAAGGCCATTTCTTGTTACAGGACAGAATACTGTCCTTGCATGGCAGGGACTTGGGTGATGAGCTGCTCACGGAGCAGAGTCTCCCCTAGAATGTGCAGGACATTGCTTTCTGCGGGAATATTAGAATATTGTTTAGAGCTGGGGTTCTAAGACTCATCCCACAAACACTGTGCAATGAGGTATGCAGGGATACAAACATCGGGCTCATGGTGGACCCCGGTTGGACAGTCTGCCGAACGTCCCCTTAGGTCACAATTTCCCTTGGAAGCTATCACGGATGCTATAAACTCTGACCTCTGAAAACCCATGTGTATGACACACACAACATACACACACATTTTGCACACAATTTTACAAGGTTCACAGGCCCTCTTGAAGCTTGTTCGGGTATCTCATTCATTCATTCATTTCACAAGTATTTACTGAGGTTCCATCATGAGTCTGGCACTAGCTGATGGGTGCTGAGGATTCGCCATGAAAGAGGAGAAATGCCTGCCCTCCAGAGCACATGGCTAAGAACCTTGGGGTCCTCAGCTGGGGGTGGTACTACTCCCCATAGGCTGAAGGTGGTACTGACACCCCCCCCACCAAATTGAGGCTCCTACTGCATTCACCCACACCCCCAGGCTGAGAATGCATTCTTGGTTGTCGTAATGACCGGAGGTGATGGCTGGGATTGGGTGGGCTGGACCAGAGCTGCTAGATGTCCTGCAATATACAGGACAGAGAATTGCCTGCCCCGATGTCAACAGCCCCCCACTGAGAAACGCTGACATTACTGGAAACTGACAATGGGACCAGGACTACCCTCTGCAGCAAGGATGGTGCAAGCGACCAGCAGGAATCAGAAACGAGGATCCAGGAAGACACCTAACAGGAAATGGCTTGCTCTGGATTTCAGAAGTTCTTCAGAGTCTTCAAGTTTTACATGGTTTTGAAGAAGCTCAGAGCCAAAGCAACAGCAAAAGGTCTAGTGGGGGAATGAGGCCATCAGTCCAAGAATCCCAGGTGCTGGGGCCAGTTGGGGTGCACTGGAGGTCTATTACACATGGGAGGGTGGTGGGCATGAGGAGGCCGCATGGCGTCCTACTCCGGGCAGCTCCGGCCTTCTGGTCATCCACCCAGCAGACCCACGTCAGAGCTGATGGAGCTGAGAGATGCTGTGTGACTCTGCGCTGCTTGTCCCAACAAGTTCCACCCCACGCTGCCCACCTATCAGCGTGCCTGGAGACAAGAGGAGGGCTCAGGTGGCCTCTCCAGGCCCCAGCATGCAAAGAAAAGCAAAGATATTTCGGGGAGATTTGTCTCAGCATTATAAGCCAACACTGTTGGCTTTGAATCGTCTTTTTAGCTACTGAACTGACCCGTAGGATGCTGTTTTGAAAATTCTTACTGGTGGGTGCCAGACCAAGAGAACCATTACAGACTTAAAATAGGCACTTTGAACTAAAAAACATCCTTTCTTTGAAAATGTAATATTTAGAAAAACAAACGAGTTTAAAAACTCCATTATTCAGAGCCGGGTAAATGGAAAAGACATTTCAAATAAAAGAGTTTTCTTTAAGGGTGGAGGGACATGGTCCTTCTCTCCTTTGGGAACCAGGATAAACATGGTTTGCTGGCTCCCTTTCCCGGTGAAAAATGAAAGGATAAAGTACAGCAAATAACTTTTCACGGACATCTCGGTATGATGAAGGGATTCTTAGAACTAACCATAATCCACTCACAGCTGAAATAATACTGCAAGTGACTCCAGGCAGTTAAAAATGATCCCCAATTACAGCCCACATAAAATTCCTAATCTATGTGCTGTCCCTTATAATCTTGTGGAGTGAGACACATTTACAAAATGGAGAGAGCCATGATACCCCTTTGGAAGGATTTGAGTCTGGGGTACTGGAACGAATACGGGAAAATCTTAGCCAAAAAGGTCATCTTGTCCCCTCAATTGGAAAATGTTCCTATGAACAGCATTGTCTAAATAAATTGCTTTATTACCAAAGTAATACATAAACACAGGCTTAATGTAAACAGTTCAAAGGATACAGAAGTACTTAGAGTAAAACCTGAGAATCACCCCTCTCCACATCCCCACCATTCTACTTCCTTTCCCAACAAGGCCCATAATTTAAAAAACCAAACCAGCCCCACAGCAAGCTGGCCCCTGGGCAAAGCAAATAAACAGGCTTTGTTCCTGTTATGAACGGGCCAAGATATACTATAAGATGGTCAATAAATATTTATTAAGTTCCTATGAAGTCCAAGAGACACAGAAATGAGCAAGATAATGTCCTTGTCCTCAAGGAAACTCACAGCCCGGAGGGAGACTCGACATGAAAACTAAACTTAAAATAGCAGGCAACAGAGACCGGGCCTGTAGGCCGCGGGGATGGTGGAGTCTGTAGGACTCAGAGAAGTAGACGCTCCTCGCTCCTCATCCCGAAGGAGGAAGGCTCCTCGAGGAGGGGGTGGGGGGGGGCCCGTATCAGGGAGGATGGGGCCATTATGTTGGGGGTGTCAGGCCAGCATGCCAGGTAAATGCAGAGACACTGTGGGAGACAAGGTGGGAAGTGGGAAGAGGATAAGGCGGGAGGTGAGGTCATGATGGCAGAGGGCCCAGGTGAGAAATCTGGGTACCACTCAGCCATATGGAAACTCAGGCAATGGTTTTTCATCTTCAAGGGAAAGGCTATATACCAATGTCTCTGGGGACAGGCCGCCCAAATCCTCTGGCTACATGGCCCCGCTCCCCAGGATACACACTGGAGCTGGAGATCCCATCTCTCCTGAAGGCTTCTCCAGGCTTGGCCTGAATGTAGGACACGGGAGCCTCATGGGTCCTGGTGTCTCCTGCCAGGTGAGCCCACGCCCCCCAAGGCTACACTGGATTTTTTCTGGGAAAATGAATCTACCTGTGCTGCCTTCAACCCCCTGGCCAGAATGGCACACATGGGTGGCTCATCCCATAGGAAAGGCCACAGCGGATGTGCCATAGAGGAGGGCTCTCTGGTCAGAGCACTTCGTCCTCCACCTGCAGCTGACCGCCCCCCGCCACCCCCACCCCATTCTCTCAGCTGTGAACTTGTCCGTCCCCGCTGTGTGCTGTGCCTGGAGCTGGGGCTTGGGGATGAATGAGGCGAGCGGGGTCCTTGTCCTCGGGGAGCCTCGGTCTACTAGAGGCTCGGGCAGCCCATCCAGGCGCTGTTCTTGCCGAAGGACAGCTTCCTTGCAGAGGCGCCCCTGGAAGCTGCCGGCCCTCAAGACCTCGGAGCTGAAGTCCCTGAGACTAGATTTCCATGGGGGTCTAGAGAAGCTGGGGGGGCATGGGGACCTGTGGGGGGGACGTCGGGGGGGTGCCCCCTGATGGCACCAAAGCCCAGGCCGCCCTGTCCAGCCTGTCTTGGGGACCCCCCAGCTCCCTCTGAGGGTTTCCACCCGGCCACACTCGGTATAACCCAGCAGCTTCAAAAGTACCAACGTGGCTTCCAGATAAAGCGTTCTCCCAAGAAGGGGGCTCCGGTCTACGTGGGCTGCCAGGCAGTTTCGTGACGACTGAGAATTTGCAAAAATCAAATTACTCTTGGGGTTCAGGTCTCTCTTAATTTGCCATAAAGGAGAATATTGGTAGCTTTGTAACGAAAGGCAGAACACTCGTGGCTTTAGAGCCGATGCCGAATCCCTGGCGTGGCGTCAAGTGGCCCACGGTATGCTCTTGTCAGCTCATTCCTGGCCCCGGTTCTGTTACCCCCAGCCTTTGTTGTCTCTCCTTCCTGAGCTCCTGCTTTCTTTTTTGTTTGTTTGTTTTGTTCTGGTTTTTTAGAAGATTTTATTTTTAAGCAATCTCTATGCCCACATGGGGGGCTCGAACCCACAACCCCGGGATCGAGTCGCACGCTCCACTGAGCCGGCCGCCCGCCCCCTGAGCTCCTGCTTTTGATGTGTGCTACCCCACAGTATCCCAGGGGCCCTGAGCAGCGGCCATAAACAAATCCCTTGGATACACAAGGCAAACTGGGGCATTAGAAGGACAGACACATTTTTATTGGAATGTGAGGCAGTAGTTTGGATCAGAGGGACCGGGGAATACATTCCAGAGGAGCAGGAATTTGAGCTGGACTCTGTCAGGGTGGGAAGGAGGGAGGGAGCCAAGCAGAGGAAGTGGGCAGAGAAAAGGGGAGGAAGAGTAGGATGCCTGGAGCCCCGGACCCGGGGGAGGGAGTGGGGGGACGCAGATGCAGGGGTAACAGGGAGGAAGGAAAGTCACGCTGAATGCTCCCACGGGCCACACGCTTCCAAGCACCGTTATGTTCGTGACCTTACTGAGTCCTCACCAACCATCCCGTGTGGTAGGTACTGCTGTTAGTTTCCCATTGAACAGACAGGGCGACTGAGGCACAGAGAAGTTAAGTAACTTGCCAAAGCCTTGGTTAATCAACGGCAGAGGGAGTCGTACCCAGGAGCTCCCACTCTGGGCCACCATGCCTCCCGCCTTGCTGGGAAGGTGACATATTCGTCCGCTGGAGCTGCTGTAACAAAGTTCCAGGGACTGCAGGGGGGGGGGGTGCCTCAGATGAGAGAAATGGAGTCTCCCAGCTCCAGAGGCAGCAAGTCCAAGGTCGAGGTGCCTGCAGGGCTGGTTTCTTCTGAGGCCTCTCTCCTTCGCGGGCAGATGGCCATGTTCTCCTCACACGGCCTTTCCTCAGTACAAAATCGTCCCCCTGGTGACTCTCTGTGTCCAAATCTCCTCTTCTCGTTAAGGACACCAGTCGGATTGGCGTGGGGCCCCCGAAACAGCCTCATCTTAGCTTGATGACCTCATAAAGGGTCCATCTCCACATACAGTCATATTCTGGGGGCCTGGGGGTAAGGGGCTTCAACTCTTCAGTCTGGAGGACGGTGGGAGGACAGTCTGGGGGACACAGGTCAGCCCAGGTGGGGAAGTACAGTCAAGGAGTCTGAACAGCAGGGCGAGATGGTCTTTGGTGGTGGAGCCGGGAGAGGCTTGGGCTGTGTTGCAGAAGAGTCCCGAGGCAGATGCATGGAGGTGGGGTGCAGGCTGTGGCCCCGGAGTGCGGCTGCACGTGGGAATCACCTGAGGGGCTTTTATAAAGCCCTGCATCCCCGCGGTCCCCCGGACCAGTCAAATCCACCTGGCCGGGGCGCGGCCTGGGCATCCCTAAGTCGTGAAGCTTCCCAATAGCTCCGACGTGCAGCCAAGAGTGAGGACCGCTGCATCAGAGGGAAGCCTGCCCAGAAAGCAAGAAAGGGAGCGAGGCTCAGAAACCAGATCCATCCAGGCTCCCGTAGCAGGAGAGTTGTCACAACGGCTGAACGGATTCCAGACCGAGGCGGGTCACCATCCAAAGGGAAATGAAGGCTGTGACCCGGAATGCCGTCCCTCCGTCCAGGGCCCGGAGGCCGGACGGCCTCCGACGCCGTGTTCCCGGAGGCCACGCTGCCCCCACCGGACCCCCCACGCTCGGGCCAGAGCTCGGGAGGTCACTCTGCTCAGTGCCCCCGTCGTGTTGACGGGACAGCGGCGGCCAGACGGGCACGGCGACTTCTGCTAGGAGGAATACAGCCTGCGCTCTTGCTGCCTTGGGAGACGGAGACTCGCCAGGAAACCACCAGCTTCTCAAAGAGTGGGCCCAGGGTGGCCCATCCCCACGCCCCGCTGCGAGGACGCTCTTGTCCTTGGCGCCCAGGGCTGGCAGGGGTGGGCGGCGGCCAGGCTGGGGTCCAGGCAGCTGCATGTCGTCTGAAGAGGACCCTCGGCTGACCAGTCCCAGGACCCACCTCTGGCGGTGTGGAGGCGCAGGCGTGCTCCTCCTCCCAACGGAACTTTCTTCTCGAGGCTCTAAGAAGAGCCTGGTCCCCTGCAGTCTCTCCTAACTTGGCAAACTGACCCCGTGGAACACAAGAGACCACCTGAGCCCGGGACATTTCCTGCTCATTGTCAGCAACTGCATAGATGCGCGCGGGTCCCTGCTTTCATGGAGCTTCCATTCTAGTGGGGGAGACAGAAAACCAGATACACGCATAAATACATCGTAGTTAGGGCGGTTACAAGAACGATGAATGACAATTCTTACGCCTAATAAGCTCACGGCCGGGCCTAGGGTCTCCTCGTGGGAACTGATCTTGTAAGCCATGGTGCCTTCCCGGGCACGGCTTAGGGCAGCGTTCAAGGCCACACGCAGCCCGGGGACTGAAGGCCGGGGGGTCGTCTCCTTGCGGCCTAGCTGGGGAGGAGGCGCGAGTCCGCGGGACGAGGGGCCTGTCCGCCACGGCTCCTGAGCGACCCCCGTGGGCTCGGCACCCCGGGGGCCATGCACGTGTTCATGGCAGACACTGCCTTCCGGCTTGGAAGCCGTGGGGGGAGGAGAGGGGATGGGGCGTCCCGCAAAATAAACTGTAGAAGGGGAGCTAAAATCGCTACGTATTAGTGCTGTTCCTGTGTAGATCTTCGTGGGGCGCGGCCTGGCCCCCGGGGGCGCACAGTCTCGTGCGGGGGCTGAGTATCCGTGTGTCTGGGCACGGGTCTCCACCCACTCTGCTTCGCGTGTGGTTGAGTAACTAGTGGTTCAGCAAAGGGCTGAGTCGTGGCGAGTCGGTGGTGCCAGGCTGGGCGGTGGGGAAAGGAGGAGGGTGGAGGTGGGAGGACGGAGGTGGGGGAAACGGGGCGGGCTGGGGCCCCCCCCATGGCTTCACCGTGACCAAGGCCCCTGCAAGGTGGTGAGGGGATGGCAGTGATGGAGGGGAGGTGTTGGTCGGGTAAGACAAGACAGGCGGTGTGGGGCCGGACAATGGAGGGGTCCACAGCCCCAAGCCCACATGCCCCCGAGCCCTGGGGGTGGGGGGGTGGGGGGAGAAAAAGCTCTGGGAGGTTGAGTCTTGCAATCTCTAAGGTGGGGACCAGTGACGAAAGTGGGCATTTCCACCGTCAGAGCAGAGAGTTTTCAAGAGGGCCGCTTGGAACCCCACTGGACCTCTGTTGGGGGCCATCACGGTTACTTGAAGGTGGCCAAAAGAATGATAGATCGGGATGCTAGCAACCAGCTCTGTAAGGGGCTCAGCCCGGGGCTTCACCTCGTCAAGCATCGGTGTCACCTCCTGCAAGCTAGAGGCCCATGTCCCCTGCACCTGCCACACATTCAGGTGCTAGAATCCCTCGGATGAGAGCAGCCATCTGTGGGTGTTCCATCAGCAACTCAGAGAGGAAGGCGCTGACCAGGGAAGGCCTCCTTGAGCAAGTGACAACCGAGCTACGCTAAAAATCAAGCACTGGAGAAGGGAGCAGCTCAGGCAGGGCCTCGGAGCCCAACTACAAGATGTGGGGCCTTAGCACCCGAGGACCGGGAACCCCGGGGTGATGGTGAGCAGAGCAGTTCCATTTTTAAAATAGCTCTCTGCCCACAGGGTGGAGAAGAGGCTGGAAGACAGGGAGCGTGGAGCAGGGACCGGTTAGAAGGCTAGTGGTCCTAACGGGAGGGCAGGAGAAACTCGGTCAACCTCAGGGCCTTTGCACTTGCTATTCCTCAGGCTTAGGACACTTCTTCCCCTGACCTTGGCAGACCTCCACCCCCATGTCACCTCTCCAGAGAGGCCTTCCCATCTGTGATAGCCCTGGCCCTCAGCCCCGCTCTGGCCAGTGTCATCCAGCACTAGCTGAAATGACTGCTTATTTGTCTGCTGATGGTTTCCTCTAGCTCCTACGAGCTGCGTGAGAGCAGGCACCTCGTCTGCTTGTGTTTCCCTGAGCACAGCCCTGTCACCTGGTTCCATGTTCCTTGGCCTCATCAAGGAGTCACCAGGAGATGCAGGTGGGCTGGGCCCCTCCTGGTCTCCCAGGAGCTGTTCTGGCCCTTGACACACAGGGTGGTGGGAGGGGCAGGGGAGAGAGGGGGAGAGGATGGGCAGAGGTACTTCTGCCCCTTGAGGGTGGGGTGGGGTGAGGGTTCCCACCACAAGGGAGACCGTGACAGTGGAGGGTCGTGCTGACGACTCGGGACGTGTGGGATCTCCCCACAGCGGCCTGGGAACAAGGTCATGCCCCACAGAGGAGAGGGGCATCCTGGCTTCACCTTTTCTGCTGCGGCAGATTATAGGGTTCGAGGCATGCTGGAGGCCTGGCATACGGAGCAGGCGTCTCCCAGACAGAAAGCTCTGGATCCTGAGAGGCACCTCAGGGCGTCCGCGATGGGGCAGGAGAGAACTAATCTCCCAGTCTTCGAGCATGCTGGGGGTGGCTACTCTGGAGACGGCGCTTTGGGGTGGCACCCCCTCGTGACACATGTCCCTTATCCAAGCTGTACGGTTGCTTAAAAACAAAACAAAAAACAAAACCAAAAGAACGCGCTCCTGGCATGTTTCGGGGCTGAACGTTCCAGGCTTTGCTGGCGAGAGAACACAAGGCCCCGGAATGCAGTGACGAGAAAGAAAGGACCCAGTGGCCCGAGGCATCTGCGGCAGGTTTACTGTGGGGCGCTGCATGGGCCTGCCAACACCGTCCCCAGACGTGACATTTAGAAGCCTTGCACATTCCATTTGCTCTGTCAGCCTCCCTGGCCTCCCTGCCACCAGCCGTGTGAAACACGGGGCGGCTTTTCCCATTTGCTGATGAGGCCGTGTGCACAGCGCACTTAGGGAACAGAAGGAAGGTGTGTAGAAAGCTGTTTGCTTCAACCCAGGCGGGCCTCCCACTGGTGGAAGAAAGGGGCCTGGACGTGTGCACGAGTGAACGAGATGTCTGATGGTTTTAAGGAAGCCGTCCAATCTTTTCTCTCTGAAATCCCTAATCTGCAAAAGCACGTTTTCTGTAACATCTTAAAATGCACACACCCCTCAGTCTTAAAAAATGCACACAACCCTCCACGGTCTGGGTTCATTGCAAATAAGCAGGAAGCCAGTAAAGCAGATTCCTTCATGCTTGGGGACCAGGTGCAGATGCCCTTTCTCTCCAAGGCTATTACCTGGTGGGGACTTACTGTCTGCTTGGAGCTATCATTGTCCCTCCGGACGTAAATGAAGAGCCTGAAGCACAACGGGGTTAAGTAACTTGCCCGCAATCACACAACCAGTAAGGAGCAGCGCAGGAATTTGAACCCACGCACTGAATCACCACCCTGCATCCCTTCCCAGCGTCTCTAAAAGCCCAGGATACAGTTATGTCGACCCCTCCGCCCCCCACTATCTGCCCGCAGAAGAATATTCCAAAGTCTTAAGAGAAACGGACAGAAATATCCCACTGAACTTGTAGATAAGCTGTCGGTGAATCTGGCGCCAGGTTTTTCTGGCAGAGGCCAGGATGGAGGTGGAGACACGATGGCAATCGTTCCTGGGGAGGCACGAAGGGCGTCTCCGGCAAGCCCGTGTCTTCAGCGAATCCCACAGTCGGGCTGAGAGGACCAGAAAGGCGGAGGAGGCTGCGCACCGAGCAGGTGCCATAATGTGCTGGAGTCTGGCAGCGGCCCCCACCCCCAGCTGGGAGCGAACCACACGCGGAAGAGGAAGCCACTCTCCGTCTTGCCACAGCGGTAGCAGTGACTGTGCGAGGCGCCTGGCTCGGAGGGGCTGCTGGCCTCACGCGGTACAAGCCAGGGGGTCTGGGAGCCGCCTTGGAGAACGTCACTGTAGCTCCCAGAGCCTCGGCGAGTGCCCACCCTTCTCCAAGATCCGGACTTCATGGAACCATCCGTGGGGAGCACCTTGCATGCACACACACACACACTTCACGCAACAATCCACGGGGTGCATCACTGCACACACATGCATGCACGCACGCACACACACTCTTCATGGAACAATCCACGGGGTGCATCACTGCACACACACGCATGCACGCACACACACTCTTCATGGAACAATCCACAGGGAGCATCGCTGCACACACATGCATGCACGCACGCACACACACACACACTTCATGCAGCAATCCACAGGGAGCACCCCTGCACGCACACACACTTCACGGAACAATCCACAGGGAGCATCTCTACACACACACACTTCATGGAACAATCCACGGGGAGCATCTCTGTGCACACACACTTCAGGGAACAATCCACGGGGAGCATCTCTGTGCACACACACACACATATGCACATACACACACACTTCACGCAACAATCCACGGGGAGCATCGCTGCACACACACACACACTCTTCATGGAACAATCCACGGGGAGCAGCTCTGTGCACACACACACACACACACATACATACTTCATGGAACAACCCGTGGGGAGCATCTCTACACACACAC
>NC_138369.1:183258843-183297772 GCF_054177405.1 Leptonychotes weddellii | reverse complement strand
GATCTCTTAAATCTTACGTCTTCCTAATGTGTAGGTAAAAATGTAACTTTTAGAAACTCTCTACTGCCCAATATTCTGGGGCCCGAATCACCAAAATCCTTTTGTTTACATGGGTGAAATACTGCTGTGTGCCCTTCTGTGAGTATCCCAGATCAGTGACCCCGAATACCTAATCAAGCACGTTCACTCCAAATCCTAAGTCAGTCACATGCAGAACAGAGATGAATACTGAACATTAATGCAGTTGGTGCAGACCGGCCTCCGCTCGGCCCCAGGGAGATCTTCTGCCTGTGGGAAGCCAAGGCCTACCCTGCAGCACCAAATGACAAGTTCAAACAGTTACGGGTCACTCCGTTATTTGCTGTCAAATTCCCGGAACTTAGCCAAACCCATCAAAGCGTTCCACCGTCAAATATTGTGACTCTGCAAAGAGAATCACCACACAGAAAGGGAGAGGAAACAGTTAATGTGGGTTTACCTCTGAGTCCTTAAGCCTCACATAGTTAGAAGGGAAGACTCCGGACTTGTCGCCCACTGTTCCTGTCCACCAGTCACCATCTTTCTTGGTAACCAAAATCACATCCCCTTGCTGAAAGGTTAAATCGCCTTGCTCAGAACTCTCGTAAGTGTACATGGCAATAAATTCTGGTGGGGAGAAATATTGAGATACGGAGAGAGCTTGATTGTTTACAGAAATCCCAGACAGCTTTGCAAATGCAAGTTTATGAATAAGGAGGTTAGGATAAGATCCATTCAAGAGAAAGGCTTGTGCACAGATAAAACAGAATTGCAGAACACCCTGGGCTCCAAATTCCCCAATTGCACATAAACATTCAGTAACTGCAGACAGGGGACAATTCCTGTGAAGACCCAGCCATGTGAACAAAAAAGGCCAACTGCATGTCTACCAACCCTGAGTGCCAGGAGTGAGCTATAATTTTAAGTGGAAATGGCTTTTACATTTACTTTTAACTAACATTTACTGAGTAGTCGTGCTGAGCGCTGATTTAGATGCACAGACACACAGGCTCTTGTACCCACATAGATATCTGTATTTCCATTTGAAGGGTACCAAGTCACAATTCTGAAAAAGTTTTAGATACAGTATAACCTTTATGTAAATTAAATAAGACATGCTGTACATCATTCAAGCGCCTGAGTGAAAACGTAGGCCCTTTTGTGCCATATACACAGATGGTCGGAAGCTGTTAAAACACAAAATAAAGATATATGCTATTTAGTTAAAAACGGGCATCTACTTGTCATTCAGGTGCACAAACAGGTAGGTGGACTGGTAACAAAAGTAATGTCTACTCAATCCCAGAAAATAAGCAAATCTTTCTGAACAAGTTGAAAAGAAATCTCAGTTTCTTACATTTTATTATTCACATTTTAAAGGATAAGAACTAATGTTCCTTACATCTTGCATGTGAAGGGTGTGCATTCCAGGAAAATTTTCTTCTGAATTACAAAAAGTTGATTTTGCTAAGGCTCAGAAACCAAATCACACTCTCCGAAAGATCACTAGACACAAAATTCTAGACGCTACACTAGGTGCTGGATAAAAGATTTACAGAAAGCTGAACCTAGGTTTCTTGCTTCCACTTTTTCTCCATTTTATCCTAGGCCTTTGGGTATTTTTAAAAAAGTAATTAAAAAAAAATCACCATTTACCTACTCAGAAAGTTCATTTTTATGATGGATGATGCCTGTTTCTGGCTAAAACTTCAGAGGGAGCCCTTAAATTCAGAGCCTAACGTTAATTAATAGGCAGAAATTTAGTTTGGAGGAATCCTTTTGGCTCATTTTAAGAGCCTCTGCAGGGGGTACTAATGAAAGCTAAAACAAACACAAAAAAACACAAAGCCCCCTAATGCGAGTGCTAATGTGGGCAGCTCTCCATTGTGGGAGAGCCCTCCAAGGGCTGAGTCAGCCTCAGCAGCTCGGCCTGCAGGCTGGTGGGGTGCGGACCCCACGGCAGACACAAGATCACCCGAATGTTCGAGGGAGAACAGGAGCCTCTCTGTCTCGAGTCCTCCGGTGCGGCAAACGCACACCTCCACAGTTAAAACTGGAAAAATGATTTCCCGCACGTGGAAATCAAAGTCTGGCGCTCTTGCCAAGGACATTCTTTTTTTCATTAATATCATTCCTTCTCCTGATTTCTCAGTACTCTGATCCTTCCCTTTTGGTGTTGCTTTGTTAATTGCCCCTTAGCTCGTGTTCGGCCAGTTAAGATAGGATCCTTGGCAGATCAATACTTTTCCCAGTGATTCCTGCACTGAGAAGTCACTTGCTCAAAAAAGGATCCAAATTTTGAAGTTACTTTCAAAATGCTTACGAAACTTCAGAAGCATGAACTCTGGCTGAACCTACGGCTGCACTGTAAGGTACCAAGGGGACTGGAAAAGACTGTGGCTTTGCTTGCCCCGCGATGCACACTGGTATCTGGGACGCTGCTGCCGGGCTCAGTGGGGACCGCCTCCGGAGACATTTACCACAGGGCACTGGCCATTCCCAAGCCGGCATTCTAAGAGCTACCCAAACTGACAAATCTACTTATTCTGGCGTATGGTTTACTTTAAATGTGACTGCCTTTAATGCAGTATGAATAAGGGGCTCATTAATATATACAGACAGCTTTTCTCTGAACGTCAACTGCCAAGTTCTTCCACGCCACTCCGGAAGGCCAGCGATCTCTCTCCTAGTGTTTCCTAATATTCCTAAATCATCTGACAATGGATGTAATAAATGTCAGCGGGGATTAGAATCTCTCTCTGTTACCCAACTTTAAACATGTGTGTGGTTCACCTGTGACCTCTATAGTGAGGCCTCAAGGGATGAGGCCTCTGTACATGTTTCAAAACAAATCAGCATTCATCATTCATCGGCACTGCTCCTAGACGAGAATGCTACTGCATTGAGTGGCTCTCCATCAACAATCCAGGAAACGGGGCAAAAAGGCAAGAACACTAGCGGACGCTCACTGACTTCTCCTAATTGCTTGACACAGATGATCTCATAATCCTTTGTAATAACTTCCTACCTGAAGGGGTGGTCAGTATGCCCACTTTACAGATGAGGAACTGAAGGCATGATCAAGAGTACATGGCTACTAGGCGAGAGCCAGGGTATAAACTTCAGCCCTCCGAGGAGACTTAATTGGAGAGAATACACTGAATTTGGGCAGAATCGTAAAATTTGCTTTGTACAAAATTGACCACACACGCTGTGTTTAAAAGAGCTTTTTTGTGCCTCGTTCTGCTAACAGTGGATAAACACTCATTCAGATGACTGATAAGAGTGTATAAACAGAACTCTGCTAATGATCGTTTTGGTGGGAACAGCAAAAAAGGGATCCAATAAAATGCTGGATTTGTTTGGCAGTGATGAGGTTTATAGCTGTATCTATAAACTACAAAAATTTTGCTTCTTGAATTCCTTTTGGAAAAGTTAACTGTGTTACCGTGAGTCTGAAAGACCACTGAACAACCTTAATCCTTGCTGTCTCCACTCAAACAACTGGTTTCATAATTCTGTCTTTCACCAGGCACACTTTCTGAGGAATGCAACAACCCCACGATGGCGAAGAAACTAAATCAAACACGCTATATTCATAGAATTTATTTGAGGAACCCATGAAAAATTAGTATACAACTGGGTAGACCTCTGTTAACTCGGAGCACTGATCAGACTTCTGGTGGAAAGCCCGTCAGCTTCAGGTAGCACTCTACAATTAGATGAGAACGGCTACACTGAATGCAGGGAAGACGGGAGATTTTTACCACGAGAGCCCAGGTTATGTGGGTTTCGTTCATTTTAAACCCCTTGCCATGTATCGGCATGGGCAATTCTCAGAATTATGTTCATGAGGTAGACCAGGAAATAAAGCAATTAATTATTTGTGTCAGAAACACTCAAAATGACATCTTTAGGCCTAAGTCATCTGGTGTGGTTATTTCCCAGGAACCGAAAATCGGAGCTTCTCTGTTTCCTTTGAGGTGGCAGAGTTTGCTGGGACAGCTTTACTTGACCATGTCGTTACAGTTTTAAAACAACACACTGATGTACGGGTCAGTGGGGAATGGGCTCTATTCGGGGAAGCAGCGACCACAATTTGGCCACAGAGATGCTCACGAAACGGGATCCCAAGCGACGCCGATGGGCCTCCTTCAAAGGTCAAAGGGCTCATGACCAATATCATGACAAGATTCGGTGTTTATGATCAATATTATCGGATACTGTTCTGAAAGTCTCCATGAGGTACTCTGCTTCTGTGAAGATCTAACCTTGCATTTTACCTCAGACTGGAACACACCGAGCATCAATCAATGTAGCCTATTTTAAAGGGAAATTCCATCTCATTTCAAACATTTACTGTTTCTGTGACGTGAGCCCCTCGACCCTCCTGAAGAGCATCATTAGCCTCAGGTTCTCTCACCTTCTCCTGAGACGGCTGGCTTGGCTGCTGGTGAAGCTACTCTCTTCAGACTAGCAGGACTTTCTGAAGAACCAGAATCCATGCTGGAAGAGGTGGGAAGAGAAAGTATTTTAATTTTTATCTTCAAAGAAATGAATACAAATGACATTGATTTTCCTTTTCCTTTTTTTCTTTTTAAAACTGCTTAATGTTTAAAACTCTGGACCATCTACAGCAGAAACAGGTGCACTTGGCTAAGTGAAAACACGGAACGTGCAGCAGAGGCAGGATTCTGAGCCTGTGTTCTTGTTTTTCAGCGCTTGCTACGCTGGGTGCGCAGCCCACGTACTGGTCTATTTCCAAGCATGAAGGATAGATGCTCGTCCACGATTTTTTGCTATTTTTATCTCCTTGAAGCTCATAATTTGTTTCGAGCAACTTCATGACTCCAATAATTGATCTACAACCTTTACGTTAAATTAGGAACCATGCTCTAAGGTTCCTAACAAAAAAGAGAGAATTCATTCTTTCCATTATTTCCCCAAAAGCTTTGGGCCTCTAAGTCTTCGTGTGTATCTGGCAAAAGTACTGGGTACCAGGCACGAAGAGAGGCTTACTCTCCGACAGAGCCACACGAATGTTCCAGGTCTCAGAATGTTACAGAAGTCACTGAAAAACAAGATACGCAGCCTTCCACAAGTGAAAGGGAAAAAAATGACCACTTATTTGTCAGAGGCTGCCTTCTGCTGGCA
Source organism: Leptonychotes weddellii (assembly GCF_054177405.1). NCBI lineage: Eukaryota > Metazoa > Chordata > Mammalia > Carnivora > Phocidae > Leptonychotes > Leptonychotes weddellii. The sequence goes on along the minus strand of NC_138369.1, from coordinate 183,292,600 downwards.
CGTCCCCTAACTTCTGGCATTAGAGGATCTGGAAGACAAAATTATCCTGCAATCCCATCTGTGAATCTTAACCAATGCAAGCAATACTTTAATGCCTAACATTATTTTCATCTAACAGAAGCAGACAAACACAAAAATACCTTGTAGATTTCCTTATGGGCCCTGAAATGAGTTTCACGTAAGACTTGGGGAACCAACCCTTCTGACCTTGAACTTCTCCAAACCACCACATGTCTTGCTGTTCCAGGACGGTGATGACATCATTTTTGTTAAAATTTAAGTGGTTGTCTTTTTTGGCTCTCCAAGGATACAGGGCTTGGGCTTGTAGTCCCTCCACCTTCTCGCCCTTGTACGGAAACACATAAAGGACCTCTCGTTACTCCGTGATCGGTCACCGACTCAGGACGCTCCTTCCCAGCAAGCGCACGCACACACACACGCACGCACACACACACACATGCACCTGGCCACAAAGGACCCTGCTTCGGTGTAGCATGGGTACTGGATGCGTCCCTGCGTCTTAGGAATGGCTTCTCTTCAAAAGGAGAGGCGCAAACCTGCCAGCCTAATCACAAGGCCATTGTCTGGCCATCTCAAACGCCCCCTTTCAACAAGCCAGGAGGTCGTATTTATTTTGTGGCACCTGGCTGTGTGCCTTTTCTATTTGGTTCCATTTTAACCCCCGAGGGGCCCAGGGTACCCCTCCCCCGGATTCAGGCGTTTGGTGGAAGATTGATAGGGGAGCAGAAAGCTTATGGAACCTCAAGGGATAATGAACTGATATCTGAGTTTAGGTGGACACAGGAAAATATGCCCTGCGTTGGACTGCGCTTGTTTTAGTTCCTTTTTAGGGACACGGGGCATAAACGCATTGTGATCCATGCCAACATCTACATGCAAAGGCAACGTGGGGTTATTACAAAGAGGAATGAAATGCCAGCTGCCTGCTCAAAATAATTTAGGTTAAAAGACTTTATTAACCATAAAAAGGGACAGTACGCTATTCTTAGTGAAGACTTCACAATTAATGGGGAAGAAAGAGATACACGCAATGATCTAGACCACCTGGTAGAATGAAATCTACCACAAAGAGGCTCCAACTATTCACTGTGGGAAGAGAGAGGAAAGAGGACTGAATTCTGCCCACGGGCAACAGGGACAATGTCACGGAGGCTGCGGCACTGGAGTTGGGCCCTGAAGGGCGAGAAGGACTGGGCGAGCTAGGGCTTCGGAAGAAGGGCGCTCCAGGCCGAGGGCACGGCACAGGCCAAGGCCTCGAGGTGGAGCACATCAAAGGGTCCAGGAAGAGGAGCATAGTCCTGGGGTGCATGGAGCCTGGTTTCCTGGAGGGGTGTAGTAGGAGATGAGGCTGGAAAGGCAGGGTGAGCCATTTATTATCTTTTTAAAAACTGTAACGTAAAACCATTACAGTATCTTAAGATAATACTAAAAAAATACAACGTCAACTTTCAAGCATGTGTGAAAACGGACAGACACAAAAGATGATGCCCAAAGACAGCTCCTTCAGGACCAACGCGTACTTGCCTTTAGAGGACACTGTCCTATCGACGCTCGATGGTGAGCATTTATATGTCAAATAGCCCCAGCAGCCATGTTGACAACCTCTCCACCCCTGGTCTTCCTGGGTCCTCACCTTCTCAAACCTACCACGTCCCTCCTCCCTCCCATCTCGGCTGCACACCTCCTTCAAGTCTCACAGATTCTCTGTCTCCCATTTTCTTCCCTCGGCTTGCGGGAGCCCCCCATCCCCACAGTCCTCTGGCTTGTGGCTCTTTTGTGCTGTCCAATCCTCCCAGTTCCTTCCATTCATTCTTCTGCCAAGCCTGGGCCCCCAGGTTAGCCATTTCGACTGCGTGGGCCCTCCCTGGCGTCTCATGAGCTCTTCCCCCGAGACGCCCTCCCCGTGCCTGCCTTGTCAACCCTTCCCCGCGGACACAAGCGAATAACCCAGCCTGGGACCGGACACAGCCTAGACTCGGGGTTGGAACCCTACGTGTGTCAGTAATTTCGTGACTCTGGACAACCGCTTCATCTCCCTAGGCCTCAGTTTCCACCTTTTAAACAGAAACACTTCCTCTAAAAGGTTAAGGAAGTTTAATGAATCTATCCCTAGTATTGCTGTGGTAGTAACAATTACTGTAGTAGCAGCTTCTCTTTCTACTGCTATTTCTAGTCTGGACTAGACTGGCGTATGGCTGCAGGGAGCTGAGATAAAGTGCAGGGACGACCAGTTAGAGATTCAGGTTAAATCCCGCCCAGAAATCCTTCACTCTTCTTGGCTGATTTTGTGCACTCCGCAGCCCTCAGGATCCCCTCCCGAGAAGGTGGCCACACTGTGCCACCTGAATTCCTTTTTCTCCTTTATCTTTCTCCAGTCTCTCTTCACCCTCCCTCTCCCAGAAGAAGAATCCTGTCTTCTTTCTGCACCCTGCATGCGCTTCCCACCCCCCACCATGGCGTTCTTGGGGCCTGACTTGCGGTCCCTTTCTCCCCGGTGCCCTCCCTCCGCTCTGCTCCCGTGATTCCGGGGTCACAAACCTCTTCACTCGCTCACCCTCTCTGCCTCCCCCACTCTTCGCCATGGGTTTATCCTACTCCGTCCCAGGTCCCAGGTCACTCTTCTAGCCACACTGACTGCTCTCTTGGCCTGGTCACCACCCCCCTTTCTGCAAACAGCCAAGCCGGGACAGAAGCAAAGGGAAGGAACCCCTCCGGGCAGGAGCTCCTCCTCCTCTCCTGGGTTGCAGAACACACACACTCTGCCTGTTTTCCATTTTCTCGCTCTGTTCTCTTTTTTGAAGAGCTCATACGTGGCCTCAGAGCTGATCTACGTTCCGACTGCCCGCTGGATGGGCCCACCTGGTGCCCCACATTCACCTTAAACTAAACACATCTACAACCTGCTCCTCCAACTAAAAATCACTTTCTCTTTGTGCCCCCGTTTCTCTCTGAGGTCAAATCCTTCCCTCAATCCCCCACCACTCTCCTTTCCTTTGGCTCCAATAGGAGTGTGACTTGGTCCTGCTTAGCGGTCGCTCCTGCCCGATGTCCTCTGCTTGCACCTCCCCACGAACCTGCTCCAGGTCAGAAGCTGTCCCCCCACCCCCAAATGCTTGCCCAATGGGCACTTGCTCTGTTTGATCATTTATAGACATTCCTTTATCTTTACTGCTTTAAGTCAATGACTGCTTTACTGTATGGAGTAGTAATATTCAGAATTAACTACTTTATCCTGTTCACCTGTAATCAGCCAATCTTTTCCGATATATACTCACTGGTCTCCCCAAATCGACTGGCCCAAGCTTTTCCCCAAACACTCTGATCTCCTACCTTAAAGCCTCTCCTCACGGTATTTGCTGGCTGTGAGGCCAGCCCGCTCCACTTGCGAATAAAATCTACCCACAGCAAGATGCTGTTCAAATGCCCCTTCTTCAGGGAAGCTTTTCTGGTCAATCTGTGCAGGAGATTACCCTCCTCCGAACTCTCCAGGCTCCTGAACGCTATTGGGAAAACGTGACCTGAATCCACACGGCCACCTGACCCAGATACATACAAATAACACTGTCCAGAAGCACTTGCCAAATGTGCTGGTACTGGGTACAGCGGGCCGGGTCTTCACACTCCCCCTGACAGCCTTTACCTGGCCTAAGACAGGAGACGGAGAAGAGCCAGTGGTTGTGGCTGGAGTAAATGCTGATCTCTGCCTTAGCTGGCCGGCGCTGGGGACGGTGAGCGAGGGCTGGGCGGCCCACGCATCCCAGTTGTCTGTCTCCGGCTTCTCACTCGTGCTGGTGGGCCACCTGGAAGGAAACATACGCCACCATGAGAAGTGAGTCCTTCCTATGCACCAGCTTTCACCCGCGGCACACGGAGACTTATGGGGCTTTCTTTATTTTTTTTTTTTAAAGATTTTATTTATTTATTTGACAGAGAGAGACACACACAGCGAGAGAAGGAACACAAGCAGGGGGAGTGGGAGAGGGAGAAGCAGGCTTCCTGCCGAGCAGGCAGCCCGATGTGGGGCTCGATCCCAGGACCCTGGGATCATGACCAGAGCGGAAGGCAGACGCTTAACGACTGAGCCACCCAGGCACCCCTTATGGGACTTCCTAAAGTTCAAAAACAAGACGGGGAGGAAAGAGCTTCAGACGTGGTTGAGTCCGAGCTTCACACCCTAGCGACGAACCTCAGGCACATGACAGTAGTCTCTCTGAATCTTCATTTCCTCATTGATAAAATGGCAACAATATTCTGCCACTCTGTCATTTGTAAAAACAACAGCGAGGCCAGCAAGAAGGAAGTCAGGCGGCACCTAGGAAAACATGCCGGCTTCGCAGCTGGCACTCAACACCGTCTCTCTGTCCCATCGGTGCCACAGCGAGCACCAGGCCACGTGCCCAGCCACTGGGGTAATGACAGGTGGTACCCTTACAGCAACCAGTCATGCTGGAGCTCAGGGACGGTTTTAATTTTGTGATCTTTATAATGTTAAATAACTACATCGGTGCGAGCGCAAACCCAAATGTAATTTACTTTTTACGTCTTTATGAGACATAAACACATTTGAAAAGCAAAATAATTCCTTTGAGGGGCGCCTGGGTGGCTCAGTCGGTGAAGCGTCCGACTCTTGATTTCGGCTCAGGTCATGGTCTCACAGCCGTGGGATCGAGCCCCACGCTGGGCTCTGCGCTGGGCATGGAGCCTGCTTAAGATTCTCTCCCTCTCTCTCTGCCCCTGTCTCTCTCTCTCTCTTAAAAAAAAAAAATTCCTTTGTTAGACTGTACATCCTGATTCTGGGTTTGGAAAATAAGACGCCCATAATTATAGCAGCAGAACTGCACACCACACGTGTATTGCAGAAGAGTCACAATGACTGAATCCACAGCAAAACGAAATCCTAGAAAACACGGTATTTGTCTTCTATGTTAGCCTAAGCTTTAGTTTAAAAAAAGTCAGAACTTTTTTGGGTGCCTGGGTGGCTCAGTCGTTAAGTGTCTGCCTTCGGCTCAGGTCATGATCCCAGGGTCCTGGGATCGAGCCCCGCGTCGGGCTCCCTGCTCAGCGGGAAGCCTGCTTCTCCCTCTCCCACTCCCCCTGCTTGTGTTCCTGCTCTCGCTATCTCTGTCTCTGTCAAATAAATAAATAAAATCTTAAAAAAATAAAATAAAAAAAAATAAAAAATAAAAAAAGTCAGAACTTTTCAATCAAGATCAAGAGCGTGCCTACACGTACGTGGAGCTGAAGTCAGCCCAGTTGTTCGGGGTCGTGGAGGGCTCTGGAGCGGTCACCGCCACAGGAGTGGGGGGCTCGCGCACGGCCAGTTTGGGTGCAGGCGCAGAGGCTGGGTCAGGCCCGGGTTTGACTGGAGCGGGAGCCTCGTTTTCTGGGATTTTCTCTGCATAGTTTGCAGGGAACCAGCCCGTCTTTCCTTTTAATTCTCCTCCAAGCCAGCCTGGTTCTCCAGTTTGGCTTTCGTCCACCTGCAGGAAAAGTCACAGACTTTAAATCAACCTGTAAAGACACCAAGCGCTCTCCCAGGACCAAGCCCCAAGCCTCCGACCCTGTCGGATGGACACACCACACGGACGCCTCTTCACCCTGTTCTCATCTGCATGTCTGGGAAAACCGTCTCTAAACATTAACTCTGAACAAACAGTATGTGTTGTAAAGCAAGGTCTCGTTCTTTCTGCTTTTTTTTTTTAGCTTCTCCCCCCCTTTTCTAGCAATGGCAGTTAAGATAAAGTGCCTAAAGTCCTCAGGTCCATAGCTGAAATTTTTAGAGTTACCTTGAATTGGAAAGTGATGTGACAGACTTCATCACTTGGGAGGTCATGGAATTATTAAAAAATAATTTGACTTGGGTTTATGATTTAAAGCTGAAAGCAAAGGGTGCAATCAACATTAATCAGTACTCAAAATCTCTAATAACTAAGCGGTATTTGTTCAGCACAGGGATAGGAAAGATAAAAACACGGTCTTAGATGGTTTCCACGGGAAGCAAAGCTGATGTTAAGCCATTTAAAAGCTCTTCTTTAATTTTCTCATCATGTATCTAATTTAAATTAAAGGAGATTATTCATGGCAACAGTCAATTTTATTAAGGTCCTATGTTTTTCTTTTATATAGATTTAACTTTAATATTATAAAAGTGCACATGAGAATACAGATTTCTGCTGTTTAAAACTCTCACAGGGGCTATTATATCAAGTGCTTTTATGTTTGCATTTTAATTCTAATTTAAAAGCATCATTCAAAATCACCAGGATGGTTCTACCTATCTTTATGAGTTACCCCCCGCCCCCATTTTATGAGCAACAGGAGAATGACTTTGGAGGAAAATTATTTCACTATTATTGGAGGAAAATTATTTCACTATTAGAAAACTATTTTCATTACTGAATCAAATCAGAGACCTTATCTTATTTTTATCCCTTAACATATACTGCCCAAGGAGGTAAAACATTGGACACTTCATCAGACGTTAATGTTGCTTTTTAGAAATCACAGAAATGAGTAGGGAGGACCTTAACAGTGATTTTGGAAAAAGAGAAAAAATACCAGTTTTCTAACTCATTCAAACATACAGTAAAAAATAATAATAAAAAAAATAAAGCTCCAAACTATGGAACCGAACATCTACTACCTGTATTCAGTCCAGAGTAAGTGTAAATGTTTATTAGCATACTTGAATTTTCAACATGCTTGGGACGGGGTGGAAAAAGTAGAATTACATGGCTTACGACTTAACTCAAGATCTTATTTACAAAACTGTCAGTGAGTAGAAGATACTGGCACTCTGCTCCACCTTAAGGCACCCTTACTGTCAGGGGTAAAAGCAATTTTTAAAAACTGAGAATGCTCCAAAAAGGAGTTCCCCAAGATAAAGAGCAATACCGCTTCGGAGATTCTATTTTTTGCTTTACAGTTCTGATACTCCTGCTAACGCTTACATCAGATGTGAACACATTAGCCACTTTTCATTCAACTCCCCCACACTGTTTTGTGCTTACATTCCTTTTTCTGGGCAGCCCCAACTGTTTCTCTAGATGAGGATTTAAGAGGACATTTTTTCCCACTTGGATTTTATGCAAAATGCAAATGGCTAAATGATTTTCCTTCTTCATTTATATTTACTGGTGACACTGACACATTTAAACATCGGCACAGCTTCGCCATGGCCAGATTGTGCGGGGGGCTCCCCAACTCCTGGGCAGGTTCAACGACAGCCAAGCTCCCACCCCCTCCACCTCTCTAGGACCAAGGTGATGTCGGGCAGGAGTAAGGAAGGAACTGGAGCCTGACACAGTGACCTGGCCTCCAGAAGGCGAAGGGTAATGATCAAGAGTAGAGCTCAGGAGACTGCCCCAATTTAAATACCAGTTCTACCATTTATTAGCTGGGTGACTTTGGGCAACTTTCATTGCTCGGTGCCTCAAGTTCTTCATCCGTCACATAGTGATGATAGTACCTGTCTCATTATTGGTGGCTATGAGAATTGTGAAATATTTAAAGCACTGCCTGGCATCTGAGAAGTGTTCAGTGATAGAGCTTTAAAAGCCACCTCTCCTGCTGTCCCGCTCTAAATCTGTACTGAAGCTCTCTCATGTGGGCTTTTGTCCCGTTCTAAGAGCCTCGTCTTTACGCCACTTTACGGAACCATCCCTTGTTTTCTGTATGGGGCGCTCTCTGTCTAGGAACCTGCCTGGGACCCCGGGCCCTCTGCGTTTGCCTTCCGCCAGCGGCAATGCTTTAAGGGGCTGGAGTTCAATCATGCATCATGGCCTGTCTGGAACTGCTACTCGTCTGTCCAAGTAGGACCTCCTCAAATGTCCTCTGCTTGACTCAATTATGTCCTGGGTTTTACTGTCATTCCCCTGACACAAAGGGTCTTCTCTGGTTAACAGGACTTTTGGGACTGACATCTGGAATTGGATCTGAAGCCCTTTGGGCAGGTCTAGCTTGCACCCCAGGTAGCTGATCACATCCAGCCCTGTTCCCCTCATAAGACAGAAAGCGTGCTTCACCGCTGAAAGGTGTTTTGTATACTTAGGAAGCAGAGAAGGTATCATATAAGCCTCTTATCTGTGCCAACAAGAGTTTCCCCATCCTTCAGGGTAATAGATCAGTTTTTCCCTTTTAACCAAGGAAATTCACTGGTCAACTCTGACCAACCAATAGTCTCAATAAGCCTGATTTGTTCTTACAGGAATCCATTAGTTTTAACGAATAACTTCATTTTAAGATTCAGAGGATGTAAGAAAAATTCACTCTCAACATTAATTAACCACTTAGAAAAAGCACAAAGGTTCTCATATGAAAAGGAGAAATATTTCTTCCTGGATTTGGGAAACTTGACCCAAAATGCCAATCCAAAGGTGGAAAAACAGTACATAAGATTAGAGCAGAAAAAGAGTTAGGCATACAGGGCTGGCTATAATGTGGAGTTTAACATACATAAAGTAGATTCATCTCCTGGTGGCTCTAAGTCAGGGGGATCTGAAATATTAAAAATAGTGGTCTTACTACACTTTCATTTAACTAGCCCCACTGCAACACCTCAAAGCATTTGGGGATCATTCTAGTGGAACATCAACAAAAAGGGAAACACAAACCCCAGACACAGTGCACGTGTCTCGAACGTTACTGATCTATTCTACAGAATGTTAATATACACTGTAGGCTGCAGGGCTTGGATTCAACAGTCGAATGCACATAGCAGCTATGAGGTTCAAGTACATATGGCTGAAGCCCGATAATACGGTCTCCTTTCTCACTGTTTATATGCTTCATGGCTGCCAAATTCCTCCGGTAGCATGAAGATTTCTGAAATCTCTGACCTTGTTGCAAAGAAGGAAAGAGAAAGTCCCTCTCCCCTCGCAAGCATGACACAGAACAAGGACAGCAAAGAGATTTAAACTGTGTACCAACTCAGAGCAGCTGGGGGGGCTGCCTGGGATGTGCTGAGTACGGGGGGCACAGCACATGGTTTCTGCATCTGCTAGCTTGGGAATACAGTGTTTTCCCAAAAACTTTTGGGTTGGAATATGAAAATTGTTTTCTAAAGCTCTAATTTAGAGGTCATCAAATTTCTCCTCAGTTGTAACTACTCAACTCTACCCTTGCAGTGCAAAAGCAGCTGAAAGCAGCATGCAAATGAATGGGTCCAGCTGCATTCCAATAAAACTTTATTATAATAAACAGGCCGGGGGCTGCGTATGGCCCACTCCTGGAATCGGATGTGTACCCGTCCCTCCAAACAATGATGATACTATGGCCACTTGTTACTAAACAAGCCAACCTCAGATGTTAAGGCTATGGAAATCGAAGGAAGGCAGGAAAGAAAAGATACTAACTATACTAAAAAAAATCCCCATCCAGAGAAAACAAGGAAAAACAATGAGTTTAATGTTACATGAATAACACCAAATTAGAAGATAAACAATTTTCAGGATGAATGGAACTGGCAGATTGGCTGATAACCGATAAAGAAGTGTCCTTTTGGGGGAAATTTCTAAGAGGATATGTTTCAGAAATGATTTAGAATTAGTCTTGACAGGAAAAAGGCATTAGGTTAGATAGGTGATTCCCAAAAATGACTGCCTAAGAGGTCTACTTGGAGAAGATTCTGAATCCTGTATATGGAGTAAAGTGCCCAGAGTCTCTAGGGGTGAGCCCTAGAACGCTTATTTCTTCTAAGCTCCATGAACAGTTCTAATGTCCTCAGTCCTGCACCACCCAGACCTGCTGAGTTAGATGATCAGCCTGTGCTTTTAAGACAAACTTCAACAAAATGGCAGTGAGCAAAGGTCTTCTAAAAAAAAATTTTTTTTTTTTAAGTAGGCTCTACACCCAACATGGGGCTTGAGCTCATGATCCCGAGATCAAGAGTCACATGCTCTTCCAACTGAGCTAGCCAGGCACCCCTCTTCTGATTTCTTATGCTATTCCAATACATCATGGATGTCAAATTTGATCTATTCACTCTCCAAATTTTGGGACCTCTGGATCAGAAAGATAGGCCATCAATGTTCACAGTATTTAAGTACTAGCTGTCAAACTCAAGGTCAAACTCAATTAAGAAGCTTCCATTAAGAAGTTCTTCCCTGGGGCACCTGGGTGGCTCAGTTGGTTAAGCAGCTGCCTTCAGCTCAGATCATGATCCCAGAGTCCTGGGATCGAGCCCCGCCGGGAGCCTGCTTCTCCCTCTGCCTCTGCCTGCCGCTCTGCCTACTTATGCTTTCTCTCTCTGTCAAATAAATAAATAAAATCTTTAAAAAAAAAAAAGTTCCTCCCTGAGCATATCAGTCCATTCTGATTCCTTTCCTCTTAAATTCCTAGGACAGTTAGTAAGCATTCATTGAGAACTTCATCAGACATTGGCTTTTTCATGCGTTTCTCCCTACTTTTCTAAAAAGACTTTAAATATATGAATGGCAGACATCATCTTATATTTCTTTATATTATAAGCAATATTTAAAACAGGACTATATACAAGATACCACTTTTATTTTTGTCAACCGTGGAAAAAATATTTTTTTGGAGAAAACTGGACTGATAGTTTTTTTCAAAAACAAAAGACTTTTTAAAGCTCCCTCCAAGGCTGCCAATGTTAAAAAAGGAAATCTTAGACTTCTGAAATCTAACCAGGAATAGTCCACTAATTTACAAAGAAGTTTGAGAAATCAGAATCTGATGGTTATTGTGCCCACAAAAATAAGTGAAATCCTGATTATTCAACCAAGAGATCGATAGTAATGTTCTACTACATATTTTCATGATCATGTAAAAATGATAACCTCAAACTCCAGGAAATAAAAAATGTTACTATCACATGTCAGTTTTGGTGGGGTGGTGTGTGTGTGTGTGTGTGTGCGCGCCGACTGTTAACCTCATGAAGATAATACAGCTGAATGCCATTTGGGGTGTAATGCTGTATTGTGTAGTAGAAGAAGACACTGCTCTGTCCCCTCAGCAAGCCAGTAAATTATGCCTAGCTGTACGTTCCATCCTTCATGACATATTTGGGATGTCTGAGATAAAGCAAACACCATTCCAGAACTGGGTATTCATTCTGTTATACTTAGTCAAAGTTGGATTTATTTTTAGTGTTTCATTAAAAATTACAAATGTTGGTACATTTGTAAATATGAAAATAACATAAAAGTACAAAAAAAATTAAACATGAAAGCCCCCTCTTTACTGCCCAGCAGTAACCAATGTTAATGGTTTCATGTCTATATTTCAAGAATTTAACCACACACATAAAAACATTCACATATACACACACATAGATTTTTATTTAACCAAAATGCAATTATACTGTACATACTGTTCCTGCCCTTTTTTTTTTTTTACTGGTGAGCTTATCTGTATGTGTAGATCTATACAGTTTTTTTTTCACATCTTAAATCTTCCTGCTTAGCTGTATCATAATTTATTTAAACCATTCCCTTACTTATATGGGCCTATTCCTTTTTCGTTTTTACCAACAACGCTGCAGTGAACCTTCATCAACAAATGTATTTGTGCATCTGCCAAAATACAGTCCAGAGGAGGGAAAATAACAGAATTTCTGGGTCAAGGGGAATCAGAAGTTTAAATTTGAACAGGTATTGTCAAATTGCTTTTCAAATAACTTAGCCAATTCATATAAGCATGCTGACAGCGTGTATTTGATCTACTTTCCTGCATTCTTGACAGAGCTGGATATTACCAAACCTTTAAACTTGCTTAGGTGAGAAATGAAAAATGCTATCTGGGGTTTTTTAACTTGCATTTCCTGATCACTAGTGAGATAAAGGCTCTTTCTGTATATTTTTAAAATCACATACTTTTCTTCATGTGTGAATATCTCTTCATATCCTTGGACAAGTTTTGTAAGTTTTGGGTTTCTTTCATATTAACTTTTAGGAGTCTTTATATAATATGGATGTATTTTGCAATATACAAGTTTTAATTATTTTATATTGTCAAATCTGTCCATTTTTACCATTTATGGCTTCTGGTTTTAACTCAGGAAGGTATTTCTTTGCCAGGAAATTATTCCCATATTTTCCTTTTTCAAAAAAAAAAAAATTTCTTTTAAAGAAATTTAACTTTTATGTTTAAACTACTTGGAACTTATTTTTGTCTGTAGCCTGAGATGGAGACTTAACCTTATAATTTGCCAAATACACAGCCTTCAAGTTAGGGCTTAAATGGAATCTGGCAAAGAGAAATCCGGTACACAAACTTTTATACCTCTTTTTTTTTTTTTTTTTAAGCAAAACCTACTACACAAACTCAAAACGTATTTTTACTGCCACGACAACACCCAAAGATATGTGTACTTACACAGAATTAAAGTGATTTAAAAGAAGAAAACATTTAATAAGATGCAGACTTCCTGACAGTTACACAGACTTACCCATTCCCCTTTAACCTCCACCAGGAAAGCAAAGGTTTGAAAGCAAGGCAAAATATGTTTAATGAAATGTTTTATTTTTACAGCACATCTAAACTCTATTCATCTAGTCAAGCTGGTGGTTAGCCAGTTTGAGGAAAAATATCATTGAAACAAGACTATGTTTCCAAAATACAGCAATATTTTCTCATTAAAGTACCGATCATCTAGAACACTTCCTTATTGTAACATTTGTAACACTTCCTGATCTCAAGAAGAGAGCGCTACTTTTCTGGACCTTGTGCTGCAACAAAATCCAGTTTCAAAAACTTTAAGCTCTTTTTTTTGTTTCAGTGTAAAGAAACAACTTTGTAATGAGGCCCTCTCTGATGTCACATTGTACTTTCGTAAGTTTTAGAGTCCCAGCATGGTATTTTTATATATTGTAACAATTCACAGGCTTTAAAAGCCGCGATATTTCAAAGATGAGGCAGTACGAGTAAAGCTGCTTCGGGCTATTAGAAAACACAGTGTGGGAAAGAGTTGGTGGTGAAGCAGACGCCTTGCAACACCGTCCCTGTGTACAGAGCGCTGTGCCCGCCCACAGAGAACCCAGCGGTTCTTTCTGTAAAGACTGAGTGAGGCTAGCACGCACGCCTTCACACACTGTTTGCTGAACGAAGGCTGGACTCTATTTGGACAGGGTGTGTTATTGTTACGGAGATTTTGACTTCTAAAGAATCTGATATTTGGCCTTGACTCCCTTATTTCAAGCCCATGATAATTTGAGATAAGACTGTCAGAAATAAAGGGGAGAAAGGCCGGAGATCTCTGAAGACCAAACACATTGTTCTTTCTATATATTTTGGCTCACTAAGGATCACAGCATCTCCACGCAGAGATCTGACGTAAACATGCAAGATGCACGCATGAGCAATAGTGCAATGATCTGTGCACAACCCTTTAACTTCAAAGACACCTACTTCCGGAACCACAGGCACGTTTGTCTCGCTCAGAGTTCTTTTACAATGCGGAACCATTCCCATCTTTGAACAAACAAAAAATGCCAACAGTAATGCAAAGTTTGACCACTTCTATGACTCTTAATTCTGAGGTTATTAACTAGATGGAAGAACTACTGTTTTCTTTCAGAAAATAATTTAGGTTAACCACATGGCTTTATTCTTTCTTAAAGTGGTTACTATAGTTTGAGTCTATTTAACTATTAGTATAGTTCAAGGAACTACAACAAAGCAAAATTCTGAACTCTTTTATCTGCTCATTTACAGAGTAAGAAGGCAGATTAACTGTATGTAATTCACACAATTCAAAGATCACACAGTTAAAGGGGAAAAAAAGATGCACTGACCCAAAGACACAAAAGTTATCATTGGCAATTGTGAAAGTGATGATAAAGCATTCTGCATTTAAAACTATTTCTTAAAGACTATTCATAGTATTTAAGCAATCTAAACTCTGAAATTACCAGACCTTTACAAAGTTAAAAACACACCAAGGCTGTGATAAGAACCCATTTTCTTTAACACCTCTATCTTAAAGTGCTGCTAGGATACATTTCTAAATATCATCTTTCATTCTAATAGGAAAGGAAGATTGAGCCCATACTTCAAAAACCCTGGATTTCACACTCGGCGACAATTTCACTCTGTCAAATAAAGTGCAAGAGGAGGACAGATGCTAATCATCGACAGAAAATTACACTTTGACTGGAGTCTTTCTTACCATGACTATGTCTCCGGGCTGGATCGTGATCTCATCGTGACTTCTGGATTCAAAGGGATACAGCGCTCGGTAATACACCACCTTTACATTCTCCTGTGCAGAAATTGTAAGTGGGCCTTTTTCTATTTACAAAGACAGTGGGAAGAAGGGAACAAAAATAAAGCATTACACGGAACACGTATGCATGACAACAAGCCAAACAAATGACCTCTCCCCTGCTGTTGACCTTAACATCTGAACTCTTCCCATCTATTCAAGGTATTTCTGAAGCACATACTTCGTGCCAAAGGAGAGCCAAACCTGGTGTCAGCAACTCAAATCCATCGGAGTTCACTGGCTGCCACTCCCCCAACAAAGACCATCCCAATGCTGATTGCAGCGAGGCTGTCTTAGGTCCTGGCTGAGGCTTCGGTAGCACACATCTGTAAAGCATCAGGACTTCTATCTCCCCTCCCCGCCAGGGTGCCGAGTTCAATGCAGCAGTTAGAATGTGACCCCCAATCTGAATCAGCCAAGAAAACTCCTTTGGCAGGAAGCAAAGAAGCACAACTTTCCACATTTTTGAAAGATTTGGAAATGCTGATATATTTGGCCGCTAAAGCAATCACATAAAACGTTAAGTGCTGACTTCACCAACAATGACTATTATTGATAATCCCCAGTGAAGTAAGCCTTCCTCCACATCTCCCAGGGGTGGGGGAAATGAGCCTAATGATAGACCTTATATGAAAATACTTTAGAGTTTAAGTAAAATTTTTTTTTAAAAATGCATGCAAACAGAAGACAGTCTGACTTCCGATTCACTTAATAGTACCTAATCACGGCCCTCTGAACTGTTTTACCCTAGAAATGTAGGTATTTAGCCACACATCTATTTTCTCTGAAAAGCAGTGAGGGGGAGGTATTATCTTCATGCAGTCTGGAACTGGATGAGGTGCCACATTTCCCACTGACCACAGGAAGAAGAAATCCTCATTCTATACTAGGAGGAAACATAGGAATTTAAACTAATGGCCTAAGATTGAGTACTGGTGAAATTATTATTCATATCAAAGGCAGCATTAAAACATAATTTTGCTTGCCAGACTTTCTCCCTGGACTGCAGGCATCTGGATGTGGGGCCCAACTCTGAACCCCACTCCCATCCCTGCCCACTATAAACAGGAAACAAGTAAACCCTATGGAATAGTGTGCTTCTTTCTTTCCTTTCTGTATACCAATAAAAAGCACACTGATAATCGAACAAATAAATCGATATAATTTGCCATACAAAGGAAAAGGCAATCCCTTTCTTCAGCTGAGTATTATCTGCAAAGCTGCACAGTACCATAGACCCACACAAGAATCTCAAAAATACATGCTAGGTTGCATCTGATACAAGAGATAATGTTTTCTAGCAATTTCAAAGGCTTTCATTTATCATGATTTAAAGAGGCAACTTACGATCGAAGGGCAAAAAACAGTCACAGTTTTCAAAAGGTCAAAAACACGCTTTCATGTAGCATCGGCTGAAGACAGATCAGTGTAGGCAAGGGTGCCCGAAACCGCTCAGTAATTCCCAGAGAAAAGAGCAAACTGGAGAAGCAACAGGTTCTTTCCAAATCTGGAATACAGGTTTCTGGATGGGGCTTGGTAAGGAAACTCATGCCATTTTTGTCTGCAAAGGCCCTGGATGCCAGTGTGAGAGGGACCAAAGGCTGGCTGGGTGGTGGAAGATTAAACTGGCATGTCAGGAGCCTAGAGAATGAACATCTGCACTGTCTGAAGCAAAGGACCCTGGCATTCACACCTAGCTCTATGAAAGGAGCCAAGACAGGGCCTGCCTTAGATATGGGTCTTCCTCAGGACGATCTGGCAGAGAAAACCTATTTGCTAGAATGACTTGTGGCCCCTACTACCTGTGGTGGACCAGGGTGCCTGGACAGCTGGCTTG
This sequence comes from Leptonychotes weddellii, assembly GCF_054177405.1. Taxonomy (NCBI): domain Eukaryota; kingdom Metazoa; phylum Chordata; class Mammalia; order Carnivora; family Phocidae; genus Leptonychotes; species Leptonychotes weddellii. The sequence continues at coordinate 183,276,521 of NC_138369.1, read as the reverse complement.
GCTGGTTCCTGATGCTGATGGAAAAGCCGGCTCATCTTGTCTTGCGGGTCCAGTTTGCTTTTCTCCTCACTGTCCTTCTTCTTGACACTCTCCTCCCTTCTGAGTTTTTCTTCATCGTGGAGCTTCCTTGGCCGCTGATGCTCATCGTCCTGCTGCGCATGCTCAATCCACTGCTTGTCCCTCTCCTGAGCTCGTCTGTCAACAAAATGCTTGATTACAGCCAGGAAGCAACTCCAGTTTCATAATGCTGTGGGCTCTTTTCACAGAAAAGGCTCCAGCTAGCAAATGGGATGCTTCATGCAGAGAGGATACTGTCCCTCCGATGGAGCTATCGGAGTCAATAAGACAAAGGCTCTCAGGGCTCCAATTCTGAGGGAGATGATGAAAGCACAGGACTCAGAAAAATACAGGAAGAAGGTTCCTGATGTATTTTACCAGGTGTTTAGAAGACTAACAAAGAGACTTCTCGATGATAAAACTGGTATTTCACTGCAAAAAGCCGTAACACACACAGGCACGAACGAGACGAGAGCGCGTACCCCGACGAACACACATGTAGCTCCCCAAAACTGAAGGCGGAAGCAACAGATTCGTTTGAACCCTTTAGGTGGTGGCCATCCTGTTACTAAACTAAACTAAAATGCTCTGGGCATTTGCCTGAACCCGAAAACTTTGTGTTTGTCAAAGTAACTGACACGAAGGGACAAGTGCAATGAAATCTAGGCCCTGACATCTAAGACGACCGCAACCTGAAGCCCACAGGACAGGACCGGGGACGATTTTTCTCTCACTGTACGATCGTCTTCAAGATCAGAAAACAGTTTAGAGAAACTCACGTGCAAAAGTAAGCGATACGATGATAGTCATAACTAGTCCTCCCCCTACACGAACTCCATTACCCTTCACACCAGGGGAGTAGGTCCTATTAACGTCCCGATTTTTACGCGGGAGAAAAACGAGGCAGAGATATTAAAAGGCTTGTCCAAGGTCACACGGCCACACCTGCCTGGGGCTCAATCCCAGGCAGCCCAGTTCTAGGCTCCACACCCTGAACATGCTGTCCTGTGACATGGCCAACACACAGTCATCTCCTGGAATTAGGAAACTGCCAAAGGAATATAATATAAACAAAGAAAGCTTGTATTCGCCATTTAAAAAATATGCTATTTATTTCTACCCTGTATGCATGTGAAAATTTAATGCAGGAAAATTCTTAACTTAAATCTTTAATGTTTTACTTGCTTTTAAAACATCTTTTAAGCACAAAAAAGTTTTTTGGAAGGGGTCCCATACCTATGTTGTCATTTGTAACAACAACAAAAACACACAATAGAGTTTGCTTAATATTTGCTACTTAAAAAGTCTTCATGTATAGTGTATAACCATGTAATTTCTGAAATTAATTTTTGGGTACTACTTATATGAGTAAAGCAGGAAATTTACCTTTTTTGTATTATATTTTGTGTTGCCTTCTACTCCATAGAAATGTTAAAGCTCAGTACAGTATGCTGTGAATAATCAAAGCGTTTTATCAACTTTGAAGATAAGGAAAGGATGGAGTTAGGGTTAATCAGCACATCCAAGAAATGAATCCTTGAACCATACCCCAAGAAAACCATAAAACAGTCCTCTAAATTGGTTAGAGACCCTACCCACCTGTCCACTGGTAAACTGTGCAGGTCCACTTATACGGGGATATTTGACAGTACAGTCTCTGAATATACTTTCTCTCCCTTATGATTTTAACATTTTCTTTCTCTAGCTCACCTTATCATAAGAACACAGTATATAATACACATAACATCCAAAATATGTGTTAATTGGCTGTTTATGTTATCTATAGGCTTCTTTCCAGCCGAGAAGAGTAAGCTGTTAGCAGTTAAGTTTTGGGGGAGTCAAAAGCTATACTCAGATTTCCAACTGAGCAGGGGGGGTCTGTGCCCCTAACCCCCTTGTTGTTCAAGGGTCAACTGTACTACACATGCCCACAAACTGTGTACCCCTCTGGATAGTTTAACTGAGCTTAGCCCACTAAAGTCAATGATTTGCCTCAAGTTATGTTTCTTCATCTTTTTTTTTTTAATATGTTAGGTATTTTTTTAAAGATTTTATTTATTTGTGAGAGAAAGAGAGCACGAGCAGAGGGAACAGCAGGGCAGAGGGAGAAGCAGGCTCCCCACTGAGCAGGGAGCCCGATGTGGGGCTCGATCCCAGGACTCTGGGATCATGACTGAGCCGACGGCAGACGCTTAACCGACTGAGCCACCCAGGCGCCCCCTGTATCTTCATCTTTTTATTCTAATTTCAATAACCAATTTTTACAATTTATACTGCATCACTGAAATAGTCATTTTTGTTTCCTGGCGTCAAAAATTAATTGAACTTTAAAAAGCAAATATCCGGTAACAAAATCAGACACACCAAAAGTTAACAAATAAATTTCTACGACTCATGACAGAAAGTTACCAGTAAAAGTAACAAACCACAAACACAAATATTCAAACAAAGACGAACAAAAAAATGTGTCTGGATCCTAAGCAGCAGCAAATTTTCTCCTTTTGTACTCAACTTTAATTTGCAGTTGAAGAAAAGAGGAAAGAAGTCGGAGTGGCACGCTGTCAGTCCTACTGGAGAAAGCCTGTGTGGCGAGTGCTCAGGGGCTTTGATTTCAAACCAGCACTCCGGACAGCCACTGTTATTAAAAGGCTGTGAACTGGAAACGTATTTTGGTCATTGGCATGCAAATGAGCATACCAAGTGTCCTAATTTCCTTGTATAATTCCACTTATCTACATAGTAGTAGCTTGGGAGAGCTCTGGAAACTAACCAAAAACTTCAGGGGGTACTTATATATGCAAAGATTTATATACACACGTATTTGTGCTTGCACACACACACACACACACACACACACACACACAAAGACTGAAGGCTCTTTCTGATCAGTAGGTACTTGCAGAAGCCCCACAAAGAATAATAAATACTCAAAGTTCCTTCCAGATGGGTCCACGATCCACAGGAAAAGACTCACCTTTGGGCTTCTTCTTTTTGTTTTTCTAATTCTATGATCTTTCGCTCTTGTTCTTTCTGTTTCAGACGTTCAGCCTCTATGGACTTCTGTTTCTGGAGTTGCTGCTTATTATGTATTTCTCTTAGTTCCTATAAACGATCAGGAAACAGTTCACATAATGACACGAGGTGATAGGCATCAACACTGTTTATCAGCATGCAACATTTTCACAGTGAGGACATCTAGCCATTTAGGAGACTAATATCTCAGATTTGAAAAACGTTAACTTGGAAAACTGAAATCACGCTACATTTTGACATGACTATCTCCAAGAGCTGTTCCAGATTATATTTTAGTGAGTCATAAAACATTACACCATTTTCCATTACATGCTTTAGAAGGAACTTGCTAGTGATGGGTATTAGAGAAGCTACATTGTTCAAGACTCGGCAACAGTAACGGACTTAACCAGTTTTAAGGTATGATGATGATCATCAATAAAACCCTGAGGTACTTCCGATAATGAATCAACACCAGCCTCTACTGGCGTGGAAAATACACACACCTCTTCACACATACACCTCTTCACACACCGCCTCCATTAAAACCTCACCTTCTTATGCTATGCTGCCTTCGAACAAATGGACATCCCTCTGTTCCAAAACCTTGACTGCCCCCACCAAATCACACCCTTCCAGAGCATCTTCTCTTGCTAAATCCAAGTGTGAAGCTGTCGACTTCCCCAGACTAACCCATCAGTCAGGTTGAAAGTAAATGCGATAATATGACGGTCACCATGTTGGACCCAGCTTCCTCATTTGGTATCAGCCCTCAGGAAAAACAGGGATTTCCTTAGCAAACTACTGGAAAAAAAAAAATCATTTTATGATATTTAAAGTACTCAAGTCAGAAGTTTAAACACCCCAAAGTGTGAAGAATAAAGAAATGCCTGTTGAGGGAGAACCCATATAGGTTCCATAGAGGATCCCAATGGTCACTAATAGATTCAGTCACCGAGACTCCTCTTGCATGTGTCAACAATAAATCAGGTGAGTCAGTATCCAGTAGAGCCAAGGATGCATTTCATTTTTTTTTCCTTCTGTCTCTAAGGGTGCATTTCCAGTTAACTTCTTCATCTGGGTAACTCGGGCTAGTCCCCCGAGGTAGCAGCCCTGGGGTCTCTTTGGTAAGCTGCAAAAACTAAAGTAAGGTCTGCCCTGTCTTCTTCATCTTGTCCACTGCCTAAGTTCAAATGGGTAGGTTTCCTCCTGCCTTAAACTCCTACCTTTAGATTCATTCAGAGACAGAACAAAGGTAGAGCACTGTCTATAGAACATCAGTGTTAAAATGCACTTATTCCTAGAGAAAAGCCCTAAGGGTTAGACTAAGCTTCTTCTGCTGGCTGGACTGTTCTCAGGATAAAGTAAGAACACATGGACGAGTGTTTTATAAACCAGTAGTGACTTTGAGAGATCCTAAAAGGGATCAGTGAGATAGTGTTTGGAGATCAGGAGGTTAGGGGGAGATGGTACTGAGGCAGGTGCTGGGGGAAACAGCTGAAGGGAAGTAGGCACGGGGAAGGAAGGAAGGGACTTTGGAGGGGAACCAGCAGATGAGACTGGGAGTATCAAGGCAGGATGCGGCAGAAAAAAGCAACTCTGTAAGGTACACATTGGTGGACTATGCCCTATGGCAGATGCCCTGGGCATGTGGCTTGGATTTGATATTTTAGAGACAAATGGAAAAAAGGGGCCACTTCCTAGTGTTAGAGTAATCTGTACTACCGGCTCCAGTTAATCTCTCTATGTGAAAAGGAAAACCAGTGGGGTGATATTAAGTCAATCTCTAATGTCCTAAGAGAGGGACCCAAAAGTTGGCCCGCTCCATCATTAGCCCAATGGCTGAGACCCTTTAAAAGGAAGGGGGGGAAAGTGACTGAAACACTTTACTTTTTTTCTTATTTTAAAATTTCATCTTCAGTTGCATAAAATTCTTAGGTTCAGAAAGAATAATTTACGGCAATAGACAATATTCAAAAGTACTGAACCGGGAACAAAGAAACCTGGATTCTGATCTCGGGTCCCTGACATAGGCCAACAGCTGAATCAGAGTGGATGACCCTTGGGTTTTCTTTCAGCTTTAAGATCTGTTAAATTCTTCGACACTGTTGATCACATAAAAAAAAATTAGTCCTTGTTTATTTCAGTGTCTCTTATATTTAGGGTTTTATTCTTCTTATAGAAATAAACCAAAAAGGCATAACTAGTAAGCAAAATAACTGAGCTGAAATTAAATACAAAGAAGTAAGAAATGGCAGGGGTAGAGTAACATTTTAGTTTGATGTTTAGGAGCCTGATTATATATTAAAATAGAAAAGCTGTTACTGGGCGCCTGGGTGGCTCAGTTGGTTAAGCGACTGCCTTTGGCTCAGGTCATGATCCTGGAGTCCCGGGATCGAGTCCCGCATCGGGCTCCCTGCTCGGCAGGGAGTCTGCTTCTCCCTCTGACCCTCCCCCTCTCATGTGCTTTCTGTCTCTCTCATTCTCTCTGTCTCAAATAAATAAATAAAATCTAAAAAAAAAAAAAAAAAAAAGAAAAGCTGTTACTTTACCCAGGAAAAATGTATTTCTAGGCAGAGTGATATTCAAAATATTGAACAACAGGTACTGCAGAAGCATTGGCCAATTGGAATGAACGCTGCCCGTGATGTACCAAGGCACCTGTGAAAAACGGTTTTCCACTTTACCAAAGAATTACAATGCACATTTCCTTTCTCTACGGGGCTCTAGTGATTGAATGTTAACTTACAGATCATTAATTACCAGATACAAAGTCAAGACAGCAGTAAAGCTAGGAATGTTTTAGGCGGCACTATAAAATAAAAAGCAATAGGAAGTGAATATAACGAATCTACAGAAAGTAAATCATGTTATTAGTAAGACAGTTTTAAAACCAATTTTTAGATTTATCAAATATACAAGAAGGAAGATTATTTTGAAATTTTAAAAGCACATTTATTCTTGAGAATAGCCGCATGACACGCGAGGCTGAACCCACCCTTGAACTGTATAAATAAGCTGCAGCTTCAAGCATCTCCAAGGAACTGGAACTTGCAAGAGTCATAAAATCACAGATGTCAAATAAGGTAACAGAAGGCCCTGGCATCTCATGATCTAGATGTGAGGACTGCAAAGTTTTTCTATCGTTTCCTTCATCCAATTCAAATACTGCTGAGCACGCCACTCTAAGAAAATTAAGATGCTGCAAATAGGCAGGCAATCCAGGTCTTCCTCTCTTTCCTTGGACTTGGGAGCTTAAGGCAAGGCAGAAAATTCATGATTCCGAAACTTGATAACTTTTTTCTAAAAGCTGAACTTCTAGGAAGGCCATCTACAGAATGAAGGAATATTTCTGAGCATGACAAGGGCCTTGTGGGGCAGAGTCCCTTCATGTGGGGGACAGAGGGCTTTGTACTGCTCTGTCATTCCCTTTCAGCACTACTGTTTAAGAGGCTCGAGTGCAATCACAGTTATTTAAAAGTACCCTTTTAATTCCTTCAGGGAAAAATTTCTAAGGTGACAAATAAATCTGGTATAATTAAATTATTTATTTAGGAAATGACAGAACCACTGGGAGAAGTAGCTACAAAAAGCTTCATGACATGAATTGTATCACCTGAGGTCAACCTCATCAAAGTGACCCTGCATGTTCTATTAGGTCTTGTCACAGTTAGTTCTCTACTATAATGAAGATAAAAATAGAACAAATAAGAAATTACTGAGACCCGGGGCGCCTGGGTGGCTTAGTCGTTAAGCGTCTGCCTTCGGCTCGGGTCACGATCCCAGGGTCCTGGGATCGAGTCCCACATCGGGCTCCCTGCTCGGCGGGAAGCCTGCTTCTCCCTCTCCCACTCCCCCGCTTGTGTTCCTCTCTCGCTGTATCTCTCTCTGTCAAATAAATAAATAAAATCTTAAATTAAAAAAAATTACTGAGACCCCAAATTCATGATCTCACTCATGGCTCTTACTAAAATTATTTTTTCTATAATCAATAATCCTACTACAGTCACATATTTATTGGCTGGATATTCATCTAGCAATACGATATTGAGTACACAACCTTGTTGATTTTTCTTCTGTGAGTTCTATTCAAGGGTATGAGATGTTTTACACAGGTATAGTGCATGGTAATTTGATATTATCTCTTAATAGAGTATAATGCCTTTCTTAGTAAAGAAGAAATAATTAAACATGCATTGAAGAAGTTTGAGCTATGTGTTACAAATGCATAAGTAAAATAAAACTATAGAACGTGTAGTGTATGTAAATTAAAAGGTAAGATCTTTATCACCAATAGTATCTCTAGAATTCTAAGATGTAACAGTTTCTTCGCCAGGGTCTATGAATAAGCTTTGGCTCTGGGAACACTATGAGACAGCATGAAAACTGGACTACACAGGCATTTTTCTTGCAGAGAAGGCTCAGAGCTTTTACTGGATTCTGAAAGGGGTCTCTGATCAAACGCAGATTATGAACCACCTTGGGAGGATAACCGGCAAATAAAGACTCTACCATGGGGCGCCTGGGTGGCTCAGTTGGTTAAGCGACTGCCTTCGGCTCAGGTCGTGATCCTGGAGTTCCGGGATCGAGTCCCGCATCGGGCTCCCTGCTCAGCAGGGAGTCTCCTTCTCCCTCTGACCCTCCCCCCCTCTCGTGCTCTCTCTCAAATGAATAAATAAAAAAAAAAAAAAAAAAAAGACTCTACCATGTATTAGCAAAGATAAATGAAAATAAGCTTGCTTTTAACTTTCTTCCTTCAACTCGGGGGGAAAAAAATCACTTATTGCCCTTAAAGAATTAAGATATTTGTACCATAAAACATCTTTGGACATCCTATGGCATACAGCCAAAGTATTTCAAAAGCAATATGCTGGACAAATTGAATACTCCAGAAGATTCTTTGCCCTGAGAAACATGGCTCACTTTCAAATTTACTAATGACAGTTGTTTTATTGCTTGACTTAAAAACTGTGACTGTTTCTCCTTTATTTGGACTTAGAGACACTCAAAAATAGGTGTATTATGTGAAGCGGTACTACTGGAATACTGAGAAGTATCCAGCAGAACAATATGTATGTGATTCCTTTCCATAAACATTACTTTATGTACATGCTTGTGAAGAAACAAAAAAATTAACCAGCAATAGGGGCCTGGAAAAGCTAGTAGTTAATGGAAATTTATTGCTAATTTGATCATTAATTTTTTTGAAGGATTATTCTGCCTCTCGATTTTACCTCAGGCTGTCTCTTGGAAACATGAGACAAAACAAACACATCTACATTACTTGAAATTCATGAACTCAACATTGTAAATCAAAATAAAACTGTTTAGGACACATCTCTCATGTTTATAATAATCTTCAGACTATTAATATGAAATGGACCTAGGAAATTGATCTAGGTGTCAGCATCAAAAATCTCAAGGGTTTTATCTCAACCTAATACCTACAGGAAGTCAAAATCAGAAGTGTTTTTATATAAATAAGTGTCACTTTATTTCTCACCCAGGGATATTATGTAGCACACAATATCAGAATTTTTAAAAAAGCTTTTTGAGTTTTAAAATATCCCAAGTAAGTTGTTGTAAAACAGACTGAAAGCCATTAAAGAAAGCCAATCAACAAACCCAGTGAGGACAGGGAAACTTGTACCTGCCTGAAAAAATCTGAAAAGTATTTCAAAACACAGAAACTGTACCCAAGTCAAAGTAAACTGGTAGTCCATTCATCACAAAATTATAAAATGTATTCACTCTTGATGCATGAAAATGGGTGGAATACCAAAAAAAAAATATTGGTCAGTTTTTAAATTCTGAGAGGGGTATATTAATGTTTAAAAACATTATTTAAATATTATTCTAAATCTGAAGTCATTATTCAACCAAATAGGAATTCCAGTTCCCCATGGAACAATTGGTAGTCAATCTATCCTAAGTGCTACAGGAGAACCAGAGAGCAATGCGTTGGGGTGCGTGTGTGTATGTGTGTGTGTGAGAGAAGGGGTGAGGAGACAGGTGGACAGAAGAGGGGAGAAGAGCTAGAAAATCCTGCCCTCTCTGTAGGAAGAGCTAATTAAGAATCTTCACCCACGTCTCCCAAGAGGCTTTGGTATCTACCCTGCTGTTACAAAGAAGAGAAAATGGACTCCATTTTGTCCTGAAAATCTGAGTTTTCCCAAAATGTCTCAGCTTCATCTTATAAATCAATAACCCATTATTTTAAATACAAGTTTTCTAAAGGATAAAACGGTCAAAGGCTCTGGCTAAACATGAGAATAAAAAAAAGAAAGTGTTTTTTCAGAAGACTGAATTCTGCTTTCTTCCCTTTCCCAAATCACCTTTTGTTAAATTTTTTAAAGACCTCAAAAGAAAAACCCACACTATAAAAAAAGCCTCAACCAACCAACCAAGCCTATGCGTGCGGCGTAGAGTCTGGTATATACAACACCTGTTAATTATTTTGAGTCGTGGGCATGTTCTAATTATCTTTCTATATTCAAGGAATCTACATAAAGTTTCCACAATCACAAGTACATTGAATGAGAGAGTTTTATTACTTCTGTGCTGAACAGGTCTTTTCAAAAGGATCATACAGGTAAAAAGAAAATTTAATCATGAACAAAACCATGTAGCAAACCATGAAACAGCCAAACATTATTCTACTAATATGAGAAAGCAATGTTGTTATTTTATTTGAGTTTATACTGATTTCTCTTGCTGTCTCTGTATCTCCTCTTTCTGGGTCTTTTTCTTTCCTTCATTGTTTCCCTTCACATGCATTTTTTTTCCTGACTTCTCATTCTGTTCTGCAGTTCGTTCTCCAGCTCTTTTCTTTTTCTCCCTGGTTGCTAAACATTTTGCCTTTCACTGCCTTCATAATGAATGAGCCTGCCATGAAAGCAAGGGTCTGAAACCAAGAGCATAAAAGCCTCAGTTAAATCAAAAACCTTATTTACTATAACTGGCATTCTCATTTCAACATCAATTCAGTTATTAGGAGCAATTTTAAGACAGGTATCATATGGGCAGAATTTATATCTCTTAAGAGTCTCTTGTGTCTAATTTAAGAAGCCTGGATTTCCCAAGTATATTTAAAAAATACAATTCGTAATTCTGAATTAGTCCAAAATACTCAATTTTGCTAAGAAACAAAATACTGTCCATTTTTAGAATAGTACTACTGACCATAATACTGTCTCCCATATGATGGAAATATGCACGCAGAACCAAATCATGACTGAGTGTTGTCTTTCAAAATTTTGCAGCCAAGTGGCCAATTCAGTGACCTATTAAAATACTTGCTATAAAGACAAGACTAAGGTATACAGTACCTTATCCAGCTCATAGTTCAGGGCTTCCACCAGCACACACAATTTGTCAAGCAGAAAGATTCACCCATACTCCACGATTTATAGTAACTGATCACTGACTTTGACAAAGAAGGTTTAGCACTTCGTGGGAAACTCTATCTTAGACACTGAGCACTCATCTGCATGCGGGAAACTTAAGCACAGAGCTGGGGGTGGTCCATCACTCTTAGTCTGAGAAGGATGTGCATTGCCTGAGTAGGGCATGGAGACCTTTAGAAAGGAGTCTAAGAGGATGATGCAGCCCAGGAGAAGGCCAGGCCCTGCACCACTACCTCCTCATTGCCATGGACTGGAAGAAAGAAATGCCCTAATGTAAAGGTCATTCACATTAGGATTTGTCCAGCACACAGTGACTAGACGGCAACCAACAAGGACTCAGACTTTTCAACATGAAACACAACGTCTAGCCTCTCTGAGTGCTGGATTCTCTTATTTGGCACACACTTGAAGCCTTGAAAACTGTTGCTGTACATTATGTTGCTGCCCTATATCATAGTTAAGATATGAAAATATGGAATATTAGGCTGTCTGTACCAAAGAAAACTGGTACAGCGACTGTTAACATTGCCAAGGGGAAGTCAAGTGCTTCTATCTGAAAAGTCCCTATCGGTAATGTTATTTGACACTTGCTAAAACCATAATTTTATACCTACAGGTAAGGCATTGTACGTAAGAAAAACAAGATCAGAATGTCTCTATGTGCCTTTTAGGCACAGAGCTTCTTCAAAAAATGTTAAAGAGTTTTTGATTTTCATGTAAAATGAAGTAAAAAGAGAAATTCATAGAGAATAATGTTTAAATTGATGTTTCTAGAAAATGAGTATGAGAGGACTACTGATTTCTTAGTATGAGAAAATATTTGTTGCATACACAGTGCATTTTAAAAGCAGAAAACTATGGTAAACAAATCTGATCCACTGAATTAAAAGTACTTTAAGAAGTATTCATTGTCGCTAGCAATAATTACAAACAAAATCAATTATTCATGATTCAATCCCTGGTCAAATATTTCATTTGATCATCAGAAAGGTGAAATTTACTGCTCATATAAAAGGCAGCAGAAATACAAAGGCTGCCAATCAGGGGATTTCTAGCACAAGAGAGTCAATATCTCAGGGTGCTACCATTTCTACCCACCCCCCACCGCCAGCCCCTAGCCCTTTCCTATGGCCTTAAAAAAGCAAAGTATATTTGCTACATTGAGATTCCTCTGCTTCTTTTCTCAAGTAATTCTTGGTTTGGGGCGATAAATTAGAAAAAGGAAAATAGTTATATCTTGGGATTATTTTTCAAATATATAAATGTCACATCTGTTAGGTAAAGGTCTATAAAAATACATGGAAAAAGAGCCTTGTCTGAAAGGAAAGAATGAGCCTTCAATTTCTATGAGATCAGGCAGAAGACTCTAGAGACCTTACATTTCATATCCCTGAATCTGGAGCTGTTTAAAACACGACTGTAATTGTAAACATGCTTTATGTTTTCAATATGTTGCTATCTGTATGAAACATTTACCTGGTTAACCTGACTGCAAAAGTAATTTTTTTTTCCTCTTTAATTAATGACTTGAGAATTACCATCCTTGGTGAACAGGTCTTGGGGGAGGAAGCAGGAATGTAACTCTTCCTCAAGTGAAGAAAAAGGAGAGACTCCTAAAAGAAGAATGAATCTGAACTAGCCCCTTGGTAGAAAGGACTAAATCAGATTGTATGTTTGTTTTTTTTTTTTAAAGGGGAAAAATGATAAAACATACCTACTCTCTAAACTCTTCTATGTTCAAGAAACTAAATACATTTAAGACATCCTGGGGCGCATGGGGGGCTCAGTTGGTTGGGCAGTGGCCTTTGGCTCAGGTCATGATCCTGCGGTCCTGGGATCCAGCCCCACGTTGAGCTCCCTGCTCAGGAGGGGAGACTGCTTCTCCCTCTCCCTCTGACCCTTACCCTGCTTGTGTTCTCTCTCTCACTCACTCACTCTCTCTCTTTCAAATAAATAAATACAATCTTAAGGGAAAAAAAAAAGAACATCCTGATCACAGTCTTGTACCAACAGAATCTGGGTGAAAGCAGAATGCTAGGATTCCCTACCTGACCTTCTAAGTAAGGGACTAGACATGACTTTGAGTTTGCTTCAAAAGAAGCGAGTAACTTATTGCAAGTAGTTGCCTACCAAAGAAACATGGAAATTGATTTTTGTTAACTGGAATCCTCATTTGTGGAGCCAGCCACGGAATACAGGTTTAATGCCCTGATCGACTAATTTTAAAATTCTGCATGCCATAAGGTACTTCTCCAGTGTCACCATATTAGCCGATAATGAGTGAATTACACTTTCTCTAGGGGAACAATCTACACGAATATAAAAACTGCTAAGTCCTACTTTTTCTTCTATACTCTCCAGCTTGTTTCCTTCTGGGAGGGGGGTTTCGGATGTAGCGAGTTCACACCGTCAGGTAAGATATGTGAAATGACTGAACGATCGCCAAGGTTTCACTCCCAGCAAGGCAGAAGTAATTTTTGCATCATTAGTGTGAATGCTGTGAAGGCACTGCTATTATCAAGAGAGGCACCAAGGAAACCCCAGGGGTCGGAATGCTGGCTCTCCTGGTCTGTCTCATCATGCGAGAACGACAGTTACTGATGAATACGTGCTCTGAAGTCAGGGGGAAAATGCTTCCTATTTTCCAACATGACTACAACAAAGAAAAGGAGGCAGGACACACTCAAGACAAAATCTTAAATCTGCCTCTAGAGTTGTCTCGATCAAATTATAAATCTTTTGATGCTTCGATTCAACCGTTTCTGTTTTTGTTTCACCAGACAGGAGAGAAATACGAGAAATAATAATCATAAGGCAAAACAGTGTATTTGTTAAGGCCTCCAAATTGGTTGTTAAATAAAATAATAAAGCTATACTGGCTCATCATTTTGAACTCTCTACATTAAATTTAAAGTTAATAATGGAGAGCCAAAATAAAAATGAAGACAGCAATGTTCGTATTTAAAAATGAGTATACGTGGGGAAAGGAATAAAGTGGAAGGAACGGCTGACGTCAGCCTTTGTGTCGGCAGCTCTAAGTCAAGGCAGCTTCGGTCAATGACACACAGTAAGAGGGACTCACGTCACCTCGGCAGGGTGTTCTCTTCGGCAATGGCAACTGCATTCCAATGGGCCAAAACGCTCCATAAATAGGCTAGGCATTTGGGAAAAATCACCCACTGCAGTGTCATCCTCTAATACATGAGCTTTGCTTGGGGAGTCATATTGCAAGAAAAAGGAATCTTAAGATTAAGGCAGAAGTCTGGACTACTGCCTGGGTTCAGAAGAGACCCGAGTATTTAACCGTTTGTGCTCCAAGAGACTTTTAAAAAGCACTGTGATCATATTCTTTCTCCTGAAATAGTGACAAGTCACAGTGAGAGTTAATGTGACCATTTTTACTGTGTTTATTCTCGAGATAGACAGGCTCTACTTCCGGTACTTACGTATCTAATATAATCATGTATGTACAAGTGTGGAACGTACCTAGAGTACACACACACACACACACACACACATTCTGTGTAAGAATGAAAGCAAAGAAAAACACTAAGTTGGCTCAAATAATATGTCCCCTAGGAGCACTTGCTTGGCATTGTACAATTGAGACAACTTCATTACCTATTACTCTGGGGGGAAAAAAAGCAAAAATCCCTTAAACTCAGATGTCTGAACAAGCTGGTCCAGGATTTCAATTCAAAGGCCAACTAAATATCACAAATATGCTTTCTAATTTTTTCCTATTTTTACTAACAAAGGAGTTTTCCTTTTTCCAGTGCCAAAAGCAAAATTAGCCAGAGTTAAGTATAAAGGATTTTGAGATGGAAAACGAAACTGAGTATCTGAAAAAAAAGTGGGAAATTCATTTCTTATAAGAACATAATTGATTAAAAACTCCAATATCTACTTAAATCTAAAGTATATGTGCTCGGGTGCCTGGGTGGCTCAGTTGGTTAAGCGACTGCCTTCGGCTCAGGTCATGATCCTGGAGTCCCGGGATCGAGTCCCATATCGGGCTCCTTGCTCAGCAGGGGGTCTGCTTCTCCCTCTGACCCTCCCCCTCTCATGTGCTCTCTCTCTCTCTCATTCTCTCTCTCAAATAAATAAATAAAATCTTTAAAAAATAAAAATAAAAAAATAAAGTATATGTGCTCATTGTTGGTAGGACATTAAGTGCTTGCATTCGGGTTTTATTATAAGATAAGAGTTAATGGTCTTAAGATGATGAAGTTGTGAAGTTAAATCAAAGGCACCAAATCCAAAGAAGATTGTCATAACCACTTTCACATTCCTTAAAAGCTTTGGCATCTTCCTGAATTTTACCATGTAAATGTGACAAAACCATATACTACTTTTGCCACAGAGACAAAAGCAATTACTCCATTAAACAGTAACATTTTAAAATGTGAGGTAACAAAGATTTAGGACAATCTTGAAGGTAAGAAGTGGCAGAAAAATTCTTACTTTTAAAAAAGAGAAAACAATCCCTTTTTAGCAGTCTCCAAAGAACAAAAGATAGACTCTTTTGGAGCCTTGCTTTTGGACTTCAACTTGATGCAGTTATCAACAGACAAAAGGATGGAAACATAGAAAAATGTAATTCCGGTTAAAGACAGATGTCGTGTGGGGGCCACTCACTCAGCTTTAATTTACAAATGCCAAATTCATCTTTATATGTTAAAGAGAAAATTACAATTTGGATCGTATAATACTCATCTATAAGTATGAAGGTTTGCAGGAGGGCTGACAAACCAGCATCATAAATTTTTCTCCCTGGAATTAAGTATCAACTCATCTGGCCAGTTAGAAAAGTTAAAGGGTAGGACATATATGTAGGGACGCAGAGAATAGTTACCTTCAGCTGATTATTGAAAATATCAATCTCCTGTAGTTTTGATCTGGTTTCTTTCTCAACTTCATCCAGTTGGTCTCGTAGCTGCTGCCGAGCTAGCTCTTTTGCTTCTAAGGCTCTTTTGAGTGTAAGAAGTGAATCTCCTATTTTAGAAAAACATTGCAAGATAAGAAAAGCAAACTGGCAGTGAGGAAAATGGTTTTTAATGTTCTCATTTCACGGAGGGCAAGTCATGCCAGTAGAAGAGGAAAAGGGCGACTTTAAAAAGCAAACACCTACTGTGCAAACTGTTCTGCTGAACTTGTTTGAGTTGGTCATTGAGTATCTGTTTTTCTGGAATAAGTCTTCCGAGCATTTGCTGAGCCTCCTAGGAGAGAAGGAGGAAAACAACAATGAGCTGACAGGGAAAACTACCATGTCTACATTCCACATCCAGGCAGACGTAAGTCCGTTTACTTGTCCGTCAAAGACTCATCTAATCTCACCCCAAATCCTCTATGTAGAAACTGCATTTAATCACTTGTCAGGGCAACATTTGCTTTTTTGCCAAGCAATTAACTATTTGCCAAATGCTTTTCACTGAAATAAAGTTAAGACAGTTATAGCTCTCTTGAGATTTCTTAAATTTTTGTTGACTTACTGCCTATTTATAAGCTTTCAAAAATGTACTTTAAGTACAACTCAGCAGAGAAAACCGGAAGTATTGATCTCTCCCTTGCACTGGGATCAAACATAAATGCAGTTGATTCTATTGTTTGCAAACTGACTGAGTAATTTGAACAGGAACTACTCTACTCTGAACTTTGATACTTAATAAGGCAAATTAAGGTTTACCATACACCTGAAGATGGAAATAGAAATCAGGAAGAGATTTCTAGGGGCTCCTGGGTGGCTAAGTCATTAAGCCTTTGGCTCAGGTCACGATCCCAGGGTCTTGGGATCGAGCCCCACATCGGGCTCCCTGCTCAGCGGGAAGCCTGCTTCTCCCTCTCCCACTCCCCCGCCCCCTGGCTTGTGTTGCCTCTCTCACTGTCAAAAAATATATAAAATCTTTAAAAAAAAAAAAAAGAAGAAGAAGAAGAGACTTCTAACGATAGAATCTTAGCCGCCATATGTTTTTCCACCACTGAGGATGGACCTATAATTTTAATCAGGTACATAAAAGTCTTGAACCAACTATTTTTTACCTGATATAAGAAAAAAGCTAACCCACACTGTGAAAGGCTATTTGGAGTTTTCATGGATGACCTGTCAAGCACCGTATTTGCTTAAGTTCAGCTGAGAGTATCCTATATAGTTTCTACACATTTCAGTAAAATGACAGCCTTTCTGGGGCAGAATAACAAATACTTGATTTTCATTTTTATCTTGATTTTAAAAAATCTCATTAAGGGGGCACCTGTGATGAGCACTGGGTGTTGTATGTAAGTGATGAATCAATAAATTCTGCACCTGAAACTAATAGGCATTGTATGTTAACTAAGTGGAATTTAAATATAAACTTGAAAAAAATCTCTATGTATTGATTTTTGGTTTGAGAAAATAAAAATGCCTTAATTGAAAATTTTTATCAGAGGCTAAGAAGCAGTCCTTTTTGGAACAACCATCCTTAGATACAGACTGGCTTATATGCAATAAATCTTTGTGTGCCACAATTCTGAATAGGAGAGAGATATAGTTCAACAGAAAGGATCTGGAAGCATCGTCTCATATGAATAATCCACACCCGTTTCCCCAAATCTGGACAAAACAGAATATACAATTCAGATTGTTTCCCCAAAAAGGCCCAGCCAACTGAGCTTCTCCTATTCTCCTCCCTAAATTAAGGAAAGGCCTCTTATCCAATGCAAAAGTTTCTTTCCTGTACCAAGACAAACAATAACACATCAAGATAAAACCTAGCTCAGATCACTGAGACTACTTAACGTATATAAACATCACTTTTAAATGCCAACCTAAGTTTCTAAAATAAGTCATAAACCAACATGAAGGGCTACCTGACTCATCTGCACAGCAAGTATCTGCTAGTAACAGTAAGGAAAAGGAACCAATATCTCATAGCCTATGATGTACCCGGCCTTCTTCAAGCCATATATTATTTTTCACTTCACTACTTTTTCAGGAACCCTAATTTGTATTTTATTATCAATAAGTGAACATAATGTCAATCTTAAATAATAAAAAATGTGTTTGGTCACAGGGCATTCAGTGAGATAATAAATAAACACATGGCCTTCACTCCTAAATTTTCTAAGAGAATATTTTATGAAACTTCTCATAGTTAATGAAAGACATATAAAAAAGTTACCATATAGAAGAATATACTTTTAAAAGGTACATGCACTTTTTAA
>NC_138369.1:183244932-183258343 GCF_054177405.1 Leptonychotes weddellii | reverse complement strand
CATCTAGAACTAATGATGTAATGTATGGGGATTAACATAAGAATAAAAAAAAATGTAATTAGGTTGGCAGCTTAAAAAAAAAAAAGTTGTGTAATATGGCTATGACAATGCTTAGAAGGAAATTTATACCTTAATAAAATGTTTACATCAGAAATGAAAATAGGTCCAAATTCAATAATCTAAGCTTCCTTTTTATGAAGCTAGAAAAAAGCAAATTAAATACAAAATAAGTAGGTGGAAGGAAATAATAAAAAGCATAAGTAAATGAAACAGAAAACAGATACAGCATGAAGAAAAATCGATACAATCAAAAGCTTATTTAAAAAAAAATCAATGAAATCAATAAACTTCTAGCTAGACTGATGGAGAAAAGGAGGAGGGGGAAGGAGAGGAAGGTAAAGAAGAGGAAATGTTGAAGGGGGAAGGAGATACGAATTCCCATGATCAGGAATGAAAGAAGTGACATCACTACAGATACTACAGACTTGCAAAGAACTAACAGAATATTGTAATCAACTCTATACAAATAAATCTGACAATTTAGATGAAATGAAAAAATTCACTGTAAGATACAAATCATCAGACTCAAGAAGAAACAGAAAATCTGAACAACCCTATATCTACTAACTACATTTTGCTATTAAAATCTTACCACAAGAAAGACTCCAGGCCCAGATGGCTTCACTGATGAATGAAAATTTAAAGGAAAAATACCATTTCAACACATTTTTAGAAAATGGAGGAGGAAGGAATACTCTCCCACTATTTTCTTATTTATTACCCTGATACCAAAACAGGATAAGGACATTATAAGAAAACTATAAACCAATATCTTTCAAGAATTTAAATTAAAAGACATTTAATAATAGCATATTGAATCAAGTAAAATATTTTTTTAAATGGAAAGACACCATGATCAAGTATGGCTTATCTCAGGAATGGAAGGTTGGCTTAACATTCAAATTTCAGTCAATGTAAATCACCATATGAACAAAATAAAGAGAAAAAACATGTAAACATCTCAGTAGATGCAGAAAAAAAAAATCATGACCCAACTCAATATCCATTCATGATTTAAAAAACCCTCAGCAAAAAAGGAACAGGAGGAAAATCCCTAACTTGATTAAGAGCATCTAAAAAAAAAAAATCGATAGTTAACACCATATTTAATGGTCAGAAATTGAATGCTTTCCCCTTAAGATCAAGACTCTTACCACTTCTAGTCAACATAGTACTGAAGCACTCACACACTGCTGGGGAGAA
Source organism: Leptonychotes weddellii (assembly GCF_054177405.1). Lineage (NCBI taxonomy): Eukaryota > Metazoa > Chordata > Mammalia > Carnivora > Phocidae > Leptonychotes > Leptonychotes weddellii. The sequence goes on along the minus strand of NC_138369.1, from coordinate 183,257,080 downwards.
TGTAAAATGGTACAACCACCTTGGAAACAATTTTGACAGTTTCCTATAGGGTTAACCATATATTTATATGACACATTAATGCCACTCCTAAAATTAAACCAAGAGAAATAAAACATATTTCCACATCAAGACTTGTAATTAAATACTCATTGCAGTCTTTACACAAAAGTCCCAAACTGGAAAGAACCTAAATGTCAATCAACAGGTGAATGGCTAAACAGGGAAATACTACTCAGTGATAAAAAGAAACAAACTACTGATTTGCTCAGAAATATGGATAAATCTCAACATCATCAGGCTGAGAAAAATCACAAACTTCAAAAATGGTCATCTTTCATGATGATATGCAGAATAGTACCTACATGAATTTGATGCTCCCCACCTCCCAGCTCAACAAGTGAAACTAAGCCAGGTGATATTATGGCAACTTGGTGGTCAACTTTGGATACATAATAAAATGAAAGCAGAACTGCATATAACATTCCATTATGTTCCCAACTATTCACCATCCATCTCTGATACTCCCTCTAGAATACTGAACTGCACCTCTTTATTGCGACGATCAGAGTAAAGCCAGTCTCATGAGTGAACTATAGGTCCTCCACAATCCAGTCCCCGCCAACTGCAACCACCTTGGTCTCCTTGCTCTATCCACATCCCAAACACAGGGTACAATGTCACAACATTCACGCTGCTGTCTCCCCACCCTCACCTTGCTCTGCCAGACAGCCACACCACTTAGCTGCTTCTCTTTCAAGTCTTTGCTCAGCTGGGACCTCACCACTTAATTTAAAATACTGTGCTCCATGGGATGCCTGGGGGGCTCAGTCGGTTGAGCGTCCGTAACTCTTGGTTTCACCTCAGGTCATAATCTCGGGGTCATGAGATCAAGCCCTGTGTCAGGAACCATGCTCAGTGGGGAGTCTGCTTGAGAGTCTTTCCCTCTGTCCCTACCCCTAAATGAATGAAGGAACAAATAAATGAATCTTAAAAAAAAATAATAAAAGTAAAAATACTGCCCTCGGGGCACTTGGCTGGCTCAGTCAGTGGAGTGTGCAACTCTCGATCTTGGGGTTATGAGTTCAAGCCCTACATTGGGTGTCGAGATTACTTAAAAACAAAACAAAACAAAAAAAAACCTATCACCCTCCTTCTCCCCAGGACTCTTTTCCTATTCACTCTCCGGAGCACTTTTCATACTCTAATAGAGGACGCACTTGGCCTTTCTTGTTAGTGTCTGTCTGCCCACAAATAGAAGGTTAGCTCCATGAAGGCGGGGTTCTTGTATCTCCTGTTCACTGCTGGACCCTCAGTGCCTCCGAGAGCCCCTGGCTGGTACACAGCAGTGCTCAGCAAACGTGTGTTGAGTTTGTTTACTCGACAGCCTACTTTTCAGACTTTTGTCTACTTCATCTTCCCTTCCCAGCACCGAGTACATGGTAGATGCTGGGTGCTTGTAGGAATAAATGAGTGAAATGAGTGAGAGGAAAAGCAGGGCTTGTAACCCTAAAATCATTTAAGGGATGTATTTTCTCACCTGTAATTGTTGCTGTAGGTGGGTGATTTCAGCAATTCTCAACTCTCTGGATTTGTTTGTACTCTCAATTTCTTGCCTTTGTGTGGTCAATCGACACCTGATATCTTGAAGTTTTCCTTCTAGTTGATGCTTTTTATCATTCTTTAACAGGTGAAAAATAATTATTATTATTACCATTTTTAATGGTTCAGAGGTAGTAAACAGTTGACCCTTGACCAACATGAGTTAGAACTACACGGGTCCAGCTACACATGGATTTTTGTCAATAAATAACAGTACACTACTGTAAATGTATGTTCGCTTCTTTATGACTTTATTCACATTTTCTTACTTCTAACTTTATGGTAAGAATACAGTATATAATACATATAACATATGAAATATGTGTCAATTCACTTCTTATGTTATCAGTAAGGCTTCTGGTCCACAGTAGGCTACTAGCAGTTAAGTTTTAGGGGAGTCAAAAGTTACACAAAGCATTCTGACTGCATAGGATCTGTGCCCATAAGCCCCATGTTGTTCAAGGTTCAACTGTAGTCCCAAAGCATAATCAAACTTGACTCACTAGAGCTTCTAATTCAAATTCCAGAGTCTTTTTCTTTGCTTTCAGTACAACTATGTCTTCTTGTTCTTTGTTTCTTTGATTGAGTAGTTCTTGTCTTCGATTCCGTTCCCATTCAAGTTGTCGTTGCCTTTCAAGTTCTCGCTTTGCAGCCTGTGGCATTTACAAACAGACAACTTATTAATTTTTTTATTCCTGACATGATACAATGTCTCTTAATAAATGTAACATCCAGGAAGTCTTTTGTTTTAGGGATAAAATGTTACACACTGCAAAAGCTTCTATTACAAAATAGCAAAACAAAATTTACACAAACATAGTATTCCTTCTATGGCAAAAAGAGAATATTTAGAAAAGCTATTATAGTTAGATAAGATGAGGACAGACAGGATTCATTTCATCATTGGAATTCGATTGTTTATGCCTTCAAGAATGTTTGAAGTGATAAAAAGAAAACTGTTCTTCCTCATTTACTGACTTATAAGGAGCAAGAAAAATGTCTTTAATCTAGTCCACTAAAACCCCAGAACAAAAAAGCAAAAACAAAAAATACCCCCAAAATAAAAACTTTTTTCTATCAAATGAGAAATTACTCATCTCAAGTTTTAAAAGTTTATTGATCCCCCTCTCCCCTAATCATTCATTTTCTTTTTACCACAGAAGCTTCCATAATTTCTGTGGCAATGACCACTCTCTTTTAAGCTGACTCTGATGGCTGCTGGGAAAAGTACACATCCAGAGCACCTGGCACTCTTTTTTCCTTTCTTTTTTTTTTTTTAAGATTTTTTTATTTTTGAGAGAGAGAGAGCATGAGCAGGGGGAGGGGCAGAGGGAGAAGCAGGCTCCCCAACTCAGGGCTCGATCCCAGGACCCCGAAATCATGACCTGAGCGGGAGGCAGATGCTTAACCAACTGAGCCACCCAGTGCCCCCACCTGGCACTCTTTATTGTAATTACTTCTTATGTACCTGTCCTCCAACTACCCTTTGGGCCTGAGGACAGTGAAGTACCTATCTATAACTACTCTATGGACTATGGATGCCTGGCACATGGTAAATGACTATTAAGTAATTCTGAATAAATACTCCGAAGTGTCTTCAAAAAATGAAAACAGAGCAAAACATTGAGAAAGGGAAAGTGGTCTATCTTTTGGCTGTCCATTCTGGGAATTAAAACCCTGTTAGTATCTGTGTGTGTCTCCCTGAATACGAAGGCTTACTCCTCTAAGTTTTCTGAAGCAACAACAGGAGATGAAACCAAAGTATTGTGTTATTATAAAGAAAAATCTCTCATATGTAAAATATATTTCATTCACACAAAAGAATCATGGCACTGATTCTGCAGCAATATTCTAAAGTTGGAAATTCAGACGAAAGATTGGCTTAGTCCCTATCCAGGGATGGCACCAAATTTATGAGGTCTTTCCCTCAAATATACTGAAGATTTCCTATACATATTTTTTTTAAAGTGGAAAAAAGGGGGCAGGGAACAATATAATTAGTACAATCCCGTTACAGGGGTTAAGAAAAAACTGCACTAAACCCCCAACATCTCCACCAGATAACCTTTAATATTTCTACATACATATATAAATATAGAGAAAAAAAGTCTGAAAAAAAATTTTTTTTAAATTTTATTATTATTATTATTTTTATTTGACAGAGATAGAGAGAGCAGGAACACAAGCAGGGGGAGTGCAAGAGGGAGAAGCAGGCTTCCCGCTGAGCAGGGAGCCCGATGCGGGGCTTGATCCCCGGACCCCAGGACCATGACCCAAGCCAAAGGCAGACGCTTAATGACTGAGCCACCCAGGCGCCCCTGAAAAACTCTTAACTAGTATCGGTGGTTTGGTACGAGACTGTATTCTCAAAAGCCTGACCCTGAATGTTCTTAGCAACATCATTCATAATAGTCAACAAAGTCGAAAACAACTCAAACGTCCATCAACTGATGAATGGATAACTATAATGTGGTCTGTCTGTGTCATGGAATATTCTTCAGTCATAAAAAGGAATGAAGTACTGATAACATGCTAAGTGGAAACGAGCCACAAAAGGTCACACGTCGTATGATTCCATTTCTATGAAATGTCCTCAAGAGGCAAACACGTAGAGACAGGAAGTCAGTTAGTGGCTGCTGAGGGCTGGGGAGTAACTGCTTTATGGGTAAGGAATTTCTTCTTGGGGTGAGGACAATGCTCTGGAATTAGACAGTGGCGATGGTCGCACAACTCTGTGACTAAACTAAAACTAGCGAACTATAAAAAGAAAAAAGGGGACCGTGTTAATCGATTACTTGAATACTTAGGGAAGAAGGGCAGCAAGAGCACACGCGCCCATCGTGGGCTCCACAGCGGCTTACCTCGCGCCTCTCGATTTCCTTCCTCCTCTCCTCCTCTCTCTGGCGTTCCAGTTCCCGCTGCTTTTCCAGCTGCTTCTCCAACTCCAGCTGCCGCTTGCGCTCCTGCTCGTGGCGCTCCCGCTCCTTCCGCTCCTGCTCGGCGCGCTCCAGCTGCGCCAGGCGCTCGTGCTCCTTTCGCTGTTGCTCCAACAGCGCTTGTCTCCGCTTCTCCAGCTCCAGACTGCCGCGCTCGAAATTCTCACGCTTCTTATCCTCAAATGTTACTTGAAAACGAGAAGCAGGAAGATGCTGGAAAGTCATGATTTGCAACATACTCTTTTCAAAGGAAAATTCAGGCACCTTGGAGAGGTGGAGTATAAACGCAGAGCTCCCGAAGCTTCCGACCTGCCTGTGCCTCACGCAGAAGCGCCACGACACCAAAAATTTTTATTTTTTTTTGACACCAGAAAACGTTTAGAACAAATAATTGAGTAAAACTGCAGAATACAAAATCAATATACAGAAATTGGTTGCATTTCTATATACTAATAATGAACGATCGGAAGAAATTAAGAAAACAATCCCACATATGATGGCATCAAAGAATACAGATTAAAACCACAATGAGATACCACCTCACACCAGTCAGAATGGCTAAAATTCACAAGTCAAGAAACGACAAATGTTGGCGGGGATGCGGAGAAAGGGGAACCCTCTTCCACTGTTGGTGGGAATGCAAGGGGGTGCAGCCACTCTGGAAAACAGTATGGAGGTTCCTCAAAAAGTTGAAAATAGAGCTACCATACGATCCAGCAATTGCACTACTGGGTATTTACCCCAAAGATACAAATGTAGTGATCCGAAGGGGCACGTGCACCCCCAATGTTTATTGCAGCAATGTCCACAATAGCCAAACTATGGAAAGAACCAAGATGTCCATTGGCAGATGAAAGGATAAGGAAGATGTGGTATATATATACAATGGAATATTATGCAGCCATCAGAAAAATGACATATTGCCATTCGCAACGACATGGATGGAACTAGAGGATATTATGCTAAGTGAAATAAGTCAATCAGAGAAAGACAATTATCATATGATCTAGCTGATATGTGGAATTTGAGAAACAAGGCAGAGGATCATAGGGGAAGGGAGGGAAAAATGAAACAGGACGAAATCAGAGAGGGAGACAACCATAAGAGACTCTTAATCTCAGGAAATAAACTGAGGGTTGCTGGAGTGGAGGAGGGTGGGAGGGATGGGGTGGCTGGGTGATGGGCACTGGGGAGGGTATGTGCTACGGTGAATGCTGCGAATTGTATAATACTGATGAATCACAGATAATACATTATATGTTAGTAAATAAAATAAAAATCACAAATAATACATTATATGTTAATAAAAATAAATTAATTAAAAAAAAAGAATACCTAGGAATAAATTTAACCAAGATGGGGAAAGACCTGTATACTGAAACCTCTAAGACGCCGGGGATGAAAGAAACTGAGACATAATTAAATGGAAAAGTACTCCATGATCAGAATCAGACTGGAAGAAATAATATCATTAAAATGTCCACACTAACCAAAGCAAGCTATAAAAAATTCAGTGCAGTTCCTATCATTCCAGTGGCATTTTTCACAGAACTAAAATAATCCTAAAATTTATATGGAACCACAAAAGACCACAAATAGCCAAAGCAGTCTTGAGAGAAAGAAGACCAAATCTAGAGCTATCATGCTCCCTGATTTCAAACTACACTGCAAAGCTATAGTAACCAAAACAGTATTATCGGCATAAAAACAGATACAGATCAATGGAACAGAACAGAGAGCCCAGAAACAAACCCATGCTTAAATGGTCAATTAATTTACAACAAATAAGGCAAGAATATACAATGGGGAAAGAAAAGTCTTTGCAATAAATGGTGCTAGACACCTACCACATGCAAAAGAATGACACTGGACCACTTTCTTCTCACACCAGGCACAAAAATTAGCTCAAAACAGATTAAAGACGTGAATGTTAGATCTAAAGCATAAAACTCCTAGAAGAAAACATAGGCAGTAAACTCACTGACAGTGCTGATGGAACACTGCTTTTTGGAACGGACTCCAAAGGCAGTAACAATAAAAGTAAAAACAAACACATGGGATTATGTCAAACTATAAAGCTTCTTCACAGCAAAGGAAACCATCAACAAAATAAAAAGCCAACCTTCTGAACGGGAAAAGAAATTTGCAAATCATATATCTGATAACAGGCTAATATCCAAAATTAGGGGGCACCCGGCTGGCTCAGAGGAGCATGCGATTCTTGATCTCGGGGTCATGAGTTCGAGCCCCACTCTGGATGAGAGATTATGTAAATAAATTTTAAAAACAGATAAATAAATAAATAAATGGGAAGAGGATCTGAATAGACATTTTTGCAAAGAGGCCACACAGATGGCCAATAGGCACAGGAAAACATGCTCATCACTCATCATCAGGCAAATGCAAATCAAAACCACAATGAGAGGTCATCTCACACCTGTCAGAATGATTATTATCAAAAAGCCAAGAAATAACAAGTATTGGAGAGACTGGAGAAAAGGGAACCCTCCCAGTTAGGAATGTGAACTGGTGCAGCCCCTACAGAAAAACAGTATAGAAGTCCCTCAAAAAATTAAACAGACAAACAAAAACTGCCATATGACCCACCTACCACCTATTCTACTTCTGGGTATTTACCCGAAGAAAATAAACGCATCAATTCGAAAAGATCATTATAGCATTGTTTCCAATAGCCAAGACATGGAAACAACCTAAGTGTGAATCGACGGATGACTGGATAAAGAAAATGGGGTACATGCACACACGCATTATTACTCAGCCATAAAAAAGAAGGGAATCTTGCCATTTGCAACAACATGGATGGACCCTGAGGGTATTATGTTAAGTAAAATAAGTCAAACAGACAAAGCCATACAGCATATGATTTCACTTACATATGGAATCTAAAAAACAAACTCAGATACGGAAACAGAATGGTGGTTATCAGAGGGAAAGGGAGTTTGAGGGTGGGCGGAGAGGGTGAAGGGGATTAACTGTATAATGACAGATGGTAAAACTACACTTAAGTGTAGTAATCACTTTGCAGCGTTCGCAATATTGAATTATGCTGTACACCTGAAACTATTACTATATACCAATTTTACCTCAGTTTTAAAAAATCCTAAATTATTTGCTAACATACTCTCCCCTCCCCCACTTATAATCTTCCTAAAACAACAGCTCTGCATCACCACCAACCTCCTTTCCCTCCCTATTACTCTATGTTTTTCCTTCTCCATCACCTTGATTGAGCAACTGACCCCCATCTCCCCTGCACCATGAATCTCCCCCACCCTACCTTTCTCCTCTTAGTTGGTAACTGTGCTGATGTGTCTTCTATTTAAACAAATAAGACAATTTCTGAAAGCAGAGGTAGGAAGGTGAGTATCCTGTGTTTCAAACTATGTCCTAATCAGTATGGAGATCACATTCAATAAACAATTTTTTCTACTCCATTTTTCAGTTTCCTTCTTTGAGAACACCAATTAATGAATTTTAGCCTTATTTCTCAGGCCAATCATTTTTTCTCTAATCCTTGCTAGCATTCTGTTTACAACCACTTAATTTTCCTTTTAAAAGAAAAAAAAAAATCCTGGGGCTCTTGTGTGGCACAGTCGGTTGAGCATCTGACTCTTGATTTCGGCTCAGGTCATGATTTCAGGTTCATGGGGTCAAGACCCATGTCGGGCTCCACGCTCAGCGTGAGTCTCCTTGAGATTCTCTCTCTCTCCCTCCGCACCACCCCCACCCCAGCTCATGCATGCACCCGCTCACTCTCTTTCTTTCTCCTTCCCTCTCAAAATAAATAAATAAAATATTAAAAAAAAAAATCCCAACCTCCACGTCCCTTATGTTTTCAGCGGTGTCCCTTCAATTTCGTGTTTGCCTCACATGCTTCTCCCTCAGAACCACCCCGGGCAAGAGAAGCTTGCATCACCCGCCGGTGTAGCACGCCATTCCCATTGTTCTCTATTACAAGAACTGTCACTTCATACTTTGTCTTGAGATCGGTAGCTGTGAGCATCCTTTCTTGGCTTCTCCCCACATTCCCCATTTGGCCTTCACTGCTTTAGAAAGACATTCCTCACACATTACAGTTATGGATTAGACATGAAACACGGCAAGTGTGTTTTGGTTTTCTTTTCCTTCTTGCTACTTTCGTGATTGCAGAAGGCAGCATCCATTTCACTAGGTGACCTTAAAACTGAAAGTCCCCTCAAGCACAGAAAGGAATGAAATAATGATACATGGTACAGTGTGGATGAGTCTCAAAAAGAGGAAGAGAGAACTACCTCTACTTCTCTCTTCCCATGTGTTCATATCAAGGAAAAGTGATATGAGGATATAAAAGAAGGCCACCATCTGCATGCCAGAAAGAGAGCCTCACCAGGAACCAAATTGGATGGCACCCTGATCTCAGACTTAATGGCCTCCAGAACGGTGAGAAATTCACCCTGCTATTCAAGCCACCCAGACTGCTGCATTTTATTATGGCAGCCCAAACTAAGCCACTGAACTTTTAATGATCAATTTTCTGTTATGTGAATTTTACCTTTTAAAAAATACCTGAAAGTCCCTACACATCTTAGTTCCAATATCTGGCCCTATTTCTGCTACATAGGCGGCAAATAATAAATGGCTACTGAAGGAAGGAACGAATGAACACAAATCTCTGATGATGTCACTTCCTGTTCCGACTCTAAATGAATGTCTACCACCAAGAGTAAAAGAAAATCGCAAATTCAAAGGATTCCTGTCCTTATTTGCCTTTGAGACTTCATTCCCATTCATTCCCATTATTATCATCCTGAAATGTTATTCCTGTCCACTTGTAATGACCCTATTCAATCTTCAGTCTCAACACAACTGTGACTCCTCCAGAGACCCAGCCTTTCCAGCCTATGCCAACCAGTGTAGGTAAGCTCTGCTGTGCATCTGTGATACTGTTTTTAGGGATTTATTGCACTTATATACTGCTTTGATGATTGTTTATGTGGATGCCCTAAATCCTCAATCATATTATAACTTTCTAGAAGGTAGGGACCACATTTTTAATGTTTAAATTCTTCACTGTACTCAACACATAGCTTTGCATAAAGAACATTTTCTTTTTTGGTTTTTTTTTTTAAGATTTTTTTTTTTTTTTTGAGAGAGAGAGAGAGAGCAGTGGGAGGGGCAGAGGGAGAGAATCTCAAGCTGACTCCCCACTGAGTGCAGAGGCTGATGCGGGTCTCACTCCCATGACTCGTGAGATCATGACCCGAGCCAAAACCAAGAGCTGGATACTCAACCGACTGAGCGACCCAGGCACCCCAAGAACATTTTCTTTCTTTCTTTCCTTTCTTTCTTTCTTCTCTTTCTTTCTTTTTTTTTTTAAGATTTTATTTATTTATTTAAAATGGACAGAGAGAGGGCATAAGCAGGGGGGAGTGGCAGAGGGAGAGGGAGAAGCAGACTCTGCTAAGCAGGGAGCCCAATGCGGGGCTCGATCCCAGACTCCAGGATCATGACCTGAGCCGAAGGCAGATTCTTAACCAACTGGGCCAGGCGCCCCCAAGAACATTTTTAATAATAAGTTTATCAGTGAACAAAAACTAATTTAAAGAGGAAACTGGAAGAGCTAGTGTCCTGAGCAGGTCAGTTAACCACTGAGCACTTTAAATGCAGCTACATGACACGGACAAAGTATTTAATATAAAGAGACTCCATAATAAATTTCATTAGCTTCACAGTATCAATTATCATCTCATCATTAATAATCCATAGCCACCTTAGAATATTTTAATAGTGTGATGGGTTTATCACTGCAAATGAGGATTTTTAAAAATAGGTTCATATTAAATTTAAAATAGCTTTCTGTCATTAAGGAGTTTCCAATTCTCTTATAACAACATCAGAAAATAACAGTAGGGAATTTCACATTCTATTTCTACACTGCTGGTATTGAGCAAACACCATAAAGGTTTACCAATTTTGACTGTTTTATAAATAACATTTATGAAATTTTTGTATAGTGGTAAATAATCAGATTTCAATTTAAAAGTTAGAACAAGGGCGCATTAGCAAAGTACATAATGTTCTTATTTCTCTACATATATGCAAATCCAAAAGCATATTAAGAGTGTGTCCTTTCGGACTAAGGTCAGTTAAAGGAACACAGCAAGCATGCCAGAAGCTAAATTTAGTTTTACCTCCATCGTTGCCTGAAAGGTAGAACATCTCTAATATGATGTCAAATATAAAGACTGCCTTACCAGGTAATTTCTTCTCTAGTTGTTGCTGTTCCTCTTCTAAAACCGGTTCCTCTGGTAACCTCTGATCGACTGCCGTTGAGCTGATGATAGATATACCACTGCCAGATCGAACTCGTCTGCAATTGTGGGAAAAAAGATTCATACATAAAGCTGTCTAGGTAGAATTGAGCAAATTATGGAAAAGAATTGTTAAAGAGTATGCCACATCATGGAGTACATTTCATTTATAGCGAGGAAAACATAAAGATTTGGTCCTCTTTATTTACAAAGAGTTTTTTAAAAATGAGTATGTGAATATCATCAGACTCTAGAGTGCCCAGCTCGTTCAAATGTTTAGAGCCATCCCCCAAATCAGGGCAATTCCAAAGGACTGAATTAGTGAATCATCATCACCTGGTCTAGAACAGTGCCTGGGTCACAGTCAAGTGCTCACTGTTGTTATTACTACCCTTTTACAGAACATTAAATCCGCCAAGGGAAGATGAGCAGCTCAGCTGAATGGGAGCACCTCTTTTCCCTTTACAAAGTCTTTCTGTCCATTTTATCTTATAATAAACACATGAAATAGTACACATCACAGGCCCTAAAACAAATCATTTAGGTTACTGATTAGTTTCACCTTAAGCCGTTAACCTTGCTCTTTTATTTTTTTTTTTAAGATTTTATTTATTTATTTGACAGAGAGCACAAGCAGGGGGAAGCTGCAGAGGGAGAGGGAGAAGCGGCTCCCCACTAAGCAGGGAGCCCGATGTGGGACTCGATCCCAGGACCCTGGGATCATGACCTGAGCCGAAGGCAGCCGCTTAACTGACTGAGCCACCCAGGCGCCCCAACCTTGCTCTTTTAAAGCAATCTACCTTTTCGTCAATGCTTTTCTATCAGCTTCCAGTCTTGCGTCTCTTACAGTGATCCATGCAGCTGTCAGACTGCAGAAACACTGCCCAGCTACGGTTTCTTCCAACAGCCACAGATTTCTCGGCTCGCTCCACGTACACACTGACAGCCACGGCACACTTTCTCTTACTTTTATGGGGTTCTCTGCACACAAGCCACCCCCCCCCACCCCGGTCTTTGAGGAATCAGGACAGAAATTCTTACTTTTCTTTCTTTTTCTGTTCTCTGTGCTTGTAAGATTTCATATTTGTCTTTTAAAGTTAAAGCCGTGAGACGTCGTTGTCTGAGAGGGGAGGTGTGCAGTGTGTGAAGGTAGACCAGTCATTGCACATTCCTCCCAACTGGACCTTGGTCTACTTTCTTGACAACTCCACTGAAACTGTGTTTCAGACCAGGATAATTTTCTTTAATTAGCTTCCTGATTATAATTTCTACACTGCCCGTATTTTGTTACCTAACCAGTGC
>NC_138369.1:183199593-183244832 GCF_054177405.1 Leptonychotes weddellii | reverse complement strand
AGAACAGAATAGGCCCAAGATGAACACAGGACCTAGATAAGAACACTTTCTTGAATTCATGGATATTTGATTTACTTGACAGGAATGAAAGTGGCTAAGAGAGACACAGCCAACAAAACCCAGTTTGAAATTCACAGAGCAAATGCACAATTTCTTGTAAGAGCCAAAGGTTCCTTACCTAAAGGAAGGTGGAATGTACTCTGGAGGCAGGACAGGTGGCAGTGGTTGGCCAGACATCGCGACATCAATTAGGTGCATAGCCAAGATAAACTCTTCTGCTGTGAGTTTTCCATCTTGATCAATGTCCGAAAGATTCCTATTCAACAAAAAGTTAACCATATTCTAGTGTCATGAAAATGCATGTGTGTTACTATTCACAAGTGATCGCAATGTTCTGTTTCCTTATTCCGACTCTAGGCCAGTTGAGTCTCTCTGTGCCTCGGTTTATAAAAATAGTACCTATTTCATAGTACTGCTGCAAAGATAAAATGAAACAATCCAAATCGTTGGGATGGTGTTCAGCATTCAGCAAATGTTAACTATGATTATAATTATACTCTTCTCAAGCCTTGCCAGCCCATTTAAAACGTATCATACTCACATTCTGTGTGTCTTTAAACACTATGCTCAGCAAACTATCGGGTCAGATAGTAAACATTTAAGCTTTACAAGACATGGTCTCTATCACACTGAATTCTGCCCTTTTGGCAAGAAAGCAGCCATAGATACATAAATAAATGGGCATAAAACCTCATTTACAAACACAGGTGCAGGCCAAGTTCTACTCATTTAGGTTAGCTTGCTAACTGCTGACCTAGACCTACAAGGGTGGATCTTTATGGCCTTCAGCCGGAGTCAAGATGTTTGCTGCTCCTTAGTCTCAAGATTCAGTGGCTACCATTCCTCATAATCAACTTGCCCTGGTAGTTAATGAGAATAAAGAGATTTTTCCAGCAAGTCTAAGAATGGGATTTTACTTAATCATTTCTGGACACCAAAAGAGGATGCAAGACAACAAAGACGTTCACCAGAATGCCAACAAGACAGATACTACATTGGGAAACTGGCTTTGCTGATGCCATAAAATCAAGAAATTCCTCTTAAATCTGAAATTTCCTTGGGTGGCATAAACCAGTTTTTATTAAAGGTGTAATGTCCATACAGTGACATTTGCCCTTTCTAGAGTACAGTTCTGCAAGTTTTGACAGATTCAGTTGCATAACTGAATTCAGTCGTGTATCACAATACATAGAACAGTTCCATCACCACGCAAAATTCCCCTGCATTTCTTAGTCACCCCCTTGCCTTGCCCACAGACCCTGGCAACCAATGATTTCTTTTCTGTCCCTTGAGCTTTGTATTTTCCAGATGCCAGAATCCTGCCTGTTCTTCCTCATCGTCTCCTCCTTCCCATCCCCCACTACAGCAACTCCCCGGCAAATTCAATTAGAAGGCAGGTGGGATTCTTTTCCCCCCATACTTGCCTAAATAATGGCTGTAAACACTTAATTAAAATATCTTTCTATTGTATAGAAAGGGAATATAATACCATTCAAGTAGGAGAAGACTTAAGTATTTTTTTCAAAGAAGGCAGGTTATAAATGAGATACTGAAGCATTTCAATATACTCTAGTGTCACGAGAACACCTAATAAACTACCAATCAACCTCCATAAATGTTACATCTCAAGTTTACATTTCAGAAGGTCCTAGGATACTGGTACATACCCAGACTTAAGAGATCTGGATGTGTCATATTAACTGGTCTATTATGTTTATTACCTGGTCTATTATTATTATATTTCAAAGGAAGACCCTTTAATACAAAGCAGAATGAACCAGGATGGGTGAAGGAACTAGAACTAGAGTGTGACCACTTATGAAGCAACCGTATCAATGGGCCCTATGGCAAAATCATGAACCTCGATTCATGCAATTAAAGTAATCAAAAGCGGGTGCCTGGGTGGCTCAATTGGTTAAGCGACTGCCTTCGGCTCAGGTCATGATCCCAGGGTCCTGGGATCGAGTCCCACATCGGGCTCCCCGCTCAGCGGGAAGCCTGCTTCTCCCTCTCCCACTCCCCCTGCTTGTGTTCCTGCTCTTGCTGTCTCTGTCTCTGTCAAATAAATAAATAAAATCTTTAAAAAAATAAAATAAAATAAGGTAATCAAAAGCTATGAAAAATCCTTACAAAACAGGGGCGCTTGGGTGGCTCAGTCAGTTAAACATCTGACTCTTGATTTCGGCTCAGGTCATGATCTCAGCGTTGTGAGATCAAGCCGCATGTTGGGGTCTGTGCTGGATGTGGAGCCTGCTTAGGATTCCCCCTCTCCCTCTGTCCCTCCCTCACCCTCCCTTCCTCCCTAAAAGAAAAAAAAAAAAAATCACTGCAAAATAGACATTTATGTGCCTTCTGATGAAAGTACACTGCAATATCTCTGATGTAGTCTTGCCGAAAACAAAAAAAATCAAACTTGAATCTGATGAGTGGTTCTCATGAGTGGGATGATTTTGTACCCCAAGGGACATCTGTCAATACATGGAGACATCTTTGATTGTCAAAACGGGAGATGGGGGGTCATGTCCCTGGCATCTAGTAGGTGGAGACCAAAGATGCTACTAAACAATCTACAATACACAGAACAGCCCTCCACAATGAAAAATTATCAGGCCCAAAGGGTCAGTCGTGTTGAAGTGTAGAAACATTGCTCTAGATCCAATTAACCATACACAGGAAACCCAGGAATAAATTAACACAAGGAAGCAACCACCAAAAGATAGACTAGAAGAAACTACAGGATAAACAATCTGGGTTTTTCTTCTTTGGGGGGATCAGAGAACATGGGGGAGTTTACAGAACACTTAAACCAACTGATGCAAAATATAGATTTATTTGCATGATTTGAACAAGTCAACTACAAAAAATTATGAGCCAATCTAACGAATCTGATCACTATCTGATTAACTTAATGATAAGATTTACTATTAAACATTTTTGGTGGACTACTGATAGTACAGTCTTCTTGAAAAAAATCCCTATCTCTTTTGGAAATACAAGCTAAAATATTTGCAGATGAAAACGATATAATCACTGAGATCTGGCTTAAAATAATCGGGAAGGAGGAGGGGAGAACCAGGACTAGTCACAAACTGAGACTTACCATAAGCTGTGTGTTAGAGAATTCATTAATCTCTCTGCTTTTGTATTTTTCAAAATCAAAAAGGGGAAAGAGTAAGAGAGGTGATCTTCACAGATCATTGGAACATTAAGCATAATTCCTACATCCCCACCTATAAATATTGGTATTAATCTAAAGACCCATGAAGCCATACCAATTTAAGCCACTTTATACAAACCAAGGAACTTTTTATTCCTTACCATATTGAAGCCAGCTGAGCCTGTGGCAAACTTGATTGCATAAGAATAGTTCTTGCTTGGGGACCTAAACAGAAACCGGGGGAAAAAATATAAAGATGAATCAGCAAATCTTCACTGTCCAGGAAGACCAGTGTTGTGCACATAAAGCACTGTGCAACCTCATGCAATCACAATGCTTTAAACAATATTTGCTATTACCCCAGGGGCTTTTTCAACAGGAAATTAAGCCCCAATGAAAAGGAAAAAAAACAAAACAAAACAAAGCACACCACGGCATCTGGCACATACTCAATAAATTCTTGTTAAATGGATGGTTAATGAAAAAAGAGTATGTAAAAGATTAGAGTTTCAAAATGTAACCTGCCCTTTTATCCAGATTATCATCTCTATTTGTATCAGGCTTTTATTTACAAAGCTGAAACTTCTTGTCTCTAAACTCAGCATCTTCTGCCACTGTGTGCTGCCTCTACCAGGACCACTATCGGAGAAGATTCAGAGAATCTTAGAGGAGAAAGGACCTTAAGAGAGGACAACTCTTGTAACTGTTTCATTACAGACTTGAAAAAAAAAAAAAAAAAAAGGTCTTGCTCAAGGTTGCACAGATGGCTAATATCACAACCATTTCTTATGTTAGCAATAAAGAATGCCTGGAATTCCAACTCTGCTCTCCAAATCACCTCTCGTTTCTTAAAGTACTTGTAAATATCTTCACCTCTGGCATGAAACTGGGCTTAGATATCAGATAAAGTCTACAGTGGGAAATTCTGAGTGTTGAAATAAACCAGTGCTGGGAGAGAGACAGCTATGTCTTCTATCCATCACTGACTCTCAAGGTGTGGTCCCAGGACGACCGATGGACCAAGGAATGGAGAGTTGTAGCAGTTTGGTTGGGAAGACTGCCATGTATAAATTTTTGCTTTTAGCTGTTTCATTTTTCAAATGGCACCTCATCAAAAAAAAAAAAAAAAAAAACCACAAAAGTGGATGTGTCTTTGCAGAGCAAGCAGTAGCAGTTAGGGACCTCTGAGAATCGCCCCCGAAGTGTCAGCACAGGAAGTGCCCGAGAACTTGCCACGAGACTCAGGCAGGCAGTTTCCTCATTAGTTGGACCCGGTTTTCTCATTTCAGATGTCCTTTCCAGATTTACCAGTCTGTGCTCCATCAAATAAGGAACTATAACATGGAGCTTAATATAGCTCTAGCACATAAAAAATGCTAAATTAATGGTAGTTAATATTATAGACAATATTCGAACTTTGATTTACATATAAAATGTGGGCAGAAAAGCACAAATGAACATATACATACGTATTTTCACATGTGTACAGGTATACAGCTGAATTTTCCAAACTGAAAATGGTCAAGTAAATCATACCTAGATTATGAAACAGCACCCCAGAAACCCTATCCAGTTTCCCCCTTTTTTTAAGAGAAGGGGAGGTGGGGGTAGAGAGGGAGTGGGAGAGAGAGAATCTTAAGCAGGCTCCACGCCCAGAGCAGAGCCCAGTGAAGGACTCCGTCTTACCACCCTGAGATCATGACCTGAGAGTCAGAAGCTAAACCAACTGAGCCACCTAGGCGCCCCAGCTCCAGCTCCCTTCTAATCATCCCCCCGACCAAGTGTTGCCCAACTTCTAACAGCACAGTGCGCCCTTGGTAAGTCTGGCTTATTCTGTTCCACAAAGTGTATGCAATTGTAGGACATTAACCCTAACTGTTGTGTGGTATATCATTTTGTGAATATGTAACAATCTATGTATCCATTCTGTTGATGGGCATTCAGATAGTTTTCAGTTTGAGGCTATTATGAACAGCGAACCTTCTAGGTTTTGGCAAACATACGTACACATTCCTGTTGGACGAGTGTGTGTGTGTGTGTGTGCACGTGTGTGTGTGTGTTGGTGTCTGTCTGTGTACTGGGAGTCTCTGAGAAGCAATCTTTTTTTTTTTTTAAAGATTTTATTTATTTATTTGAGAGAGAATGAGAGAGAGCACATGAGAGGGGGGAGGGTCAGAGGGAGAAGCAGACTCCCTGCCGAGCAGGGAGCCCGATGCGGGACTCGATCCAGGGACTCCAGGATCATGACCTGAGCCGAAGGCAGTCGCTTAACCAACTGAGCCACCCAGGCGCCCAGAGAAGCAATCTTTTTTAAATTAATGTGAAAAGCTCTAGAAGTTCTGTGGTATACTGGAATGAGGAAAGTACACTGATCATTTTGTGTAGTCTCTAATATTGTACTTAGCATGTTGGAACATAAAAATAGAATTAGCCAAACTTTAGTGAATGCTTTAATTGATAGTTGTAACAATTCTCTCCACTTCAGAACTACATAAAAGGAAGATAGTATTTCACCTACTACCAATAAAAAGTGTAATAATAAACACACAAAAAGAACTAGTTCTGGACCTAGATGGGTAGCAGGAGATTTGGATTCCAGTCCTGACTCTTCCTACTCCCTATGACATTAACAAAAGTACTTTCACTCTCTAAGAGTAAGTTCCTTCCTCTCTAAGTGAGGGAAATGATCTGGAACAGCGATTGGTAAGACACAGCCCACAGGCCATATCTGGTCCCCCCTCTGTGTCTGTAAATAAAGTTTTCTTGAAACACCCCCATGCCCATTCACTGGAGCATGACACATGGCTGCTTTTGAGCTAGAATGGCACAGTTGAGTAGCTGTGACAGACAAAATGTAAGCCTAATATGTTTATGGTTTTGTTCTTTATAGAAAAATTTTGTTACCTACCACACTAGAAGACCACAGCTTTTTGCAGTTCTTTTTTTTTTTTAAAGATTTTTATTTATTTATTATTGAGAGAGAGAGAGAATGATAGAGAGAGAGCATGAGAGGGAGGAGGGTCAGAGGGAGAAGCAGACTCCCTGCTGAGCAGGGAGCCCGATGCGGGACTCGATCCTGGGACTCCAGGATCATGACCTGAGCTGAAGGCAGTCGCCCAACCAACTGAGCCACCCAGGCGCCCCGCTTTTTGCAATTCTAATACTTGACTCTGTACGTCCTAAGACAAGGAGTTGTGAAACATCAAAATAATCACCAACACTTAAGACGGCCTCCTAGCATAATAGAACAGCATAAAATTGAACTCTTGAGTACGGAGAACTATCCTGTGGAAGCCCACATCCATAAAAAAAGATATCAGTTTTGGGGTACTGGCTCCTATGGAAACATTATGGGGATAAACAGAAATCCCAAGTTCATAAGCCCTACTATGGGCACGCATGTTTGTGTAGGGAAGCAGGCACGGGAAAGACAGAAATAATTAAATGAAGTTAATACTTTATCTCAAACAGTGCCTATCACTTCAGCTTTTGTGATTAATATAAATAACCAAAGAGCATATTCATCATTTCACAAGGCAAGATTAATAAAATCCCTCTTTGAGGAGAGGCTAGCATTGATAAGACTGCCAGAATTCTACAGCTACTTACATTATTTTGATTCAAGAATGGGCTCTCTCTACTTTTTAAGACTGTCTCTTCTAAGAGCGCATAATAGCATACACATCAAGTTGTGAAGGAACGAGGGGATACCCACCTAAACAGGTGTATCAGCTACATTAACCCAGGTCATCACTGGGGTAAAATGTGCCACTGCTAGATTAGCTTTACTTCCCCCAGTGGACAAGCTCGGATCACAAGCTCAGAGATTAAGCATGCAGAGAAACATGAGCAAAGTCTGCTCTTTCAGGTATATTTCTTTTTTTTTTTTAAAGATTTTATTTATTTATTTGACAGAGAGAGATAGCAACAGCAGGAACACAAGCAGGGGGAGTGAGAGAGGGAGAAGCAGGCTTCCCGCGGAGCAGGGAGCCCAATGCGGGGCTCGATCCCAGGACCCTGGGATCATGACCCGAGCTGAAGGCAGACACTTAACGACTGAGCCACCCAGGCGCCCCTTTCAGGTATATTTCAAATTTTACTGTCTACCTCATATATTAAAAGTTCTAAATATTTAAGTGCTTGCGTCATTATCTTTGGGATGAAGACACTGCACTTCATTCATAAAACACAGATCCTACACCAAGAAAGAGGACTGCTACATCAATGTCTCATCTGGATACTATTTTAATTAATTCACAGCAAACACCAACAATGCTTGGAAGAACTGTTCTCAGATTCACTGACAACATAGTTCTGGGTCTGTATGGAGCGCTGGTGTGAAACAGACCATGTCAAATTATACTTAAAACTATACTACTGAATATTCCTTCAGTGCCTGTGTAAGCTGGACTGGTTTCCCATAGTATGTATAAAAATGACAGCGATGTTTTAGCAGAGTGAGCGTGGCATTTAGAAAATTTGTGTATGATTACAATTTGCCCCCTCGGATATAAATATGTACTTATTTGAGAAGACTGCTGAGATCCTTTTTTAGGGATAAGGCTCAAGATTAGATCAGACCCTTCCAAATCTCACCCAATGCTGATATTTTTTAACAGGCGAACTTTTCTTTTGTAAGTAAAAATTGCAATTGTTAGGTGATAACAGCGCAAAAAAAGATAGTAAGAGTCAGAAATTTAAAATACCTTTCTCCACGTCAGGAAAATTCACTCTTTCTCCTTCCTTCTGTACTGTTAAAGGGCAGTCACATTCTTTCCCTTCTCAATGTTCAGATCAGAGGTATCTATTCTCCTTATTAAAATTATACTTTTCTTTAGAATTCTCTCATCAATTTTGAGAAACGCTTCTGGATAGTACCCTAAAATCCTTTCTACTGATACAGATAACAGAATATTTTCTTTTTTCTTTAAATCCATGGAGGTCACATAACTTAACTCTGACCTCTTGTACAAGAAATAATCTAACTAGGTAAAGTGACCTCCAGCTAGTTAGGGGCAGAGGCAGGCTCCAAGCTCCCCAACCAATTACCTTCACCCTGCAAACTGCCTTAAACACAGGCTCTTTGAGAGACACTTTCAAGGTCAAGTACAAAGCTGGACTTCAGAACCAGTTTGGGTTTCTAGCAGTGTTTCTGGGCCAGTGCTCTGATGGGTATACTAGTGCTGTCCGCTGTGCAGCAGGATCCTGGGTCTATGTTCCATTTACCAAGAAGCACCAGGGTCAAAGCCTGAGGCACTGGAGAAGAAAGTGTAAGCGTGGCGTTATCAGGAGATGAGAACTCAAGAGAAGAACGACAATGAAGGGCGCCTGGGTGGCTCAGTTGGTTAAGCGACTGCCTTCGGCTCAGGTCATGATCCTGGAGTCCCGGGATCGAGTCCCGCATCGGGCTCCCGGCTCGGCGGGGGGTCTGCTTCTCCCTCTGACCCTCCTCCCTCTCATGCTCTCTGTCTCTCATTCTCTCTCTCTCTCGAATAAATAAATAAAATCTTTAAAAAAAAAAAAAAAAGAACGACAATGAAAACCATGTTTCGAAAAAAAGCAAATAGAGAAAGGCATTTGGAGACCATCTACGGTCCAACACCTGGAAGCAATCTGCATTTGGAATCAAAATCGTATTTCACTAAATTAATTCTCATTTGTAAAATACCTGTTAAGTGTCCACTCATAGTTTTGTCATGACTATTGAATAACTGTCTGTATTTCAGTCTGGATGACTGAGGGACAGCCCACTCTGCCACGGGAGGGACACTGTGGGGAAAGAGGATGAACAATGAGGAACATATTTAAATTCTTTAACAACAGTAAACTAAGAACTTCCCTAGAAAACAGCTTTAACATTTCATTCACTTTCTAATCACTACTTCTGGATTTTCTGTAATGAGTATTTCTGAATTTTAAGGTTAGGAACATTTCTCTCAAAACAGACACGCTCGTTATTTTTCCAGAATCAAGGGAAAACACACCAGACCAAGTGACTATTCCAAGTTACAGATACAATTCAAAATTTAAAGGTTCTACAAAACACGGAAAAATCTCCTTGTCACTGAAGTGATACACTAATGCCCAGGCTTTTCCAAACTTCTAAAAGTTTTCTTTCAGCTTAAAAAGCAATGCTGATAGCAAACAGATAACTGCCTTTAAAGGTATTCATTCTTTAATATTTATAACTTTCTATTTAGCAAAACACATTAACTTCTTAATGAAGGGAAATCACTTCATTCTGGGAAGTTTCAATTCCCACAAATGCTGAGAGAACAGAACCTGTCCAGGGTCATGGTGAATCAGCGGAGCGGTAATGGAAGGAGCTTTGCCTTCTTGCCGGCAATCCAGTGCTGACCTTTCCCTGCCCAAGTGCATCAACTCTGACCCAAGGAAACCACTACCAGCAGTCAGAGGGGTCTACGCCTCCTTAGTGATCAGGTCTCAGGGTAGTTCCTCACAACTATCACACTGGTACCTACGGCTTGTTGGAGCCTGGTGTCTAAATAGGGCAATTTAAACACAACGGCTAAGCTCTCAGTAAAAATGGCATTCCACTTCCAGGACAGATTATAACTAATGTCCCATTTGCAATTTCCTTTGATTTCAACAAAAATATCTATTTCTCATACATAAAAGCAAAATTTTAATCATAAATTAAACCTCTTAGTCATCATTTATATTATACTTAAAAACACACACTTCATAAAGTATAGGAAACAGATCCCAAATACGTGAAAAGTATCTAATTATATTCACCTTTCCAATTATTATAAATTTCTTAGTAAAAAATACTTACCAAGATCGATTCTGCTGTGAGTAATTCTGCAACAACCTTCTCATTTTAAACTAACTAATATTTTGCTGATTCCCACTCTTGCCTACTTGTAAAAGCTAATTATCTTTCTCTTGCACCCCTGGAATATGGTGGGGTGTTGCACACAGAAGCTGCCCCAGATTATACTTATCAAGTCATAGTTTTCTGCTGAGACTTTCCTGAAAATTTAAATGCACGAAAAACTTCATTAACAGGTAACCAAAAACTACATGCCACATTCTAAAAATTTGCCGGAAATCTAAATTATTGAAAAGATGACTACCAAAAAACCCCCAAACCAGCTGTCTTAATAGCATTAATGTTTGCTAATACTGATTATTTGTTCATTCTTATGTCACAAATCAATTTTAAGGCAGGCTTAAAAATCTCTTGTGGAGAGGCACAGAAAACTCAAAACGTCAGCATGGTAAAGGAGAAAGACTAACGAAGGAATTCAGTGTTAGTTTACATCTCAGCTCTGCCTTGTGGTAAAATGCAAACCGTCAGTGAGGATTCTAACCTCTCGGGGGTTTTCTTCCTCATTCACAATTCTGAGAGTATCTACTGCAGGTGACAGGGGGCTGAGTGGGATTAATGAGGTGTTTGGCAAATAGATGCTCAACAATATTCCTGAGTCATAGGAGTAAAACCTTAATTGAGTGGAACGCAAATATCTGTATACCACCATTAACTCAAGTTTCCAGAGCAAACTTCCATGGTTAGGAACTCATGCCTTAAAATCAGAAAGAACTCAGTTCAACTCCTGTCTCTGTCACTTCTGAGTTAGGCTATTTTGGGCAAATTACTAATGTCTCTGAGCTTCCTCCTTATCTACAACATAGAGAGAAGAATCTAGTCATCTTATAGGGAGGATGGTGAGCATTCCAAGAGCTAATGTGCATAAATCAGCATTCGGCATGGTACTTTTCAGTTTATGAATTTCCTTTAAATCATTTTATAAAGGGTTATAAATTGTTCAATTATATTCAACACGCTCTTCTCTTGAAAGTGGGAAAATGACTTGATTCACTTAGGAAAGGTTTCTAATGAGGACTAAAACAAGAAAAGATGGAAACATCTTCACTTACATCCCCTTTTAACTGCAGAAGTTTGGAGATGGCTTACAAAGAGACTTAACGTTTCCTCTTAGTTCAGCAGTATGCAAGGGGGAAATTAAAGGTAAAAGGAAATAAAAATAAGAAATATAATATGAAACTAAGATTGGTCAAAATATAAGCAGTAAGGTCGTATCAGCTTTGCCAAAATTGGGCCACATATTTGATCAGTAACGACTGTCCGCTAATCTGAATAATTCATTTCATAAAAGGTGTAAGGTTTCAGTAACAATCCACACAGATTCCATGAGATTATCTGAGATAGAATAAAAAGAAGGTGGACTGTGGCTCTAATCTTCACCTAAAAAATTTTATACATAAATTCTTAGATGATTAATACAAAATAGTTAATTTTCCCCTCCTACCTGGAGTTCGATTTCAATATTTTTAAACATTAGTAAAACTGGTACCTATTTGTTTTCCTTGCTAAAAAAACAACACCCAAAGCTTTTTGAGGAAATGTCATGTTCTTTATCATCTCTGCAATATATAAGTGATAAAACCTGGTAACATTATCCAGAACTAATTATCGGCATCCTACAAAACAGAAGATAATAAAGAAGTAGCTAACTCATTTTCAGTTTTAGGAGTTAATCAGATAATGGCTTTAACTCAATTGCCCAATTAAAAACAAGCACACTTACCTAGCCACATCGAATGACTGTGCCTTCTGTAATTTAGTGTTTAATTGTGACCCGGGACCAGATCTACTAAAGGAAGAGCTCTTTGGCAATGTGGCTGCTGTAAAAATAAATAAACGTTGAATAATTTTAATCCTACAAAGAAAAGAAACATTTCCTTACTAACGAAAATGAGAATACACAGTCACCAAACCTGAGGCAGAAATTAGTCTTCCCTTATCACCCAGGACTCAAAAAAGAGTTATTCCCTCCTCGCTCCCTGCCCCTTGCCAAAAAATTTTCCAGATTTACTCATTCATTCCTGCTGAAAATCACCTTCCTAAGTAGAAATGTTTACAGTCCATGGATTTAACTCTTTGTTAAACGTTTCGTATCACATTTTATGGGATCTATACAGATAGCTAAAGAAACAACAGCTTAAACACATAGGATATGGCAGTTCCTTAACTGTGCTGAAAGTATGAGTTCCAGACAGAAGAGTCAGGAAGTCCCAGCCTTGCAGTCCTGGCCACACAACAGGGGATGCTATGGAGGATCAGCAGCTCTTGTGTCTGATTCTCATTTGGGCTGGTGGTTAGTGGTGAGCCAGGGAAAAACTCTGAGCCTTAGCCTCATCCCCCTCATCCCTGCCTACTATCTTGCAACATTTGCCATCAGCCACAAAAGCAAGAAGACGGAGTGCATGGATTCACAGATACTACTGGAAAAGCAACTGCAACAACTTTCTCAGCTGTCATTATCTGCGGACATGGTCACAAATGAAAGGTGAAATACATGGGACAAGAAAATCTTTTAAAAAAAAAAAAGGAAAGGAAAAAAGGTGGAACATTTAGATTCTTTGGCAGACAGATCTTGACAGATGTAAGAAACCCAAGAAGCTGGGCAGAGAAATAATGATTCAAATATAATCATTACCCATGGCTAAAACCCAGGCCATCCTCACTACTAAATTACGCAGACACATCCAAAGTACTTAAAAAAAAAAAAAAAAAAACTTCCCCCAGGGGCTTCTGGGTGGCTCAGTCAGTTAAGCATCCGACTCTTGGTTTGGGCTCAGGTCATGATCTCGGGGTCGTGGGATCAAGCCCCGAATCAGGCTCCACACTCAGCAGAGTCTGCTTGTGCCTCTCCCTCTGCTCCTCCCTCTGCTCTCTCTCAAATAAATAAAATCTTTTTTTCTTTAAAGATTTTATTTATTTATTTGACAGAGAGGGAGAGCGAGAGAGCACACAAGCAGGGGGAGCAGCAGAGGGAGAGAGAGAAGCAGGCTTTCCGCTGAGCAGGGAGCCCGATGCGGGGCTCAATCCCAGGACCCTGGGATCGTGACCTGAGCCGAAGGCAGACGCTTAACCCACTGAGCCACCCAGGTGCCCCTAAATAAATAAAATCTGTAAAAAAAATACTTCCCGCATTGGATAAGAATTTACTAAGATTTGTAGACCACATCTACAGTTTATGCTTTCTTTTCACTAACGGGAAAAGACTTTTAAGTCTCAAAATGAAATTAACTACACCAGGAACTTTTTAATCCTTTCCTTCAATGAAGAGCAGGTAATACTCCACCCTTAAGGTATCTAGCCATTTAATAAATGTCCTTCTCCCTTCCACCTCATTCACTATACCTCCTCAAAAAAAAAAAAAAAAAAAAGGAATATGCAAGTTTTCCTTTTTCTCCCCCCACATAATCCTACTCCTAAAGGGAATGGCTTATTTATCAGCAATTCATAGGAGCTGAAGAAAAGTAGTCGCTTACTTATGGAAATAGTAAATGTTCGATTACTACCCAAACTTGACTTGCTCTTGTCAAGCCCTGGAAAGGAAGTTAGGCTCTTGGTTTTAGCTGTTGAGTTGACCTTCGCCCATAATGGTACCAGAGCTCCATCATTTCATTCTCCTTTACTTCTCCCTGGCCTAGCAGAGCCCACTTACTATGTCGGGAAAAAAATGGGATATTAAATTTGAAAAAGGAAGATACTTTCCTCTGGAACCAAATGCCACTCACAGATAATCAGAAAGTGAAGACAGAAGATTTAGCTAGAAGGAAGAGTTAAGATACACGTTGTAAAAATTCAGTCTGCGGGTGCATCAGGTCACGTACCAGGATGAGCAAATGCAGGGAGAGGCTGTATGACAGGGGGAGCCCCGTTAGCCAGGGGAGGCACTGCTGCTGTAGGAACAGAAGGTACGAGAGGTGGAGACATCCCCACAACTGGAACGGGTCCCATTGGCACTGAAGCGACGGCTGCAAGCGGCGACATGCCAGCCATACCTCCTATACCTAGGAAGGAAGAATTCCGACAAAACTCACGCACAATCGCTGGGCCACATTCAACGATAATTAAGCCAAGAGTGTTTGAAGAAACAAATCACGTCCCAGTGGTAATACAGTCCCATTTAAAATATAAATTCAGGAAAAAATATATATAAATTCAGATTAATCATTTTGGTGAATACCAAAAATTATGTCAAGGATCACATCATAAGGGCACAAGACCCAACCTGAAGAGGGACCTATGGGCCAAAGTTGAGGATCAATAAGAATAGTAACTGTAATGGAATGAGAATTAAATTTATGAATTCATAATGATATTTAAAAACAAAAAAAAAATCCTAATTGGCCATCATAGGTAATAAATGTATTCTGAAAACTAGTATAAATAAACGAGGCAAAGAAATGAAGCATCCACCCTGCCTTTCCTTTACATACTGAACCTCAGAGTAACCAAACATTTGACAGGGAAGTTTCTCTTTATAGAAGTATTCTAACCAGAGTGAAGAAATGATAGAACGAAATAAATGTTTCCTTCCTTTTTTGTTTCTTTGTCTGAGCTTGTGATACTGTGACATAGTAAGAAATACATATCTGGTCTTGGTCCCCGGTTCCTGGTTCCCGGTTCCTGGTTCCTGGCAGAGCTCCTAAAACCCTTGTGATTTCCTGACTCACAGGAACATCTTTTGTTACAACATTTGGTCTTTGCCCCTGGTTCCTGACACAGGAGCTTCTAAGACCCCTGGAATCTCTGGAGTGGTAAGAGTGTCTTTTTGTATTCAGATAGGGTGACTTGGTGGCTGGGGGCCCCTAAACAGATGCAGGACAGAAGCTGGTCATGGGCAAGACCACAGCATGGTTAGTGGGGTGCAACTTTCGATCCTATCCCAGCCCCCCCACCTCCACACAGACCTCAGGGGAAGGTAGAGGGGCTGGAGACTGAGCTAATCAATGGCCAAGGAAGGATGTAATCAATCACACCTATGTAATGAAGCTTCCATAAAAACCCCTACACTATAGGGTTTGGAGAACTGCCACGCTGGAAAACACAAGCACATGCTGGGAGGGTGGCACACCTCAACTCCATGGGGACAGAAGCTCTTCCACTCAGGACCCTTCGGGGCCTCGCTCTTATATACCTCTTCATGCGCCTACACTTCTGTATGTATCCTTCATTATATCCTTTACAACAAACTTTCCTTGAGTTTCGTGAGCTGTTCTAGCAAATTACAGAAAGGGGAAGCAGGGTGTGTGGGAGCCTCTGACTTTGTAGTCAGGTTGGACAGAAGTATGGGTACCCTGGGGACCCAGCGCTTGTGACTCATGTGTGAAGTGAGGGCAATGTCGTGGGACTGGGCCCTTGCACCCGTGGAATCTGACATTAACTCCAGCAGTTACCATCAGAGTTGAGTTTAATTATAAGATAATAAGTTAGTGTCCAGAGAGTTGGAAAATTGGGTGGCGTGGTTCTTCTGGACACAAAATTCTTGGCTTAGTCTTTCCTTGATAATCCTAAATATGTCACTCCATTTTCTTCTGAGATAAAGCACTGCTGTAGGGAAGTCTGAAGATATTCTAATTTTCTTTCCCTTGTAAGTCATGTGCTTCCTTTTTCTACATACCCAAATAATTTTTTGTTTTACTAACATTTATCTTAGTGCTGGTTTCTCCAGGCTGATATTCTCGAGCACATGATAATCCTCTTTCAAACACAGTTTCAAATCCTTTATTTCCAGGAAGTTGTCTTCAACTAGTCTTTACCGTTTGTTCTCTTCCCTTGCTTTGGTTCCCTTCTTTAGGGACTCCAACTATATTCAATTTCCTTTGCCTTCAATATTGGTCACTTTTTCTCAAATCCTTATTATCTCTTGTTAATTTTGTTTTCATTCTTGAAATCTTCCTCTTTACACCTTCTGTTTCTCTTCCAATAGCATCTCTTGTGCTGCTTCTAGTTTGGTCTCCATTTCTGAAATGACTTTTTTTTTCTTTCTCCTTCTTTCCTGAGTTCTGGCACCTTGTTTCCGAGGCTTTAAAATTCTGACTGTGTTGGTCTTCCATGACTTGTGTCATCTTCTTAGTATTTTTTTAGCTTGTTTTGAAATCGCAGGTTACCGGGGCACCATCATTCTTCACAGGGGTGTTATTCAGCTCTTTCTTCTCCTTTTTCTAATAATAACTTTGTGTGGGATTTGACCTTGCCTGATACTTCCTGTAGCTCATTTTTATGTGAGTCTTGCTTCCTGGGATTTCCAGCCTCTATTCTCCACCCCCACATTGGTCTGGACCTTCTCCTTCTTTCGTGTCTGTGTCGCTGCCCTGCTCAATTTGGATTCCACTCCCAGTCATTTCTCCTCAGCGTGGGGATTTGTCACAAGTGGAAGCCTTGTTGGGCCAGCTTTTAAATAGCTGCTACGAAGATCATCATCCTCTTACCAACTGACTAACTTTCCTGAATGAGTATTTTCTAAATATTTCTAAAGAAATGCATCTAACGGAGGCTGTGTTTTGGATACATCTCTCTTGAGTATGCTAAATCTTAATTCCTGAAATTTTCCCACCTCTCCTCAACCATTGGGTTTTCCCTCTCTTCTCTAAAAATGCAGGGGCACTTCCCATCCTAAACACAGCCTTCAGCTGACATGCTCCTCCAGGTTTCTCTCTCCTTCACAGTAAAACTCTCCCCTCTTCTAAGCCTCCAATCAGGCTTTTGTCTCTACCACTCCAATGAAACTGCTTTTCAAGGTCATCTTTGTCAAATCCAATCACTTTTCTGTCCTAGTCTTCCTCAGTCTCTCAGAAGCAGCTCAAACAATAGAATGGTCCCTCCTTGAAAAACGTTTTCTTGGCTATTAGGACACCAACCTCCTCTTGCTTCTTCCCTTTTACTACACCTTTAAATGTCACAGCATGGCAAGGCTTGGTCCCAGGTCTTCTGCCTGCTCTAGCTACACATTCTAAGATATTTCATCCAGCCCCAGGGCTTTCAATGCTATCTATATTCAAATTCTCCCAGAGCTGATGGATCCCTCCTCTGAGATCCGGACCCATGGATTCATCTGCCTCCTTGGAAATCCACTAAACCCCTCACACTTAACAAGATCAAAACCTGATTTACTTTTCCTCCAAAAAATCCCTGCTCAGTGGGGAGCCTGCTTCTCCCTTTCCCTCTGCCTGCCTCTCTGCCTACTTGTGTTCTCTCTCTCTGTCAAATAAATAAATAAAATCTTAAAAAAAAAAAAAAAAAGGAATTATTCTGTGTGTAATATTCTTACCTCCACGGAAGGAAGAAGATACCAGGCACACTCACAGAATTTCCTGGAATACAGCTGGCTGCCCTTAGGAAAGTCACACTATCACTCACTACATCCCCTTTCCTCTCAACAGAGGAAAGTTGAAGAAAATGGTTGCTCAACCCCCAGCTAGCCTTAATTCCACGTGTTAACATGTGCCTCAGCTCCCATGCAGACCACAAACCGTGGAACAGTGACGTTCCATGCCACCCATACGGTTTGGTGAGAATGAAGGTGGGAAGAGAGAAGGTAGTAAGGAAACCAAGAGCCTTTGAAAAACTGTATGTCTGGACAGGCTCTATCTCCCTCTTTAGGAATATGCAAACTGTTCACCTTCTTGGAATCTCGGTTCTCTCATTCATGTAAGAGGGCTAATAATTTCTGCGGATTTTAGGGTTATTGTTGTGACCAAATAAAATACGATTCGTGAAGGTATAAGATGTCAAACGGCCAGGAAATGCATGGTCAGGGAATTTTTACTATTAACTAGAAAATAATGATCCTAGTAACAAATGATTTTCTTCTCAAGTAGCCACATAAGAAGTGTAAAAAAAAAAAAATCATCTTGGGTTGAGCTGAGAGGTGGTAACTAGAAATACTAGCAAAGGTCAGATGTTTGAGCAAAGCTAAGCAAACCTGGTTAGGACACAACGTACTTTTAAGTTCTCTCATGTTCGGATATTGTCTGGTGATTAGCCTCTTGAAAATAATTTACTGAGGATGTCAATGTGACGAAAAGGAGGGGAAGGAAAGGCAGTGGAGAAGCCCCACAGAGGAGCTCAGGACTGACTGGCAGAATGGTGGCTCAGAAATCCCAGGTTCCCTTGGAGGCAGGGGCAGCTCACTTAAGCAGCAGTAAAACCCACTGGGGCAAGCGAGGCTGCAACCTCATGAAAATAAATCAGCAGTGACTCTAGAGCGGAAAGTGCTGCTGCAGAATGGAATAAGAGAAGACATATTAAATGTTAGGGGAAGAATCTCTGACCCCCCGGGTTTGAGGGGAAAAGAGGAAACGGGATGCCTCTGGTTATTTGACTCTCTGTCCCCGCTGAGGTATCTTCTTGCAGCACCGGAAGGGAAGCCAAAAGAAAACCCAATACCCTTTAGCTGTTTTAACCCATGGGTCCTGACCAAAGGTTGGCTACAGGGACCTTCAGGGATTCAGAGCCACCTGCACTTAAATAAGCTGGCTAACTAAGGACTGAGGGCTGTGAACACACGATGGACAAGGCCGACAAGGGCCCTGGTCACGTGGAACGGTCTGTATGTACTCCTCACCTCTGCTCTTCTTAGCCTTTGCTCATGCGTGATCTCCTGAGTTTCTTTCTTTTTCTTGGATCACGATCCTTCTTGCCTGAACCCAAACCTGCACCCTTCCCTTTATGACCACAAGTCTTGTGGCTAAACCTCACCAAAAGAAAGGCAATGCATAGTTTTTAATTGTAAATCTATTAAGTAAAACTACAGCATTTATTTATCTCAGCTTATCATTAATTGTATCAGAGACAACCTCCCTTACTCTTGACTGCCCCCTCCCAAACCTACTTCGTATCACCTGTCATCAGATCTATCAGGAGGAAGGGAAACTCTAGCCACAATTTCTGTGTTTTGTTAAAACCGTCTAAGAATTTTCTGATGAATCAGATATTAGATCTGATTACTGTAATCTTTAAATCAACCTAAATCATTAAAGTCTAGGGTGAGAACAGAGAAGAAATCAGAACTCTTGGTGACCTTAGTCAATTAATTACTGATTACTTTTTAAGAAAAATATCTGGCTAAAAGGTATGTTTTTACCGAATTGTGTTTTAAACTGAGATACCATTTATTTTGTCCTGCTTCATTTTGTTCCAAGAAAGCATTTAATGTAGCCAGTTGTCTCAATACTATGAATTTAAAAATATGTTGCTAGATACCATTATCCAAAGGAGCTGTGTAGCCGCAGGGGAAAACAGAGGCTATGCAAACAGAAAGCCGAAGGGAAGCATAGGGCATTGTGAAGGGTCAAGGACACAGTAAAAGCAATGAAAAGACCCAAGATGCGGTAGCAGACTGCAACTGTATTCCTTTTACCCTGACAGTCTGGACCTTTGCTTTCATTCTGATTACTAGCATCTGTTAAAAAGAAAACCACAGGACCCAAATGGGGTCACTCGGGCCAAGTCACCAAACCTGGGGCTTAATACCCAAGCTAACGGCAGGGTCAACCTCCCCCAGCAACATTGCCTTAAGCAGTCGGTCAGGAATTTTCAGATCAGCACCAGGGAGGTCATCTGTCCCAGGGGCCCTCTCCATCCCCCAAAGGAAGATGAGGTAATTGACCTGATAAAACCTCCTGGCCTTCCACTCCAGGGAAAGTGATCTTGCCAGGTACAATCCTTTCTTTTCTTTTGCTAACAACTTCCTTGCCCCACCCTCCTTCCTGTAAAAACCTTCCATTTCAGACAACAACTGTGAGCTCCTCTCTACTTGCTCCAAGGGATGCTGCCCAATTGAGGAACCACTTAGTAAAGTCAATTACAAGTTCAAATTTACTCAGATGAACTTTTGCTCTTTAACACATGCTAGAGTTCGAATGTGAACATGGTCTTCTCCTCCAGCATTATCCGCCTGCAGAGGACCAGGACCATCATTTTTTGGACAGAACTGCCTCCTAGAGTATCACAAGGCTACAAACTGCAGAGGGGAAAAGGGGAAAAATTATTTTTAAGATCTACAAAGAAATATAGGAACCAAGTCCTTTTCAGACTTACCAAAGGTTGGTGCACTAGAAA
This sequence comes from Leptonychotes weddellii, assembly GCF_054177405.1. NCBI lineage: Eukaryota > Metazoa > Chordata > Mammalia > Carnivora > Phocidae > Leptonychotes > Leptonychotes weddellii. Next base: position 183,224,709 of record NC_138369.1, on the reverse strand, counting down.
TAGCAACGGGCTGCTGTTTCATGACAGGGGGAAGTGCAGAAGGGAGCTGATATCCTTGCAGCTTGAGTTTGATGAGTTTCATAGCTATGGAAAACTCCACTTGATCCATTCGTCCATCATTGTTCATATCAGCTAGTGCCCTGCAAACCAACATCGAGGGCGAGGAATGACTGACCATAAAAGAACCTTTCCTAAACCACCCTTCCCACCCACACTTGTCAGCCCTGGGGCAAAGAGAAGAGAAGAAAACCAAACAGACCAAACCAAACCAAAACTTGTTTACCAAGCTATAGGGAGTAACCTGGGAATACTGAGAAGGTTTTGTATAAAAGTAAAATACTTTCTATTGTGTTATTCTTTACTTATAGGATACATGAAGTAATTTTTAGTCTGAATGCCAGGATATGCACTTTGGATATCAAATGGGATTCTTTTTGAGGTGGGGAAAAATGTTCTAAAGTTGGATAGTGGCCATGACTGCATGACTCTGAACACACTAAAAACCAGTGAATTATACATTTAAAAAGGGTGAATTTTATTGTGTGAATTATGTCACAATAAAGATGTTAGGGGAAGGGGCACCTGGCTGGCTCAGGGTCAGGAGTTCAAGCCCCATGTTTCCTCTAAAAAGTTATTAGGGGGAAAGGGTAGGAAAAGAGAGTTTATTTCTATGGATACTTGACCAGACAGCACCAACTCCTCTGTGGGGTTTCACGAACCTCACCATGGAGACTATGCTACGATATAGTTCTCCTACCTTTAAAGATGTGAACATTAATTAAATGAGCCTACACATGTAAAAATGGTACTCAGGCATAAATGATCAAGTGTAACTTGCAATGAGTATTTTCCTCCCCAGGTTTTAATTTTTATTTTTTCTTTCTTTCCTTTCTTTCTTTTTTTTTTTTTAACTGAAGTAGATTTGACAATGTTATGTTAGTTTCAGGTGCAATGAGCTTTAAGCATAGTATCTCAAAGAAACTTAATAAGCAAAAGAAAAGGTTTTTACAAGTGGAAATGACTTCATGCAAACTACAACTGTGCATATTCACAATTAACCTCTTTTTTAATTTCTTTCTTTCTTTTTTTTTTTTTTTTAATTTTATTTATTTGACATAGAGACAGAGAGAGAGGGAACACAAGCAGGAGGAGTCGGAGAGGGAGAAGCAGGCTTCCAGCTGAGCAGGCAGCCTGATGCGGGGCTCGATCCCAGGATGCTGGGATCATGACCTGAGCTGAAGGCAGTCGCTTAACCAACTGAGCCACCCAGGCGCCCCTTTTTTTAATTTTTTTAGTTAACATGTATTGTTTCAGGGGTACAGGTCTGTGATTCATCCGTCTTACACAAAACCCAGTGCTCACCACAACACACACCCTCCCCAATGTCCATCACCCGGCCACCCCCCTCCCCTCCAGCAGCCCTCAGTTTGTTTCCTAAGATTAGGAGTCTCCTATGGTTTGTCTCCCTCTCTGGTTTTGTTTTGTTTCATTTTTCAACTCTTCTGCATGAAAAATGTTCATCCCTTGAGGCGCCTGGGTGGCTCAGTCAGTTAAGTGTCTGCCTTTGGCTCAAGTCATGAAACCAGGGCCCTGAGATCAAGCGTCACACTGGGCTCCCTGCTCAGCAGGAAGCCTGCTTCTCCCTCTCCTCCCTGTTCATGCTCTCTCTCGCTATCTCTGTCTCTCTCTCTCAAATAAATAAATAAAATCTTAAAAAAAAAATGTTCATCCAGATCTCATTTTTTAGTCTAGATATTAAAAATGTTAAAATGATTTTTTTAAACCAATCTACTTTATTTGAAACAAGTGATAAGACCAGCTACTCCAATTAAATTACCATGACTAGCCATCTTTTAAATGAGCCATATCTAGGTAGTGTCCAAAAAAGACAATTAAGTTTGATAGAAAATTATCCTATATTGCCGGAGTTAACTCAAGGAAAGAAAACATAAAACACAATGAAAAGCATGACATACAACAAATATTAAAAATCTCTATAAGCTGTAAGGGTCAACACTATTCTTTTAAAAAGTAAAAAAAAAGGGGGCGCCTAGGTGGCTCAGTCAGTTAAGCACCTGCCTTCAGCTCAGGTCATGATCCCAGGATCCTGGGATCAAGCACCAAGGCATTCTCCCTCTCCCTCTGCCTCTGCCTGACACTCCCCCCTACTTGTGCTCTCTCCGTCAAATAAATAAACAAATAAAATCTTTAAAAAAAAAAAAGGTAAGAAAAAGTCATCAAGTGGGAGATGGGCTACAGAAACCACATTTGTGCCTCAGGTAGGTACAGACCTCGGCTCTCCTGCAGTCAATGATCCCCTTCGGCAAACCCCACCAGTGGAGTCCAAATTCCATTCACCAATAGTGAGCCTGAGGGTCATTCCGCATATGGACCTTGGTCACTTGAATTCGTACATGAACTGCTCATTTACATCCTTTGTTAATAAGTTTTCTGATGGACTACGTGTCTTTTTCTTGTCAGTTTATAAAAGATCATTGTATGTTACATATCCACTGTTTATCTGTCAATTGTTGATTTTTTAAAATTTATCATTGGTCCATTTGTGTATAATATCTTTACTGTAAGAAATTCTACATTTTTATACCATATGATTTCGCTTACACGTGGAATAATCCAAAAAACAAAACGAACAAACAAAATGGAAACAGACTCATACATGTCAAGTCACTGTTACACACTTGAAATTAATATAATACAACTTTTATTAACTAATCCAGCCTCTTCTCACGGAACTAAAAAATACTTTTGCTGTATATTATGTTCATGTGAAGTGATACCTATTTCTGGATTATCTACTCTGAACAATTCCCAGTTCAGTAAGACAGTGATCTGATCATACGGACTCCATGGTACAGTCTAGTATCTGGCAAGACTTTTCTTTTCTTGGGGCGCCTGGGTGGCTCAGTCGGTGAAGCGTCTGACTCTTGATTTTGGCTCAGGACATGATCTCAGGGTCATGAGATGACGCGCCATGTCGGCTCCCTGCTCAGTGCAGAGTCTGCTTGTCCTCCCTCTGTTCCTCCCCCCACTCGCTCTTTCACTCTCTGTCTCTCTCAAATAAATAAATAAAATCTAAAAAATAACTTATTTTCTGAAATTTTGTTCAGCTATTCACAGATGTTAGTTTTCTTCCCTATGAATTTTAAAGATCATTTATCTATTCTACAAACAACCCTACTGGGATCCAAGCTGCAACTGCATTAAAGAGCCCACCAAAGACAATAGTATGTCTGTCTATCTGTTCAAATTTACAAATATTTCCTTTAATAAGATTAGATAACTTTGGGGGCACCTGGGTAGCTAAGTCGCTTAAGAGTCGGTTAAGCACCAGACTCTTGATTTTGTCTCAGGTTGCGATCTCAGGGTCATGGGATCAAGCCCCCATGTGGGGCTCCCCACTTAGCAGGGAGTCTGCTTGAGATTCTCTCTCTCAATCTCCCTCTGCCCCTGCCACCCCATTCTCTTTCTCTAAAATAAATGAAAAATAAATCTGTTTTTAAGAAGGATTGATCACTTTTTTTACATAAGTACTTTTCCTTTTTTAATTTTTTAAAAGATTTTTATTTGATTGATTGATTGAGAGATAGAGAGAGAAAGAGAATGCCAACAGGGAATGGGGCAGAGACAGAAGGAGAGCAGGCTCCACACTGAGCCCAGAGCCCGATGTAGGGCTCAATCCCATGACCCTGAGATCATGAACTGATCTGAAACCAAGAGTCGGACGCTTATAACTGACCGAGCCACCCAGGCACCCCAGTCACTTTTCTTATTAAATGTATTCTTGGGAGTTTTATCATTTCCATCACTATTTTATTTTATTTATTTTTATTTTTTTTCCATCACTATTTTAAATGGAATATTTCCCCGTTTCCGTATTTCAATGCTTACTTCCAGCATAGAGAAAAATTTTGCTTTTAACAATCATTTATGCTATATTCAGCTATCTCACCAAACTTCTATAAATATTATTTTTTAACCTAAAATCTCTTAAGTTTGTTAAATATATTATTACATAACTAGCAAAAAAGAGTTAACTTTCATTTCCATTATTCATACACTTCCTCTTTTTTATTGGTCTTACTGCCTCTAAGACATCATTGAATGTGTGAGCATCCTGCTAAGTTCTGGATTTCAATGAAAGGGCTGCAGTGTTTCACTGTTTAGAGTAACATTTGGTAGTGATCTTTAGAAAGTAACCTAACATATTTAAAAAGTTTCCTTTCTACATATTAGAAATGGTTACTATATATATATATATATTTTTTTTAATCAAATGCCTACTCAGCATCTGCTGATCTGATCACACTTCCTTTTATCTGTTGCTATAATATTAAGAGAATGCCTTGATTCTGAACCAAACTTGCATCCCTGGCATAAACTCAAGTTGGTCATAATTTTGAATATATTGTTGAATTCTATTTGCTAAGATTTTGTTTTGATTTTTGTATCTATATTCATAATTAAGACTGGTCTCTGGTTGTTTTATTTTTGTAACTATCTTTCAGGTTTTATAAAGGAAGTTAAATAAGTAAAACGAGAGGTCAACTTTCCTTCTTTTCCTAAGTTTTTCTAAAAAGATATTCAGCTGTATCAGATGGTTCTCAGGGAAGAAAAAACTTGCCAACAATCAACATCAACATGCATACTTAAAAAAAAAAAAAAATCAAGCAGAGAGATTCTCACTCCCTATTCCCAACATCACAGCCCCCCAAAACATATTTTCTAATGAGAAACAAATATCCAATGTGGGATAATGACTAGTTGGGGGAGAAGAGACTTGCTAGTACCGTAAGAGTTTAATTAGAACAATTTCATGTCTCTAAAAACCTTCCACTGAAGTGCCTCAGTGGGAGAGGAGATGAGACATATAATTCTCAAGTTCCAGGTGCTTGACTTTAAGCCACCCACCACAATCCCACATTTTTTCTGAAAAATTTGCGTGATCTTTCTTAAAACCTGTTTCCCTCAACTAACAGAACATTAAGTGTTGGGACTCATTGATAGTGGTAACTCAAAGGACTTTATGCAAATACAGTAGTTACTGCTACAAAGCTCAGCTTTCTCCCCACTCCCCTCTCCCAATGAAAAAGCTGGAACTCTGGAAGAGCTGAAATTCTATTTCTCTAGGTTTCTCTGCAAAAAAACAACTTCAGCTCTGCCATCCACTTTCATCTCCCATCTATAGTTTACTCATGTCTAATAATCCCCCTGAAAGATGAACTAAAAGGCTAGGGAATTCTAAAATTAAATTCACAAAATTTCCAAAGTAAAAAAATACATATGCAAAAAACAAGCTTAAGTCAAACAATTACTGTATATGACTCTTAAAAACGAACTAACCTTAAATACATAGCACACATACATAGCAACAGGCAGGGCTGAGATGAGAAGGGGACCACAGGGATGCCAAAATCTTAAGGGACAAATAAACCATGTGTCCCTCTCATGCACTTTAGGTTACAACTCCAAATGAAGGGAAATCTGGCAACATCTACAGAACTACCTATGCATTTACTCTTTGACCTAGCAAATCCATTCATAGGAATTTACCCTGAAGATACACCAACAATATAAAAATGTTTATGATTTAGTTCATTCATTGCTACATTATTCGAAATAACTGTAACACGCACACACACAGGAGACTGGTTGAATATACTAAGGTGTATTTTCTACAATGAGTACTATGTAACTGCAGGAAAAAAGAGAGAAAGAAAGACATCTCTACGGAATGATACCAGTGATTTCCAGAATGTGTTAAGTGAGAAAAGCAAAGAACACAGGAACATTTAAAGGCGGTAACCTTTAAATAAGAAGGAAGAGGAAATAATTAAAATTTATATACACACACATGATATATTATGAAGCTGTTTTTTCCACAAAAATAAACAAAGGAAAGATGATAAACTAATTCAGTAGATGAGCAGAGGGACGAAGTGATATATATATATAGAATATAGAGTTACAGACTGAGGATACATTCTCTCTGCATTCCTTTTGGTACAGTGTTGGCTTTTGGAACCTTGTTAATGTATGACGTATTCGGAAATAAAATTAAGTCCACAAAGGAGATCCCTAAACTGAATAAAAACAAAAACAAATCAACCCAACCCTATTTTAAGTAAATCGCATACCCAAAGAGGAGGAGTAACAGAGGACTTCACGTATCCTCAGTCCATAACCAACAAGAAGTATGAAGTACTTCTGAACTCCAGGGACTGTTTGGGCAGCGGACCTGAGTGTGGCAAAGCTGAAGGTACTCTTTATTCTAGGACTAAAGAACAAGACCAGCCTCTGCTCACACACCTCATTCCCTGCGCCAGAGCTGAAAGCCTGTGGGTCTTTAGGGCCCATCTCACCCACAGAGGCTGCTCACGGATACCCACCTCTCACTGTGCAGATCAATCCAGCCTACTCGCTCATTCATTCATTTGCTTTTTTATTCATCCAACAAGTAATTCTTGAGGGCGGCACCTACTAAAGTCTAGGCCCTTTCTAGGAATTGGTGTTAGTACTGTGAAAAAGACAGGAGAAGGTTCCTGCCCTCACAGAGCTGATATTTTAGGACAAGTAGACGCTAAGTGAGAAAACTAATCAAATTCTTCCCCGTGATGTTAGTGCTGTTCAGAAATAAAACGAGGTAGTGGGAAAGAGAAGACGGTGGGTAGGAGCAGGTGGGCAGAAGGAACTACTCTAGATGAGTGGTCAGGAAGTACTTCTCTGAAACCAGAAGAGTACTCAGCCAGCCAGCTGTGTGAGGATCTAGAAGAACCGAAGAACCCTATTACAGATTACAAGAGGAAATAACAAGTGCAATGCCCCAGAGGCAAGGAGGAGCCTGGCCCATATCAACAGAGAAAAGGTCAGATGAAAAAAGGCCAGAGCCAGCTCCGGTTGGGAGCCTAGACAGGACTTTTGGGTTTTCTTCTCAATGGGGAGTTTAAAATGCATTTACTTTTTCCAAAGACAGTGTGGGTGCTGTATTGAGAATGAAATCTAAAGGGGCAAGTGTGAGAAAGACTCCAGGAGAAATGCTGACCGGTGGGCCCAGGTGGGATGACAAATGAGGACAGTAGCAACGGAGACAGAAAGAAATGGCCAAATGGGGGGAAAGTCTGTAAATGGAACCAAAGGAATGCGCTGATGGACTGAATGTGTAGGGTGAGGAAAAAAAGAGGAGACAAGCGTGGCTCCCAGCAGCCGGACAGATGCTCGATTCTATGAACTGAGGACGGAGGGGATGAGGGATGCAGGAGCGGGGAACAAGAGTCCAGGATGCCTTTCTTTCTTTCTTTTTTTTTTTGGTGAGTTTGGCAAATTGATCTTGTTGGGGGCTGAAGGTTCCTTTGACATATACACAGAAGTGTCCTAAGGAACTAGTTGTTACACAGCTGTTGGCCCTGCCTCCACGCCCCACCCTTGAACAGACCACCAAGCTGTTCTCGTATTTGCGATTAAATCTCTGGCTCCTGCCTTCTCTCTCAGGGCCCACACCCAGGGGGGCCTCCCTTCCCCTCATTTCTCGCCTCAGAAGCCTCCAATCTCCATTTCTGTGGCCCCTCCTGCCTCTGATGCCAAAGCCTTCTTGATTCAGCCTCTTTATTTCCTGGACCATCAAGGCTCCTGTCCATCACCCTCTGCTTTCTTCTCTTCCCTCTGCACACTAGGCCAAGGTTGGAACAACTTTAAGTATCCGAAATTGCCAAAAGAATACAAGATATTTGCCAGTTTCCTTCCAGTTCCTTATTAGCAAGACAATTTCTAGGAAGCTATACCATCTTTGGCCACTGTTCTACTTTGGCATTACACACATGGACTTGACTCCATCCTCTGAGAATTCAGGTTTTCTTGTATTATTAATTGGAAATTGGACTGGAAAGATAAGTAGCCCCAAAGTATCAGCAGGTTACAGTTTAAAAGTTCACAAACTAGGGGAGCCTGGGTGGATTAGTTGGTTAAGAGTCCGACTCGTGATCTCTGTGTTGTGAGTTCAAGCCCTGCACTGGGCTCCCTGCTGGGCATGGAGCCTACTTTAAAAAATAGATAAATAAGGGCGCCTGGGTGGCTCAGATGGTTAAGCGTCTGCCTTCAGCTCAGGTCATGATCCCAGGGTCCTGGGATCGAGTCCCGCATCGGGCTCCCTGCTCCTTGGGAGCCTGTTTCTCTCTCCCTCTCTCTCTCTCCCTGTCTCTCATGAATAAATAAAATCTTTAAAAAAAATAAAAAAAAAAATAAATGAATGAATGAATAAATAAATAAATGTTCACAAACTAGTTAACTGGAATATAGTTTCTACCTGGAACAAAAATTGTACAGGTGTGTAACACATATTCCCCAGGAGTCCATATCACTCATATATTCACACTGAGGTCCACAGCAAAGAAATTAATGCCCAGAGAGAGAGAGACTATTATAGTTTATTTTTTTTTTAAAGATTTTATTTATTTATTTGACAGAGACGGAGATAGCGAGAGCAGGAACACAAGCAGCGGGAGTGGGAGAGGGAGAAGCAGGCTTCCCCCCGAGGAGGGAGCCCGATGTGGGGCTCGATCCCAGGACCCTGGGATCATGACCTGAGCCGAAGGCAGACGCTTAACGACAGAGCCACCCAGGAGCCCACTATTATAGTTTCTAACTCTCAATCCCAAATTTTCTTCTACCCCACATGACTGACAAAGGGACTCCCCAAACCTTTAGACTCAAACCCACTCCTCTTTCTACCAAAAGCGGCACTGGCCTTTCCTGGGACCCCACCAGAAAAACCGTAAGAGAATACAAGATTAGCACAGAGACAGGGAGTGAAAACCATTTCACTGGATCAGCTGTTATTATTTATACATTTAAAAAAGGTTCTTCTCACAAACAATGAATCATGGAACACTACATCAAAAACTAATGATGTAATGTATGGTGATTAACATAACAATAAAAAATTTTTTAAAAAAGGTTCTTCTGACATATACACAGAAGTGTCCTAAGGAACTAGTTGTTACACAGCTGTTGGCCCTGCCCCCCACGCCCCACCCTTGAACAGACCACCAAGCTGTTCTCGTATTTGCGATTATATCTCTGGCTCCTGCCTTCTCTCTCAGGGCTAACTCTGAAGAAGTCAGGTATTGCTCAGGGTACTAAGTGAATAAGTATCAGAGGTAGTGCTGAAAGACAGATCTTACTCATAATTTGCACTACACTATTCCATCATCTTAGCAGGACATCTGTGGTTCATGAAATCTATGACTCCTCAAAGATATTTCTTCTGGGAAAAGATACTTAGAGGTGTGCTTCCCTCCCCGCAATAACAATTCTTGATAAAAGGAAAACACGCCATCACAAATTTATTTAAGAAAATGTCAGAAAAAATTAAAGATAAAGAACAGTTTTGACTCAAGCAAGACTGCCAATTCCTCATCTCTGTTGTTAATAAAAATTTTCACTATAAAAATAATAAGTTGGAAAAATGACCTTAATATGCTTAGCTAAAAACAGTTTGGAAAGCTGACAACTGTCTTAACTGAAACAAAGTGAAATTTACTAGATGATACTTTATTTTTCTTCACTACGCTTACTATCATGTGACAATTTTTATACTATTAACTATATCCTTTCACCAGACTGCAATTTCTATGAAAGCATGGATTTTGTCTATTCTGTTCACTGCTGCATCCCAAGCACCTACAATAGTCACTGACCCATAGAAGACATGCAATAAATATTTTTCCACTGTTGCATGAATAAATGTAATGAGAGATTTTCCTGCAGCACATACACATCATAAAACTGCTTCCTGAATGAACATTCATAAATTGGGAATATGACCTAAAAGAATTCAATGGAAGAAGTTATGCCTGAGAAAGGAAGGTTGTAGTAAGCAACCTTGACTGCTGGTGTGAAGTACAATCATATACCAGAACACAAAGCAAAAGAAATCTTCTTACACTTAACACAGATGTCACATGTCTCTCGAATTTAAACTCAGGCACTTAACTGCTAGGTCAGTGCCCCTGTGCTCACATGAGCATGAGTTCTTGCTCTCTCCTCCACCTCCCCACCCCTTGGCAAAACTTTTACTTTATTTTATTTATTTATTTTTTTTAAAGATTTTATTTATTTGATAGAGAGAGACATAGTGAGAGAGGGAACACAAGTAGGGGGAGTGGAAGAGGGAGAAGCAGGCTTCCCACGGAGCAGGGAGCCCGATGCGGGGCTCGATCCCAGGACCCTGGGATCATGACCTGAGCCGAAGGCAGACGCTTAATGACTGAGCCACCCAGGCGCCCCTACCTTTTACTTTATTTTAAAAGCCATTCCAAAAACCTTGGTTATGTGACTTTCCCAGCTCAAAGTGGATCAGAAGTAAGAGCTAGAAGGGCATCATAGGAGGAGGCTCACCAATCGGAAGAGACGGTCTGGCAGCCAATATGCTGACAACCAGGAAAAAGAACATAAAGCAGACACCAAAAAAAGCGCAGGAATCTGGTATCATTTAGTTTCAATTCAAATTTATCCATATACAAATGTATACATATATTTCCCATGAGAGTTTTGCTATTCAGAACACGGTAAATGATTTTCATACTGACATTGGTAATCAAGCTTGGACTACGTTCTGTAGACTCTGCTTGAAGGCCACAGGGACTATGTCAATCTTTATTAATTTCCATTAAATTGTTAAGAAAGGTCGTTCATTTCGGGGGACAAGCAATTAGCTGCACAATTTAGTTATGGGGACTACCCAGTCCCTGATGATGACAGCAGGCACCGTTTTGGGTTTTGTTTTGAGGGCCTATTGGCCTATTACACGCTGGGCCCCACACTAAGTCATTTATATACAGTTTTTTACACAGTCCTTTCTATACGGCCAATTTTTCCAACAAACTTGTCAGGAAAATACATCTGCCCATTTTCTAGATTAAAAAACAGAGGTTAGAGAGGATGAATACATGTTCAAATCATAAAGACCGAATGTAGTGCAGCTGGGATTCAAACACAGGTGTGTGACCACAAATCCTGTCCTCTTTCTACTACACAGCGAGCCGCCCGTACAACGCTAATAAACCCTGGAAATGAAGTATTAATTGCAAGAAACGCACGGTGCGAGGAAAATGTGACTTCTTGGCAAGAGACCTCAGCGTGGCATGACCGAAGTCATAAACCTAAAATCCAAACTATTTGCCACTCTTTTTTACTGTCCCTTTCTCTCCTGTAGGTTCAAAAGACTGAATGCTTATTTGTGATCAAGGAATCAAGTTAATCAAGGAATTCAACATTATTTATTACGCATTTGCCTTGTACAACACTATAATAAATACAAGTTAATTTCACTATTCCGCTGGCTGTTTCACTACTAGCCCTCAAATATTTTCCTTACCTTGTGGTCAAAGATACAGAACCACTGCATTATAGAGCAAGAAATGTGGGACATTCAGATGAGTATGGGTGATGTAGATGAAGCTAAAATAAACTAATGAGAAAATATCAAAATGTAGATTTCTCCACTGGAAATTCAGGTTTTTGACAATGTTACCCTACAAATGTCACCACTTTTTCTTTTTTTCTTTAATGTTCCACATCGAAAGATACTTTTCACAAGTATTCTCTGGTAAGAAGTAGTAGAGTATTTCAGACTAGAGATTTATGTTCGCCTTCAAGATCATAAGAAATCATATTACTGGAATATTTTATTTTACCTCCTTCTGCTTATGTGAAGTTCCAACTTACCATATCTGTGCTAAAACAGGTTGAGGTAACCCAGATTGAAAAAAAAAGTTTCTAGCTTGATCACCTGTAAATTAAATAGAAAAAGTTTCAGAAAAGAAACAGCTGACAGATACATTCTTACAGCAAAATTGCAAAAATAAGAGGCTAGTAATTCTGCAAATACAGACTTAAATATACGATAAGAGCCAAATGGTAAGTCTATAAGCAACAGTAAAATGAATCCATCAGATTCACTGACGAATTCACTGACTTTAGAACACTTTAAAAATTCAAAAAAAAGGGCCTATCAAGTGCAGGGGTAGATTGTCCACTTTAATTAACCTGCTCTTAAGTAACATGGGAACAGCTATACATATGACAATGCACATCTATAGGAATCCTCAAGAAACTGATGACCCACACTTCTACTTTTTTAAGTTCTCTGCGACTCTTAATATCTACACTTCAAATTGTCAGTGCTTCTGTTATATTTATGGGGTAAAAGTAACAATATTTACAAGATTCACAGCAACAATTAAGAATTGGGTGCCTGGGTGGCTCAGTTAGTTAAGCATCTGCCCTCGGCTCAGGTCATGATCCCAGGGTCCTGGGATCCAGTTCCATGTCAGGTTCCCTGCTCAGCAGGGAGCCTGCTTCTCCCTCTCCCACTCCCCCTGCTTGTGCTCTCTCTCTCTGTCAAAATAAATAAAAAAAATCTTTAAAAAAAAAATTAAGAATTAATAATTTAAAGAGAACTGTGATACACACACAAACAAGTCCCCAGGAAATCTAGATCCCATTTTTCCTAAAGCTATCTCCTGAAGGATAACCCAACAGAAAAGATAATAGGAAAGGCAGGGGCACCTGGGGGCCTCAGTCAGTTCAGCAACCGACTCTTGCTTTCAGCTGGAGTCACGATCTCGGGGTCCTGGGATCAGCCCTCACGTCAGGCTCCGTGCTCAGCACAGAGTCTTCTTGTCCCACTCCCTCCTCCTCTCCCCCATCCCTCCCTCATGGGCATGCTCTCTCTCTCTCTCTCAAATGAATAAATAAATAAATAAATCTTAAAAAAGAAAACACAAACTACAAAAAGAACAATAAGAGAACTCTGTTGTTTTAAGTATTCAGAATCTGTTCATTTATTTATACTTCCCAAACCAGTTCAAGATCAGAATTAAACAAGCATTTTAGCTCAAGGACCATAGTCCATTGCTTTACTACTTAAAGAATATGGTCCAGGGGCGCCTGGGTGGCTCAGTTGGTTAAGCGACTGCCTTCGGCTCAGGTCATGATCCTGGAGTCCCGGGATCGAGTCCCGCATCGGGCTCCCTGCTCGGCAGGGAGTCTGCTTCTCCCTCTGATCCTCCTCCCTCTCATGCTCTCTGTCTCCCATTCTCTCTCTCAATAAATAAATAAAATCTTTAAAAAAAAAAAAAGAATATGGTCCACTGACCTTTACCAATTCCTGTAAGTGTTATGCCCACAACAAGTGGCTTGACATCCATAAAGGGATGCAAACAGGTTTGAATGCGCTACAGGTAAAGCAACTGAAAAAATACAGGCCCAGATGTCCACCTGGGTCATATGTGCCCACCTTAGCTTTGCATTTAGCTTTGCAAAATGGACTTTCCAGAGATATATGCACCACTGATAAGTAAAAATATAAAAATACTGATTCCAATTACCAGTAATAAATCCAGATATTGGCTTTAAACTATGGAACTGTTGATCATGCTTCGCTCTTTCTTCTACAGTTATGGCCCAGATATCCAGGCTGCCTATAAACCAAAGAAAAGAAAAATTATTCAATGCAAAAAGAATAATAAAGTGCTCACATGCACTATCTCCCTAGTACTTCCAGATTCTTTCATTAGGTTATCAATTATTTGATTAATCAACATCTGTTTGTCCTTGGAAGTTATGCATATAAGTTAGAAAATTAAAAGTAAAACAGGCCAAAATAAGAAAGATACTGGCACAAATTCTTTTTTTAAAAACTTATCCCGTTATCTTGTAGCTAGCAGGACTATATAGAGATATAAGTTAACAGCCATTTATTTACATAAACTCAAGCAACAATCCAATTTAAAACTACATTCTCAGGTGTTTTATTTATTTATTTATTTTTATTTGCGAGAGAGACAGAGAGCATGAGAGGGAGGAGGGTCAGAGGGAGAAGCAGACTCCCTGCTGAGTAGGGAGCCTGATGTGGGACTCCATCCCGGGACTCCAGGATCATGACCTGAGCCGAAGGCAGTCGCTTAACCAACTGAGCCACCCAGGCGCCCCTCAGGTGTTTTAAATGTCACAGGAGAGGGCGCCTGGGTGGCTCAGTCGTTAAGCGTCTGCCTTCCGCTCAGGTCATGATCCCAGGGTCCTGGGATCGAGGCCCACATCCGGCTCCCTGCTCAGCGGGAAGTCTGCTTCTCCCTCTTCCACTCTGCCTGCTTGTGTTCCCTCTCTCACTGTGTCTCTCTGTCAAATAAATAAAAATAAATAAATCTTTAAATGTCACAGGAGAAAGTCAGGAATGAAGCAGAGTTTCACAATTCGTATCGCAAGTGATTCCATGAAAATCTTTTTGGAGTGACAAAAATATTGAAATACTGGATTGTAGTGGTGATTACTCAACTCTGTAAAGTTACTAAAAGTCACTGAATTGTACAGTTAAAACTGGTGCATTTTATGGTATGTAAACTATACCTCAATAAAGATGTGTTTAAAAATGGGTATCCTGGAAAAAGATAAAGGCAAACTGAAGAGAATGGGATTTGGGTTCTCCTTCAGTTTCAGCTCTAAGACTGACCAGATGCCCCTTCACTTCTGAGACCTTCCTCGCTTTCATCCTAGGTCTCCTCAGTGTCATCCAAAATAATTTTAGATTACATAGATGAAAGACCTTCAAAAGTTCAGATACTCTACAAAAAGGTGGGAACAGGCAATATGTATGTTTCATACAAAATACGAATGTGACCGGCACAAAAGCAAAATGTCTGAATGTCGCGCCTCCCCTCTCCATGTTGTCCAGTCGGACAGTGACAGGAAGAGTGAGATTCAGTCAGTCGCTGGAAACAGAGTTCCTGGCTGCCTCCTACATGCCAGTCACTGTGTCAGACATCAGAGACACCATAGTGACCGAAGAAAGATATGATCCCTTCTCAGAGGCCTCATAATCCTGCAACTTCTACTGCCCTGTTGAAATCCGTCCCCAGATGGGGCACCTGGGTGGCTCAGTCATTAAGCGTCTGCCTTCGGCTCAGGTCATGATCCCAGGGTCCTGGGATCGAGCCCCGCATTGGGCTCCCTGCTCTGCGGGAAGCCTGCTTCTCCCTCTCCCATTCCCCCTGCTTGTGTTCCCTCTCTCGCTGTGTCTCTCTCTGTCAAATAAATAAATAAAATCTTTAAAAAAAAAAAAAAAGAAAGAAATCCGTCCCCAGAATTATAAACTAAAGCAACAGCAAAAACACAACAGAACACAAACCTGCTCAGTAACTAAGAAGAGGGACAAAAATAAAACAATAATGCTAATGGTGGTGAAAAGTTTGCAGGGCTCTGTGCTGGAATTCCACAGGGACTTTGACAGATGTGATCAGAGGGGTAGTGATTTGTGCCTCACTCTCCTCATGACTGGATCAGACAGTTGCCAAAAGGCAGCCATAATAATGGCGTCCTCTCTTTAAATAAAACAAAACAAAACAAAACCTGGCCAGTAAGCAAAACTAGTATTTAACACTTTCATCATCATATTAGGAAAAATTACCTGAAAAAAACCATTTTATGCAGATTCATATGTTTTAAGCAGATAAAGTAAAACAAATGTCCTGCTTCCAATTCAGGCTTTGGGAAAAGTACAGAATAAATGACTCAGTCACTTTAACAAATACAATGTGAAGAGAAAACAGTGAAAGGCACAGGAGACACGTGAACTGAGAGCAATGTCTGGACCCTGATTTGAACCGACAAACCATAACAAAAAAAGGTCTGAAGACTGTCAGGGAAATTCTAACACTGACTTGATAGTTGAGGATATTAAGGAATTACTGTGAATTTTATAGGTATGATAATGGTATCATAGTTATGTCTTTAAGAGTGTTCACATCTTTCAGAAACACACGCTAAAATATTTGTGGGTGAAATGAAATGATGCCTGGGAGTTGCTTCCAAGGAATCCAGATGAAACAATATTAAAAATAGGGTTCAGAGGGGCGCCTGGCTGGCTCAGTCAGTTAAGCGTCTGCCTTGGGCTCAGGTCATGATCCAGGGGGTCCTGGGATGGAGCCCTGAGTCAGGCTCCTTGTTCAGCAGGGAGTCTGCTTCTCTCTCTCTGCCCCTCCCTCCTGCTCTGCTCTCTCTCAAATAAATAAATAAAATCTTTAAAAAAAAAAAAAAAGGATCTCAGGGCACCTGGCTGGCTCAGTCGGTAGAGCATGTGACTCTTGGTCTCAGGGTCACTGGGCATGGAGCCTACTTTAAAGAAAAGAAAAAAGAAAAAGGTCTCGAATACATTAAAAAAGGAAAATCTTTGAAAACTTACCTCCAAAAGGTGTTAGAAACTGAGCCATGGTTCTGTCACTTTTACCTGGCTAATCGACGCCTGTAATTGAAATACAACATTTAAGTTTCTGAAAACTTCATTTCCTATATACATATAAACACACTAACACACTGTCTTTAGTGATCAGAAACTGAGAGCAGTACCAGCACTCGGGAACAGCACTACAAATCAAAGTTACAACCAAGGGGTTCATTCATTCATTGTCTGCAGTGTCCCAGCACCAGGTACAATGACAGGCACTGCGGAATGCTGATGCAAGACTCTCCGGAAACAAGAGGCTTTCAGTCTGGTGAGTGACACTATTAGCTCAGGACAGCCTGTTACATCACGACTGTTCTGTTTGTTACTCTTTAAATATATGCTTTTCTTCGCCATCTACATACACCAGCCCATCTGCTTGGTGGTTTTAACAGCGGCTTCTTTTAATGAGCACATAGTACACGCTGCACACTGTTATAGGTACTTTATAGCTCTTACCCCTTCCTCGTCACAGCCCTACGATACAGGTGAGACACACAGGTATTTCCATCCCCTTACTACAGAAGAGGAAAACGAGAATCAGAGAGATGAAGTGATCCGAGCAATACCACACATCTGGTGGCAGGGCTGGATTTGAGCAGGGCCAGCAAACCCCACAGCCTGTGTTCTACCCCTGAAAAACACTGCCAATTTTGCGAAAGGTTGTAACCAATGTATACTGTACTAATGTCCAGAATACCAAACACAAACGCAACGCTCCAAAATCCAATCATGAACAGCCGATGTGAAACCAACCCTGTCTTCTTCCCCAACAAAAATAATCCATAATGAGTATCATCCTTATGCTTAACAACATGGCAGATGCATATAGTTAAAAACGAGTACTAAATATTCATACATTAAACAATTTAGATACGTTCAGATTTTTAAAATGATAGTCCCCTGCCCTAATACTCTTCAATTTTATATTCCAATCTGTCCGTGGATTTTTTCCCCCCAACTATCATATTTTTAAACTTCCAAAAGCTCTTTCTTGTTCTCAACTCTTTATTCCTACTGCCCTGTCTTTTCTTTTAATGGACACAACGTCTTTTACTCTCCTGATTTTTTTTTACTGGGGGAAGGGGGTGAGAAGGGAGTACTTTTGCGCTTTCATTTTCTTCTGTCTCTCATTTGATTTCTTTTTTGTTTGTTGGCTGATTGTTTGTTTTGGGTCTCTCTCACTTTTGAGGCTTTCCTCAGATATCTGGTGATCCCTGGCTGCTTCTTCATATTTAAGAGTAAGGCACTAAAAAAAATGGGCATGGGTGCCAGGTCTGTTGACAGATGGGCTTCTGCATACAATGGTCAGATGTGCCCAGTCACATTTCAGTAAGAGACCTCCAAACATCAGTATGCAAAGGTTTTACCAGACAGAAGTGTACGGGAGGGTGCTGGCTTTGGGGGAGGAACGGAAAAGAAAGGAAGACGTGAAGGGGCCTACACTTCCAAACATATGCTAACACATATGCCCTTTATCTTCAGCCCCAAGCTTCACCGTTCTGGTCAGCAGCCTCTCTGGTTCTAGGAAAAACAGGACTGAAGAAGTCACCTGTCTGCTGGGGATGCAGGAGAAGACATTCCAAAAGATCTGGATACAGATTTTTAAAGAACTTCCATTTCAGCTGCAGAACTGACCTCTGTCTTAGGCAGCCACCAAACACTCTGAAGCCTGTCAAGACATTCCTGGGGCCAGCTGACTTGTCCTCCATCTTTATCCGCCCTCTGTAGGCACTAGGTTGCACCTTTCTCTGAACTCAGTTACCATTCTGTTCACTCTCTGGTTCTAGAAAATTCTTAAAAGCTTTTGCTCACTGTCTTCTCCACTGTTATCTTTCTCCCTGTGAGTTAAGATCTGCCATGCTTCTGGTGTGACCACTGCAGACTTTATGGAAGAAGAAGAGAAAACACATGTGGTCAAGCAGCCATATTTAAGTGTGTGTCGGGCAGGGGGGCATTCTGGCTCCAGTTCTGAAGCAGGCTCCTTCTTCCTGCCAGTTCTCTTTAGAAACTATGACTGCTATTCTCTTCTTCCACTATTTCTCACTCAATACGCTGTGTAGGGAAGCTTGATAATTTTCCAAAAAAATTTTTTTTAAGATTTTATTTATTTGAGAGAGAGAAGGAAAGAGAGTGGGAGGAGGAATAGAGAAAGAGGGACAAGCAGACAGCCCGCTGAGCAGGGAGCCTGACGCGGGGCTCGATCCCAGGACCCTGAGATCATGACCTGAGCCAAAATCAAGAGTCAGACGCTCAACTGACTGAGCCACCCAGGTGCCCCAATAATTTTCCAGAAAATTTTAATGTGTTTCATCTCACTTAATCTTCATAATGCTCTTTAAACTGACAGATCATACCTGTTTTTTGTTGAGCTTTACAAAAGCAGTAAGCTCTTATTTTTAAAACCATAGTAAGGCAATTATTTCATATATATATAACATGAGAAAAACATTCTGTTCTGTTCTACTTCCCTTCTTTACTATTTATTGCAAAATAAAGAAAAGTAATTGATTTATCGATCTTCTTGGTACCCAGCCACTTTACCACATTTTCTTATTGGTGCTAAGTCTCTCAGATGAGTCTTTCTGGTTTTCTAGATCTACATCCTCTGGGAATAAAGAATTTAAGGTTACATTACGTGCCCAAACCAATAAAGCGAAGCTATATAATAGCCGGGACAGGAGGAACTTTTATATTGCCCTTGACTGTCATGCTGATGGCTTTGGTATTTCATAACCAATGAAATAGGTTATGAATAGTTATATTTGCTGTTTTGTTTTGGTAAATAGCTTTTACCACATTTAGGCAGTTTCCTATTATTCTTATTTGACTTAAAATTTTCATTTAGAAATGGATGCTAAATCTGTTCAGAGGCTTTTTTTTTTTTTTTTGAGTATTTAATAAGATGACCCTGTATTTCTTTCTTAAGTAGCATACTAAATTATAGTGATAGATTTCCCAATACAAATTATCCTGGAATTTACATAATAAACAGATAGGCATGCTACTCTTTTACTACATAACTAGGTCCAATTTGCTCATATTTTCTTCAGAATTTTTGCTTAAGAAAATGTTATGCATAATTCTATGCAACAGAGAATCAAGAGAAAGTAGATGTATTTCTACCTTACTATAAATTTCCACAATGATCTTTTAAAAAGGTATAATACACTTAATAGACCAAGAAATAAATGGAAATGTAAAAATTTAACAGTAAAAAGATCCCAAGAAAAAATAATTTTAGGGGTGTGTTTGAAGGAACAAATAATTCCTTTTACTAAAACCATTCCACAGAGAAAGATCAAATATTCCTCAATTCGGGTTATGAAATTAGCATCATCAATACTAAACCATAATAACAAAAGCACAGACTATTGTCACTTTTCTGTAGATACAGTAATTATATACCTCACTTTTTTTTTCCTTTTTTTTTTATTCTTATGTTAATCCCCATACATTACATCATTAGTTTTAGATGTAGTGTTCATTGTTTGTGCATAACACCCAGTGCTCCATGCAGAACATGCCCTCCTCAATACCCACCACCAGGCCAACCCATCCTCCAACCCCCCTCCCCCCCTTATATACCTCACTTTAAATATTTTACAGCTATTTTGAGAGAGTCACAGTCTGGCAAAGTAGAACAACTCCTATGGTCCAAAGTATATTGTAATCATCAGCAGCTCCTTGCAAAACATTTACGAGTATTAGCTGTTCACCATCCTTCCTAGAATTCAGGAAATAATTCCCCACCCTCTGTGAACCTCTTCTGCAAAAGCGTTCACCTATTACAAGCAATGTTAGACAAAATTTGTATCCTGACCCTTCTAACCTCCCTCTCTGCTTCCCCTTCATCTCACATCCATTAGTGACAAGGGAATGCACTGCAACCCCAACCTGTGCCCTACACTTAAAAACTAATGCCCTTCTGTCTCTTTCTTCCCCTGTTCCTTAATTGTCACTGGTCTCAGCTGGATATTGGTAAGGAATGGACCTAATAAAAACTAAGCCACTTTGAGGTATGAAGAAGATGTACCCTCCAGATTTATTTACTAACACAAAAGTCCAAATGCTGGCTTAAGGATAAGATTGAAATAGTCCCACATACATTTCTTTTAACCACAGGGCCTTCAAATGCCATTCACAAATAGGTTCTTCTCAGTTCCTAGGGAACCCCAGACAAAGGTAGTTAACGCATAGATGAAGCAAATGGACCAAACTTTGCAATCCCACCTTCTTTTCAGCTCTGTGCTACATAGACAAACCATGGTGATAACATCTTGGTTCAAGGTATTTTGTTCCTACTTTTATATATATTGGTTGTATGTATTAAAATAATTTATAAAAAAAAATATACCACATATCTAAGATTTCTAAATGTCAAAAACCAGAGTTCTAGTTTGGCTAAAATAGTATCTACCCACTACAGGCCCTCTGTCCCACTTAAAACTAAAAACTGGGCAAAGACTTTAAAAAGCAACTCCCTGAGGACAGTAAAAAGAAAAGTAGACAGATTTTAGAAGAGAGTCAAAAGCTCCCCCCATTTTTGTTCACTCTTCCCTAGCAGCTCTGCCCAAGGGTGGGCCCAGACATGGAGTTACACAGTGAGGCAGAGGAGCAAACAGTAACTAACTCTGATCAAAACCCAGTCTCTCTGGCCAAAGGAAGTAATAAAAATGGCCGCTATGGGCAGGAGAATGTAAGGATCACGTGATTCTATAAATGAACTCCCACAAGACTCAGGTTCACACCTGAGCTGCAGGACAAAACAAAGTAGCACAGCAAAAGTCTTGAAAACTGATCTAACAATGGAAACTCTGTGTGCACACAGCACACAGAACTTGTAGTTTGAACCTAATCAGGATGAAGACCTGCTTAAACAAACACCGGCATTGTGCAGGGGATTTAAATACAGTGCACAGAACCTAACATGAAATTCACAATATCCAGGATGTAATCCAAAATCACTCGACATACAAAGAACTAGGAAAATCTCACAAATTCTCAAAGAAAGGAAAGCCCATAATCAACAGATCCCAAATCCTAGATGATACAATCACTGAAATTATCACAAAGACTTTTTAGAACAGCTATTATCCCTATGTTCCATGAGGCAAAGGTAAACACAAATGAAATGACTGAAAATACACAAGGTCTCAGCAGAGAAGAAAAAAACAAGTTTAAAAAGAATGAAATGGAAATTTTAGAGAGAAACTTAGACCTTCAAGAATGAAGGAAGAGGAACAGAAATGGTAAATATCTGGGTAAATATAAAATTATATTTTTCCTATAAATCTCCTTAAGATATGTAGACTGTTGGAAGCAAATATTGTAATACTGTCCAGTAGGGCTTTCAATGTATATAAATGTAATATCTATGACAACTTTAATAGAAAGGTCTGTGTGGTAAGAGTAAGGGACTTACGTGGTTGCAAACCTTCTGCATTTTATCTGAAGTAGTATAATATTACCTGTAAGCAGACTATGAAAGTTAGATAAATACATTTAATCCCCAGAATGACTACTTAGAAAAATAAAAATAAAAAACAAAGGAGAATAGCCATAAAGTCAATAGATAAGTGAAAACAGAATGTTAAAAACTACTCACTTTTTAAAAGGCAGGAAAAGAGAAGAATAAAAAACAGAGGGCAACAAAACAAACAATAAAATGGCAAATCTAATTCTAACATACCAATAATTACATTAAATTTTAAGGGTCTAAATACTAAAGAAGATAACAGCTGAGGGGAAAAAAGCAATGTAAACAAGTAGAAGGAAGGAAATAATAAAAGATATAAGCAGATATAAAAGAAATTTTTTAAAAGACAGACAATAGAGAAAATTAATGAAACCAAAATCTGGTTCCTCGGGAAAAAAAAAAAAAATGACTAACCCTTTCTGAGACTGATTAAAAGAGACAGAGAACACAAATCAGCTCAGAATTACCTCTAATCCTAAACATATTAAAATGGTAAGAAATACTAAAAACAACTTTATGCCCACAAATTTGACAATGTGAATGAACAAATTTCTTGGAAAATAAAATTTACTAAAATTGATTCAATGAAAAATAGAATATCCATATATTCCTATGATTAAAGGAACTGATTTTATTAATAGAACCCTTCCCAAAAAAGAAAACTGCATTCTCAGATGGTTTAACTGGTGAATTCTATCAAACATTCAAGGAAACTATGCAAATTTTTTCAAATAACAGAGGGATCAGTGCCCAACTCATGTTTTGAAGCCAGAATAATGCTGATAACTGACAGATATTAGCCCCCAAAAATTATAAGACCCGAAGGAATATAGATGCCAAAATCCTTCAGAAGATATTAAAAATTTAATCTTAATATACAAAAAGGGTAATAAAACATGACCAAGTAGGGTTTATCCCAGAAATGCAAGATTTGCTTACCATTTGATAACCACTTAATGTAGTCTATCATATCAAAAGAATAAAGCAAGAAACCCCAATATGATCATTTCAATAAATGTGGGAAAAAAAGCTTTTGACAAAAACTCAAACCCAATAATGATAAAAACTCACAGATAATTAGGATTAGTAGGAAACTTCCTCAGATACAGGGCATCTATGAAAACCTACAGCTAACATCATAGTTAATGGTTTAAGACTGAATTTCTCCCCATGAGATAGGAAGAAGGCAGAGAAACCTGCTCTTACCACTCCTATTCAACACTGTTCTAGAGGTTCTGGCCACTGAAATAAGGTAAGAAAAACAGCAAAATAATAGCTAAAAGATTAGAAAAGAACAAAACCCTCCTTACTTACAGAAAAACCCAAGGAATCTACTAAATATAGTAAGTAAATTTACCAAATTCTGATTTTGCAAAGTGATGTAGCAAAATTGCAAGATAAAAGGTTAATAACATTAAAAATCAACTGAATTCTCATATACTGGAAACAAATAATTGGAAAGTGAAATTAGACAAACAATTCCATTTACAGTAGTGCCAAAAAAATGTAAAAGTCCTAGGTATAAATTTAACAAAGACATCCAGGGGGGCTCCTGGGTGGCTCAGTCGGTTAAGCATCTGCCTTCAGCTCAGGTCATGATCCCAAGTTCCTGGGATTGAGTCCCGCATTGGGCTCCTTTCTCAGCAGAGAGCCTGCTTCTCCCTCTGCCTGCTGCTCCCCCTGATTGTGCTCTCTCTCTAATAAATAAAAAAAAATCTTAAAAAAAAAAAGACATCCAGGGGCGCCTGGCTGGCTCAGTCTGTAAAGTTTGCAACTCCTGATCTCAGGATCCTGAGTTCAAGCCCCACGCTGGGCATAGAGCTTACTTAAAAAACAAAAAAAACCAAAAGACATCCAAGGCCTCTAACATTGAACACTATAAAATACTCGGGGGGAAATTAAAGAAGACCTACATAAATGGAGAGATATACTAAGTTCATGGATTAGAAAATTCAATATTCTTAAAATTGCAATTCTCTCCAAATGGATCTGTATATTCAATGCAATTCTAATCAAAACTGCAGCAGGCTTTTTAGTAGAAACTAAATAAGCTCATATTAAATTTACATGGAAATGCAAAGGACCTAGAATAACCAGAGCAGTTTTTAAAAAACAAAATTGGAGGACTTACCCTACCTGATTTCAAGATTTACTATGAAGCAACAGTAATCAAGACCTTTGGAACTGGTGTAAAGGGAGACATACCAGATCAATGGAGCAGAAAACAAGAGTTCAGAAATAGACTTATACATGCTTGGTGAATTCATTTTTAGTAAAGTAACAAAGGCAAATCACTGGAGGGAAAAAAGGGCTTTTCGACAAACAGAAGTGGATCAACTGAATACCCATGTGGAAAAAAAGAAAAAAAAACATTGATCCTAACTTCATATCATACACAAAAATTAACTCAAAATGGGTCAAAATTTTAAAATTTAAATTTGAACTAATTTAAAACCATATAGTTTAACATTAAAATTCTAAAAGATGGGAGAATACCTTCATGACCCTGGGCTAGACAATAATTTCTTAGGACACAAATAAGCATGATTTATTTATCAAAAGGGAGGGGTTGGGTTTCATCAAAATGAAAAGTTAGCTCTTCGAAAGTCCCATTACAGGGCGCCTGGGTGGCTCAGTTGGTTAAGCGACTGCCTTTGGCTCAGGTCATGATCCCGGAGTCCTGGGATCGAGTCCCACAACAGGCTCCCCCTTCTCTGTGGGGAGCCTGCTTCTCCCTCTGCCTCTGCCTGCCACTCCCCCTGCTTGTGCTCATTCTCTCTGTCAAATAAATAAATAAAATCTTAAAAAAAAAAAAAAAGTCCCATTACAAAGCCGAAAAGGAAAGCTATAAAGCAGGAAAAAAAAACATCTGCAACACAATCATCAGACAAAGAAACTATATTCAGAATATATAAGGAACTCTTACAACTTAAAAATAATAAGACATATTTGCCTATTGTTCACCATAGCCTGCTTATCCTGAATTGCAATTTTGCTATTCCCAAATAGGCACTTTTTTTAACTTTAAAAAAAAAAAAATCAGACAACTCAGTGAGGAAATGGTCAAAAGATATGAACAGACACTTCACAAATTAACTTATAGAAATGGCCAATAAACACATGGAAAGATGCTCAACATTATGAGCCATTAGGGAAATTGAATTGCAATGATATGCCACCCTATTTCCACTGGGATGGCAAACACGAAAAAGACTGACCATACCAAGTCCTAGCAAGGATTCTCATGTACTGCCCACAGGAATGTAAGATGCTACAACTGCGGGCGCCTGGGTGGCTCAGTTGGTTAAGCGACTGCCTTCGGCTCAGGTCATGATCCTGGAGTCCC
>NC_138369.1:183174257-183199093 GCF_054177405.1 Leptonychotes weddellii | reverse complement strand
GATCCCAAGACCCTGGGGTCATGAGCTGAGCTGAAGGCAGACGCTTAACAACTGAGCCACCCAGGCGCCCCTAAATGTCTGACTCTTGATCTCAGCTCGGGTCTTGATCTCAGGGCCATGAGTTCAAGCCCGGTGTTGGGCTCCACGCTGCGTGTGGAGCCTACTTAAGAAAGAAACAAAAAGTTGTACAGATCCCATTGGATCTAGCCACTCTTAAGTATTTAGCTAAAAGAAATGAAAATTTATGTCCACACAAATATTTCCTTTTTTTTTTTTTAAGATTTTATTTATTTGACAGAGAGATACAGTGAGAGAGGGAACACAAGCAGGGGGAGTGGGAGAGGGGAAAGCAGGCTTCCCGCTGAGCAGGGAGCCCAACGTGGGGCTCGATCCCAGGACCCTGGGACCATGACCTGAGCTGAAGGCAGACGCTTAACGACTGAGCCACCCAGGCGCCCCCACACAAATATTTCTATACAAGCATTCATATCAGCATGATTTTTAAGAGCCAGAACTAGAAACCCAAAAGTCAATCAACAGATGAATGAATAAGCAGTGACATATCTGTTATACTACTTAGAAATTAAAAAGGAACCAACTGGTCCTACAAGCTTTAACATGCATGAACGTCAAATTTTTATGCTATGCAAAAAAAGCCAGGGGGTATATATATACTGTATGACTCCATTTTTGTGAAAATTCTAGAAAATATAAACTAATCTATAGTGACAGAAAACCAACCAGTACTTGCCAGGAAATAGGAGTAGAAGAAGGGACAGATTACAAAGGTGCAAAGAGGCACAAGGAAACTTTGGGGCAAGGTGATGGTTTCACAGGTACATGCATATATCAGAACTGACCAAACAGCAGACTTTAAACATATGCAGTTTAGTGCAGTTCAACTATATCACGATGAAGTTGAAAAAACTCATAAGCCACACGTACAATAAAAGTAAAGAGTTTTGCAATCCTAGCAGTTCAATGCAAATCAGAATATCTACGCTGGACTATCATGTGAGAAAAGTACTTATGTCCAATAACTCCCAATGAGTATTTTATAATTAAAACAACAACAAAAAGGCAACTTTAAGCCCAATTTAAAAACTTAATTGAAGATACAGAACAAATGATGAACAATAAGGCTTTTGAGCAAGAATGTTTAATCTAATTAAGTGGCAGGTCTAAGATTGTGATTCTGAATCCTTAATGACATTATTTAGTAAGGGTGACAGAGAAAATTTAGTTTTAAAAAGGTTTTTTTTTTTTTTTAACAGAAGTGGGGTTGGATGGGGTATAGTCTATGTTGAATGAAACCAAAATGCCTTACTAGAAAATAGAAAATACTCATCTTAATTTCACTATGTCCAGTGTATTTTTGTAATGAATGCCCTTTACTAAATACACAAAGACTAGTGGGTTTTCCAAATACCTTTATGACTAAATAATAAATGCACATAACAGCTATATTCTGATTTTCAATTTCACCGAAGTGGGGATAAAAGCCTAGGAAGTATAGAATAAAAACCAGGTATTCTTCAAAATGCCACCAATTAAAAGCTGGCCCATCTCTGTAAACACAGATCAAATTCTGCATATATCCTAATGCCGAGTAAGTGAAAAAATATGAACATCAAAGTATCCTTAAGTATATAAACAAAATTTGAATACAATGTAAGAGTAGATATGAAGCCTCACAGAATCTGCATTTGGTCTGTGTGAGAAAGATATATATACCCCTAGAGGCGAATTATAAAGGCTTTTCAGAAAAAAATTAAAACTGCATTCACTGCCATAACTATAAAAATAAACTAAAATATATAGTTAAAACACAAATTTAGAATAACGTGAGAGATGTAAACTTCAGCCCCTCCATCTCTAAAGTAACAGCATTTGGCTAGATATTTTATTAAGGCCTTTTCATTCAAATTTCCAGATTATAAATCCTTTCTAGATGTAGCCAAATTTTCAAATGTTAAAATAACTGAAAAAAAAAGCAGGTTTTTTTACTGTCATGTCTGAGCATTAGCATATTTAGTATTTTCATATTCTTCTCATTTATGATCAGATAATCATTCCTATTTAGATCTTACTTGAAAATAAGCCTTTATACCTTTCAAATACATCCTCTCTCCAAAGTCTTACTCATTTACTCAAGAAACATTTTTCTTCCCATGGACAATATAAAGCTATACTGATCCAACACATAAAGAAGAGGCTTGTGTCAATAATTCTTATGCCCTCATTGAAGCATTTCAAGATTGTCTTAAAAGAGGTGATATCTAAATCCTCATCTCATTCAAATGACATCATGAAGCTCCACTCCCAGAATCAGAGATAATGGTCTACACATTATGCCAAAATTATGGAGTTGCCTTAGGTGAGGAATTATTAGCATGATCCTTGCTGTTAAGAAGTTTACAAGGGTGCCTGAGTGGCTCAGTCATTTAAGCATCTGACTCTTGGTTTTGCTCAGGTCCTGGTCTCAAGGTCATGGGACTGATTCCCACATCAGGCTCTGCACTCAGCATTGGAATCTGCTTTGGATTCTTTCTCCCTCTCCCTCTGCCCCTCCTCACTAGCTCTCTCTCTCTAAAATAAATAAATAAAATCTTTAAAAAAAAAAAAAGTAGTTTACAATTGGGGCGCCTGGGTGCTCAGTTGGTTGAATGTCCAACTCTTGATTTTGCCTCAGGTCATTATCTCAGGGTCCTGGGATCAAGCCCGATGTTGGGCTCTGCATTCAGTGGGGAGTCTGCTTGAGGAGTCTCTCTTCCTCTGCCCCCTGCTTCACTCACACATGCACACACACTCTCTAATAAATAAATAAATCTTTAAAAAAGTTTACAATTAACTCATACAACTCAATAGCAAAAACACAAATAACTCAATTAAAAAATTAAGCAATCTACAGATTCAACACAAGTTTTCACAGAACTAGAACAAATAATACTAAAATTTGTATGGAACCAGGAGAGAACCCAAAGAGCCAAAATAAGCTTAAGAAAAAAAGGAGAAAACTGGACGTATCACAATCCCCGATTTCAAGATATACTACAAAGCTGTAGTAATCAAAAAAGTATGGTACTAACAAAAAAACACATAGATCAATAGAACAGAATGGAGAGCCCAGAAATAACCTCATGCTTATATGGTTGATTAATCTATAACAAAAGGAGGCAAGACTGCGGAAAAGACAGTCTCTTTAATAAATGGTGCTGAGAAAACTGGACAGCTACATGCAAAAGAATGAAACTGGACCACTTTCTCACACCATACCCAAAAATATATTCAAAATGGATTAAAGACCTACATGTAACATCTGAAACCACAGAACTCCTAGAAAAAAACATAGGTAGTAATCTCTTTGACGTCAGCCTCAGCAACATTTTTCTAGATGTGTCTCCTCAGGCAAGGGAAACAAAAGCAAGAATAAACTATTGGGACTACACCAAAATAAAAAGCTTTTGCACAGCAAAGCAAACCAACAAAATGAACAGGCAACCTACTGAATGGGAAAAGATATTAGCAAATGACATATCCAATAAGGGGTGAATATCCAAAATACATAAAAAAAACTTCTACAACTCAACACCAAAAAAAACCGATTAAAAAATGGGGAGAGGGCCCAAATACATATTTTTCTAAAGACATAAAGATGGCCAACAGACACATGAAAAGATGTTCAACATTACTAATCATCAGAGAAATGCAAATCAAAAAAATGAGATATAACTTTATACCGGTCAGAATGACTGGAATCAAAAAGACAAATAACAAGTGTTGGTGAATATGCGGATAAAAAGGAACCCTTCTGTACTGTTGGTAGGAATATAAATTGGTGCAGCCACTACAGAATACAGAAAACAGTAAGGAGGTGCCGCAAAAAATTAAAAACAGAAATACCGCATGATCTGTTAATTCCACTACTGGGTATTGACCCAGAGAAACTGAAAACACTCATTTCAAAAGACATACACACCCCTGTATTTACAGCAGCTTTACAACTGCCAAGATATGGAAGCAACCCAAATGTCCATCCACAGATTAATGGATAAAGAAGATGTGGGGTGTGTACACAGCACACACACTCTGAAATACTACTCAGCCATAAAAAGGAATGAGATCTTGCCATTTGTGGTAACATGGATGGACACTGAGGACATTATGATAAGTGAACTAAGTCAGACAAAGAAGGACAGATACCATATGACTTTCCCTGCACATGGAATCTAAAAAAACAAATGAACAAACAAACTCTTAAATACAGAGAATAAACAAGTGGCTGCCAGAGGGCAGGTGGGGGGGGGGGCGGTGAAACAGATATAGGGGATTGAAGAGACAAAAACTTCCAGTTATAAAATAAATACATCGCAAAGATGAAAAGTACAGCATAGGGAATACAATCAATAATGCTGTAATAAAATTGTATGACGACAGATGGTAACGACACTGATTGTAGAAAGCAATGAGTAATGTATAGAGTTGTCGAATTAATATATTGTACACCTGAGACTAAGATGACAGTGTATGTTAAAAAAAAAATTGGGCAAAGGAACCTAAATAGGCATTTTCCATAGAAGATATACAGATGGCAAACAGACATAAGAAAAGATGCTCAACCTCACTAATCATCAGGGAAATGCAAATCAAAACCACAATGAGATAGGATAGCTATTACCAAAAAGAGGAGAGCACATATTAGCAAGGATGTGGAGAAAAGGGAACCTTAGTGCACTGTCAGGAGGAATGTGAATTTGTACACCCACTATGGCAAACAGTATGGAGGATCCTCAAAAAATTGAAAATAGAACTAGTGTTATAATCCAGCAATCTCACTGCTGAGTACATATCCAAAGGAATGAAATCAGTATCTCAAAGAGATGTATGAACTCCCGTGTTTACTGCAACATTATTCACAAAAAGCAAGATATAGGAAACAATCCAAACGTCGGTCAGTGGATAAATAAAGAAATTGTGGTATATATATGTACATAAGAGTGTGTTACATACACACACAGACACACAATGCAAAATTATTCAGCCATTTAAAAAAGGGAGGAAATCCTGCTATTTGCAACATGGATAATCCGGAGGACATTTTGCTAAGTGAAATAAGCCAGGCACGGAAAGACAAATACCATATAATCTCACTTATATGTGGAATCTAAAAAAGCCAACTTCATAGAACCAGAAAGTAAAATGGTGCTTGCCAGAAGGGAATGAGAAGATGCTTGTCAAAGGAGAGAAACTTTCAGTTATCAAGTGAGTTAAGTTCTGGGGATCTAATACATAGTATGGTGACTATAGTTAATAATACTGTATTCTACACTTGAAATTTGCTGAGAGAATAGATCTTAAGTGTTCTCACCACACATACACACACACACACAGTTAACTGTGAGGTGTGGATGTGTTTAATTAGCTCAATTGTGGTATCACTTCACAATGTACATGCTTATTAAATCATCACATTTATACCCAAAAGATACACTACACCTCAATAAAGTTGGGGGGAAAAGTTTACAATTAAATAGGGGATGGAAAATACACATTGAAAATCAGTGTGTGTGTGTCTATGTATACAAAGAGATATAAGCAACACGTAATAATTAAAACTTCGTTAAATGCTTACTAATACATCTGCTGTATTAGCCAACTTCCTCTTATGAACAGCTCTATGGGTTAAATAACATTGCTCTCCCATCTTACAGATGTAGAAACTAAGGCAACAGTTTATACAATTATTAAATGGTAGAAGAGGGAGTCAGTTTGGTTTTAGGGCACATGATCATAACCTCATTTCTTCAGGATTATGAACTTATTGGAACAACCATGAAGTAGTTAGCCTGGTAAACCAAACAGGGTGGAGCTGGGAGGTGGGGAGTAAGGGGATACTGTTCCAAGCAATAAAAGCACTAGAAAACAAAAAGGAGGCAGAAAGGGAAACCAACTGTTTGGGTTTTTTTTAAGTGTCAGAGTAGACCACAAAGGAAACTGAATGGGAGAAATACATCGGATAGAATTTTGCCATGAAAGTCCAAGGAGCTTTTACTTCTTATATAAAAAGGCAAAGCTTCCTGAAGTGTAAACACTTCTCACACAGAAGCCCTAAGTTATATATATATATATAAATAAAATATAACAGAAAGCCCAGAGCAGCACCAACAACGGAAAAAAGAAAGAAAGAAAAAGAGAGAGAAAGGGAAGAAGAAAGGAAGGAAGGAAGGAAGGAAGAAAGAAAAAGGCAAAAAAAAGGAAAGGCAAGGTGAAAACGAACAGTGAGCGAAGGCAGTAGCTCTACCCATAGGACAGGATTTCGGTGGAGTTATTAAACAAACAGAAAAGCAGGCACCTACTGAGGGCAAAGCAGAGAAGGACGAGCTTCTAAGGTGTGTCTGGCCCACTGCCTGGGAAGCAACAGGCAGGACAGTTGGCCTAGGAGCGCACAAAGCTCACTAGCCCAGTGCTAAAGGCAGGGGATAAAGTATCTGCACTTCTTCGGGGCAGAGAGAAGACCACTACTTAGACAAATATGGCCTGTACTGTCCTACATTATTAACAGGCTCCATTTATATTTCCTTTTAGTCTTTTCCCTATAAATATACAATTATTTCCTTCTTTTCCCGCTTTACATTATAATATATGCCTTTCCCAAGTTATTTTAAAGCCTTTCATAAACATGTTGCTGGAATTAGCAATTTTCAGAGTGAGGCAAGCACTCCTATATTTACATATAAAAAATAGAAAAACACACAAACTAAACACTGAACAATCAAGAAATAGGTAAAAAGTTTTTAAAAGTTTGGATGAATGTTAGGATGTTTAAGCCAACAGCTAGAATATGTTTGAGCAGTCTTTAACCTTTCTTCATTTCAGCTTCAGAAACGAGAGCGAATTACTGAAAGCTAAAGGAATAAATACTGATCCTTAATTTCAATATTTACATTAAAATCTCAAATGCTGACATATTTAAAGTAGGAGGCCCCTATAACTGTGTATTTATAAAATAGGAAGACCATTCTTAAAACAGTATTTATTAAATGTCATTTCACATGGAAAAGAAAATTATATTGAAAGAGGTTTGTTATTTGAAGAGATTTCCAATGTTTTACTATCATAAAGGGAGATTATTCAGAAAATATGAAATGATTTCAAAAAACAACAAAAAAAACAAAACATGTACTAATACTAAATTTAGCAGTTTAAAAAAGGCTAAATTTAACATGAAAAATAAATTTTTGAGAAATAAAACTTCTAAACTCTAAATCATTGGCATAATTTAAAATGTTACTTTATATTAAATAATTTAACTATCTGAAACATCTTTACAAATAGGTTTGTTATACAATTCCTTCAGATTTCCTGAAGGTTTGAAAATATTTTAAGGGTTTTTTTTTTTTTTAAATGTGCTAAGGTTTTTTGAAATCAAAGAGGGGAAGGGCATGAATGAAAACAAGTATGGGAGGTGAAATGAGGCAATTAAAATAGACACTCATTCACAGAAACAGGAATCTTCACAATTATGTAATTCAAATAATCAGCAGATTTCTAATATACCAAGACAGGGCTAATTTAGGATTTAATGACCTAAAGAGCAAAAGGAGATTATGAACATACATTATCAGTTTTTCACTTAATTACTGACCATTGCCTCAAAAAAATCTTGTAATCCTCTTACTTAAATAGGGAAAGGTTACAGGAGGGGCGAGGGAGGGGGCGAGGGAGGGGCGAGGCAGAGGCCCGGCTGGTGCCACAAACACTCCACTGACCTAAGTTACTGGATTCATAACCAAAAAACACCTGGTCTCAGTGTTTTAAAATGTAGTCTTGGTAGAGAAGGTATTTTATATAATGGAACATTTTTAAGTCAATCAGGCTCACCCCTCCTATTCTCCTTAAATTTACAACACTCCAGCAGTCCTAGATCATGGATAGCTAGATTTGTGCTGCCAGAGAAAGGCAAGTTGGCTGGAAGGTATCAGAAGCCAGAGACTTAAGGCAACAAGAGACCTATTCTTTCTCATATTTAAAATTTTTGGCTTGCATTTTAACAGGTCTATTGTCTACATTCAGTTCAAGGAGTCCTTTCCCAATATTCAGGCTAATTTACTTGAAATAGATTTTCGTGGTACTAAAAGTAATGAACTTTAAATTCATTTCTTATAAAGAATTTTTTTTTTACATTTTGTTTGAAAGCTGCTCAAAAGGGGGTGCCTGGCTGGCTCAGTCAGTGGGGCATCCTACTCTTGATCTCGGGATCCTGAGTTCGAACTCCAAGGTAGGTGTAGAGATTACTTTTAAAAAAATTAAACTAAATAAAAATTCTAAAAAAGAAAGTTCTTCAAAAGGTTTAGTTTTAGGTTAAAGGGCTACAGGATGGAAAGGTACAGAATAGAAATTTTAAATTTCTAGAAATTTGGCATCAAGGAAATATTGAAAAGGAAAAAACGTCAAAATGTAAGAAAAGAATGAAAAAATAACTGTATTTTAAACATCCTTAAAGGGTATAAAAACATCCTCAGGAACATAAAAAAAAAATGTAACTTACACTCTACTCATATTATGATACTATCTAGTATTTGAGTTATGAACAATCTGGTTTTAGGTATTTTTCTATGCACATTTATCCCTAACCTAGAATAATAAAAATTAAAAGGGTTCACTAAAAACTATTGTCCCCACATCTCTTCCTTTAGGAGGTTTTTATATCTGCAAAACTTCAAAATTTAGAAAACCTTAAAGAAAAAAAAAAATCAAAGGAAATCTTTCTCTTATTTAAAAAAAAAAAAGTCTGCAATGAATGGAAACTAGAAGAGCCTACACCCATGTTTTATAGGGAGTCTTACAACAAACCCCACTCCTGTGAAAAGTGTTTGAGCAGGAGATGAACACAAAGCAGAAGTTGCCCTGTAAGATTACACATAAAGGCAGGATGTACACAAAGCCCTTTTGAAACACAGAGAAAAGGTACTGAAAGCCAAACGATAAATGGACAAAGGAACTGACAAATCCCAAACATACAGCCAACCTGATCAATGCCAAACTGTCATGTCTCAAGTCATGGGCCTCAAATGTGGCTTCTACATGCGCTGCCATTCCAAGTAGCACAAGATGACCCATGAGGGACGGGCGGCTGGTTCACAAGTAAGATTTTAGACTGCAAGAAGGGTAAAGAACCTGACAAAAAGGCGAACCTTATTACGGAGTTCAAAGAGACATTGTCAACATTCTGTCGGAAAAGCTGTAGTGAATATTCAAGGCGTTCTCTAAAAAGGGAATAGGCATTCATCCCAGATTTGTGTTGTTGGGGGAGGGGCTGGTGGCAGGGGGCAGAGGTGAGAAGGGGACAGGTCAGGAGTGACCAGTGGTGAGGAATCACTCTCAGGCCCAGCTGTCAGCACATTACTTGGCAACACTCACTGGCATTTAAGACTATTTGCCCATTTATTCCCGCTTACTTTCCACAAAGAGAAATGCCCCCGGTAGCTGGTCTACAGAGCTTCAATAAACAGATTTTAACCTCTTTCTTCTAAATTATCCTTATGTTAATATTGGCAATGGGAGAGAATTCATCCCGGAGTAATAAAACCAAGACCTAGCTACAAAGTTAAAAAACCAAGGCCAGGAGACAAAAAGACTGGGGAAAGGAATTTAAGAGATAAATGGAAATTAACCCATCCCTCTTTGATGCTTATTTCCACCTTTAGACCACCAACTAACTGCAGAGTAACCTTTGAAAAGTCATTAACCATAGTTTTGTCTTTTTAAAGAAATCAGATTCTAGAGCACTACAGCTGCAGATAGAATAACCATTCATAAGGCTTCAATACAGTAAGTGAGGGACTTCATTTATTCCAGAAGGTCCTACATTCAAGAAGATCATTAAGAAAAAAAAATATTTCAAGGTACTAAAAGCTGAAAAAGTAATTCCTGGAAGAAGCATATAATGTAAAACTAAACAACAAACAATAATGTTAAGAATCACAGAGTGGGAGAAAATCATTTCAAATCAAAGTTTTATTTTTTTAAAAGACTTTTTTATTTTTTTTTTAAAGATTTTATTTATTTGAGAGAGAGAGAATGAGAGAGAGAGCACATGAGAGGGGGGAGGGTCAGAGGGAGAAGCAGACTCCCTGCCGAGCAGGGAGCCCGATGTGGGACTCGATCCAGGGCCTCCAGGATCATGACCTGAGCCGAAGGCAGTCGCTTAACCAACTGAGCCACCCAGGCGCCCTAAAAGACTTTTTTATTTGACAGAGAGAGGCTCGATCCAAGGACCCTGGGATCATGACCCAAGCTGAAGGCAGACGCCTAACAACTGAGCCACCCAGGCGCCCCAAAACTTTTATTTTAAATACAAAACATGGAATTACAAGATTATCAGCCAAATAAATGAGATATGTAAATTTAACCTATTTAACTCATACTTTTCAGTACCCTCTCAAATAGAAATTAATAAGTGACCCCAAAAAAGGAAATTTAACAGGTAATTATAAACATTTATTTTGTCACATTAAAAAAATGTAATAATCCAGGTTAAAGGGAGAACAAAATGTTGTCATCTACGTCACGAGGATATATACTGTCACTCAAAAAGAGACAATCTAAAGTTTTCTTCCAAATACTTTAGCTTCCACACATTACAAGGCACATGCACCCTTAAAAGAAAACATTAAAATAATGTTTCCATTATTTTATTTCTTCCACACTGCAGCACACGAGCTGATACCACACTCGTCTTAAGTCAACACAGTGTACCAGTTTACTCCTCTCACCTTCATCTCTAGGTAATTAACTTGTATACCTCTAAACACAGCCAGCAACCAAGCCTTGGTATTATCGGTTCACCTGCAGGAACAGTGGAAGGCTAAGCAGAGAAAAGTTTTAGAGAAAGCCTTCAGCTTTAGGAAAAAAGTCCAGAAACCACCCAGAAAGCGCCAATGGTGCAAAAGAACACTGCAACACTGAAAAGAGCAAGAAAGCAGGAAGGCCTCTTGCCAGATTTTTAAGCCTGCTTCAACAAAAATAGTGCACCAGCTGCATCTGGATAAATTAAATACGGGTTTATAGATCATAGTAAAAGAAGAAATGAAACATATGCATGCTGGGTTTAAAAAAACAACCAGGTGCTAGCATTTATAAAATGCTTTACATTTGAATGTATTCATCAACAGTGAATTGGCTACATGTAAGCCTTGAAAACGAGAACAACTGAGAACCCAGCAAACATTTCACATCTTTGACATCTTCACAGATGTAGTGCTACAATGGATGGCAATATCAATTAGACCCTCCAGGCCAACACAACTAACTCCCGATGCCAGCAAGTGGAAAACTCAATGGAGATGCGTTTTAATCCCTTCGAGTTCAGGACAGTTAAGTGTTTGCCCAATCAGGAGATAAAGGAAATCTACATAGGTACATATTGCTAATCTGATCCACACAGAGATGCTAGCTGCCTCCTGCTACAGCTGAAGCTTATTTACCAGTGTGTAAAGAATGGGCAAAGTCCAAGGGAAAAAGCCTTACTGCAACATCAATGAAAAGTCACTGAGTGTCATGAATGAGAGCAAAGGACAATGCGGTCATTAATAAAACCAACTACGCCCTGCTAGGTGACCCAGGACTTGTATGCAGGATAAGATTTATCACCACCAGAAGTTTTAGGACTAAAAAACCGTTCAATAACATTAGCATCACTAAAACACTAAATAGACTGTAGCAAACAGAAAACCAGACCGTTTTAGAAGGCAACAGATCCATGATTCAAATCTTTAATTTCACTTCACTTGACTGAGATACACTGAAATATATTTAAGCCTGAGGAAACTGAGAAAAGCTGAAAAGAATCGTGGTCATCATTTGCTGAAGATTTCACTAATTTCTTTAAGTAGATCCAGCTGTACCACTGAAGTACAGAAAGGACGTCTGGAAGTTTCTGTTAGAAAGAATCACAAATACGGGGCACCTGGGTGGCTCAGTCGTTAGGTGTCTGCCTTCGGCTCAGGTCATGATCCCAGGGTCTTGGGATCGAGCCCCGCATCGGGCTCCCTGCTCCGCGGGAAGCCTGCTTCTCCCTCTCCCACTCCCCCTGCTTGTGTTCCCTCACTCGCTATGTCTCTCTCTGTCAAATAAATAAATAAAATCTTAAAAAAAAAAAAATTAAAAAAAAGAAAGAATCACAAATACAATGTGATCTGGAATAAAACTGCAAAAGAAGAAAATCCCAGATTTTCTCAGTTTCATAGTCCCTTTAAAAAGGTTCAACTTCTATTTATAATACGAAAAACTTGGTAGAAGCCAATTTTATACTCAAAATGTGGATTACAGTTCATCTAGAATTCCAATTTAGGCACGTTTGCACACTTAAAGTTGACTGTATTTAATTTCAATGTTGCGAAACCCAGTAGAGCTATTAAGCTTTATAATTCCAAACAACATTCAAAAGATTTTGAAAAGATAACTATTGTTACTGAAGGGAAGAAAAGTTAATTCATTCAATATGTACTTCACTGAAAAACATTCATCTAGATGTGGACATTATAAAACTAACCCTTCATTCCCTCTGTGACAAAGCTTTTCTTATTTTCTTGACATCTCAACTTTTAAATGGATCTTATACAGTTTTTGTCTAAGGGAAATTTTACTTGAGAATTTGAGCCAATTTACTTAAGGTCAACTCAGCTTGGAAATTCACCACAAAAGAATGAAGAAAAGCCTCAAAATAAATAAGTATATTATTGCAGATTTCCAATATTATTAGCCATATAGCAAAGAGAGCCCTCTCTCACACTGCTGGTGGGAGGCTGAACTGTTACAACTCCTTTGGAAAGCAATGTGACAAGATATGTATCAAGAGGGGGAAAAAGGGGCGCCTGGGTGGCTCAGTTGGTTAAGCAACTGCCTTCGGCTCAGGTCATGATCCTGGAGTCCCGGGATCGAGTCCTGCATTGGGCTCCCTGCTCAGCAGGGAGTCTGCTTCTCCCTCTGACCCTCTCATGCTCTATCTCATTCTGTCTCAAATAAATAAATAAAATTAAAAAAAAAAAAAACGGGGGGGGAAAATGTTCTTACCCCTGTACCCAATAATTCAATTTCTAGGAATCCGCCCTAAGAAAATAACCCAAAATGCAAAGATATATGTCCAAATGGTGTTCACTGTGACTTTATTTTGAACAATTAAAAACTGAAATAATCTTCAATGTTTGATAGTATAAGAACATTATTAATAGTACAGGTAAATTATGTTATAACAAATCTATACAATGAAATATGTAACTATTAAAACAATTAAAAATGCTCATCAAAAAAAAGTTTAGAACTTTATACACATTATTATGTCCACCATGTTGTTCTTTTTCAAAAATGCTCTGACAGAAGAAAATATACCAAAAATTTAAAAGTTGCATTAGAAGTTGTACATAGGGGAGCCTGGGTGGCTCAGTAGGTTAGGTGTCTGCCTTCGGCTGGGGTCATGATCTCGGGGTCCTGGGATCAAGCCCCACATCGGGCTCCAGGCTCAGCAGGAAGCCTGCTTCTCCCTCCCCCTCTGCCCCTCCCCCCTGCTCATGCTCTCACTGGCTCTCTCTCTAATGAATAAATAAATAAAATCTTAAAAAAAAAAAAGAAAACTAAATGAAATCACAAAAATGGTCATGTGTCGCTCAACAGCATTTTGAAAGCAGCTGATTCATAAAGCTAACGGGATAACGCACCCATTTTTTACGAGCTTTGCAGAGAAATACTTGCCTGATTAATGTTTAAAATCACCTTTTATGTTCAGAACATCTAAAATCCTAATTTTTATATTTTCTTCCTTTGTGGCTCTGTTTCAATAGGTAAGATCCAGAAATCTAACTGAAATGGTTACTCTGCTGAACAAACTAGAAAACACAAATGTATATAGTCACCCCATCTATCTGAAATTCTAATAAAGCTGCTCACCCTTAAATGTCACTCTGTATTACAAGCTGAGTGTGTTGTTCCAGTGCAAATCACAGGCTTCTCAAGAGCACTGGCTGCAGCCAGACCACGAGTCATTCTAAAATAAAAGCAAACTTCGACTGATTCTCACGATAGGTTAGCAAAAATTCACTGAGCTGTCACCAGGCAGGGCACAGAGGCCAGAAGATGATCAACAGTTTAAAAGTCATCAGATGCAAAGCATCCAGTAAGCATCCAGCTCTGGTACTTACTGCCCCTGGGCCTTGTGTGAGTTGCTCTGGCTACTTCTGAGTTTTAGATTCTTTATCTGTAAAATGCACGGAATTAATAGTCCCTAACTGAAGAGGCTCATAATGACACTCTCTCCCTGACCACATTTTAATCAGGTTCCTCTAAGCACTCCTCCTCTTGACTAGGCCTTGGCTTTGGCCTGGCCTGTCTTCAGTCTGCCTAGCTCAATTTTAGCAAGAATCCTGCTAATAAGCCAGTTTCATGAGAACCCCTCTCCCCCGATATCTGATCACACTCGGTATGTGATCAAGTTCCTCATCCCCAACCTTTGATGGGTGAGTTCTTGGCCTGTCTTTAGCCAGAAACCGCACCCCCTCTCCGGCCCTTGATGTCTCTTCTTAGTAATTTTCCCTCCACTGACCCTCTTCACCCCTCTCCCTGGCTATAAACCCCCACTTGTCCCTGTGTTCAGAGGTGAACCCAATCTCTCTCCTCTATTACAACAGTCTGGAATAAAATCTTCCTTACAATTTTAGTAAGTGTCAGAATAATTCTTTCTTTAACAATAAGGAGGATTAAAGGAGTTTTAATGTAAGTAAAAGGCTTAAAACAGTGCCTTACACACTTCTGTTCAGTCACAATTATTAGTAAATATAGCACAATAACTACATGTTTAAATGTTAAACTGCTCCGCTTAAATAAAATAATGACTATTTATTATATGACAGTTACTGTGAGAAACATAAAAATCCAAAGACAGAAAGATATAGGTCCTGCCTCAAAGAGCTCAAATTTCGAGCAGGAACAGAGAGTAAATAAATAATTCTGGCACCGCATGCTTCATACAACAACGGACAGCAGGTCAGGGTACAAAGGCAGTAGAGAAGAGAAAATGTTGAACGGAGCATGGTAGAAAGGTCACCCCTCAGCAGATAGGCTTTGGAGAATGGAGATACATTTGCAGAAACGCCGCCTCCGATGAGAGTGAACACTCCGGAAGGAAGCCATCCCAAGGACAAGGGTTAAGGGTGGAGCTGGGACTAGACCATGTCCCACTGACAGACCTGGACAAGACAGCTACTTAAAGATTTCACAGGAATGTGTCAGGACCAGATTTACCTTTTCCAATAACTTTGCCCCCCTGAGGCAACAAAGCTACTGAATATGGGGAGCGGGCAGCTGAAGCCCAAATAGGCACACATTACAGAATTGGCAAGAGAAATGTAGACACTGCCCATCAACGAGTATAAAATTTAAAAGGAAAAAAATTGAGCCTAGACAGTGTGTAGAAACACATCAAGAAAAGCCATCCAAAATTAATGTGTCAACATTAGACAACCATGAGTATTTTATTTATTGCACAACTACTACAGATTAGTAACTATTTACTAGTGAACTATTCTTACAAAAGAACTGAATTTACCTACCATTTGCAGATTTATGCCCACGCTCCCTCTCTGTCCTCCCTTACCCTGGTTAACTCTTCTGGCCATTCTAAACTTGGACCCCCTGTCTTGTTTAGACCCTAGAATGGTTTAACCTGTGTCTTCTGCCTGCTCTTAGCTTAGCATCGAGATGCATGTAAATTACTGGGTCTGTTTCTTACATCTGTTACATGGTATGGCTTACATAAAAGGCATACAAACGATGTCCAGTGAATGAACTGGTTTTAGAATGAATGAATGAAGTAAATACTGAGAATTCCATGTGATCACCCTTCTATCTTCAGGGGTCACCTGCATAGCTTGAAAACTAAACAAGGAGTCTTTCCCCAGGGAGCTTCCTGCTAGAGTGTAGTACTCCAAATGTTCAGGAAACAATTTCAATTCTCCAAACAGATTAACAAAGCAAAAAAAAAAAAAAAAATACACACACAAAGAACAAAAACAAAAAATGGTAATTTTTTTTTAAAGATTTATTTATTTATTTATTTGAGAGAGAGAGAATGAGAGACAGAGAGCATGAGAGGGAGGAGGGTCAGAGGGAGAAGCAGACTCCCTGCCGAGCAGGGAGCCCGATGCAGGACTCGATCCCGGGACTCCAGGATCATGACCTGAGCCGAAGGCAGTCGCTTAACCAACTGAGCCACCCAGGCGCCCCCAAAAATGGTAATTTTAAAAGTTGACTCTGACTCCAAATAATGTTTCAAGGAATTCAACAGAAATGAACTACTATTTTCCTAAACTTCACAGGATTATATTGGTCTTCACTTCTTTGGCCTTAAAATCAAACAAGTTCGGTTTAACATCAGAGGCTTCCCTGTTTATTTACTCAGTACCAAAGTAGGTTATCACTGTTTTTAAAAAACCTTTTAAAGGCAAGCTGGTTGTCACAGCACGCCAATTCAAGGTGTATGATATAATGAGGACTACTGAAAAACATTTCATAATCCACTGACAACTGTCCCTATCTACGAATCTGGAATGCTGTCCTGAGCAAGTCATCTCATTTGTTCTTAAAAGTTAACTCATTTCCAATTGGAACTCATACTAACCCTTTGAGTTGCTCAACATAACAATGTAAAAAAGGAGACCACCCTATGAGAAAGAATCCGTCCTGTTCCCAAAAACTACCACCCCTACTTCAAGTTCTACAAATTAGTAACATCAAAACCTAAATATATCACAGATTATCTCCTACTAAAAAGGAAGCAGTGTCTATAAGCATCCCAATGAAAGTGGGAAATTGTTTAATTACTAAGGTTAAAATTCTTTAAACTTAACTAAGTATAAGACTGACCAGCTAGGGGCGCCTGGGTGGCTCAGTCGTTGGGCGTCTGCCTTCGGCTCAGGTCATGATCCCAGGGTCCTGGGATGGAGCCCCACATCGGGCTCCCTGCTCAGCGGGAAGCCTGCTTCTCCCTCTCCCACTCCCCCTGCTTGTGTTCCCTCTCTCGCTGTGTCTCTCTCTGTCAAATAAATAAATAAAATCTTTAAAAAAAAAAAGACTGACCAGCTGTTGTTAAAACAAAATGAATATTCTGTAAAATATACATGAAGCATGTCCAAATGGTGTTGGAAAATCAACCATTTTGGCCACTGACAAACAAAACAACCCAGACCAGCTGAAGAGAACAACTTTACCCATAAACACACAATGAGAGTCTAGGAAAACTGGAGAGTCTGGTGGCTGGCTCTAGGATCAGATCTGCTCACTTACTAGTTCTAGGACTCTCTAATTCATGACCCCTATGGGAAGAATCTCATTCTGATTTTATTAGACAGCATTCATCCTCCCTCCAGTAGTTAACCAACCAGATCATCCATCCGGAAATTTAAGATACAAAATAGAAAGAGGGAAATAAAACAAAATTTGAGTTCAAGGCAATGAGGCAAAAGGCAAATGGATTCAAGACTTTGCAGTCCCAGAGAGCAAAATGTGTCACTGTAAACAGTAACTCTACCCTGAAAGTGGAGAGGCCAGAAAGATAGGCAGGCGAGCACTTAGCACAGTTCAATTGCCTTGCCATTAACTTTGCCATCTATCCAGACTCATCACTATGTATTAAAAATAGGACACAAGAATGCTTTTATAGCATCTCAGCTGCTAAGAACATTAAGAGAACAAATTTCAAAACATGTATCAGAACCTGTACCCCAAAAGAGAAAAAGCAATATGTTTCTAGCGTCAAAAGCACAAACCAAGAAAAATGAGATGTTAATAACACCTTGCTTTTATATAGCACCTATCTGTGAAGCAACTCAAATATTTTTGCAAATTTAAAAAAAAAATCTAATTATAGTACTTCTAACAACATCTCTGCGAAATAGGTAAAATGTAAATATAATTACTTCTGTTTAGCTACTGAAGAAAAGTAGAGGCATAATCACACTGCAAATTAGATTCCTGATCTAGCTCAGTCCAGTACTTCCAGCATCCAATATGCCAAGTCACCAAGTACTCTATAATTGTTAACAATGTAAAATATAAAAGTGAACCCCACAGTTACCTGTGTTCAAGAACTCAACTCTAAGAATCAACAGTTAAGGCAAAATTGGCTTTAGTTTTAGAAAGAAAACACTTCATTCTATTTTATCTGTTGAGTCTACTTTTTTTTTTTAGGAGTAAATTGAGAAACTATCATTATTATTATTAAAGCCACTTGACATTTTTCAGAAATCACAGAAAAAGTTAAAGTTCTATTTTTCACCCAAAACCAATATACACTGAAGCTTTATGCCTCATTCAAAGGACAAAAGGAATTCAGTTTAAAGTGCAAGGTCAACCTATACGGAAAAACACACTGGCCCGGGGAAACTAATAGGTTTAAAAACAAAGGATGAGTCAACCAATACTTGCAGATCTCAGGTACTTGAAAGAAAATTTTATTTTGCCTCAAAAAAGGAATTAAATTGTCCCACTATGTGGCAAGGACAAAAGATCACCTTTAAGTGTTTTATTTGTACTTTTTAAGAGCCATTATTATGAGGTACCTTTAAAAGCCAGTATATGATTACAACATTAAGGGGCACTTCCTTAATACACTGAATATACCTAACTCGTCTCAAAGCCAACTCTTGGTGAAATAATTCTTTCTTCCCTTCAATACTATTTAGATAAGTCACAGCCAAAACAGTATGGGACGACTAAACCTGAACTTGCTACAGGAATTTCCAAACAGATAAGAACTTAAGAACTTTGCAAATACACCTCTATTTGAAAGACAAGAGAAACTTGAAGAAAGTATCCAGTGAAAATAGGAGCTCCTTTCTTAAAAGGTAAACTCTTCAATGCAAAGTCTGTCTTATAAATTCTATTCAGCCTTTGGCATCTGTGCTAATGCCAAAAAGGAAAGTGGCTTCGACTGTCACTATCAAAAGCAACTCGCTTTAATGAAACGATACGTCCAGAATTTGCTTCAAAATAATCTGGAGTGGGAGCCCCTCCCGCGCTGAGTCTTCAGCCGGACCGGACTGTCCCGCGCCTGGCCACAGCCCGGCCGCTGGTGGCCTGAGTCAGCCGCACTCTCAGCAGATGTGGGACGGTCGGCTCCACGCCCCCGGGTGCACAGCTGCTCTGGGGGGTGCCCTGCGCAGCCCGTGTGGCTGGCCTGGGTGTCGGGCTGGCCCTGCGCCGAGCCGGAGTCAGGCAGAGCGGGGTCTTGTTTGAGCTGGGGTCTGGCTCAGGGCCTGCAGAGGGATGGCGGGCAGAGAGGGTTCTCGAGCCCGGCCGCGCTGCTCTGGAGGGTTCCCGCTACCCTCCACCGCCCCTGGGGGCCCAGGGACCACTTTCAGGGTCTCAGTGTGGGCATCGCTTCTCTGAACACGGCCAGGGAGGCAGGGCAGATGCTTGTGCCCCTCGAGGCCCCAGCCTTGGCCACCCTACCCGTGGCAGAGCCAGGCCACGTCCAGGGTGCGGCAGAGTCTGCAGGTAGGGAATTCTGAGGTCCTTGGCTGTGCCTGTCTGGACCCTGCAGCTCGCCGGGCCCCTAGAAGGCTGGACAGGACCATGAGTTCAGTGAAACAAAAGCCACTACTTGAACAGACAAAAAAAAAAAAATAATAATCTGGAGTGGGGCCACGAGGGAGAGATGGAACAAGATGGGCCAAGAGTTAATAGCTATCACAGCTGGGTAATGGATATGGTTCATGGGGTTTATACTCCCCTCACTTTTGTAGGTGTTGGAATTTTTCATAATGAAAGGTTAATTGGAAAAAGAGAAG
The DNA here is from genome assembly GCF_054177405.1 of Leptonychotes weddellii. Classification (NCBI taxonomy): domain Eukaryota; kingdom Metazoa; phylum Chordata; class Mammalia; order Carnivora; family Phocidae; genus Leptonychotes; species Leptonychotes weddellii. Next base: position 183,179,255 of record NC_138369.1, on the reverse strand, counting down.
AAAGCTAGTTTTTTTATAAAGTGTCTCTGAACCAGCCTATTTTTATAAGCCACCAGCTCAGGACTTATTTACCTGAGAATTCAAAAGGAAGAGAATATAACTAGCATGTAAAAAATTCTTTATAGAGTTATAAAACAATCAAAATGACCCTGTGGTTTTCTGTTCACACCAGAGTAAAAAGCGGACTTAAGAAATCACCTGTCTCTAAGGTTGGGGTTACTCCTGTTTATGTCATTGCAATTAAGCCTCATTTGAAAGAATGATTATTTTTTTTATTCCATTCTAATAGACACTCTTTCTGAAATTTAATCAAAGGGAATTATGGGATACCCTAGGGAAATTGTTTCTAACCACAAATCCAGACTTTAAATAAAGCTTAGCTTTATTTTAAACCATCCTTTTCATCAGTTTCTAACAGCTCACCTTAGACCAAACTACATAAAGCTAATTTTTAACATATTACCTATATCTTAATAAATACTCTCATAAATCATGCTATTCCATCTTTGGAAAACTTCATTCTTTTGGATCCTGCTAAGAACTGCAACACAAAAGAGACCAAAGCCCTGACTGTCTTTTATTCAGCAGACTCAGTACTCAGATGAGTGCCATCAAGAACTCTTTAGTCTCCATAAATGATTGGAGGCACTTGACAATCAAGATTAATGTCTGACCTGTGAGTTGACCTTAACAATGGACACTTTTCTTAAAGGAGATACATGTCAGATTACATAAGTAGTCACATGGAAACACAAAGTTATTACTGAATCACATTTCTTTACGAAGTTAGCATGCTACCAACACAGAACTAATCAAAATCCTTTATTAGAACAGAGAAAACTACAATCTAGGATAGGAAACAAAGAATAACTTGAAGGGCTCCCATTAGTCTCTAACAGATACTACATGGAGACTCTTTCTCTCTTTGATCCAGGCAGCTTTACTTAGAGGCATCTGCTTCAACAGCAAACACGCACATTATTTAAGCTGTCATTCTGCACACACTGCTAAACTATTTGGCAGAGTGAATGTTTCTAAAATGGATAGCAACCAGAACAACTAAAATAGAGAAATTCATCAAAACTCAAAAACTGGCCATTGAGCTGAGTCTACACTTGGTATTCCAAAATATTCAGAAATTACATTCAGTACCACGAGTAATTCCAAAGAGTTTAATAGGTTAATTCATGTCATCTGCACAGTAATTTTACAGTCCCGATCAGAGCTCTTTATAAACGGATACAAAAGGTACCTTTTAGTAACATAGAAGGAATGCAATCTGTGCATTATTGGAGACAAACCAGTTCTCCAATCTATACTGAGACAAGAAATATTTCATGCATTCACCTCAGCGGGGAGGATTTCCCCACATTGTAAAGGGCCAAATGGCTCAAGATCCAGCCCCATTGGCAGAGCTCAGAGGGAAGATGATTAATGATTCAAAAGAACAAGGAATGGTGAACGTGTTCAGTGGCCTGCCTACAAAAGATCAGTTGCCGCCTAAAAAATGCTTCAACCTTAGATAAAGCAGGCACTCAAGACAGGTTCAGGCAGGGGCCAAGTTCTTGAATGACTCACATTAAACTTCTCTAAGGTATCAGTAACAAAAAGATGATAGGACTAAAACCAATTTATTATCAAGTTCTTGACTTTCAGGTCATTCAAAAGACTGTGCAAACTCCAAGATAGGAACAAGTGATCTCTGAGCAACAGAAAAAGAAAAAAGAAAAAGGGGGGAGGGGAGGAAAAGAGCTTGATTCTCTAGGAGCTGATTGTTTAGTCTGAAAATCACCTTGGTCCCTTAATTTTCAGGCCTACACCTTTCATCATTCTTCTGCTCGCTTCCATTCTTGCTATGGTCAGAGAGGGGACAGAAATAGGAGGTAACTTTTGTGACTGAGTGAACAGCTCATATGGAGGAGTCCAGACTTGAGAAGAGAGAACGAGAACAAGGAAAGTTACATGCCCCTTAGAATTGCTGATTCACAAGTGAAGCAAGAGATACTGCAAAAAGGAGAAAAATAAGTGATTACAACAGGACTATCAACATGGCACTTTTCAAAAACTATATGGAGAAAAAGAAGAGGAAAAGGAATTACAGTAGGGTATATAATAAACATGACCAGTAGTGGTCCTGGGTTGCCAGATAGAAGATGATCTTTGCCTTGCTTGTATTTAATACACATTTTTCAAATTTTCTAGAAAGATCATTAAAAAAAATTTTTTACAACAAAAATGATCTCCCAAAAAGCATTTTTTCATTTAATATTTGAAAGGTGCTATTTATAGGAACTACTCCATAAAACAGTCTCAAGCAAAGCTATAGGAAGCACTACAATGAAAAGAACTTTCTTATTGTTAGACTTCTTTGCCCACTAATTCAATAAACGTTTGTTAAGAAGCTATCATGTATTAGATCCACCATCAGCTGAGGTCCCCAAAATGGTAATAAAGACATTCACTAGTCAGTTCTCATTGTCAAGGGGCTTCAGAGCATGGGCTGCAAACCTTCCTGCCCTCACTTCCAACTCTGAACACCCCTCAAAGTAGGAAACCTTTCCGTAACGTCACTATATCCAAAATATACTCCAACAGACAATATTATTGTCAAAATATTTGTTGCTCTTCCCTTAACCAATCCTTCCCTACCTGCCATCCCCTCATGGGATTACACCTCTTGTCCACTGAGGCCGTGCTTGACCATGTGACTTGCTCTGGCCAATGAAGTATGAGTAGCAAGGGCATATGGCACTTTTGAGCAGAAGCGTTAGGAACCAAGGGGAGGTTCTATCATGGCTCTTTTCACTCGTCCACACTGAGTCTTGGAATGAAGCCCACAAAAGCATTAATGTGAAAAGTAAAGTTTTGTTGTTGCAGTTTACGGAGATTCGGGATTGTTACCGTAGAGTAATTTAGCCAAAGCTGACTAATTCATATGCCCCTGACAAAATTTCTGATATACAGAAGAACACCACACCCCAATGGGCAGGAGGTAGAAGAAAATAACCTTCTCCCTAGCTGTGCCCACTCCAGAGTTTACAACTTAATCTTGTAACAGACAGATGATAACACTGTGGCCCCTAAACCAAGAAGTCACTTGCCCATTGCTTGTTTTGTTTTGCTTCATTTTCTCCCCCAAAAGTCTGGGCAGGCCAACCTGCTGCACTTCAAACATGTGGAGACAACCTCTCATTCAACCCTTGGACACATGAAATTCCCTTCCTTGAAAGAACCCTCAAAATATGGCGCCAATGAAAATACTCCACAGTGGATACAAGCTAACAAGAAATGTCCAGAGGAATGAAATCTACCCACTTCCTTTGAAATAAATGAACTGTAAGAATCATTATGTCTTACACCTGAACCTAATATAACATTATATGCCATTATATCTCACTTTATTTAAAAAAAAAAAGATTTTATTTCTTTGTCAGAGAGAGAGCTCACAAGCAGGAGGAGTGGCAGGTAGTGGGAGAGGGAGAAGCAGACTCCCCACGGAGCAGAGAGCCCGATGTGGGACTCGATCCCAGAACCTTGGGATCATGACTGGAGCCGAAAGCAGATGCTTAACTCACTGGGCCACCCAGGCATCCCTATATCTCACGTTTTAAAAATGAACTATAAGTTATTTTTTTAAACTCGGAGATACCTGCTTTAGAAGCAATAAAATGCAAAAGAACAGTATATCTATTAAACAACAGGCTGCTGTAAGGAGAGCAAGCCAAGCTAGCTAGAATGCACCTAAAATAAGAAATTCAAGTATGAGTAAAGATCCACCAAAAAACACAAAAAGCAAGGAAAAGTCACTAAATTAATAAAGCACCATTTCAAGGAAAAAGTTACGTGTGATTAAAAAAAAAATTTATTTTCATAAGATACATAATCCATAATGAAAACAACAGTTGTAATCTTCATACTCCCCATACTATAAGATGAAAACACATAAAGCAAAAACAAAAGGCAATCTCCTTGTACTTACTGGTTAAAATGCAGAAAGTAGTAACACAACTAAGAGGAGTTCCTAATTAACACAGTAGCCAAACTAAACTACTTGAACTATCATAGGACAAGTGTCACAAAAAACAACTCGTTTAGGGAGCAGCAACCTGGTACACATCAGAATTCCAGTACAGTGCAGAGTTAAAAAGGAAGCATAAGAAAAAAAAAAAAAAAAAGGAAGCATAGAAGTCATAAATTCGAGTGTTTACAATTTAATGGGGAAAAAGAAAACACAAAAATAATACGCATCTACGTATAGATCAAGGGGAACATACATTTATATGAATAACACACCTGGAACACAAATATTTACACAATAAAGCTATATAAATGCTTTGGCTTGGGATTCAGGAAGCACTCTAAAAAGGGTAAACACAGGAGTATATAATCTCATAATCTTCCTAATTATAGGATAAAAATAATCTATGGTCTGCAATTTGGTAGGTAAAGAAAAAGTACTCTTGGGCAGGAAATGTTTAAAATCATATGCTGTTCTCATGTTCACCCCTTCAGGTTAAAAAGTCAGGAGTCATACACCAACATATTTAAGAAGCAAATGGAATGCTCTGACAAACGTCAAATTAAAATCTTTTTTTTACTTTAAATTTAATTAACATATAGTGTATTATTAGTTTGAGAGGTAGAATTTAGTGATTCATCAGTTGCACATAACACCCAATGCTCTTTCTATGGAGTGCCCTCCTTAATGCCCATCCCCCCATGACTCCATCCCCCACCCTCTTCCCCTCCAGCAACCCTCTTAGTTTGTTTCCTAGAGTTACGAGTCTGTTATGGTTTGTCTCCCTCTCTGTTTTCATCTTATTTTTCCTTCCCTTCCCCTATGTTCATCTCTCTTGTTTCTTAAATTCCATAAAATCTTTTCTTTCTCATATATCCTTAAATTCCCACCTTCTAAGTAAATTATCTTCAAACTTTTGTTAACCTAGAAAATGTTCTGCAGGGCGCCTGGGTGGCTCAGTTGGTTAAGCGACTGCCTTC
>NC_138369.1:183167974-183174157 GCF_054177405.1 Leptonychotes weddellii | reverse complement strand
AATGGTTACCCAGTACCATTTACCAGTACCATGAGTCACACATGGGGCTAAGGGGAGGGAATTTGAGAAGGGAACAAAACAGAGTCCATGCTCTTAGGGAGTTTATATTCTAGAATGAGGAGACAGATAATAAATAAGTAAAAAAATAAATATGATCATTTCACATAGAGAGAACCACTCCAAAGAAAATGAGGTAGGTGATGACCGGAGGTGGTACCTGGGGCTTCTTCGCAAGCCTGGGTAGAAGGAAAGCCTCTCTAACAAGACACTGGGTATTTTCTGGGTGGCTCCAGAGAAGTTTCAGCCAATGCAAAGATCCGAAGAAAGAAAGAAAAGAAGCTGTTCAAGGAATAGAAAGAGGCCAGGTTAGCTGGTACAAAGTAAATAAATGAGGGCAGTGTAGAAAGGAAACTGGAGGCAAGAGATCCAGACCACAAGTAACTCTTTAAGTGAGGTTTGGATTTTAAGTGTGGGAAGTCTCTGAAAGGTTTAAGCAAGAGAAGGACATGATCTGATTTATGCTGTGGAAGTTATTGTGGGGAACAGATTCCAGGTAAACAGAGTGGAATCAAGAAAACCAGCGAGGGGGGGCTCCTGGGTGGCTCAGTCGTTGAGCGTCTGCCTTCGGCTCAGGTCATGATCCCGGGGTCCTGGGATCGAGCCCCGCATCAGGCTCCCTGCTCGGCGGGAAGCCTGCTTCTCCCTCTCCTGCTCCCCCTGCTTGTGTTCCCTCTCTCGCTGTGTCTCTCTCTGTCAAATAAATAAATAAAATCTTTAAAAAAAAAAAAAAGAAAGAAAGAAAACCAGCGAGGAGTTCATGGCAGATACTCACGTGAGACAGTGGTGGCCAGGACTAATGTTTTAACCGTGGAAATGATGAGGAAGGGTCAGATTCAGGATAATATTTTGGACACAAAGCCTGCAGAACCTAACAATGGAGTAGACAGGAAGTGAGAAGAGAGGGATAAAGGACAGCTGCGACACTTTCTCGTGCTGCACACATGCATGGCTAATGGCACCATTTACTAAGATGAGAAAGGTTTGGGGTATACAGATTACGGTAGGGATAGTATTAAGATTTCTGTTTTTGGGCGCCTGACTGGCTCAGTTAGTGGAGTATGCCACTATTGATCTTGGGACTGTAGGTTTCAGCCCCATGTTGGGTGTAGAGATGACCTAAAAATAAAATCTTTAAAAAAAAAAAAAAACTGTTTTGACCATGTTAATTTTGAACAGCCTATTATTAGATCTACCCAAGATCTGCCTAGCAGGTGCCCAGCTGACCATCTAAGTCTGTAGTTCTTCGGAGAAGTTGGAGCTATAAACGCCCACACTTGCCCAGCTCTTCCCTGTTCTCCCACTTCTATATCCCCATGGCAAACCCTTTCAAAGGCTTCTCGGAATTCCCAGTGCTCCTCAGAGCAGTGTGAAAACTTAATGCTTATCTCCAACTTGCTACCTAAATTTGCCTCTTTGCATAGTGTGACCAGAATAATTAAATGTTAAGAAAATGTATTACCGGGGCGCCTGAGTGGCTCAGTTGGTTAAGCGACTGCCTTCAGCTCAGGTCATGATCCTGGAGTCCCGGGATCGAGTCCCGCATCTGGCTCCCTGCTCAGCGGGAAGTCTGCTTCTCCCTCTGACGCTCCCCCATCTCATGCTCTCTCTGTCTCTATCTCATTCTCTATCTCAAATAAATAAATAAAATCTTTAAAAAAAAAAAAAAAAAAAAAAAAAGAAAATGTATTACCTAACAAAACAGTAAAAATGAAAAAAAGATGTAAATCACATTTGCTCACAATAGAATAAATTTATTTGCTCACACCAAAATAAATTACAGATGGTTTAAAGATTCCAGTGAAAAAACGAAACCATGAAAGTGTACCAGGAGAAAATCAGGGTTAACATTTATAAAATCGTGGAGAGAATTTTCTTGCTTAACATCACGGGAAAGAAATCCTTAAAAATGGGAAACAGTGATGGATGAGGGGGTTTAAACACTTCTAAAAAAGAACAATCCCACAAGTTTTAAAAGCAAATAAGAAATTGGTCAAAAGTATCTGAAGCATTTGACAAAAGGAATTAAAATCCCTAAGTATAAGGAGCTCACATAAATTAATAAAAGATTAACTCAAGAAGAAAATGTGACAAGGACAAGGGCAGAAATTCAAAAGAGAAGAAATATAAATGAGCAATTAACACATGAAAAAAAGTGCTAAGCTTCTTATCCTCAAAAGAATGGAATTAAAACAAAGAGATACTATATTTCGCCTATCAAGCTGGCAAATATTAAAATGGCAATGAGTGTAGACTTGGAGCCTGGGCAGTAATTAGTAAGCCCTTTCTTTTTTTTTTTTTTAAGATTTTATTTATTTATTTGAGAGAGAGAGAATGAGAGAGAGCACATGAGAAGGGGGAGGGTCAGAGGGAGAAGCAGACTCCCTGCCTAGCAGGGAGCCCGATGCGGGACTCGATCCAGAGACACCAGGATCATGACCTGAGCCGAAGGCAGTCGCTTAACCAACTGAGCCACCCAGGCGCCCTAGTAAGCCCTTTCTGAAGATAATTTGGTAAAGTGTATCAAGAGCCTTACATTTTACTTGCTCTTTGACCTACCAATTCCACTTCAGGGAATTCATCCTACGGATGGGAGGTTTCAGGCGCTGTCCGAAGAAAAGATTTAGGTATAAATCATACTTATCAGATTAGGATTCTCTGTACCTAAAAAAAGTTGCTTCAGAATTACATCTAATGACACAAAAAGATACTGCATAAAAAATTTAGGTAATAAAACCCTATGGTCAGGGGGCACCTGGGTGGCTCAGTCGGTTAAGCATCTGCCTTTGGCTCAGGTCGCCCTGGGATTGAGCCTGGCATCAGGCTCCCTGCTCAGTGGGGAGCCAGCTTCTCCTTGTCCGCTGCCCCTCCCCCCACTCGTTCTCTCTCTCTCTCTCTCTCAAATAAATAAATAAAATCTTAAAAAAAACCCCTATGGTCAGGATAATACGTATCAAAAGGTATCTTCATATCAAGAGATCTCTAATGGTAAAATTGCAGGAAGCTAAAGCGGTTGTGTCTGGAAAGATTAAGTGTTCTTTATGATCTTTTTCTTTTGTTATAATGAGCATATATTGTTAGCTAATCAAAACTTTGAGGGGAAAAACAAAATCAAAAGTCCTAAGCATAAAAGAGATACTGAATGGAAATTACCAAAAAATTAACAGAGTATCTTCATATGATAAAATTATAATGTAAGGAAATTTATCTTCTAGAATAGAAAATTTTCTGTATATATATACTTTCCATTGTGAACATGCATTACATTAATCTTATTTTTTTACTCTTATTTTTTAAAAGGTAAAACAAACTTTTAAAAACTAAGTTATTCCCAATCCTCTTTTGCTATCTTAATTTTAACAACCATTACAACTACCACAGGGTATTTTTAAGGATTTATGACCATGTTTTCCTTCCGTTCCAAAACCAGTTTTTCTTTTTTATTCTAGTATCTTCAGGGAACACAAACACACTGGGCCCCATCACCTCCCTCCATATTCTCACCTTTAGTTGACTTAAAACACTTCAGCCCAGTGGTTCCCAAAGTCTGGTCCCTGACCTGCCTCATAGGCATATATCGCAAGCTAGTTGGACATGCAAATTCTTGCCCCAGACCTAGTGAATAAGAAACCACGTGGGCACCAGCAACCTGTTTTATTACAGTTCTCCAGGTAATTCGGATGCATGCTAAAGGCTGAGAACCACTGTTTCTGCCTCTATGCTTTGGGCCCTTCAGAATCCAGAAACTTTAAGAACAGTCAATTCATTTTTCAAATTAAATTATTCAGAATTCCAATAGTAACACATTAAAACATTCAAGGGGACTGAACTGTTAAATCTCATATCTTAATGGCTGAAAACAAAATTTTTGAAAGGAAAAAAAAAAAGATCCACAATGGAAGAAAATCATACCTGTAAAGATGTCTTAAAGGTACCAACGAGTCCTAAAGACATGGCTTCAAGGCTTCAACAGCCTCTGAGGTAAACACACCTGGCTTAAGGAACACACTAAATGCAAACTCATTTAATTACACGTGTCAAAGGCAGGGTGGCATAATCAAACAATTAACCCAAAATACTGAGTAATAACAACATTCAAGCCATATCTAGACATAAATACAACAATCAGGTGTGCCCAGAACTTCAGAAACATCTTTTTCTTTTTTTAAAGATTTTATTTATTTATTTGACAGAGAGAGAGTGCGCACAAGCAGGGGGACCGGCAGAGGGAGAGAGAGAAGCAGGCTCTCTGCTGAACAGGGAGCCCGACACTGGGCTCGATCCCAGGAACCGGGGAATCATGACCCAAGCCAGAGGCAGATGCTTAACGACTGAGCCACCCAGGTGCCCCTCAGAAACATCTTTATCCTGAACTAATGAATGACCCCATTTGGGGCAAGATCTATTGAGGTTTGAGATGTCTAGAGACATTAGTCTAGAGCCTAGATGTCATTTTCCTGTGATGGAGGTATAAGCAGAAGCATGATAGAAAACAAAGCTTATTCACAGTCAGACGCAGTAACAAATTTTTGCCACATCCATTAGTTGGATGGATCGATGAGTCAAGTACTGAGCTAATGCTAGAGACAAAAAAGGGTAAGATACCCCTCCTGCCCTCCAGAAGCCTGCAGTCCACTTGGATCAGCAGGGGCCAAAGACCAGACAGGGATCTCCCTCTACCCTGGGGCAGGAACTTTACAGACATTATCTCTAATTCCTGTTAAAGACAAGAAAACTGGGAGTTTGAGAGGTAAGTCACTTTTCAAGGCCACCCAACTCCCTACAAATCCAGGCTCTGTTCTGACCCCTCCACACTTTGTCCTAATGTTAGCACCACTTTTAATGTCAGAAGGAGACAAGAGTATGCATTGTTCGCACCTTACAAGAGATTATGCTAATTTTACGATCAAATCAAGAATAAACATGATGTTATGATTTTATTTTATTTAAGATTTTATTTATTTATTTGAGAGAGAGAGAGAGCACAAGACGGGGGAGGGTCAGAGGGAGAAGCAGACTCCCTGCCGAGCAGAGAGCCCGATGCGGGACTCGATCCCGGGACTCCAGGATCATGACGTGAGCCGAAGGCAGTCGCTTAACCAACTGAGCCACCCAGGCGCCCTTTGATGATGTTATGATTTTAAAAGAGAAGTACGAATTAGGTAAAATCAAGTAGCATCAGACAAGTGAAAAAAACAGTTTCTAAATGATCCTATTTTGAATGGGAAAAATTACCTATAGAAAAATCAAAAAAGGCAAGACAAAAATGGAACAAAATATTAATACTGGTTATATTAGGTGGTGAGATTACAGGCACTTATTCTCCCTTTTTGAAATTCTTTTATAATGTCATTTTTAAAATAATCACCCAACATTAAAAATAAAAAATTTTTTTTTAGAAGATTTTATTTATTTGACAGAGAGAGACACAGCAAGAGAGGGAACACAAGCAGGGAGAGTGGGAGAGGGAGAAGCAGGCTTCCCGCCGAGCAGGGAACCTGATGCGGGACTCGATCCCAGGACACTGGGATCATGACCTGAGCCGAAGGCAGACGCTTAACCATCTGAGCCACCCAGGCGCCCCTAAAAAAAATTGTTTAAACCTAGCCAAGATTCCATTAACCAGTGGTTCTCAACAGGTGTGTATCATTCCTCAGTGGATGTTGGGAAATGTGTAGTATTTTTGGTTGTCACATTCACTGGAAGGCACCACTGGCATTTAACGGGCTGCTCAGTGGCGTCTGGGTGGCTCAGTCAGTTAAGTGCCTTCGGTTCTGGTCTTGATCCCGGGGTCCTAGGATTGAGCACCACCCCACCCCCTTGCTCAGGGGTAGTCTGCTTCTCCCTCTCCCTCTGCCCCTCTCCCCACTCATGCTTTTTTTCCTCTCTCTCTCAAATAAATAAATAACTTCTTTTTTTTTATATTCTGCATTTTTTTTATTCTTATGTTAATCCCCATACATTACATCATTAGTTCTAGATGAAGTGTTCCATGATTCATTGTTTGTGCATAACACCCAGTGCTCCATGCAGAACGTGCCCTCCTCAATACCCACCACCAGGCCAACCCATCCTCCCACCCCCCTCCCCTCTAGAACCCTCAGTTTGTTTTTCAGAGTCCATCGT
>NC_138369.1:183084795-183167474 GCF_054177405.1 Leptonychotes weddellii | reverse complement strand
AAGAAGAAAAAACTTGAAAGCTACTGTTCTAGTGGAAAAAGATGTGGGAAGGAGGGCAAACTGGCTGGAGGGAGCCAGGTCCAAGGCTGGGTAGGAGGGGTGGGGGGTGGAGGGTGGGGGGGGGTGGGGCAGGATCTGGTGAAGCAAATACTAAGCTGGATCAGTAGTGTGTGATTACAAGGGGTTTAAGGAATTCAGGATGAGGGATAAGCTTTTTTTTTTTTTTTAAAGATTTTATTTATTTATTTGACAGAGAGAGACAGTGAGAGAGGGAACACAAGCAGGCAGAGTGGGAGAGGGAGAAGCAGGCTTCCCGCGGAGCAGGGAGCCCGATGCGGGGCTCGATCCCAGGACCCTGGGATCATGACCTGAGCCGAAGGCAGACGCTTAACGACTGAGCCACCCAGGCGCCCCGAGGGATAAGCCTTTGACTCGGGCAGCCGGGTAACTAGGAAGCCACTCTGATTTTAATACCATAAACATGTTATCTTGTGTAATAAAAAAAATTAAAAGGTAGAAAATAAATGCAAGAACATGAAAGCTTAAATGAAAATATTGGCACAAACCACCCTTTTCCAGGCAGATACAATAATAGTTCAAAATACCTCCTCTCCCTGCTTCTGATCTATACAAACCACCCACAATGTTGAGACAGTGGTCATGAACACAACTGGATCACACTCCGTGGCCACCAAGGATTGAAAAGGAACCTTGACAGGGAACATGGGCTCTCCTCCCTCCCAGGGCTGGGCCCCCTCCAATCTGCATCTTTAGGATTCCATGCAGTATTATTTTTAATGATTCAGCTTCAAAAACTTTTTCAATCAAGTGTTCCAAGAAGCAGGAAGAAGGAACCATGTACTGCCCCCTCCCGCATTTCTGCTGAACTCCAGCGCAGGCTCAGGCCCAGGCTCTCTAGGCTCCACAGGGAGGATCCAGGCCTGCCACCCGCAGAGCTAGGCTTTCCCGCACCAGGCGTTCAGGACAGAGTAACGGATATGGCTACAGAGCGAAGAATATCTTTTACTGGAAGTACAACTGGAAAGGGAAAGTACTGTTAATGCCCGATTTTTAACACTAACGGAGCCTCCCCTTCATACAAACTGTGTGGATCCTCAGGCCCCATCCCTGCGCTCGACTTCATCCCAGTACGGGTCTTGGTGCCAGAAAGGGATCCTGTGGTATTAAGGCTGACAGTAGGAGGTAGGAGGGCAGGCACATCCTCTATTCCTAATGCAGATTCTTGTCGACATTCTTGCCTTCTAGCGCAGGGCTAGAGGCCTGGCTTATTCCGCCCGGCAGAGAGCCTACCCTAGCCCGAGGCCCACACCAAGGCTAAGTTACCATCTTAGAGAGGTACCTTGATTATTTGAATCCCAAAGACCCCTGTCAGCACCGACATTTGTTTCTATTTAGTTCTAAGTTCCTTAAAAAAAAAAAAGATTTGAGAGAGAGAGAGAGAGAAGACGCATGTGTGCATGCAAGAGCAGGGGGAGGGGCAGAGAGAGAGGGAGAAGCAGACTCCCTGCTGAGCATGGAGCCTGATGCGGGGCTCTATCCCAGGAACCTGGGATCATGACCACAGCTGAAGGCAGATGCTTAGCCGGCTGAGCCACCCGGGCGCCCCTAAGTTACTTTTCTAAAGGTTACCTTTTAATACCCTCCCCACTTCAATCTTTTTTCTCATTTCTAGTTGGTAGTAAAAACCCTCAGAGGGCGCCTGGGTGGCTCAGTCAGTTAAGCGACTGCCTTTGGCTCAGGTCATGATGCTGGAGTCCTGGGATCAAGTCCCGCATCGGGCTCCCTGCTCGGCGGGGAGTCTGCTTCTCCCTCTGACCCTCCTCCCTCTTGTGCTCTCTGTCTCTCATTCTCTCTCTCGCAAATAAATAAAAATAAAATCTTTAAAAAAAAAAAAACCCTCAGAGAAGTTCAAATGTAAGTGTTTGCCTCAAAGACAGAGACTAGGAGAAAACTATAAAAATCTATTTTGTTCCCAAGGGCCACAGAAAAGGAAAGAGATGATCTAAGAGGCCATAAGCTGAGCCAGTCTCTAAGAAAAGAAACGTCCAACGAGCAACTGGGACCAGAAGCACTCTGGGCATGACTTTGGCCCCCACAGCTCCTCACCTCTCCTCCAACTACCTCTTTGCTGGAGCCCTTCCCTTAGGCACCAGACCCAGGACCCTCCCAATTCCATCACCACCATCATGCAATACAGTTGACCCATCAACAACAGGGTTGCAACTGCGTGGTTCCACTTACGTGTGGATTTTTTCCCATACAGTACAGTACCATAAATGTACTTTCTCCTCTTTATGATTTTCTCAGTAACATTTTGTTTCCTCTAGCTGACTTAAGAATACAGTATATAATATATATAACACACAAAATATATGTTACTAATCTGTTGATAGTTTCAGTAAGACTTCCAGTCAACAACAGGCTACTTCTAGTTAAGTTTTCAGGGAGTCAGAAATCATATGTGGAGGGCGCCTGGGTGGCTTAGTTGTTAAGCGTCTGCCTTCGGCTCAGGTCATGATCCCAGGGTCCTGGGATGGAGCCCCACATCGGGCTCCCTGCTCAGCCAGGAGCCTGCTTCTCCCTCTCCCACTCCTCCTGCTGGTACGCTCTCTCTCTCTGTGTCTCTGTCAAATAAATAAATAAAATCTTAAAAAAAAAAAAAAGAAATTATATGTGGATCTTCGACTGTGCAGGGATTGGCACCCCTAACCCCTCTCTGTTCATGTTGGGTCAACTGTACTACAAAGAGGTAGAACTGTGAGCCTCCCAAATGGGAGCTTCTTATACGTATTCCCATCGAGCTAGTACTATACACACACGGAGGCTGAGATAGCATACAGCATAGTGGTTAACAGTGCAGGCTCCAGCCAGACTGTGTGGGTCCTAATACCAGATCCGCCACTTTCAGGCTGTGGAATCACAGGTAAGCTAACTAACCATTATAACAGTACCCACCTATTCTGTAGGGTTGTTGGGAGGATTAGGTGAGTCATTACATGGGAAAACACCTAGAACACTGCCTGCACATAGTAAGCACTCAGTAAAAATTATTGATTATACTTCGAATGCATCACAGATTATAAAAGTTTGAGGGGGCACATCTGCGTGGCTCAGTTGGTTGGGCGTCTGCCTTCGGCTCAGGTCATGATCCCGGGGTCCTGGGATCGAGCCCCGCATCGGGCACCCTGCTCATCGAGGAGCCTGCTTCTCCCTCTCCCACTCCCCCTGCTTGTGCTCTCTCAAATAAATAAATAAAATCTTTAAAAAAAAAAAAGTTTGAGGGAACCAAATATGCTAAAGTGTAATCACCATATCGGATATCATTCCTACTGTAAAAGGTGTTCAAAACCATAAACTTAACCAGTAACTGAGATCCTTTTCCTAAACTGGGGACTTACAGTGTCCTGAAAAGAACACCCTTATTCCAAATCTAATAATCTCTGAGCAATGAAGACATAAAACCACCACACACTCAAAAAAAGTCATTTGGCTATTTTCTATTTTCAAAAATGCATAACACAGGCCCTTCATACGTAATTTTTTGTTATTAGCATGTAACATTTTCACTAAGACATTGGTTCTCTAAATTTCTGGCTTCAGGACTCTTTTATACTCTTTAAAAATTGAGGATCCCATGGGGCGCCTGGGTGGCTCAGTCGTTAAGCGTCTGCCTTCGGCTCAGGTCATGATCCCAGGGTCCTGGGATCGAGCCCCGCATCGGGCTCCCTGCTCGGCGGGAGGCCTGCTTCTCCCTCTCCCGCTCCCCCTGCTTGTGTTCCCTCTCTCGCTGTGTCTCTCTGTCAAATAAATAAATAAAATCTTAAAAAAAAAAAAATTGAGGATCCCTAAGAGCTTACCTTAGAAACTTTTAAGAAACAGAAATTTACAAGCCCATAACCCATTAGCCATCAAAGGGATAATGTCATAAACACTGTATAGCCGCTGGAAATCTACGCTGTACACTTACAGAGTAGAATAAAAAGGAGAAATAATATCTTAACTATCACTATGAAAAAACCTGAACCGGCAGACCCTCTAAAAGTGTCTCAGTGAGCGCCAGGAACTCCAGACTACACTCTAAGAACCTCTGCAGTAAGGAAAGAATGGGTATCAAAAGTCTCATGGCTTTCGTCTTCTACCTCTTCTAGATCTACACAAGAATAATTATGATACATTTCACTGAACTATATATGAACTGAGTATGATCCCATTCTAAAATTACAAAAAAATGGTTTGGAAATATTTTGACAAAATTGCCACCAAGGTAAACTAAATGTTACCTCTAATTTCTTTCCATTTTTAAAATTATAAATAGAGGGGCGCCTGGCTGGCATGCAATTCTTCATCTCAGGGTTGTGAGCTCAAGCCCCACACTAGACAGAGAGCTTACTTAAAAATAAATTAAATTAAAATAATGAATACATATAACAAAAATTACCATCTTAACCATTTTGAAGTGTATAATTCAGTGCATTTAGTACATTCACCATTTAATATATTAATACCATCACCAACATCTAGTTCTGGAACATTTTCATCATCCCAAAAGAAAACCACATATTCTGCCCCCAGCAACTACCAATCTGCTTTCTGTACGTATAGATTTGCCTATTCTGAGTATTTCATCTAAACGGAATCATACAGTGCATGGTCTTTCGTGTCTAGCTTCTTTCACTTGCCATGTTTTCAGGGTTCATCCATTTTGTTGAAGGTATCATTCATTCCTTTTTATGACCGAATAATACTGTTGTATGCATATACCACAATTTGTCCGCTGATAAAAGTTGATCGACATTTGGGAGTGTTTCCTCCTTTTGGCTATTGTGAATGATGAATGAACATTCTTCTGCAAGTTTCTGTTTGACAGTGTTTCCTTTCTCTGGGGTATATACTTAAGAATGGAATTGCCAGGCCATATGATAAGTCTATGTTTAGCTTATTGAGGAGCCACAGAATTGTTTCCTGTGCAGCAGCACCATTCCTGCCAATCACATGTAAGGCTTCCAGTTTCTCCAATACGTATTCTTGACAGCACTTGTCATTTTCCATTTTTTCATTTTTTTAAAGATTTTATCCATTTATTTGACAGAGAGAGACACAGCAAGAGAGGGAACACAAGCAGGGGGAGTGGGAGAGGGAGAAGCAGGCTTCCCACAGAGCAGGGAGCCCAATGCGGGGCTCGATCCCAGGACCCTGGGATCATGACCTGAACCGAAGGCAGATGCTTAATGCCTGAGCCACCCATGCGCCCCTTTCCTTTTTTCATGACAGCCATCCAAATATGTGTTAGGTGGCACTTTTGATTTCTATTTCCCTAATGACTGAACGCATTGTTGGCCATTTGTGTATCTACTTTGGAGAAATGCCTATTCATGTATTTTGCCCATTTTAAAAATTGAGTTGTTTCTTTTTGTTGTTGGATTTTAAGAATTCTTACATTTAATTATGTTTTTTAAGTACATGAAAGCACTTTAAACCGGCCACACGTCTGGTCCTCTCCTTTCTACCAAGCTTTAAGACAAATGCCAACCTTACACATGACAAAAAGAGCAACTAAGAAATTAAAAGAGGTCACAGAACCAACTGGCAATAAGACTACATAACACCTTCATTTTTGTCTTAAATTATAAATCCAGGACTGGATCACAGATGATGATAAAATAATGATGGTGGGACACCTGGGTGGCTCAGTCGGTTAAGTGTCTGCCTTTAGCTCAGGTCATGGGATCTCTGGGTCCTGGGATCAAGTCCCGCATCGGGCTCCTTGCTCAGTGGGGAGCCTGCTTCTCCCTCTCCTTCGGCCTGCTGCTCCCCCTGCTTGTGCTCTCTATGTCAGACAAATAAATAAAATCTTTTTTAAAAAATGATGATGGTAATAGTCATTTCTTATAAAGTGCTTACTATTTAGCAAGGCACTGTGCTAGATGCTTTCACATCCTCACAACAACACTACAAGGCAAGAACTATAATCCACCCCATTTTACAGATGAGGAAACAGAGATACAGAAAAGTGAAATCGCTGGCTTATGGTTATGCAGTCAATAGCTGAGCAGGCTTGCTTTAGAATCTGTGCTCTTAATTGGTTTGCTATACTGCCTCTCAATCATGAAATAACAATAAATCTTGCTCAATTACCTAACTCAGGACTTTAAAAAAACACTAGTAGCTACACTTTGATATGTCACTTTCAAGTTCCAATCCCCATTGTCTGCACAAATCTTTTAGGTAACTCTTGGTTCTAAAACTTGCCTCTTAATCAGGTATGAATGGCACAAAGAAGTAAACCCAAAAACAGATGGGTGAATGCCATCTTATCATTCCCACTTAGATCTTTTCTAACATTTTTGAATCTGACAAAAGACTATTCAGGATATTGTGACTCAGGTGACTATTTCCAAGAGCGTCCAGAATGCATCTTGACCAGAATTACAAGAGGTTACAATTACCAGCAAAGGCAGGGCTTAAAGGCCCATCTAATTCAAACCCACAATTTACAAAATAATTGTGTATCAGTTAATGGTTTTGTAAACTAAATCTCAAACTTGAGAAGAAATCCAGAAGGTAATGTATTTCATAACAAAACCAATATGAACACAATTACAGGCAAAACTGCCTGGTATATCCAGCATTGCTACAACTGTCTAGAGCTAGGGACCTCAGAATATGAAAGAATTTTAGGCCGTATCTAAACAATCCTTTACAGACAATTCCCGCTCCTTCTAGAATTAGAAGGCAACCTAAAGCCCTGAAATGTGCCTATATGATAAATGCTCATTTATATCAAATTTCATTTCATAATGTTATAATACTCCTATCTATTTTTGTGGTAACTCAAGAATTTCTTATTTAAGTTCAGCTACCCAATATGTCATCTGTAATGTTTTTGTTACCACAAATGACAGCAAAATCTGGGGGCACCTGGGTGGCTTAGTCAGTTAAGTGTCTGCCTTCGGCTCAGGTGATGATACCAGCGTCCTAGGATCGAGACTCCCATAGGGCTCTCTGCTCAGCGGGGAGCCTGTTTTCCTTCTCCCTCTGCCTGCAGCACCCCCCTGCTTGTGCTTGTTCTCTCTCTCTCTCTAATAAAATCTTAAAAAAAAAAAATAGAGGAAATCCGTTTACTCCTTGGGCTAGACCTAATGTCATTTCTTTTTTTTTTTTTTTTAAAGATTTTATTTATTTATCTGAGAGAGAGAGAATGAGAGAGAACACATGAGAGGGGATAGGGTCAGAGGGCAAAGCAGACTCCCTGCCTAGCAGGGAGCCCGATGCGGGACTCGATCCAGGGACACCAGGATCATGACCTGAGCCGAAGGCAGTCGCTTAACCAACTGAGCCACCCAGGCGCCCCTTAATGTCATTTCTGATAGCAGAAGACTCTGGAGGCTCTCTCTATATATCCTACCACCTATTCACTGAAATGTTTCACTGAATTAGGCCTATGAAGGTTCAACATGCAAAACATTAATATGAATACACTTAAGTCACAAAGAAAATGTGAAATGCTTTCCTCTTATGACGGGATTGTGTAATTGAGAATTATATACCAGAGAGATCTAGAAAAGGGGTGGAAAGAGGTACAGTCAAAAGTCTGGGAGCAGGGTGGGACTCAAAGGGAAAAAGGGAAAATGACTAATAGCTGGGGCAGCAGCTCCCACCTCCATGAGACCCAGTCTGGCCCAGAAGGATAAGCCAGCGACAAATGGCAAGAGGCAGAAGGAAGAGGAACAGCAATATGCTAGGCTGAGGGAAATGAAATGTGAAGGAAGGGAAGTGCATGTGACAAAAGGACCACACGTGGAGGTGCAGGTGACCAATGTCAGGAAAGCGGAGGTACAGACAGAAAAGATGAGCAAGACACTAGAAAGGTCAACAGGGACGGAGCATGAAGCAAGCCCTCATCAGACTGGGCGCAAAAGGTTTACATTTTTCCCCATAAGCGAGCAATTCTCATGTGGCCCCTGGATCCCTGGAGTTCCCAAGACCCTTTCAAAGGGACCGGAAGGTCAAAACTACTCTCATAATAGTGCCCAAACGTTATTTTCCCTTTTCATGGTGTTTATATGTGTGGTGATACAAAAACAAGGCTGGGTAAGGGGCTGCCATCTTACCAGTGGCACAAAACTGTCCTGGTGGGTCATGTTGTCCTCATTGCCACACGCTCACATTAAAAAAAAAAAAAAAAAATCAGGTTTCACTTCAGAATGTCCTTGGGAGGTCATTAGAAATTATGACGTAGGGATCGAGCCCTACGTTGGGCTACTTGCTCAGCGGGAGGGAGCCTGCTTCTCCCTCTCTTCCCCGCTATCTCTGTCACTATCTCTCTCAAATAAATAAAATAAATAAATAAAATCTTTAAAAAAAAACTCTACTTATTATACTTACATAATTATACTTATGCAGACTTAAGTGTTTGGCAGATGATTTCTCAAAAATGAAGTGAGCCTACAGTACTTGTTGCTAATGATAAAAGTTGAGCTTCTGGGCAAAAATTTTTAATTTGGAAAACTAGTATTGGGCATTGTGAGTTAGAATGTTTCCTGACATTTAGAGAATTTTCTAATAAGATGGGTGCTATTATTTTTTTTTAAAGATTTTTATTTATTTCTGTATTTGAGAGAGAGAGAATGAGTAGTGGGGAGGGGCAGAAGGAGAGAGGGAGGAGGAGACTCCCTGCTGAGCAGGAAGCCCCATGGGGGGTGGCGGGGGTCTTGACCCCAGGACCCAGAGATCATGACCTGAGCCAAAGGCAGACACTTAACCGACTGAGCCACCCAGGCGCCCCAAGATGGGTGCTAATATTAACAAATGGGATGTTGTGGTATTGTTTAAAGAAACATATCAGTGTTTGAAAGATCTACATAACTCGGTGAACTAATATTTTCCAAATGACCAACACATGATATTACAAAATCACATAGGAGTAAAATATCCATTCAAACTGCAAGATGAACTAACAGATTTTATTATAAGGCAGTATGAAAAGTTCACTAACATAATTTCAGATTCCACAATGCAACTAACCCTGAAGAAAGGAGCGGTGTCAAGTTTTGGTATAGTATCAAAGAATAACCACAATTTTCTGAAAATGCCATCAAAAGGCTCCTCGTTTTTCCAACTACATATCTGTGCGAGGCCAGATTTCTTTCAACTACTTCAACCAAAACATTTCGCAACTGACTGACTGCAGGAACAGATATGAGAACCCAGCTGTCTTCTATTAAGTCAGACATTCAAAGAGGTTTGCAAAAATGTAAAACGATGCACTCTTCTCACTAAATGTTTTTGTTCTGTAAAACAGTTTTCATAAGTCTATTATTCATGTAGACATGTAATGGGTTTATTACAGATATTTTCAATAAATTAATACAATACTTTGTAAATTTCTCAGTTTATTTCCTAATCTGGCAAATAGTGATAGATTAAAAAAAAAAAATCCCACAAAAAGAAAAGCTCCTTGAGGTCCTCGATAACTTGTCAGAGTATACAAAGGTCTTCATACCAAAGTGTGAAACCTACCACCACAGGAGATGAACACACAGGGAAAGATTTTATTTTGAGGTAGCAGATGTACAAATACGCTCCATACACTCCTCTGGCAACAATGGGTAGGTAACACTGAACAGATTAGGCCTAGACCAATCAGTACGAGCAAAGTGGTAACATGAAAAATAATGAAGTTTAGGGCTAAGACAACAGCAATGGACACAGAGGGAAAGAGATGAATTCAAAAGATGTTTCGGAGGGGGCGCCTGGGTGGCTCAGTCGGTTGGGCAGCTGCCTTCAGTTTAGGTCCTAGTCCTGAGGTCCTGGGATTGAGCCCAGCGTGGGGCTCCCTGCTCAGCAGGGAGTCTGCTTCTCTCTCTCCCTTCTCCTCCCCCCCAGCTCCTGCTCTCTCTCAAATAAATAAATAAATAAAATCTTAAAAAAAAATAAAAAAAGATGTTTCGGGGCAGGAGAATTGACAGAATCCAGCAACCAACTTCAGAATCAGACAGAAAAAGTCCAGGCTGCTGGCTTGCATGGCCAACTTGCAACTGCCTGTCCATGTATCTGTCTTACAGATAGGCACTGAGTCTATTCCATAGAGAGATCTAGATACTCTATAGTGTGACGATCAGTTCTAACAACGGCTCTCGGACACCAACTGAGTGTCTTACAATTCAATTCTGACACTATCTCCCTGGAGTTAGTACAGACCCCAAAAGTGAAGGGCTCAGCCCCGCTTCAGACACCAGGCACAAGTCTTGAGTACCCCCCAAAACTACCAGCACTTCCGCTGGCAGACTATAAATTCGGGGGTTCCCACAACCGTCACCCTCCCCCAGGTTCAGTAATTCATTGGAACTACTCACCAAACTCAGGAAAGCACTATACTTGTAATCAGTTTTATTATAAAGGATACAACTCTGGAACAACTGAATTCGAGACTCACAGGCAAAGCATGGGGGAGGGGAGTTGTAGGGCATCCATGCCCTCTCTTCCTCAGTGAACTAAGGCACCCACCTGGAGTTGTTTTGGAATGTTGGTGAGGCTAGGGTCCAGAGCCAATGGCCAAGAAAGAATTCATGAGGCCTCTTTGGTGCAAAAAGGTGATTTTACTAAAGCACCAGGACAGGACCCTGTGGGCAGAAAGAGCTGTGGCACGGGGGTTGTGAGGAATGGCTGATTATATACTTGGGAGTTGGGGGCGGTAAGGACAAAAGGAGGTGTCCAAAAGGACTTTCATATGCTCAAGGAGACTCTCAGGATGTTGGAGGGCTTGCCATTATCAAGATAAGGTTGTTTCTCCCTTGAGCAAAGCATTAACATTAAGACAGCTGGGAGTTTCCAGGAGAAAGGTTATACTCTGCCGACCCCAAGTATTTGTCAATGGGCTGCAGGTTATAAGGAAATTTTATTTTATTTACACTCCCTTCTACCTTTGTTTCCCACATCACTATGGAGGGAAGGGTGATAGTAGGGCTCCAGGAAATTGAGTCTTTGGGTTTCTGGAAGTTAGGTTACTGCTAAGAATGCTTTTTCTTGCATATCACGAAGACATTGGTAAACTGAGGGAGACTCATGTCCTGCAAGACTGTGATTACTCTCTTAGAGAACCATTTGTATTTTCCTTCCCTTAGTTTTGGGGAAGCCAGGAGTGCCTGAGGAATGTCCCACATATCCCACGGGGGGGGGGGTGATTTGTGGGGTGTCAGCCTGTGCATTGTCCTCAGCTTGCCTTCTGCTCCCTCATCACACCCACCTACACTTCTAAATGTTCACCAAACCAGAAGATGTCCAAACCTCACCATTCTAGGATTTTTATATGGGCCTTCATCAGACACGTCTGATTAAATCACTGCCCACGTGATGAAACTCAATCTCCAGTTCCCCCCTCCCCTTTGTGGGGATGGGAGGGGCTAGAAGTCACTTCATTAGCATAAACCCAGGCAACGTCTAAAGGGACTCATTTTGAATAACAAAAAACCCTCCTACCACTCAGGAAATTCCAAAGGTTTCAAGAGCTCTGTGTCAGGAACCCGGCATAAAAACTAAGTACACTTTTTTTAAATTATACTATAGAATACCTGACATAGTTATTGATATTAGTAGGTATTCAATAAATAACTGCTGTAGATAAAGGGTTAGAACTCAGAAGAAAAGACAGAACTCCAGGTATACACAGAAATCGGGATTTATTCGTGGTAGCTAAAAGTCTAAGAATGGAGATGACTGTCTTGAAGAGGGTAGAAATAACAGCTCTAGAGACAGCAACATAACAAGACAAGGAGCCCTCAAAGGAGAGCAAGAAGTCCTAGATGTAAGAGAGAGGAAAATACACAGAGCATAAGGCAGGGAAAACCGAAGTAGAAGAGTGTTTCTAAAGAAGAAATGTGTGGAGGGGCGCCCGGCTGGCTCGGTCAAAAGAGCATGTGACTCTTGATCTTGGGGCTGTGAGCTCGAGCCCCATGTTGGGTGTGGAGATTATGTAAATAAATAAAACTTAAAAAAAAAAAAGGTATGTCAAAAGTCAGAGGAAGGTCAAGAAACTCATGGACGGAAACTTGGGCACAGGATTCAACAATGGAGGGGCAGAGGCAGAAGTCTGCTCTGAAGAGTAATGGGAACGAAGTAAAGACACCCAACATAAAACTACTCTTCCAAGAAACGTGGCTGTCAGAGGACGGCATGAGACGCCAACAGGTGGACGGGGTACAGCATCAGGGGGAAGAACCTGAGCACCAGGTGAAGGATGGGGCAGACGAGGCAGAGAACAAGCTTAACTCAGACGGGAGGTTTGGGATTGACACCAAATCCTGTTGTACACTACAGCCTTCAAGGCCCTGCCCAGGCTGGCCTCACCTCCTTTCCACGTTCCTCCTAGAGGCCATGGTGGTCTTCTTCTCAAATGTGCTGTGCTCCTTCATGGTGTGGGCCCTGCTCCCATGCTGGGTCCTGGGCCTGGGAAACTTCTTTTCCCTTCCCTGATTAACTCCAGTGTGTAACTCAGACCCCAAGTACACGTCAGATCTTCCCTGGACTTTGGACTGGATTAGGTCTTCCTGAACCTTTCTTTATAGCACTTACAAAAGCTGGAAATCATTTATTTATGCAGGGTGGGGTTTTTTGGTTTTTTTTTTTTGGTATGTATGTCTGTCCCAGTAAAAGATAAATAGCTTGAGGACAGGCAGCGGCCACTGGTGTCCTCCTTGCTCCCACCTGGCACCAGCAGGAGGAACAAGTGCAAGAGAATGGCACTAAGTCTCAGAGGAAACAGAAAAGAACAGCACCTAGAACCCGGGGAAGGGAAGGACACACCCACCTCTTCCTCCTCCCCTTATCGCAAGAAGCAAAGAGTAAGCGTGAGTCAGACAGATTTACAAGAGCTGCTGGGGAAGTGGGCAGCAGGCCCAAATGGGAGGCAGAATTACCCCTGAAAGTGAAGGTTCGGAAGCCTTGGGGGAAGCTTGAGGAAAAGGGCAGATCTGGTGAGGAAGGGAGAGAAAGCTGAGAAAGACTACTTAGCAGGTCACCGCTAAGTGGGGAAGGAAGTCCACAAGTTTGTTCGCTTCTCTTCAGCCAACTGTCAGCAGCACAAACACAGGAAACAGAGCACAGATAGTTGGGTTGGTCTAGCGATGGGGGTCTGCAGGGTAGAAATGACAGAAGGCCAACAGGACTAGGGAATCGCTGACGTGGAGTTCCCAGGTGCACAGAGAAGGAAATGAAACCAGGAGGAAATGAACAACCTGAGGTAAAGGGAAGAAGGACCAGGAACTAGAGTTTCTGGATGGAACTGTTGTAATCGGGAGCGTGTGAAATAAATTACAATACAGAAGCTTAAAAATACATGCAACATATTTTTTGAGATATCATAAGCTCTTGCCACCTACTGTCATCAGTCTCTTAGAACAACAACAACAAAAAAGAAATCTCAAAAATAGGCCCATCCCATTCTGAAAAAGGTCAAGTTGCTATCTTTCCTGGAGTCTAATGAAAAAAAAAAAAAAGCAGATGACTAAAGAAAGGATATCCCTTTCCAGCTCCAACTTTTCCATAGTAGATACATGTTTTTCCAGCAGTTCCAGATGAGCAGAAGTTAAAAAAGCCTCCAAGTACGAGCCAAGACAGAACGCCAACACACCTTAGGCACTGAGAAAATCTGCAATTATAGAAGCAGCCAAACTGGTGACAATAATGCCCACAGTTCTAAATTTAACTTGATCTAACCAGATTACAGATGAGTCTCCCAAAGTTCATTCCATTCAGAGAAATCAGAGAATAGTAAAATATATTTAGTTCTAAAATGAGTGAGAAACAACACAAATTCTGCAGGCAGTACATTGACCATTTAAATTTAAAAAGCAAACTTTATTGAGAAGAATGCTCATATATACTTTTGGTTGCTTTGATGTCTTTGTATCGTTTTATTAAAGGCTTTTATTAAAGGCTATCATTTAAGAAGAAAAGGGGTCACCACCAGCCCCCTTCCATATGTTCACGGTTTATGATGAGTGTGTTGGGCATGTGTTTGCCTGCTCAGCACTCTCTTCTCCCAACTGATCCCATTTTCCCTCCTGTTAATTCCAGGAGTTTAGGTACCAACCTCACCAACTGGTACAAAAGATGGACCCAAAAGCCCAGGACAGCCAATGAGAGTCCTGCACTCCCCTGGCCAAGAGGACGGGCTCAGGCATGTGATCAAGCCAGGCCAATCAGAACCCTTGGACTTGACAGGTATGTGAGTGAACACATTTTCCTTTTTTCCTTAAGACAGTCTGCAAAGAAAAAAATTCAGACAAATACAGTTATAAAGGACTACTGTAGCACTGAATTTTGTCTTCCTTCTACTATAATCCTTTCCTTCTCTTCCCTTCATTTTTCTGTTTTCCCTCCCCACCCAACTCCTTAGGATAATGGACTAGGTAAACTAGGCATTGAGTTTTTAGGACTGATATCACCATGAGGCAGAAAGTTAATCTAAGGGAATAAGATCCCAGGTAAATTAAGCTGTGCCTCAATTTCTTGGTATTTAGATATTAAAGTTGAGTCTTGTTTCAGTGGCTTGAACAGAACACACTTGAACAGACTTCAAACTTGTCCCCTACATGGACACACACAATACTGTATGTACACTGTGAATATCTCTAGTATCATTTTTTTGCATGACGCCACAATGTTACAGGTATGTGAAGGGAAATAACACCATGAAATTCTAGGACATTTGGAAGTACATTCCAAATCTCTTCCTTCCCATTTTCCCTCAGCTAGAGATCTGAACTGGTTTAAAAGAGGTGAAAGTGGCGTCCACATTTGCAAAATGGCCTTTCCAATAAAATCATGATTACCAGAATTAAATTGTGTACTTCTGTGTTTCTTCCAGTCCTTAATTTTCAATGTTATTATTACATGGAAAAAATAATGAAAAATTCACAACTTCCTCAGAAGAAATGTAAGAGACAAGGTAGTATTATAAAAAGAATACCGTGCTGAGAAGGAGGAGAACCGTCAATCACCGTAACAGTTACCACCTCAACTGGCTTAAACCAAAAGGAACAGGAACAGGAATGCAGCCAGCCCCAGAAACGAATGAAGAGAAGGTTCAAAGCTATCAGAGACTCGGGTAGTGTTCTCTCTTTCAGCTTCTCTCCAGATCCGTGCTTTATGCTCTCCATCTACAAACCACCTTTCTCTGTCCCCAGACACAACAGCAGAACGTAACTGCCTTGAAGTCCCAAGTGTTTACCCTATGGCCGTGGGCATGTGAGGCTCCAACCCCTCTGTCCTGGGCCCAATTTCAAATTTCCAGGAAAGGAACACTCACTGGGCCACCTTGGGTCAGGTCCCCAAACCTGGTTCAATCCTCTGTGTCTCCTATGGGGAAGAAGAAGTTGGCGGCGAGTGGATGTGTGGGTTAAAGGACAGTTAAAGGCTTTGTGTGGGTCAGACACTCCAAACATTCCCATCACACAGTCCCAGCTTTGTACTTGTTTTTTTCATCATCAAAATAAGGTCTACCTTAGACTTTTGCTAGGATTCTAGAGCTTAGAAGAACTTAAGAGAATTAAAATTGAATTTAAGAGATTAGAGGGTAAGGAGCATTCACCACTGTTTTGGGAGTTCACATCAATAAGAAATACAAGCTAAAAATAAATTATACATTCGAGAAATAAAAACTGTCTTTTACAAATATGATGGTCTATGTGAAAAACCCAAGAGAAATGAAAAAAGCCATAGGGTCTTAGAGGGCTGAGATTCTGTCTTGGTTCAAGGCTGTGCCCAGATGTAGAGCGCATGCGCACGTTCACTGAACCACTGACCAAACTCAGAACTTCCCAAGTACTGTACTTTCAAATGGGTCACAGGCATGCTCAAGGCACTGTTGCCCTCAGGTTTGGGGGATGATACCTGCCATTAATGATAATTACCAGGAATAATGTCGTACTAATTGTATAGGATATTAAAAAGGTTGAGAAGCACTGAATAAATAACCAAAAGACTCTGGAACTAAGAGTTCTAGCAAGGTGGTTGGTTACCAAATAAATTTGTATAAGGCCAAGACGCATTTAATAAATGTTCAAACTCATTGGTAGTAGCAAAAAATCCAAGTTAAAACAAATAAAACTTAAGAAAAAGATTTTTCTTAAATGGTTTTACCCAGTCGTGGTGAGGGGAACATAGGAGGGCAGCAGTGGGCTATTGAGGCTTGGAATATATTCCAATATATTAAGTGAAAAACACAGGCTACACGACTGTATGTACTGAGATTATAAACTGGCAAGGCAACGAAGATTGAATTCAGCCCTTGGGTATGCTCTGTTTGAATCCCAGTGTGTTTATAAAAAATTGTAGCCCACATAAAAATTGGGAGATTTCATATTGAATCCGTATTTCCAGACTTCCAGCTTCTCTTGAAGAACTAGAAGGTATAGTAACACCAACATGCATCCTCCCAGGGCCACGAATGAGTAGGCTGACTGGCCGCAGGCTGCCCCATCTATGGACCATCTTCAGTGCCCAGGTCCCTAGCATGCCCTCATGTCTCCCAAACTGAGAAGCTCACATACCCAACCTGCTGAGAAATTTGAGCAGGCTGACCTCTCACAGCGTATGAACGGTCATTATCCCCGGATAGTGAGATTCTAGGTCCACTTTTTTCTTCCTTATCTATATTTTCAAAAGTTTCCTTCAATAAACACATATTGCTTTTGGAGTGAGAAAAACACATGTTATTTTTTAAATTACCAAATCACAACTGCAGTATCACTTCATCTAATGAGACTAAAACAACTAAAGATAACAGATAATGACTGTGGTTTAAAACTAATTGAACTAAGGAAGTAATGTAAGGTTACAATTACGGCAGTATTTCCCTCCCTTTGATACTAATTAAAACACCAGCTTGGACAGACAATAGCAGCATTTTACAGATTACATCTTCCTCAAAGTGAACAGCTCCTATAGACACTCATGAAACACCTATTTTAAGGATTCACTTCCCTATATTTAAAGTTTCTTTCACCAAGAAACATAAACAATCTTTATCAGAAATCTGTTAATCAATTGACTTAATGCTTAAAAAGTTAAATAATTCCTGATCTTTATTTTACATTGTTTGGTTTGGTTTGGTCAATATTAAGAGTAGTCTTACAAGAACTTCAAAAAGTTTCTACCACCAATCACCATTCATCTCACCCCATCTCTGAAACCTCAGAGTATCTTCATGGTAAAGAAAAACTACAAGGCTAGGTAGAAACGTCAACATCCACAGATGACAGAAAGTAGAGCCAATTCAACATTTCTCTCTTGCTCTCCTACAAGGCACCCCCACTCTCATGACATCCAGAGTGATGTTTTCAGGCAAAAGCAAATCATGGGACTCCCCTGCTTAAAACTTACCTTAGCTTCCTACTTCTACTGCTTGAATAAAATCCAAACCAGCCTGTCTCCTTTATTCCTCACCTGTCTCTCCAGTACTCACGGAACTTAGGTGACTCTGGTCGCTAGACAATCAGGTCCCTGAACACTAATCTACTCAACACGCCAACAAGCAAATGCTAAGCATCCAGGTCCTGGGGATAAAGGTCCTGGGGATAAAGCAGTGAGCAACACAGACAAAACTCCCTGCCCTCCTGAAGCTTACATTCTAGCAACCTCTCTACCACCTTCACTTGCTCCTCAATTTTTGTAATCAATTAAAGATTTTTAAAACAATTCTAGGGCGCCTGGGTGGCTTAGTTGGTTAAGCGACTGCCTTCGGCTCAGGTCATGATCCTGGAGTTCCGGGATCGAGTCCCGCATCGGGCTCCCTGCTCAGCGGGGGGGTCTGCTTCCCCCTCTGCCCTCTTCCCTCTCGTGCTCTCTGTCTCTCATTCTCTCTCTCTCAAATAAATAAATAAAAATCTTTAAAAAAAAAAAACAATTCTAATGACTGTGTTGAAGGTATCTGGAAATAAGCAGTACTACCTATAATAATTTTATTATCATTTACTGACTTTCTTTAATAGTAATTATTTATCATAAGCAAAGGAGAGAAGAGAAATAAAAGAGGGGACCTTTACTCAGTGAAACTTGGTATATACCAGGAAGGCCACTGATCGGTATTTTTAAAGCTTTCTCTCATACTCACTATACAGCTATACTAACCTGTTCTATGTCAGTGTCCAAAAGGTGAATATTTCAATTCTGCCAGAATGGAGCAGTTGAATTTAAATAATTCCAGAAACTGAAAGATTACTTGTTTTCAAAATCTATTATCTTAAGTTTACAGCAGAAATGGATTTTTATAAAACACTGGATCCACAATGAACAGACTCTTATTATTATAGATAATATACAGGAATGGTGCGTGTGTTTATACAACGGCTTACAATACAAAACACTGCCCTTGCTAGAACAATATAACTGCTCAGGAAATTTGCCTCAAAGAAAAATAATTAGCCCTACATACATGCATGCACACAAAGACAAAACAAATGGATCCCACAGCAACTTGTTTCCAATGCTTTTATCATAAGAATCAGTGTCCTTCTTGGGGCACCTGAGCGGCTCAGTTGGTTGAGCGTTTGATTCTTGGTTTCAGCTCTAGGTCATGGTCTCAGGGTCCTGAGATGGAGCCTACGTCGGGCTCCCCGCTCAGCATGGAGTCTGCTTGGGATTCTCTCTCCCTCTTCCTCTGCCCCTCCACCCATGCATGCACATGCAAGCGTGCCCTCTCTCTCGCTCTCCCTCAAATAAGTAAATAAAATCTTTAAAGAATCAGTGTCCTCCTTAACTAGGTTGGTTAAAGCATGGGACTAAAAGCCACTTGGCTGCATTCATTTCCATGAGCTGTATCCATGTCTCGCAAATCCTTACCACCAGTCACCAGGCAGACTTGCAGGCAAGATGCAAGGATGAACAAGACCATCACTGACAAAAAAACAAGGCAAAATGCCCATTAAAGCAAGAGGATCAGGGGCGCCTGGGTGGCTCAGTCGTTAAGCATCTGCCTTCGGCTCAGGTCATGGTCCCAGGGTCCTGGGATCCAGCCCCACATCCGGCTCCCTACTCAGCAGGAAGCCTGCTTCTACCCACTCCCCCTGCTTGTGTTGCCTCTCTTGCTGTCTCTCTCTGTCAAATAAAATCTGAAAAAAAAAAAAAAAAGCAGGAGGATCAAAAGCACTGCCCTCCTGTATTAAGGAGAGGACGTTTAATTTTAACCACCAAGGATAAAAAACAACAACAACAACTACTGACCAACTGCTATGACCTTGTTAATTTCACAGTCTTATTCAGCTGAATCCAAAACTCCATGACACCCTTCAGTTCAACTCCTGGCTCTACCACTCCACCAAGAGTGAAGGGTACTCAGTACACACACAACCTTGGTGGAGCCCCACACCATGCAACAGTGAGAATGGGTTTTAGCGACCAGCTTAAAACTGAGCTGTGACAGTCCTATCTCAGCAGAAGCAAACTCAGGCCAGAGAGCTTAAGCCCAAACAATGTCACCAATGCTCTCTCTGGGCAATAAGCTAGTAAGATAAGCAGCCGATTACTAATTCTACTAGAAAAAGGTCAAAAGAGCACTGATGAATTCAAATAGATTAACTGGTTTCAAATTCACCTTGTTAAGAGGGCAACAAAATGTTAATGATATTGTACCATCACATTTATTAATATAAGGTTTTGGGTTTTTTGTTTTTTTTTTTTTAACAATCTCCCAATGGATCCGTGACATCTCTCTCCAGTGAGGCCTTCACATTCCTGCAGTGAGCTTCCACAGGCCGCTTCAAATCTCCAAACTGGCCAATGTGGGAATGTTTGGACAGACTCCCAGCCGTCTCGCTCATCATACATCCACATGTAGTCCTTTCCAAGGCAAGGCCACACATTACAAGTGAGCCGCCTTTTCAAATTTCACTAGTCTTCTCTGGGACTCTAACCCTGCTTTTCATGCAGAGGCACTTTAGGAAAACCACCACACTGGAAAGGATAACAAGCTGCTTTGAGAGATGAATGCTAGACAGCAGACAAGGCTTATTTGTGAGCTAACTTACACAACTCACTTCTCAATGAGAGGGACTCAAATCTGTAAATTAATACACATCAGGGAACCTCTAGGTTACTCCAAAACTGAAATCAGGAATGTAAAAATGCCCTAATGCCTATAAATCGTGCCCAGGGAATGGGCAGTCCAGCCACATTGTAGCTGAAAATTTGGGCTCTGGAGGTACACAGCTAGCTGGGCAGCCACTTGCTGGTTAAGTTCCTTCACTGCTGGTACCTCAGTTTCCAAAGCATATTCACCTAAAAAAGGACAGTTTTATGAAGACTGAGTGAGTTAGTGTTTATCAAAGGGTGCAAAAGGACTTGCTACATGTTAGCTATCGCTATTATTGGTGTACGAATTTTGACTTTCCAGATCACACTCCTGAACACATCACATTAACATCCCTTTCTTCTTCCTAAAAATAATAATAATTCACTAGGTTTGTCACTGGTTAAGTCATTCCAAAAAAAGGAAGGAGGGAAGAAAACAGAAATCTCAGCCAGGACTGTAAGGATGTAAATTGCTACAACCTTTCTATTTTTTTTTTTTTTTAAAGATTTTATTTATTTACTTGAGAAAGTGAGAATGAGAGAGAGAGAGAGAGAGAGCATATGAGAGGGAGGAGGGTCAGAGGGAGAAGCAGACTCCCCGCTGAGCAGGAAGCCTGATGTGGGACTCGATCCCGGGACTCCAGGATCATGACCCGAGCCGAAGGCAGTCGCTTAACCAACTGAGCCACCCAGGCGCCCCGCTACAACCTTTCTAAATGGCAATATGTATCAAAAATCTTACACTTAGCATGAACTGTACTTTGATCCTGCAAATCCACTTCTAGAAACTTACCCTACAGAAATAAAAAAATCTCACAAGTATACACAGATGTGTACATAGGAAAATATTCACTGCAGAGTTATAACAGTGGGGGAAAAGGAAACAAACTAATGTCTGATAAAAATTAATTGGTTAAATTATCACAGACATAAAATGGAATCTTATTCAGTTATTAAACTATTATAACTGACAATATAGACATGGAAAGATTCATGGTAACATGTTAAGCCAAAAAAGAAGTTACAAAATAATCATGTATGGCAAGTCCCATATTTGTTGCCAAAAATTGTATATAAAAAGCCACATGCACATACAAAAGAGGGTTTGGAGAGATATGTACTGAAGTAGTGGATTTATGAGTATTTTATAGTTTTTACTTTTCTGTATTTCAATTTTTCTACCATAAAGATGCAATTCTTTAAAATACAAGGGATAGGGGCGCCTGGGTGGCTCAGTCGGTTGAGTGGCTGCCTTCGGCTCAGGTCATGATCCCGGGGTCCTGGGATCGAGCCCCGCGTCGGGCTCCCTGCTCAGTGGAGAGTCTGCTTCTCCCTCTCCCTCTGCCTGCTTCTCTGCTTACTTGTGCTCTCTCTCTCTCTGTCAAATAAATAAATAAAATCTTAAAAAAATAAAAAAATAAAAAATAAATAAAATACAAGGGATATGAACTGATAAGCAGTTTGGTTTTGAAATATACAATGAAACTAAAAGTGATGACAAGATTTATCTTTATTTAGAAAAAAACTTTTATTTACATAATACTTGATGGTCTATTAGATACGTTTAATGGTTAGTTATCCAATTAAAAATTATACATATTTAGGAGCGCCTGGGTGGCTCAGTCGTTAAGCATCTGCCTTCGGCTCAGGTCATGATCCCAGGGTCCTATGATCAAGTCCCGCATCAGGCTCCCTTCTCCGTGGGAAGCCTGGTTCTCCCTCTCCCACTCCCCCTGATTGTGTTCCCTCTCTCGCTGTCTCTCTCTCTCTGTCAAATAAATAAAAAAATCTTTAAAAAAAAATTAAACATATTTAGTATCAAGAAATAGAGACTTTGGGTGATGGATTTCTACCATCAAGTGCAGCAGTACAAGAATTAAATGGGTTAGTTTTTGAGTTTGATATATCTTTATATACCCCAATTCCTTATCATCATAATTACCATTTATTGAATGAACATATCTCAAAAACTTATGTAAGCACTTTGAAGTATTTAAACTTAACCTACTATTATTATTCCCATTCAGCTGGAAAAACTGAGACATTGAAATGTTAAGGGACTAGATCAAAGTCACAGACTGTGGGGTCAAACCCAATATCCTCTAGAAATTTTACTCTGTTACTACTGTTATTTATGGGGCCCTACATTGGATTCTGACAGAAAGGAATGAAGGTCATATTTTATTAGGATGAAAAATGAAACTGGAAAACATACCAATTTTCTGTATTTTTTTGTAAACCAATTTTTACAGCATTATCTGGGCTTATCAGAGCTTAAAAAATGGTATTTTGAGATCGTGATAACATAGTAATTTACCACTACACTGTGACTTAAATTTACATTTTGAGTCTCTAAGTAGTATTTTTTTTTTCTAAGCAGTATTTTGATAGGAGCCTTCTTTCCAGCTTAATCCCCTTGAGCAGGCTATGCTTGGGAAAGGTTCTCTCTTTTTCAGAGCCAACCAAACTTACAGAAATGACCGGGCATAGTGCATGTGGCTCCTAATTTATAAAATCAGTGACTAAGTAGTAAGATTGATCTTACAAGAAAAGGTTTTAAAATGTGGCCTCATTGCCATGTTACTCACTTAGAAATATTTAATGGAGTTCCTCCAGGCACTATTCTAGGCACTAGAGATAGAATGATGAGCCAAAATCTCTGCTCTTCTGAAACCTTTATTATAGGTGCATTATATATCTGAAGGTTATAGTCAGATTTTTATTAGCAGCCTAAGGTATAAAACTTGGTCTGTTACTTAAAATATCTGCTGTCCATTTCAGGAGATGGTCTGAGGAGATGCTCCGCGAGAAGGAGGCACAGCGCCCGTGGTCCTCTAACTTGACCATCCCAGGAGAAATTCCTAGGGAACTTGTTTAAAAAACCGATTCCAGGGCCCCACCTCCAGGAGTCTGATTCTGAGGTGAGGTGACAAAAACCCTCTATTTTTATTTATTTATTTTAAAGATTTTATTTATTTATTTGACAGAGAGAGAGACAGGAGAGAGGGAACACAATCAGGGGGAGTGAGACAGGGAGAAGCAGGCTTCCCACGGAGCAGGGAGCCCTATGCGGGGCTCGATCCCAGGACCCTGGGATCATGACCTGAGCTGAAGACAGACGCTTAACCGATTGAGCCCCCCAGGTGCCCCAAAAACCCTCTATTTTTAACATGAACCTCACTTAATGCTGATCTAAGTGATCTGAGGTCCAAACTTTGAGAAACCCACCAGTAAGTGGAGCCATTCAGAATAAAATGATTATTCAGAAGAGAATAGCTCTGTGGCAGTGGAATTTGAACTGAGTAACATAAACCCAACCCTCCTGTAATTAGCTCTGTATAATTCACAAATCTAGCAAATTTAAAAAGATGAGTAAGAATGGAGCAATTTACCAGCACCTCCTCCTTTACGTCTTATGGGAGATTTGAATTTGCCTCAATCTAGGCATTTGGTGAAAAGATGAACCTGAGTTCTACCAACAGAAGAGACAATCATTAAGAAAAAGGAAATTTCTAGTCAACTGCAAAAAAAAAAAAAAAATGCTAAGAGGGACAAACAGTTCACAGAACTAACTTGCTACCACTCATTTTATGCCCTATTTCACAATGCTTAGTATCTGAACAATCCACAGGGTTCCAAAGTACATCAAAAATTTGTTCATTTCCTCTCCTACTCAGGCAGAATAATAATAATAGAGTATTGTGAAGGTGCCATGTGCCTCAGCAATTTCAACAGATACATTCTTAGATAAAGAAATACCATTTAAAAAAAAATCTATCAGAAATGCTCCTTAGTGGAGCTACTTCAATTAGTTTTAAATAGTTTTAATGCCACCACTAAATTAGTATCCCTCATTTCCAATTTAGATTAGTTAAAAGTTCCTAGGTTCTTTACCAACCTCCTACAGAAAAAATTCCCTTCCATATTATAATTCTGTGCATTTTTAGTTATAATAAGCAAACACCCACCAGTACAATATAACTGTGTCATGTAAACTAGAAAAAAAATTTTAAGGAAAAACATAGCATTTTGTTCTCAGAGATAGGTAGAAATCCTAACTTTAAGGGAGGGTTTTAAGTTTCTGCACCTTAAATCATCTAAAAATTAAGGTATCCAACAAACACATCCCTCCCATTTTAGAGGTTAAGAGTAGCACTTCACAAACCAGCTGGCCTGCTGGTCCTGGCCCCAGTTCCTAACCTCAGATCCTGTCCACTACCTAATCCATGAGATCTCTGAACCTGTTCTTCATGCGTTCAAAGGGATTAGTAACATTGCCTCTCCGTTAACGGAATTGAGGTTTTCCAGATGCATCTGTCTGTATGATATGTTTTTATTATCTGTTCTTCTTATTGTACTTGCTTATATTATTTGTACGTTTGACCACGGAAATAGCAAGAGTAGGATCCAGGAGATAAGCACAAAGAAACACATCTGTCCGGAGTGCGCATATATTTAAAATTTCAGGCTGGTGCTGCTTCCAGAATAGCACTGATGATGACAAAGTTCTAAAGGAAACTTTCGTATTAAGAGGCTATCAAAAATCTCCACAGCCGCCCACTCAACAGAAAAAGACGCTAATTTATTTCTTCAAAAGCAAAGCCTTCTTTAGTCTGAATCACAACAAAAGATGCCCATAGGAAGTGTTATCTGCGAAGTTGTTTTCTAATCCAAAGGAAAACAGAAGTAAAGGAAGGTGCAACCCATTCCTCGTCAGTTTCCCTTTCCTGGGGATTCTGATTACATTTCCTCATTGAAGCAAGAAGAGACCGCAATTGTGCGCTGGGTCCACACCATAAGACCGCGTCTGTGCGTAAAAAGGGAAGGAGAAGCGGCAGACCCCGGGGACGCGCTCCCACCTAAAGGAAAGCCGCTTTCTGTTAAATACCATCAGAGTCAGCCCCGGCGGGACGAAACGGCATTGACTGCCCTTCACTGACAGGGATTTTGCAGGCACACGACAGAGAAAAAGAGATGAGCCGGGGACTCGAGGCCCGAGGGAGAGGCGGGCGGCGCGATACCGCTCCCCGCGAGCTCCGGATCCCCGAGAGGCTGGCGGGGAGGCGAGGCTTGGCCAGCCCGCCACGCTCAGGCGGCCGAGGGCAGCGAGGTCAGCCCTGGAAGGGCCGACCGCCCCTACGCCCCCTGGGGAGGGAGGGACCCCACTCGGCCAGCCAGGGCTGCGGACGCCCATTCAGCCCGAAGCCCGTCCAGCGGCCGCCACCCCCTGGGCCGGCCGCGGCGTCCCGGCCTCCCGACGCGGATCAGTCGGTCAAGCGGCCGCCCCGCTGCCACCCCCGGGAGGATGGGGAAAGCCGAGGCGCAGGGGTGGCCGGTGCCGCGCCTCCCGGGCGCGCGGCAAAGGCTGAAGGGCGGCCCGAGGGACGCGCGATGGCCCGGGGGACGGGCGCCCCGGGCGGCCATCGCGCCGACCCCCGCGCCGACCCCCGCCCCCCGCCGCCTCCCCGTCCTTGCCGCCGCCGTCCAGCCCGCCCCTCACCTCATCTCCAGGCGGGTCCGCGCTGCCGCCCCAGGGACAAATCAGTGCAGCTCACTCGCCGCGGGGAGGGACGCAGGAGCCGCAGCCCCGCACACCATCCCCGCCCGCCTGCCCGCCTGCCCGTGCGTCCCGGAGCCCGCTCGGGATTCTCCCTCGCGAGCCGCCGTACTACGGAGCAACCAAGCTGCGCTCCCTCCCCTCTCCTCCGCTCTTCTCTACCTCCTTCGCTCCCTCCCTCGCTCCCTCGCTCCCACCTATCTCCTCTTCTCCCTCCTCTGCCTCTCCCGCCCTCATCCACCCCCTCCATCTCCGCCCACAGATGGGTGGGAACCAACTGTCGGCCAATCGGAAGAAGAGGCCCGCACCCCCTCACCGCCCCCTACCGCTACGCCCGCCCACCGCAGGAACGAGGGAGGGGGCAATTAAAAAAATGGAAAAGGACGGAGTGACAGCCAAATTAACCAATCAGCAAGCGCAAAGGGGGTGGGACTAGGACGGACTTTTCTCCCCACCCCCTTCCCAGAAGGCGTAACCAAAAGCTTCTGGTCTGAGATTTCCCTAACAGGGCTTATGGAGATTTTGTTCCATGGTTTTGGTGCATCTGTCCGTTGTCGTGCGAGGCACTAATTAGGATGCACTCAGCTACATTAGTTACAAAAGGTTTTAAAGGAGAGAACAACGTAGAGGCGAAAAAGACGCGGGTTACAGTCTAGGGACGGCGGTAGGGCAAACGGTTGGAATGAGGAAGGGTGTGGTCTTTAATGGAAATTTGCATAAAACGGAACCTATCCGGGAGACTACAATTTCGCCCATTTATTGGTAGCCCCTGGCGCGACGCTTCTCCTCCAGGCGGTGCATTCCGGGAGATGTAGTTCCGAGTTCGGTTGCTATGGCGTTCTCCACAGCCTCCGGTCCAGGAGTGACGAGCAGCCTGACCAATGGGAGCAGCGCTTGGGCCAGCGGGGGCGGGCCCTCTGCAAAAGGACTCCAAGGTGGCGGTGGGGAAGACGCAGGCCGTTGGGGCGGCTCGGAGGCAGGTGAGCTCCCAGACCCGGGTTCTCTGTCTTGGGAAGCGGGGCTTTGGGCTTTGGGCGCCTCGCGGAACCGTGCAACCCTAGGGTGAATGGTGGTTGGTGTTGCACCCCAACCCCAGACCCCCTCAGGCCCGGGCCTAGCTTAGCTGAGGGGCGGCAAGGACTTGACTGACGATTTCCTGGTCCTTACAGGTTTTGATTGTAGGTTTTAGCTCAGTTTGCATCTCCCTCTACATTTATAGAACCAAAAGTCGAAGTTCCCTCCACTGAATCTCCCAGGTTGGATTTTTGTCCCCAGCTTTTGTTGTTGTTCCTATAATCTGAGTTTCTTTTCTTCCGTACTCCTCTGCCACCGCTTTTCCCCCCCTTCACTTTCCTTTTTCGGTGAACAATTACCTAAAGCAAGGGTATTCTCATTTACATGATTATACGGCCAGGTTTGCCCTCTTAAGATAAACAGCGAGAAACTCTGGAGCTATGCGTGACAATCACCTCAGAATCATGTTGAAGTGCAGATGCTGAATTTGTAGGGCTGGGCGGAGCCCGAGACTCTGCATTTCTCACAACCTCCCGGTGACTGCTAGTCCACGTTCTGAGTAGCAGGGTGTTCTACATCAGCTCTGCTCAATACAAATACAATGCGGGGCACTTAATTTTAAGTTTTCTGGTAGCCACATTAAAAAACATGAAAAGAGGCGCGCCTGGGTGGCTCAGTCGTTAAGCGTCTGCCTTCGGCTCAGGTCATGATCCCAGGGTCCTGGGATCGAGCCCCGCATCGGGCTCCCTGCTCCACGGGAAGCCTGCTTCTCCCTCTCCCACTCCCCCTGCTTGTGTTCCCTCTCTCGCTGTGTCTCTCACTGTCAAATAAATAAATAAAATCTTAAAAAAAAAAAAAAAAAAAGAAAAGAAACACGGGAAATAAATTTTCACAATGTTTCGTTTAACCCAATATATCCAAAATTTATCATTTCAACCCATAATCAAATACTTTAAAATTGAAATATTATAAATTCGTGTATTTATTAGTTTTTTTTTTTTTTTTTAAAGTAAGCTCTACACCCAACATGGAGCTTGAACTCACAATCCCGAGATCAAGAATCAACTGCTCTACAGACTGAGCCAGCTAGGCGCCCCAGTTCTTTTTTTTTTTCTTATAGCGTCTTTGAAATCGAGTGTGTGTTTTACCTTGACAACACGTCTCAGTTATATCTAGACCCAGTTCAAATGTTCCTTAGCCACCTGTGGACTAGTCGCTGCTGTTATTGGCCAGTGCAGGTCCAGATGATCTCGGTGCCCCCTGCAGAAATTAAAAGGTGTTAAAGCTCGAACAGTTGCATGTGATCAAACCCTTTGCTGCTCTGTGAGATGGGCCTGGGAATTAGTTTAGAGAGGTTCTCTGCCCAGTTGGCGGAAATAATAGCAAAAATATCCAACACTTACTGAACGGTTATTTTGTGCTGGGTACTTGTACTGAGTGCTTTGCTTGTATTGCTTCATCTTTACAACAACCCTTGGAGGTAACTACTATTATATTTTGTAGATATGGAATCTAAGGTCTAGAAGGTTAAAATTTAGTAGCCTAAAGCCATACAGCCGGTAAGTAAGAGAACCAGGATTCAAACTCAGGTCAGTTTTGACTTCTAAATCCTGTCAACCACTGCAGTTGTATGATTATTATTTTTTAATCAATAATTTCACTTCATTGATGCCTCTGCTCCAGTTTATGGCAGATGAAATGTTCTGACTTGAAACAGAGAGGGTTTCCTCAAGGTCAATTTGCCTATCAGTTGGAGTGACATATTTTGGTAGTATTATAAATATTCCATGCTATATATATATATTTTAAAATAAGCTCTAGCCCTAGATAGGGCGTGAATTCAGGACCCCAAGATCAAGAGTCTCGTGCTCTAGGGGCACCTGGGGGGCTCAGCTGGTTGAGTGTCCGACTCTTGATTTTGGCTCTTGATTTTGGCTCGGGTTGTGGT
Source organism: Leptonychotes weddellii (assembly GCF_054177405.1). Classification (NCBI taxonomy): domain Eukaryota; kingdom Metazoa; phylum Chordata; class Mammalia; order Carnivora; family Phocidae; genus Leptonychotes; species Leptonychotes weddellii. Next base: position 183,138,867 of record NC_138369.1, on the reverse strand, counting down.
CTCAGAAGGGTGGGATGGAGCCTCGCGTTGGGCTCTGCGCTCAGCAGAGTCAGCTTGTCCCTCTCCCCCTGCTCCTGCTCTCTATCTAGATCTAAAATAAGTAAATAAAGTCTTAAAAAAAAAAAAATTGCATGCTCTACTGACTGAGCCATCTCTATGCTATATTATAAATCTTTCTTTTTAAAAAAAATTTTTTTTAATTTATTTGAGAGAGAGAGCAAGCACACAGGTAGAAGCAGAAGAAGAGGGACAAGCGGACTCTGCACTGAGCTCGGAGCCCAACTTGGGGCTCCATCTCACGACCCCAAGATCATGACCTGAGCTGAAACCAAGAGTTGGAGGCTTAACCGACTGAGCCACCCACGTGCTGTATTATAAATAATAAAAGATATTAATTCCCCAGTACTATATCCTGGGCAGTAATGTGTCTTGATGCATTTGTGTACCTCCCTGAAGAAAGAGGAATAGGAAAGCTTGGAAATTCTTAAAGTATTTCACTGTGGAGTTACAGTGTTTTTTTGGTTTTGTTTGTGGTTACATCTTTTTATTATTACTACTATTCTTAAAAATAATACTTGCTCCTGTGAACTTTACATTGAATATTTCAAAGACAACATTATGATGTTTCTAGGCCCACTGAATGGTACTATGCTGAGCTAAGATGAGTTTTATGATTAGAAGAGCAAAAATACACATATCTACACATGCTAAAATATGATATTTTGCAAAATATTTACATTGTAAGAAATACATTTCTATTTTCTATTTCTACATTGTAAGAAATACACATCTTGTGAATTATTTTCTCTTCATTGTGGATTGACTAGTAAATATTTAATCAAAATTACAAATCCTTTTTTGCTTCTGGAGCAAGAAATGGTTTCTTAAGATCCTATAGTGGATTGGAAAATTAAATAAGCATTTACAAACTGCAATAATGTTAGTTAAAAAATGATTGTTAAATCAGCTGGAGAAGGGAGAGTGTGGTAGAGATTTAGAAAGGATTCCTCAAATTGCTTATTTCCCTCATCACCACCTGCATTGTCCCAGTGTTAAGCTAGCATAAAGGGGAAAAGGTCATTCATCACATCACACCATTGCATAATCAGAAGAGGCTGTAGCTTTAATATGGTCATCATATCCCCCATCCTCTCAAACTGATGCTTGAATTGCGTTTATGAAGCCATTGTAAATGTGTATCCAGCCTCTGTTTAAATCAGGCTCCATGCTCACCGAGTGTTTCTCCCTCTCCCTCCCCCTGATCATGCTTTCTTTCACTGTCTTTCTCTCTCAAATAAATAAATAAAATCTTTAAAAAAAAAAAAAAGAAGAAGAAGAAGAAGAAGCAGAGGAAGCTTATCTAGTTAGGACTACCATTCTCCACAACCCGCAACATAATGACATTTGAACCAAACCTCCAGCTAGTTACTTTGATTATGCTAACCAAATTTTTTAACCAAATAATTGAGCATGTGGTTTGACATATTTCTTTATCTGATATGTGGATATGTATGAAAATTCTCACAGATTAAGAACATTGCTAAAACTTAATATATTAAGTCACTTCTTCAGTATAACAAGAGTTACCCCTCACAGTCCAGCTGGCTAGTATAATAATGTTGTGCACCAATCCTGGCATGATGATGAATATATGGGACCACATTTTAGTGCTGACTTCATGTTTTTTTCTGTAGCCTACTGCTTGACAATATATCCTTGATTTCCTTAAAAAGAGGGTGGGTTAGAACTATTATAACTGAATCCTGACCCCATGTGGCCACAGTATTGCAAAGTTGGCATTGGGGACTAATAGAAATGTGAGCATATAAGAGTTTGGACTTTCAGGAATTAAGTTTTCCATAGATGGATTGGGTGAGGGGAGGAAATGAAGCCACTCAGCAGTGTGTGGCCATAGCTGAGGCCTGAGGCATGGCAATATTAGCACATCGCTTGTGCTAACACCCTTCAAAACCAAAAGTAAACAGGTGAGCCAGGACATCATAAAGAAAAAGGAAACTTGGGTCAATAACTTAATACAGAGGAAGGAATGATGATAGGCTCTAAAATATCCTTGATGACTGAAGAGTAGTACCACAAAATCTTGTTTTGGGAAAAGGTGAATCCAGTTTTGTTTTCTGTGTTTTGTTTTGTTTTGTTAAGATTTTATTTATTGTGTACCTGGGGGCTCAGTCAGTTAAGCATCTGCCTTTGGTTCAGGTCATGATCCTAGGGTCCTGGGATCAAGTCCCATGTCAGGTTCCCAGCTCAGTGGGGAGCCTGCTTCTCCCTCTGCCCCTCCTCCCTGCTCAGGCTCTCTCTCCCTTTCAAATAAATAAAAATCTTGAAAAAAAAAAAAAAGATTTCATTTATTTTTAGAGGGAGAGAGAGAGTGGGGGAGGAGCAGAGGGAGAGGGACAAGCAGACTCTGCAGAGTGCAGAGCTGGATGCAGGGCTCTATCCCACAACCCCAGATAATGACCTGAACTGAAACCAAGAGTTGGTTGCCTGAGTACCTAAGTGCCCCAAGATGACTCCAGTTTTATGTCTGTTGAATTTGAGGTAGATCTGATACTCTCAGAACACTTTTGGTCTGGAAGTGTAGATAAGGAATAATCTGTAGAGGTTTTATTTACAATTATTAATAGATGAGAGATTAAGTAGCAGAAGAGCAAATGGCATTTACATTGCTGTTATAACGAAAATGAAACCATTCAAAGTTTCTTCGCATTGGTTTTTTAGAAATCCCTTTAAAGATCAGTATTTTTATTAACTGCTTTCTTGAAGCGTTATACTCAAGTGTTTCTTCTTTGCACCAAAAATTATTTAAAACAGGTGTCTGGGTGCCTAGGTGGCTCAGTCACTTAAGCTTCTGCCTTTGGCTCAGGTCATGATCCCAGGGTCCTGGGATGGAGCCCTGCATGGGGCTCCCTGCTCAGCCGGGAGTCCACTTCACCCTCTGTCCCTCCCCACCATTCATGCACTCGCTCTCTCTCTTTCTCAAATAAATAAATAAATCTCAAAAAAAAAAAAAAGTGTCTTTTAATATTTTTTTTTAAGATTTTATTTTTAAGTAATCTCTACACCCAGCATAGGGCTTGAACTCACAATCCGAGATCAGGAGTCGCATGCTCCACTGACTTAGCCAGCCAGGCACCCCTAAATTAGGTGTCTTGATACTGTTTCTCCAGATTTTTTAATAGGTCTAATGTGTGACCATTGTAAAAATTTAAAGTATTAAAGACATAATTCTCAAGTTGTGGACTTCTGTCAAATATATTTAAAATCTGATGTACTTGAAAAAAATATAAAATCTCTTCTTTTTATAGGGCATATTAGCCTTCATTTTTTTTTTTTTTTAAGATTTTATTTATTTATTTGACAGAGAGAGACACAGCAAGAGAGGGGATACAAGCAGGGGGAGTGGGAGAGGGAGAAGCAGGCTTCCCGCTGAGCAAGGAGCCCAACGCGGGGCTCAATCCCAGGACCCTGGAATCATGACCTGAGCTGAAGGCAGAGGCTTAATGACTGAGCCACCCAGGCACCCCTAGCCTTCGTTTTTAAACAGGTTTATTTTCTTTTTTGAAAAAATTTATTTATTTGACAGAGAGACAGCGAGAGAGGGAACATAAGCAGGGCGAGTGGGAGAGGGAGAAGCAGGCTTCCCACTGAGCAGGGAGCCGGATGCGGGGCTTGATGCAGGCCTCGATCCCAGGACCCCGGGATCATGACCTGGGCCAAAGGCAGACGCTCAACCAACTGAGCCACCCAGGTACCCCTAAACAGGTTTATTTTCATTTAAAAGTTTTATGTAGCACTTTTCACAAAGTTTACAGTGAACATATAATTTTGAAGTTTTACATGACATTCATTCTTGGAAATGTCATGGTAAGTATTATATATCTTAATTTATATTTTTATTTTATAAAATATTAAATATTAAGCTATTTGGGACACTGGATGACTCAGACAGTTAAGCGTCTTGATTTCAGCTCAGATCATGATCTCAGGGTTGTGGGATCGAGCCCGGTGTTTCTGCTAAAGATTCTCCCTCTCTCTCTCTCTCTCTCTGCCCCTCCCCCTCCGTCTCTCTCCCTCTGTTAAAAAAAAAAAAAAGATACTCGGCTATTTTATTTTGTGTGTGCAAATATCTTTACATTCAATAAAAATTTTATTAAATAGTGGACTAAATGTTTCATTTAATCTAGACCAGTGCCTAAGAAACTGTACTATCCATTCTACCATTTTCTTAGTGTTAAGAACTCAGTATTCCTTTTGGTGGTCTGCAAAAGAAGTAAATAACATTTCCTCAATTTTCTTCTGGCCACTTTTCTGAAAAAACTTTTCTTTCTTCACTTTGTAACTTTGAGGATATTTTTGTTCCCACATGGTTTTTTGTTTTGTTTTGTTTGTTTTTTTAAAGGTTTTATTTATTTATTTGACAGAGAGAGAGAGCGAGAGAGGGAACACAAGCAGGGGGAGTGGGAGAGGGAGAAGCAGGCTTCCCGCTGAGCAAGGAGCCCAATGTGGGGCTTGATTCCAGGACCCTGGGATCATGACCTGACCCGAAGGCAGACGCCTAATGACTGAGTCACCCACATGGGGTTTTTTTGGACCAACTAAACTACTTTTTTTTCGGGGCGCCTGGGTGGCTCAGTTGGTTAAGCGACTGCCTTCGGCTCAGGTCATGATCCTGGAGTCCCTGGATCGAGTCCCGCATCGGGCTCCCTGCTCTGCAGGGAGTCTGCTCCTCCCTCTGACCCTCCCCCCTCTCATGTGGTCTCTGTCTCTCTCATTCTCTCTGTCTCAAATAAATAAATAAAATCTTTGGGAAAAAAATAAATAAATAAAATAAACTACTTTTTTTTCTACTAATCAGGCCAGTTTTAACTTCATTTGGAAGAACCATTTAGGACAATCTGACTAAAAATGTTGACATTATTATGTATATAATATTTGCTTTAGGGGACACTGGGGATACAAACAAGCACTTATCCTCCAGAATCTTTGAAATTGGGGTACATGCAGTATGACGCCCATCTGACTGCTGATCTGGGAAACAGGCCATATGTTTTTTTGTTTTTTTTTTAAAGATTTTATTTATTTATTTGACACAGAGAGAGAGACAGCGAGAGAGGGAACACAAGCAGGGGGAGTGGGAGAGGGAGAAGCAGGCTTCCCTCGGAGCAGGGAGCCTGACGCGGGGCTCGATCCCAGGACCCTGGGATCATGACCTGAGCTGAAGGCAGACACTTAATGACTGAGCCACCCAGGTGCCCCCAGGCCATATGTTTTAAGAAGCATTGCACAGGGTTGCCTGGCTGGCTCAGTCAGAGGAGCATGCGACTCTTGATCTCCAGGTTGTGAGTTCGAGCCCCATGTTCAGTATAGAAATTACTAAAAAAAGTAAATAATCTTTTTAAAAAAAATGCAATGGGCAGAGAAGACAGTGGCTTCTGGAATTACAACAGGAGCTGCTTTGAAATCAAGGTGTTGATGCAATTGTTTCATTTCTCAAAAAGGAACTACTAGTAGCTCCAGACTGAGTAGGAGCAGTGATTTCTTTATTTAATAATAATAGATATTGATTCGTCCAAGTAATAGCATGGGAAAACCTGCTAGTTAGTAAGTGAGTAAAGCACGGTTTTGTTTGTTGGTATGTAACGAAATCTGGAAGTATGGAACAGATAGGGTAGATTGAGTGTCACTGGGGGTGATTTCAGAGAAGGAGTAGGACTTGAGTTGTATTCACTTGACAGAATCTGTAGAGTAAGTTTGGCACAGTCTCAGAGAACAAGCGATGCCTGGAAGTCCTGAGAGAGGGATGACCAGATGGTGTAAGGTCACACTGACTAGCTCAGAAAGAGAATGTGTGTTAGGAAAACAGGGGAGTAAAGTAGATTAGAGACAGTGAGTATGCATTTTAGACAGCCTTGAAAGACAGGCAGAAGAGGCTGGATTTAAAGTTGTAGGGATGGGGCGCCTGGGTGGCTCAGTCGTTAAGCGTCTGCCTTCAGCTCAGGTCATGATCCTGGGATTGAGCCCCACATCGGCTCCCCGCTCAGTGGAGTCTGCCTCTCCCTCTCTCTCTCTCTGCCCCTCACCCCGCTCGAGTCTGCTTCTCCCTCTGCTCCTTACCCTGCTTGTGCTCTCTCTCAAATAAAGAAAATCTTTAGAAAAAAATAAAAATAAAGTAGGGGGGGCGACAGGCTCACTCAAGTTGGTAGAGTGTGATTTTTGATCTCGGAGTTGTGAGTTCAAGCCCCACACTGGGTGTGGAGATTACTTAGAAAAATAAAATAAAATCTTTAAAAAATTATAGGGACTACATAGCTACTCTGTCTATGCTTAGTCTTTCCCCTCTCCCCTGCCACCACAGCCAACACACTGACATACACACACCTGCAACCAACGGTTAGAATTAACTTAACATCTGACCTACCTCTACCTCTGAAGGAAAGAATATACCATATGTTAATTAATTGAATTTAAATAAAATAAAATTTTTTTTTAAATGTTCTTAATAAGATAGTTTGTAAAAGACCCAAAATGGAAACAATCAAATATCTGTCTGGAGTGGAATAGATAAATAATAATTTAATCACCCAATAGCATAACAAGGGTAATGAATGAACCACAATACAGGAAACAGCATAGATGATGCTCACAGATGTGATATTGAGAGAAAGAAACCAGACATGATGGAGTATGATTTCACTTCTATAAAGTCAAAAACGTACAAAACTAATCTGTGCTGTTAAAACTTGGAATGTTGAGTATCTCTCAGAGGGGAAGGTGGTGACTAGAAAGGGAACGAGGAAGCTTCTGGAGTTCTAGTGATGCCGTGTTTCTTTGCTGTGACATGGCCATATTCACTTTGCAAGATTCAGTAAGCAGTACATTTAGGATCCGTGAACTTGGCTGTGTGTATCTTATACTTTTAAAAAATAGTCTTGCCATAGAATTATAGTTGACCCCTGAACAAATCTGAGATTAGGAGAACCAACCTTCCAAGTGGTTGAAAACCTGCATGTAACTTTTGACTCCCCCAAAACTTAACTCCTAATATAGCCTACAGTTGACTGAAAGCCTTACTGGTAACAGTCAACATATATTTTCTATGTTATATGTATTATATTCTGTACTCTTACCATAAAGTAAGCTACTGAAAAGAAAAAAAAATTTTTTTAAGATTTTATTTATTTATTTGACAGAGAGAGACACAACGAGAGAGGGAGCACAAGCAGGGTGAGTGGGAGAGGGAGAAGCGGGCCTCCCGCGGAGCAGGAAGCCCGATGTGGGGCTCCATCCCAGGACCCTGGGATCATGACCTGAGCCCAAGGCAGACGCTTAACGACTGAGCCACCCAGGCGCCCCATGAAAAGAAAATTTTAACAGAATCATAAGGAAGAGAAAATACATTTACAGTACTGTACTATAAAAAATAAAAATCCATGTATAAGTGGACCTGTGCAGATCAAGCTCATGTTGTTCAAGAGTCAGCTATATTATGAAAATTAAACAATTGTGGAATCCTTAGAGATGCTCTTGATTTCCGCTCAGGTCCTGATCTCAGAGTCTTGATCTCAGGGTCATGAGGTCCAGGCCCTGTAGGGCTCTGTGCTCAGCAGGGCGTCTGCTTGAGATCCTCTTCCTCTGCCCCCCCCCCACCCGCTTGAGAGTGTGTGCATCCCTGCGTGTTCACTCACTCTCTCTCCCTCCCAAATAAATAAATCTTAAAAAAAAAAAAAAAGGCCTTGAAAGCCTTTAAATGCCACCTTTGGTAATGCAAATTGAGATCTGTGGCCCTCGTAAAAGTTTTTTTAAGTACATCTAATAATTTTTATTGAAGAGCAAAGTGAAATTAAGCACCAGCTCACCTTGGTGTGGAAGGTTGAACTGTCAGCCCATTCTTAGTAAAACATGTACTCAGAGATTATTGCATATTCTCTTGTTTGACCACTTTCAAGAGTTATTATCTAAATTTTTTGTTTGGAAACTACATTTATAGTTGTCATTTTATCCTTTGCCAGCATTATTTTTCAAGTTTTGCTTTCATTTTAGTCTGGAAGAACATTTTGTTTCATGTTTATATATATATATGTATGAATTTTTTTTAGGTGACTATGAAAGGCTTATATTTTCAAAAGAGTTCTACAAATGAAGAAATAACATTTGTATTTCAAGAAAGGGTAAGAAAAATGGTTTAATTATTAAATGAAAAAGGTAGTTTATTTTCTATATATAATAGAACCAGTTTTAAATGACCTTTTATAAGTTATTTTGAGTGGAACCGAGTAAAAAATTACTTAAACGAAACTTACAAACTCCTTTAATCTTATGTGAAAATGGTGCTCCATATTATAGTATAACTGTATTTTTTAAAGAGTTGCTTCAGAAGAGTTTTTAGTTCCTCAGGGTGGTGGTATAAAGCATATTAGGAAAACAGAACAACCTTGATAGTCTTATAAGTTGCAAAATTAACCCAACATATTCAGAATACCACAATAAAGTGACTATTCAGATTGTAGCCATTTTTCAGAAAATATTTCTCCCATGTTGTAAAATAAAAGCAGTAGAAAGGCATTGTTTTCCATACTAAATTCTGAGCTTTGCAAAATTACCTCATTTGCTAAACTCTAAATTGTCTCTTGTTTTTGCCCACTGTAAAACAGGTAGTAGAATTTTCATATACTGGTGATTGTTTGAAAGGTTTGTAGCAAGCCAAAATCATTCTACTGTCAACTTAGGGCCCAAAACTACGTGCTTTATTTATTTCATGGTAGTAATAAGGATTTCTGGATCATGAACACAATCCAATTTTTCTGTTATCTTTTACTAACTCCAAAATTAGTTAGGTCAGGAATCAAAATCTTAGACAGCTTGTCTTCTACCATTGAGTCAGGATGAAGGTCTCAGGTTTAATTGGCTCTTGGGAAGAATCATTTACAGGTTCATACAATCATGAGTAAAATCTACACATTTATCGATAATATTGAAGATCTTCATAATATCACCAAATAACTATCATATCTGAAACTTAAAAAGAGATACTCCCAGAGTAGTGTATTCAAGTCAAATAAAACAGTGATCTCTTTGATAGGTTGTAGGAGGGGCTACAAAAGTAGCTATTCTTACCCAGCTTTTGATCTCATTTTTGGGCATATCACGAGTTGAGGGGAATATTTTAATTATTGGTACCAGGATATGGTTATTTGGCAGAAGTGATAATATATTTCATATATAATACAGGTGGGTGACATTGAGTGCCTGACTGTGAATGATTCTTTGCCTTTGAAGTATATCTAGCTGTGGAATAGTGGGATAATTAAGATCCTTTAAGTTTGTATTTTGACCCCAAAATCCCTTGGGGCATGCTGAAATGTCTAAGACAGATGTTAAATAAGGTAAGTTAAATAAAAGATACACAAGTAACACCAAGCAACTTCATTTATAGCATTAAGAAAATTCCAAAATCAGTGAAGGCTATATGTCATGCGTATAAGGATATCCCTGTATGTGTGAAGATTTGATGCTTTGAGATTAGATTGAAATAAAGTACAGTATTTGTTGCTCTCCTTTTTACCCTAAAAATTTACTACCTACACATATATCCATGTTGGTATCTATACATTTTTAAAATAACTATGGCTTTTTAAACATTTTACCCCAAAATTCCCCTTCTATTGTTTTTATTATATACTATGCGATAATTACTTATGGCTTTTTCAGTTAAGTTAGCTATAAGATTTGGGGTCTGTTTAATTTTGTTCAATTATGTATGACATTTTTCATAACAGAAAGGTATGTTCTCAAAGGAATGTGTTATTTGGTTCTAGGAAAATCTTCCTGTTATAGAGGATTACTATGTGAAAGTTCAAGTTAAAGCTTGTGCTCTGAGCCAGATAAATACAAAGGTATGATGCTTTTATTTTGACCAAAAGTCAAATGAGAGTTTCCTGGTATATTTAGTGTACAAATATATAATGATAACTGACTTCTGAGTGCCAAAAAGTTAATACCCTTAGAAGACTAAAACAGCTAGGGAAAAAATGTAATGTCAATTTGTGTGTTTCTGTATTAAATTATTATCTAACTAAAGTCAGACATTTTATATTATTATAGGAAAATATTTTATAAACTCCTTTACATTGTGAAAGGGTGAGAATTTATAATTCCTAAGGCCTATTAGGGAAGAAATTACTTTTTTTTTTAAGATTTTATTTATTTATTTGAGAGAGAGAGACAGAGAGCACAAGCAGGGAAGGGACAGAAGGAGAGGGAGAAGCAGATTCCCCACTAAGCAGGGAGCCTGACATGGGGCTCAATCCCAGGCCCTGGGATCATGACCTGAGCCAAAGGCAGACGCTTAACCAACTGAGCCACCCAGGCGCCCCAAGGAAGAAATTACTTTTATAAATATAGTAAAAATAAAACTACAAATCTGATCAGTGATTTATTAACTACTCTGTAGCTATTTCTAGTCTTTAGAAAGGGTTCATATTCTTCTTGTCATGTCTCTTTTTCTTTCTCTTGCTCATACTTACACATCCCCAACCTCATACCACCCCAAAGTAATCATCCTTTATTGACAGGAAGTCTTCAAATAGTAAATGAAGTGTGGTTAAATGTGCCATGATAAATAAAGCAGGTCCACTTACTCAGTTTTGTAAAGATTAATACTATAGTTTTATTGGACCCTTAACTTACTGGATTATAATGCCATCATAATTTCTAGGAATCTAAAAGTTTTCTGCAATAGTCACATTTAGGAAAATTACAGAACGAGGTCAGAGGTTTCCACTGAACGACATGAGCATGACTTGCAAAGCAAATTAGTCAGATGCCTAGAAATCCTTTCACCAAAAGTGCTAGTACTTACTACTCCTTGTCTGCCAGGTTCTATGTTCAGACCATCCAAGTGTTCTTTCTAAAACTATGAAAAATTCATTGAAATCTCCAGTCTCGGAAAATTATCTCCATGTCTACAGAAAGAAATAGTAAATTAGAGTAAAATCAATTTAATGAAATATTGCCCACCAACATAGTAATGTAACAAAATCCTGTGGTGGGTGAAGGACCCAGGATGCAATTGTTTTGTTGTTGGTTTTTTTTTAAGATTTTATTTATTTATTTGACAGAGAGCAAGAGAGCACAAGCAGGGGGAGGAGCAGGGAGAGGGGGAAGCAGGCTCCCCACTGAGCAGAGAGCCCGATATGGGGCTGATCCCAGGACCCTGAGATCATGAACGACAGGATGCAGTTGTGACATGATTAAAGCTCTGTGAAAGTCTGCATGAAAGAAATATTGTAGAACACCCAGTATTTCTATAAGCATGTCATAGGAACATCTTAGGAAAAGCATAAAGTTCCACATTGAAAAAGAGCCTTTTCTGGCAATCAACTGTATACAGGAGATCGGAAAATTTTAAAATAAAGGAAATATACAGAAGAATTATTTCAATTTATTTTTCTTGTGGTTCCTACAATCCTATATCTTTAAATATGCCTAGCATCTCTAGTATTATTATAAAAGCATAAATGGCAGGAACTTAAACTACAGGTTTATGTACACTCTGCCACTTTAAAAGTCAAGTACCTAAATGGTTCAGAACCCAACAAAATACTTACCTCTTAAAAAATAATTTATCCTTGGGGCACCTGGGCAGCACAGTCGGATGGGCGTCTGACTCGGTTTCAGCTCAGGTCGTGATCTCAGGGTTGTGAGATCAAGCCCCTCGTTGGGCTCCACGCTCAGCACAGAGTCTGCTTGAGATTCTCTTCCTCTCCCTCTGCCCCCTCCTAAAAAAAATAAATAAATCTTTAAAAAATAATAACCTATTCTTAAAGAAAAGAAACTCCAATCTGAAATTATATGGCAGTTTCCCTTATGTTATATCCATCCCTTTTTCCCACCTGCCCCTTACCTAAGACTTTTGAGAAATGCTCAGATGGTGTCCAAAGATATTGGAATGGAGAACCTTTTGTTCTCACTGGCTACATCTCCTTTATTCAACAATGTCCTCTCCAAATTCCCTTCGCCCCACCAGAATGAAGTGACTGGTAAAAAGTATTTAGTCAACCAAGAAGAGTTTTGGCCATAATTTCCTTTCATACTTGGCAAGTAAAAATGCTAAACAAAGGATGTTAATGGTGATTTGAATAATAATATCCATACATAAATTCTACAGATCAACTAATTACTTAGCAAACTCTTGGTTTCCTACTATAGAGAGAAACTTATTTTGTGAAGTTGTTTGGTTTCCTACTATAGAGAGAAACTTATTTTGTGAAGTTATTTGCTTTGTCTTTATTATTTCCTACAATAGAGAGAAACTTATTTTGTGAAGTTATTAACTCCAAAAATTAAAGTCATATTTGCTTTTTCTGTGGTCTGATTTTTGCTCTTGCTTTCCTTATGTATGAGAAAAGGCCAGGATTTATTCTTAACAATAAACAGTCTTTGTCATGATTTAGCTTCTGGCAGAAATGAAGATGGAGAAAGATTTCTTTCCTGTTGGGAGAGAAATTGCTGGAATTGTGTTAGATGGTAAGTTTATAGATGTAAATATCTGCACTTATTTTCGAAGATGAATGAATTAAATGGTAGCTAATTGGTTTACCAGTACATAAAATTATGTACATAATTATAAAGAAATGTTTCCCTTTTTTAATTAAAAAGAAAAGTGGAACTTAATTGGTATTTTTTTAATTTTTATTTATGTATTTTTTAATTGGTGTTTTATAATTAAAAAAGAAGCTTATTAGAGTTTAATAAATATTTGGGGATTATATGTTTAAATCCATGAGTAATCATATTCAATGGAATGACCAATGTTGTTCTTTTTATAATGTTTACAAACTATAAATTACTTGTGTAGGTTGGCTCTGGGCCAAAATTTATAATAGTAACTACATTCACATTCAGTTTTTTAAGTTTGCCTAAAATTGAGCATTTAAAAGCAGTCTGCTCATGCAAAAATGGGCTCTGGAGAGAAATAAGCAGTTAAGATTTTATGATTGCCTTAAATCAAAAAAAAATTTATAAGTTTTATTTAGTAAATAGTGGTCTTAACTTGCAAGACAGTAATCCTAAGTATTTGAGATAATTTGTTTCTAAATAGACCTACTTTTCATATTCATTGCTAATAGGTAGTTCATGATCAATCAGTACGTTTGCTCTTTCTGCATATGTGAATGAATGAGTATGTAATATGAGTTAGACTGAGTTTTACCTGTGATTTTAATCTGTAATATATTTGACTCTTAATTTCATTTCTTCTGTCTTCTGCTCAGACTGTAGGAAAATAAAAATAAGGATTCTAATCTCCAGAACATGATCATTGTCCTGTCATTTAATTCATTCATTCATTTATACCACATTTAGTGAGCATTTGCTAAGTGCTTGGAATATTAAATGAGACAAGAGTCCCTGCCCTCAATGAATTTACTATCTAGGGGAAAGACAGATCCATCCACATGAGCAGATAATTATGAAAGCTCAGAAAAGAGCTACCCAGCCCGGCCAGAAGAAGCAGGAAAGACTTCTTGGGCACATTAACCAGACACTAAGGAGGAGAATCATACTCAGCACAGAGGATATCATGAACAAAGACAGGAGCAAGTAATAATGTGATATATTATAAGAATTACAGAGTTTGGTGTTGCCAGAGCAAAAGGAAAGTTCTGGGCAGGAGTCAGGGGCAAGATACTTGACAGCAGAGAAACATTTTGACAAGAAAATTCTCCTTTAAAAATAGCAGAATAAAAGGTAACAAACAAAATATTTTAATAATATGAACACTGATTCCTTACCTCCAAAATATGAGGCAGGAGGGTAGACAAGGGCCAGAGCCATATGAGCCTCATATGTCATATTGGGTTATAGGGAAGGTTATTGGTGTGGCCATATGAAGGGTACTTTTGAGGCTGTAGGCAAGAGGACTGGTTGAGTCATAGACTAACAGGCAAGAGATGACAAAGTCCATAACCTAGATAGTGATGGCAGAGGTGTGTGTGGAGGAAATACTGGGGAAGTAAAGTCAGCAGGACTGAATAATTAACGAACAGGAGAATAAAAGCAGGTTTAAGAGCCAGGAGTGATTTACCCGATTCTGGTTAAGATATGAATTGGTGCCACTATTTGAGAAGGGAAAAGGATCTGATTCGGAGGAAGATGGCGAGTTTAGATTTATACTTGTTGAGTTCAAGGTACTTAAGTGACATCTCACTGGAGACGTCTATCAAGCAATTGTGTGAGTTTAAACTCAAAGGTAAGAGAGTTCCTGCTAGAAATGTATATATTTGAGAGTTGTCCGCATGTCATTTGTATTTGAAATCAGAGTTGATGAGCCCACTCAGGGAGAGAGTAGAAATGGAGGAGGCCACTCTTTGGAGGACAACTGAAAGGAGTGTGAAGGTAGCCAACTGAAAAGGATCAGAATGATCCCAGGAAGACCAGGATCAACAGCCGAAGGGAAAGGGAAAAGTACAGTGCATCAGAAGCCAAAAATATTGGGGGATGATGGCGCAGGAGGGATCCAAAGAAAGAGCAAACTGTGAAAAGAAGATTTGAAAGTAGGAATATCAAACTTAGAGTTGCTTACAGAGTACCAACAAGCTCTGGAACCATCTTGCCCATCACCAGCCAAAGAGGCCACTTCCAGATTCACAGCTTCCTTCTTCCTTATTGTGTTACCTTAGTTTCATTGTCTGTTAACTAGGAATAATAATACCTACGTCATGGGTTAAATGTGATGAAGATCAAATGTGATACTGCAAGTAGGCATTCAACAATGTTTGGGTTTTTCCTTTCCTTTCTTCTTGTTACTATTTGAACAAAAATATTCTAAAGAATTGGCTGATGGTAGAGGCTCTTTCTCTGTGTGTGCAGAGAAAATGTAACTATCATTTCTATCTAGTTCCAAGAAAATTCTTGACACCGGTCTGAATTTATTTCTAATAATCTCAAATCAAAATAATTCTATGCATGACTCATACCAGAATCTACCATTGTATGTCTGAGATTCTGTACCTAAAATAATGATAGGAGATTGGGCTCGCCACAGGAGGGGTGGAAAGCAGTGTAATTATCGTAAGAGCTGCAGAGTGGATTATTTTCCTTTATTCCTTCATTCCTAGCTAAATAGACATACTCCTCTGTGGTGTCAACAGCCACATGGCCCAGATTTTCTGGAGAATTGTGTGCAGAATCCAGATTTGAAGTGTCCTACAGTCTTTATTATTGACCATCAAAACATCCTAGAAGTTCTTGGCCTTTTCTCTGAGTTAGTGACTTTTTTTATAAACCCATGGATTTATTTTAATAGTTAAGTAAGGGTGATATTTGATAACCTCACAATACAAATTGTTAATTTTCTCCCCTCTTTAAGTTGGAAGCAAGGTATCATTCTTTCAGCCAGATGATGAAGTTGTCGGTAAGTTATGATTTACAATCCTATTGCAAGTAATCTGTTTTATTGTCATCTCTTCTTTTTCTAAGACAACTATTAATGTTTATTGTATTATCGTATGCTTTGTATAGGATACATGTATCCTGATTTTTAAAATTTGCTCACAAATATCCACTGATGAAGAAAATTGGGAGTTTAATCTCAATAGCAGAATATTTAAAACTTTCATAGGTAGAAGGATGACCATAGTTGTTACTTTGGTTGGTGCAGCCCTTTCCTGACAGGACCCCAGTCTCTGACTAGACTGCAGATTCTGGAAAACACAGTCACAGTCACCTGCTTGAAGACCACCGACTGACTTGGCTATGTGGAGGCTCCGCTCTCCATATCCAGCTTGCATTTCACGGAGCTGTTCCCTCACTACACTCATAAAACCAAAAGTTTACTGGAAACCCTTAGTTTATTGGTTATTTTAAAAATCCATAGTGAATACTATTCTGCAAATACATATACTTATACTATCATATCCTAAACAGTCACACAAACATAAAATATGACTTTAGTAGTAGTCTTGAAAATTACCATTTCTATATGGAAAATACTCATAGGAAGATACTCACTTAAATTTAGAAAATATTTAATTTTATGGAATACTTGAAGTCATTAAGAACAGATTTGTAAGAAGGTTTTCACCAGGTTTTTATGGGATTGCCTTCGACTCATGTGTTTTTTTGGGAGAATTTATTATTTCTTTCTTTTTTATTCATCCAAGAAGTCAATGACACTGTGTTACTCAAGAGACCAAAAATAAAATCAGACCAGCATAGAGGAAAATGGGATTTTACTGGAAACATCTTACAGAACCAAACTGTGGGAAGGTAGCTGTGCATCAGGGACAATTTACTGAGGAGCTCAGGTGCCCCCAACACTCTGACTTGACTCTACATCGGACACCATCTTTACCATCACTGAGAAGTGACAGAAGAGGGAGAAAAAGAAATACAATACAGGCAATAGAGCATTCATGACAGAAAATGAACAGTCCACTTCCCTTCCATACTTCTGAGGTCTCTCCGTTCCCCACACTAGTAATTACTGCAATCCTCCTCAAAACTCTAGTGAACAAAATGTAGACCAATACTTACCGGCATCTCATTAGGAATGAATTCATTATGGGATTGTTTCTCTTAAGTTTCTCCTGTTAATTTCCAGGAATTCTGCCCCTGGATTCTGAAGACCCTGGACTTTGTGAAGTTGTTAGAGTGCACGAGCATTACTTGGGTACGTGCCAGTCTTTTACAGCTCCTGTAAGTCTTGCATCATTGATGTGTGTGGTGTTTAGTAACATCGCAATGTTTTTGCATCTACCTTATGTAATAAATAACTGTTGGCTGGTCACCTGAACACTGCTAGCTTATATTTAGTATCCATAAAATTAATATTCAGACCAAACAGCATGTAGACCTTTAAGTTTCACTTATACTGGAGTGGTAAGAGGTTTAAAAAGTGGTTTCTTTCTTGGGTCTGAGATCATATCCCTGACAGAATTTTTTTTTAAATTGAAGGATAGTTGGCATACAATGTTACATTAGTTTCAGGTGGAGAATTTTCTTTTTTACTTCTTATTCTTGGTTATTAGTTGAAACTAAAAATATAAAATCTAGATAAAATCTGTAGAGTCTGAGACAGGAAAGAGTCAAGAACACTTGTCTTTGGTTTCTATTGCTAATGTATTTTGACCAGTTTAGTTTAACTGAAATATTAATTTTTTAATTTTTCCTACAGTAATTCACTTCTTGACTATTTAAAAAAAAATAAACACATACACACACTTTAGGAAACCATAGTGAAAAGATGCTGCATCTCCCTAGTAATCAGGGAAAGGCAAATTAAAACCACTTCAGGATACTGTTAAGCATCCACACGATTGACAAAATTTTATAAAGTCTAACCATCCCAAGTGTCGGCAAGGATGTGAAGCAATGGAACCTTTTATGCACCAGGAGTGTAAATTGATACAAATGCTTTAGAAAAGGGGGCACCCAGTTGGCTCAGTCCGTACAGCATTTGACTCTTGATTTCAGGATTGTAAGTTCGAGCCCCAGGTTGGGTGTAGAGATTACTTAAAGATAAATAAATAGGGGCACCTGGGTGTTTCATTCATTAAGCATCTGCCTTCAGCTCAGGTCATGATCCCAGGGTCCTGGGATTGAATCCCGCATCAGGCTCCCTGCTCAACAGGAAGCCTGCTTCTCCCTCTTCCACTCCCCCTGCTTGTGTTCCCTCTCTTGCTGTGTCTCTTTCTGTCAAATAAATAAATAAATAAATCTTTTTAAAAAAAAGATAAATAAAATCTTAAAAAAATAAAAAGAAGATAATTTAGCATTATCTAAATAAAGGTAATGATGTATATACCCCAGACCTAATAATTCTACTGGTAGTTTTGTACTTCCCATAAACTCAATGTGGACCAGTAGATAAGCACAAGAGTTCCTAATACCATGGTTTATAACTGTGGAATAATAATGGAAACAACCTAAATAAATGTTCTTCACCAGGAAAATGGATAACTAAAGACATTCCTAGATTGTAATTCAACTGGCAGTGAAAATCAATAAATAACAGCCAAACATATCAAGATGGACGAATCTCATAAACTATTGAGTAAAGAAAGCAAGCTGCAGAATACAATGTGATACCATGTATTTCTATAAAGTTCAAAAACATACAAAATTAAGCATATCTTATTTAAGGATATAAAGAAAACAGGGATGAAAAGTCAGGTGTAGGCTTACCTTTGAGGGGCAGAAGAAGAGGATGTGATCAGAGTGGATCCACAGGACTCAGCTGTTTCTTATGCTAGGATTTATGTTATTCTTCATACCTTATCAATAGGTCAACAGGTACTTTTTTGTATTCTTGAACTGTTTCATTAAAATTTTTCCTGAGGGGCGCCTGGGTGGCTCAGTTGTTAAGCGTCTGCCTTTGGCTCAGTTCATGATCCCAGGGTCCTGGGATCGAGCCCTGCATCGGGCTCGCTGCTCTATGAGAAACCTGTTTCTCCCTCTCCCACTCCCCCTGCTTGTGTTCCCTCTCTCGCTGTGTCTCTGTCAAATAAATAAAATCTTTAATAAAATAAAATAAAATTTTTCCTGAGTTTATTCTTAAATGATACAATCCCTAATCAGACTTTGTGGTAACAGAAAGCCAAATTGGATTTTGGACTATTAAAAATAGTTAAGTTATACATTTGAGTCTATACAGTAATTTGAACTAGGCTAGCAAATCTGTGCATTTTATTTCTAAAATTGCAAACTGTAAATAGTTTTATTTAACTTAATGACTATGTCTAATATTCCCAAGTAATACTATATTATCCTATTAAAAATTAATTTCAGGGACATCTGGCTGGCTCAGTCAGTAGAGCATGCAACTCTTGATCTTGGGGTAATGAGTTTGAGGCCCATGTTGGGGATAGAGTTTACTTAAAATTAATTTCAAAAGGCATTTTTCTGGAAATCTGAGGCCTGTGTATATTAAACGTAGATACGGAGCCAAGTATGTGTCTTCCTTTGAAAGATAAAGCTCATTTTCAAATACAATGCTATGAAAGTCTTTTATCCATAGCTATTTTGATATTATACAGTTTGAAAATTGAGGACTACCACTGGCTTTTTTACACGCAACTATACTATTTTTGACCCCAGAATTTCCTTGAGCATTATTTCACCTATTCTTTTGAGAACCTTACAACTGTGGAGTCAATTAAAACCTTTCATTTGGATTCCCAGGCTTGAGTTTTGACTAAGTCCCCTAAACTAAATTGTTGTAGAAAGTTAACTATTGAAAAAACAATAAAAACAACAAAACAACAAAAAAAGGCCCATTCTTCTTTTCTCTCTTTTTTTTCTCCAAGATTTGGCATGATTTATACATATTTCCATCATGTATTTATATTTATACACATTTATTTAATAAAATAAATACCTCAGCTTCATTGAGATATAATTTACATACCACAGAACTCACCTTTGTAAACCACACAATTCAGTCAGTTTTAGTATATTCACAAAGTTGTTTGACTCTCATCACTAATTTTAGAACATTTCATCATTCCAAAAAGAACCTCCATTCCCACTGACAATTATTCTCCATTTTCCCTCCCAGCTTCTCAAAATGAAAATACTTTCTATTGATTTGCTTATTCTGGACATTTCATATACATTAATCTTGTAATATGTGTTCTTTTGTAATTGTCTTAATTCATTTAGGTCATGTTTTCAAAGTTTATGCATTGTATAGCATCTATCTATATTTCATTCCTTTCAATGGTTGAATAATACTCTATTGTATGAGTATACCACATTTTGTTTATCCATCTATGATTAAATAGCAAGGTTGTTTCCACTTTTTTTTGGCTATTATGAATAATGCTAATCGGAACATTTGTGTATAAATTTTTGTGTGGATATATGTTTTTATTTCTCTTGGGTATAGACCTAGGAATAGAATTATTGAATCATATAATAACTCTACATTTAATATTTTGAGAACCTGACAAACCATTTTCAAAATGGCTGCAACATTTTATAATTCCACTAACAATGAATGAGGGTCCCAATTGCTCCTCATCCTCACTACCACTTGTTATTTTCTGCCTTTTTAATTTTAAGCATGCTAGAAGTGTATCGTGTTGTGGTTTTGATTTGTATTTCCCTAATGACTAATGATGTTGAAAAATTTTCATACTTATTGGACATTTGAATATCTTCTTTGGAGAAATTTCTATTCAGATCCTGTGCCCAGTTTTTAAATTGGGTTTTCTTTTTTATTGGTAAATTGTAAGAGTTCCTTATATATTCTAGATAGAAGTTGCTTTTCAGATATAATGATTGTAAATATTTTCTCCCATTCTAAAGGTTGCCATTTCATTTTCTTATGGTGTCCTTTAAAGCAGTTTTTAAAATATTGATGGAATCCAGGTTATTCATATTTTCTTTTGCCCGTTGTGCTTTTAGTATTATTTCTAAGAACCCATTGCCTAAGCTGAGTTTCCAAATATTTACACCTATGATTTCTTCTAAGAATTTTATAGATTTAGCTCTTACGTTTACTTCTGTGATCCATTTTGAGTAATTTTTGTATATGGTATGAAATAAAGGTCTAACTTTGTTCTTTTTTTGCATGTAGATATCTAGTGTCCCAGAAACACTTGTTGAAAAGACTCTTCTATACACACTGAATTGTTTTAACACTGTTGTTCAAAATCACTGACCAGGGACGCCTGGGCGGCTCAGTTGGTTAAGCAACTGCCTCCGGCTCAGGTCATGATCCCAGGGTCCTGGGATCGAGCCCGGCATCAGGCTCCCCGCTTGGCGAGAGCCTGCTTCTCCCTCCCTCTGCCTGCCACTCTGCCTGCTTGTGCTCTCTGTCTCTCTGTCAAATAAATAAATAAAATCTTAAAAACAAAAAAAAAAACAAAATCAACTGACCATAGATGTATAGATTTATTTTTGGACTCAATCCTATTCGACTGATCTATATATCTATTTTTATGCCAGTCAAAATGGCCTTGATTACGGTAGCTTTGGAATAAGTTTGTTTTTCTGTTTTTAACATTTAAATTCAATTAATTAACATATGATTATTATTAGTTTCAGAGGAAGAGTTCAGTGATTCATCAGTCTTATATAATACCCAGTGCTCATTACATCACATGCCCTCCTTAATGTCCATCACCCAGTTACCCTAGGTCCCCTCCCCTCCCTGCCAGCAACCCTCAATTTGTTTCCTATGATTAAGAGTCTTTTATGGTTTGTCTCCTTCTCTGATTTCGTCTTGTTTTATTTTTCCCTCCCTTCCCCTATGATCCTATTTTGTTTCTTAAATTCCACATATGAGTGAGATCACATGATAATTGTCTTTCCCTGATTGACTTATTTTGCTTAGCATAATACCCTCTAGTTCCATCCACATCGTTGAAACTGGCAAAATTTCATTTTTTGATTGCTGAATAGTATTCCATTGTGTATATATATACCACATCTTTTTTTTTTTTTTTAAGATTTTATTTATTCATTTGAGACACAGAGATACAGAGAGAGAGAGAGAGAGAGAGCACGAGCAGGGGGAGTGGGAGAGGGAGAAGCAGGCTTCCCGTGGAGCAGGGAGCCCGATGCGGGGCTTGATCCCAGGACCCCGGGATCATGAGCTGAATGAAGGCAGACGCTTAACCATCTGAGCCACCCAGGCGCCCCAATACCACATCTTCTTTATCCATTCATCTGTCAGTGGACATCTGGGCTCTTTCCATAGTTTGGCTATTGTAGACATTGCTGCTGTAAACACTGGGGTGCAGGTACCCCTTTGGGATCACTACATTTGTATCTTTGGGTTATATACCTATAAAGAACTTATCAAACTCAACACCCAAAGAACAAATAATCCCATCAAGAAATGGGCAGAAGGTATAAACAGACATTTCTCCAGAGAAGACATACAAATGGCCAACAGACACATGAAAAAATACTCAACATCACTCGGCATCAGAGAAATACAAATCAAAACCACACTGAGATACCACATCACACCAGTCAGAATGGCTAAAATTAACAAGTCAGGAAACGACAGATGTTGACAAGGATGTAGAGACAGATGTTGGCAAGGATGGTGGGAATGCAAGCTGGTACAGCCACTCTGGAAAACATGGAGATTCCTTAAAATGTTGAAAATAGGGGCACCTAGGTGGCTCAGCTGGCTAAGCGTCTGCCTTCAGCTCAGGTCATGATCTCAGAGTCCTGGGACTGAGCCCTGTGTTGGGCTCCCTGCTCAGTGGCGAGCCTGCTTCTCCCTCTCCCTTTGCCCCTCCCCCTGCCCACTTGTGCTCTCTTTCTCTCAAATAAATAAATAAAATCTTAAAAAAAAAAAAGTTGAAAAAAGAGCTACCCTACAACCCAACAAAAAAGACCCATTCTTTCAGGTGTTACTGAATACTGGAGATTTATAAATTGGACCAGAAGGAGAAAAGCAAATTGGAACATCAGTTTCCTAGCTATAAAGGTTAAGCTAAGACAAGCAAACCGCACAAGTGACCTTTTATTTTCCTACAAATCAGGAGGATTGTAGTCCAAAATCCATTAACATATAGAAAGAAAACAATTCCAGATACTCCTTGAGAAAAAAAAATATCGTAAAATGTTTCTTTAAAAGAGGAACTTGAAGAATGGCCACTTACTGTGACCACTTGCCTTTGGGCAAGACACTGGGCACATTCAAACTAGATAGCCTCTGTTGCAGCTCCAGCATTTTGTAAAAGAGGAAATGATTTCAGTATGTTCCCTGAAGATTTGCAGAAGGAAATATTCAGTTTAGCACAACTATATTTTAGTTTATTTAGTTTATTTATTAATTCAGTGATTTTTTTTTAAATGAAAGTTGAACACTCAGTCACCTTCAGATAAGTCTGTTCTTTTACCAAACCAAAGAATTAGGTTCCAGACAACTTCCCCAAAAATGTCTTATTAATCCTGCTATAGTATATTAAACATAAAGTTAAGTTGAGTAAATTGGTTCTTTTGTGCTTTCAGTTCTTAAGCCATTTAGGTCAAACATAAAAATAATTTTTTCATTCAAAATTTCATACACATTTCAGCATTATTTTTTTGAACCTAAGGTAGAAAGAATTAAAATTCTAATTCTTGGGTTTGATATGCTGTTACTCTGATCCCTACCGGCCCTTTTATTTATATTTTTAGTTTTTTATAACATAATAAACACTTGTTGACCACCTAACGTAAAAGCAGGGATCTCAACATTAAACCACATGTTACCATGCAGTGTTAGAGCCTTTGATATCTAAATGTAGTTTTACTACTTTTAGCTTTTTTTAAAGGACTATATGTTTGGTTTTTTTCTTTTCTTTTTAAGATTGATTTATTTATTTTAGAGAGGGGGGAGGGGCAGAGGGAACAAGAAAATCCTGAAGCAGACTCTGCTGAGCATGGACCCAAATGCAGGCCTCGATCTCACGACCCCAAGATCACCACCTGAGCCGAAACCAAGAGTTGGACGCTTAACCAACGGTGCCACCCGGGCCGCCCCTATGTGTTGATTTCTTAATGAAAATATAGGTAGTCCCAATTCGTATAACGGAAGATGTTTCCGCCAAAATATAAGTAAACTGTAGGTAACTTGAGTGTGCACTGCTAGAGTAGATGTGCTTTAGAATCAGACATTCAAATTTATTAGCTATGTGACCCCAGACTAATTACCCTGAGCTGCATTTTCTAATCAAGAAAATTGGGAGAAGAGGTATCTTAAAGAATTTGGTAAGGAATAAAGTACCATGTGTGAGTGATCACCTGGTGCTCTATTTTAAATGCCTTGCTTGTCTGAACCTTTTCAACATCTGTGCACGGGTGCTCTCTCCCCCTCTAGATGGCACTAGTTAGTTGCTATGTGCAACTACTGGGCTGCACCGTCTCAGCTTCAGAGGGAAAATATTTGAAAGAGCTGGTCGAGACTACGAAAGTGTTATAAAGTTGATTTTAGGTAAAACGAGAAAGGATTGCTTTTACTGGGAAAAAAATCACACTTGGTGTACAAAATAAAAACCTAAAAATTAAAGAATTAAATGTATTAAGGAATAGCTTAATGGTCAGATAGAGCTCTTTAAGCTATATTAGGAGTTTGCATTTTGTTTCAAGTGCAGTGGAAAGCCATTGATGAACTGAGCCAACATCAAGAGTCAGACAATCGACTGGGACACCCAGGCGCCCCGCCATTGAACCTTAAACAGAGAAGTGTTAGCATGTTTATATATGTTTTTAAAGATCATTCTGGGGGCACCTGGGTGGCTCCGTTGATTAAATGTCCGACTCTTGATCTCAACTCAGTTCTCGATCTCAGGGACGTAAGTTCAAACCCCGCATTGGGCTCCGTCCTGGGCATGGCACCTACTTAAAGAAAGATCATTCTAAGACTTCCGTTTTCAAAAAACACCATTAGAGAGATTGAAAAGAGATGACATAAAGTTGAAAATAATATATATAACACATAACCAAGGAATTCATCTAGAATATATTTTTTAATTCCTATAAATCAAGAAGAAGAAGACAACAGAAAAATTGATAAAGACTTGAACATTCATTTCACAAAAGGAATTCCAGATGGCCAGCAAACACAAAAAGGTGCTCAACATTAGCAGTCGTGAGGGAAAAGCAAGTTAAAATCCTAGTAAGAAACCATTACACACCCAAATGATTGATAAGAATGTATAATCGTGCCAGGGGTTGACAAGGATGTTCACAGTAGAAGGAGCTCTGTTACACAGCTATGGGAGAGTGAATTCAGACAGCCATTTTGGGAATATGCAGTCAAGTCAAAGGTTGCATACCTGCGACCTGGGATTTCCATTCACAAGTACTGTCCTAGAGAAAACCTATGTGACAGCATAACACCATCTTTTATATGAGAGCATTTTTAGCAGCATTGTTTATAACTGCCACAAACTGAACACAACACCCATCCTCCTCAACTGGAGAGTGCATCACCAAATGGAAGTGTTCTCACGTAGTGGAATGCCATGAAACACCTGAAAAAGGAAAGCACTACAGTCACGTTTCCAAAAACGGGTGTGTCTTAAAAACAATGTTGAAGGAAAAAAAGCAAGATAGAAAAGAGTGCATATGGTATGACTCCATTTAGATAAAGTTCCAAAACAGGCAAAACTCAATTACATTGTTTAGGAATGCATCCATGGGTCATAAACGATGAAGGTGAACAGGAACTGAAGTTAGCATGGTGGCGACCTCTGGTGGCAGAGACGAGGCTGGGGGGGTGTGGGCCGTGCGCTCTCTGTCTTGACCAGGATGGGGATTACTTGTCTATTTGCTTTGTATATATCCACCCATCTGTACTTATGTTCCATGTACTTTTCTGCATGTGCTTTATTTCACAGTATAAAGTTTAGAAAATGCACACATGCAGCCGGCTCCTATGCTGAGGGTGCATTATGTGTGGGCGAGAATGGAACTAGGGAAACCAAAATATAGGCGACAGATGTAATAGGAGTAGTGGCTTGGACCAGGGCCACGGTGGGAGCAGAGACGGTGAGAAAGACAGATCCAGGAGGCAGGACTAACAGGACTTGCTAATTGGTTGCTCCCTCTTGTTCTTTGTGACAGTTCACAAACCAGAAAAAGTTACATGGACCGAAGCCGCTGGAACCATTCGGGATGGAGTACGAGCCTATACAGCTCTGCATTATCTTTCTCATCTCTCTCCTGGAAAATCAGTCCTGATCATGGATGGAGCAAGTGTAGGTGCTAAGAGGGCTGCTAAGACACGGATCAAAATCCAGTAAACTTAGGAAATAGGCCATCCATTTGCTAATATAATTCTTTACCAATAGTTTGTTCACTGCCCATTTTGTTAAAATATAAAATGGGCAGCTTTTATTAATAGGAGATAAAAATTAGACTTAAGTGTATTTAGTTTCTATTACTTTGAATCTGCTAGTACATTAAAAAAGCAGACAAGCCGTGTTTTTATGCCTGATACACAAAGCCTGAAATAGCTCATGAAATCTTTGAGGCCATGCCCCAAAACTCCCTACCAATTTTGTGTATCCCTCACACTTACACCTACATTGATAAGATGTACATTTATAGACAGGTCACATAAGGTTAAAAATGTGCTGTTGTCAACACATTACATGTATCAGCAAAAAAATAGTTCAAGACACTAAAAATATGTAAAAATAGATTATAATCTAAAAATGTTAAAAAACTTGGGGTGAATTTTTGTACCTTTATTTTCTATCTGGCTGTTGATGAAAATGCTTTTATTCCCTGTTTTTCTTTGCAAAAAAAGGCAGAACTGTCTTTGGCATTGGCTTCAACCTGATATCCAGCATCACAATAGAAGTGTTTCCCAAATTTACCCCTCAGGTCAGCAGAAGGATGGAGCTTTTGAGAGTGCTTGACTCATACATGGACGTGAAATTAGCTTAGAACATCATGCTGACAAGGCCCTTAAAAGCCCATTTTTCTCTTACTGAGGCCAAGTTTCTGAATGCAGCCCTCCATCTTGAAATTATGTGCAATGCTCAGACTGGGTGAGCACACACACCTTTTCTGCCACCCCTTCTGAAGAAGAAAGTCAGTCAAGTGTCTCAACCTTGTCCATATTTTTTTTCTTTTTCTATCAGATAATATTTAAAAATATGCTAAAGTAGCAAGTTAGACATGGCCTCTGCCTTCTATCTGTGAACGCATTGTGTATTTTTTTCTACACAGGCACTTGGTATGACAGCTATTCAGTTAGCACACCACAGAGGAGCCAAAGTGATTTCAACAGCAGGTAGCCTCGAAGACAAGCAATGCCTCGAAAGACTTAGGCCTTCTATAGGTGGGTAACACTACTCAACACAGACTTTACAACAGAAAATTTTGAAGAGATTTCACCTTAAAGACTATACTCGTAAAACAAAGTGCAAAATCCCAAATGAAAGTCACTGTTAAAATGCACTTAGTATCCATGCTAAGTCCAAGTTTACCTAAGTGATAGTTTTAATTTTTATTCTTTTTAAACCTACATCTCTCAATGTTTTTTCTTTTTTGCCCCGCTGTCATCAACTTACCCAAGTTTGAATTAGCTGAACTTTGACATAGTTTAACATTACCTGATGCCTCTTTGGTTTTATTCAATAAGTCAATATATGTTTGCATTACTCTGTAGGTCTCTCAACATCTTTTATTCAGTGATATACCTCTAAAGTTGTCTGTTTTCTGTGATATGCTAGGAAGGAAGATGATCCACTTAAAAAACACAGGTCAGATATAGTTTATGATGAACAGGATATGGTGGAGACTGGGGAGCTCTTGAAAAGATTGAACCTAAGGACCTAAATGTGAGACCTGAAGCTATAAAAATCCTAGAAGAGAGCATAGGCAGTAATTTCTCTGACATCAGCTCTAGCAACTTTTTCTAGGTGTGTCTCCTGAGGCAAGGGAAATAAAAGCAAAAATAAACTATTGGGCCTACATCAAAATAAAAAGTTTCTGCACAGCAGAGGAGACAATCAACAAAACTAAAAGACAGCCTACTGAATAAGAGAAGATACTTGCAAATGACATCTCTGATAAAGGGATGTATATCCAGAATACATAAAGAACTTATACAGCTCAACACTCAGAAAACAAATAATCCAACTAAAAATGGATAGAAGACATGAACAGGTATTTCTCCAAAGAAGAAATACAGATGGCCAACAGACACATGAAAAGATGCTCGACATCACTCATCATCAAGGAAATGCAAATCAAAACTACAGTGAGATATCCTCTGACACCTGTCATATGGCTAAAATAAAAAACACAAGAAGCAACAAGTGTTGGAGAGGATGTGGAGAAATAGGAACCCTCATATACTATTGGTGGGAATGCAGCCACTGTGGAAAACAGTATGGAGATTCCTCAAAAAGTTAAAAATGGAACTACCCTATGATTGAGTAATCACACTACTGGGTATTTACCCAAAAAATATAAAACAGTAATTCAGAGGGATACATGCACCCCTTTGTTTATTGCAGCATTAATATTTACAATAGCCAAGTAACAGAAGGAGCCCAAATGTCCATCAACTGATGAATGGATAAAGAAGATGTGGCACATATATACAATGGAGTATTATTCAACCATAAAAAAGAATGAAATCTTGCCATTTGCAACAACATGGATGGAGCTAGAGAGTATAAAGCTAAGCAAAATAAGTCAGAGAAAGAAATACCACATGATTTTACTCATGTGGAATTTAAGAAACAAAATAAATGCACAAAGGAAAAAAAAGACAAACCAAGAAACAGACTTTTTTTTTTTTTAAAGATTTTATTTATTTGACAGACAGAAACACAGCGAGAGAGGGAACACAAGCAGGGGGAATGGGAGAGGGAGAAGCAGGCTTCCCGCTGAGCAGGGAGCCCAATGCAGGGCTCGATCCCAGGACCCTGGGACCATGACCTGTGCCGAAGGCAGACGCTTAACGACTGAGCCACCCAGGCGCCCCAAGAAACAGACTCTTAACTGTAGAGAACAAACTGATGGTCACCAGGGGGGTGGGGGAAATAGGTGGGTATAACACTACATTAACTATACTGGAATTTTTTTTTTAATTAATAAATGCACAACAAAAAATGAAAAGATTGAACCTATCTGAACAACAACACAAAGGGAAAGGAAAAAGAAAACAGACTGAAAAAAATGACCAAGAATTGGAGAAAGAGGAATGGAGAAACTAACAGATGAAGAGACGAGGCTGCGCCATAGTGTAAGTGAGGGGCAGGCAGTAAGGGGAGGCAGGTTGATTGAGTGTTAATATGAATGATCTATCCTGAAGTCCTCAGCAGTCCTGTGTCAGCGAACCATGGAGCAGTATCTAGGGCATGTAACCAGCTTGTCCAAGGAGCTACAATGAGATTGGAGTGGGATTTGAACCCAGGCCTGCCTAACATTAAAGCCCCTGTTACGTCCATTGTTACCTTATGCCTCTGGCAGAGATAACCAAAACACAAAAGAAAGGTTAAGGCAGGGACTGGAGAAAGGAAAAAAAGGAAGAGATTGGAAATGGAATGGAGGGGGGTGGAAAGCATGAACAGTATTGTTGAAGAAAGAGGTTTCTTATTGGTTAACCCTGCCCTTCCGAGGTGCTTCAGTCCCCTTTCCCTTGTGTCCTCCCCACTCCCACCCCCGCCCCCCACATCTTAGATCACTGTCGCTCTACACCACCAGTCGGAGCTGTGCTGAGAGGAATTCTCTTTTACAAGAAGATGCTAAAGCTATGAAAATGAATTATAAACATGAGTCTTCATTTGCCAGTTCAAATGCTGAGATTTTTTTTTTTTAATCTCATCGGCTTGTTCTATTGAGATAACACTCTAAAAGTAGTTTAGTTTTCACTAACTGCTCAAAATAATCATGTTTTTTCCTTAACCTTCAGGACTTTTCTTCATTTGGGGGACCAAGTGGGGAAGGGAGCAGGGGGATTTCTATGACTGAAAAGGGATAAAACGGTCTCTAATAGAGAAGTACCATATCGAACAAATACATTTTTTACGTTTTAGCTCTAAACTCTATTAAATCTAAACATACTTAAGAATTTGCTTAATCTTTCAGTTTATGCCTTAATATATGTGTATCTTTGTAGTTCACAGATTCTCTGTTCTGACTGTATATCTTTTACTGAAACAGTCCTCTTTTTCAGTAGACCAGCCTTGGAACGCATCATCCACATAATAATATTTTTATTTTATTGAATATACCAGTCCCTTCCTTTAAATTGATCCTTATCTACTATTGGGTTAGAAGAGAAAAAGTAAAATTTGGATCCAGTAATGGTTTGAACCACTCCATATGTTTCAGAGAACAGATATTTATTTGCTTTTCTTTTTCTTTTTCTCTGATTTGTTTGTGTTGATCGCATAGAGAACTGTACACTTGCCTGACTTCCTGTCCTTTACAGCCCGAGTCATCGATGTATCTAATGGGAAAGCCCATGTTGCTGAAAGCTGTTTAGAAGAAACAGGAGGCCTGGGAGTAGATATTGTCCTAGATGCTGGAGGTGGGTACTTTACTAGATCAGTAGTATGTGTCATTTTTGTAGTGTGATGGGTGCATTTCAAAATATATATATATATATATGTTTGTGTGTGTGTGTGTGTGTAAAACCAGGTAATAATTATTAACATATTTATTAAATTGATGTCATGTTTTGTTTTTAACTTTTCTCTTTAAACTGGAGCTTCTTGAATCTCACTGTAAACACTGTCTGGAAGAGAGAGCATGCTTGCCTTTAAGATACAGGCATTGGAGTTGAAGTGTTTCTACACAAATGAACAAACATCATCTTCTCAGTTGGTTCCCAGATGATACACATTCGGTCAGCTCTCAGCCAGATGCTTAGTTCTGCCGTGTCTGGCTGCCCTCTATTGGATGGCTGACTTCTGCAATCTCTATTTGGAAAAAGCACAGAATTTTGTTCCATTTTTACCTTCCTTGACCTTATGTTATTTAACCAGTATCTATTTAACACCTAATCTGTACCCCTCTAGATCGTGCCATTGCACAGAAAGCACAGGAGTCACAAGCCTACAAAGGGATTCTATTCGTACTTTGTTAAGAAATATCTTCTGTGATGGGAATCATTCCTATGACCATCTTAATGTGTTTCTTTTTAACCAGTATTTTCAGGACTTGAAATTAACTCAGAAGATCACTTCTTGGCCTTTCGGCTAAGATCAACTATGAAAATTAACGCAGAAAAATCTTTCAGTGGAAGTGAATGAGTATTTCATTAACTTTTCAAATGTACATTTCAATAATTCTGTCAGTGTATGGCTATCTTGAGTCTATGAGTTCCTTAATCAGAAGTCAACTTTTCCCAAAGAATTAAGCTATCAATATTATGATTAAAACTATCAATCTTAGTTATGTGTTAGGTTACCTTGCCTGGTTTTCAAATGAAAATAAACTTTTTGTCCTTTGTTATTACACTAACAATTGAATCTAAAGTAAATTTTATGACCAGTTTTAATGCAAAAAGTACATTTTAAGGTGTCTGAATACATTGTGTGTTATTTTTTCTAAGAAAAATGCTTCCTCATTCCTACATTAAAAAGTAAAGACTAGTTTGAAGAATCAATTTTTGCCAGATTACTATAAAATATATTTCTTGTCTCTCTCTCTCTCTCTTTTTTTAAACTATTCCCTTGTAAGTGAGATTATATAGTAAAGATGACGAACCAGCTGTAAAATTACAACTACTACCACATAAACATGACATCATCACACTTCTTGGTGTTGGAGGCCATTGGGTAACAACAGAAGAAAACCTGCAGGTATTATCAGAAACAATAAAACATTATTGTTACACCAAAAGGATGTACTTAACAAAGAATAATGCCTAAGTCTTTTGAGACAAGATGTGAAGAAATTATAAATTCTGAATTATACCTGTTTCTAAAGAAATGTAGCTTTCTTTTTTAGTTTAGATACATGTTGGCCAAAATGTAGAAATAGTGCCTAATAGAGAAGTTCTTTGAACTTTTATTTAGTGGTTTGGAAGAAGTGACTTCTGAATTTTTTAGTAGTATTTCCAGTAAGATTTTTTTTTTCTTGTTGACATATTGTTGATATATACTTAGCAAAATATTTCTGTACAAAATTATGACAATTTCGCATTCACATTGGAATTTACTACAAATGTGTGTATATACATTGTCTCCCAAAGTTACATTTCTCAACAGTATTCAAATTTTCTTATCATGGTTGATATGCAAATACCATAATCCTCATATATCAATAATCTTCACTAATTTTCTGACATCCTCATGAAGATAACTGATAAGTAGCAGCCAGAAATCTCACTCTTATACACATGCACACACTCATGCACACACATACACACACACATGCGTGCACACAGGCTACCATTCCATCATCTCTGCATAGGCCTTGCATCTGACCTTGCTGTTTTGTCATTTTGGACAATGAATTAGAAAAGAAAACGTTAACAGTTTACATATTGTTATTAAAGTTTGTATACTGTTCATTTGTGATTTGGGTATTTAATTTGCATAGAAGTTTTTCTGGCTCAAGATTACCAGTCGTCTGTCTACTATTAAACTCACAGTCATTGATTAGTCTCTGTGCGTTCTATCCAAGTTGGATCCTCCAGATAGCCATTGCCTTTTCCTCAAGGGAGCAACGGTGGCTTTCCTTAATGACGAAGTTTGGAATTTGTCAAATGTGCAACAAGGAAAATACCTTTATATCCTTTTTATCTACTGACCTGAGTTTCTGGCTTGAAATTTACCATGTACTCTCATTAAGTTCTTTAATAATGAAAATTGATAATAATAAGAGCTAACTTTCATTGAGCATGCCAAACAGTGTTCCAAGTGCTTTTGTAGGTTTTAATGTGTTTAAACATTAAAACAGCCCTATGAGGTGTAAGTACTATCATTATCCCTGTCTCACAGGTGAAGAAACTGAAGTATAAAAAAAGTTAATACATGTTCCAGAATGCAGCTAAAAAGTGGTGGGACAGGAATCATCCAGGTAGTCATGCTCGTTTGTGAATGGGAGATAAACCACAAGATACACGTAAAATTTTATTTCATTTTCAACTTGGCATTATGGAAATTACACATCCCCTTGAAAGGCTGCATCATTAATCTAAGCTCTGATGGTGCTATTACATAAGACATTGCAGAATGCTTATCTGCACTGAAGAGTTTGTGGGCTGTTTGAAGATTAACAGTGCTAGAAAATCTTCATCAAATGAAGATGGGTTTGATTTTTTTTTAATGGAATTCATTCAGAGAAAAAATCTGGCAAATGAAGCCAAATCATTCCAGTTTTGGTGAAAGTAATGAAATCATGTCTTGAGAATGTGAAAGCAGTTCCAAAAGAATGGTCCAAACCTCTTTAGAGCAGGGTCAAACTTATGAATAAAACTTTTTTTTCTAAGATAACTGTTTTAAAGGTAGTTGCACCTGCTAAAAATTTTAATATATTGGATAAAACATAAGTTCTTGTTATTTAATAGAGTATATCTGTGCGAAGAAAGAAACTTGCAAGCCTTAAGTTTGTCTCCACTGAATATCATACTTTGCTTTTGTTAAATGTGTGTAGTTATATACACATCATACTTATAAAGGCCCACCTCCTCTAAGAGTAGTGACAGAATTAATTCAGAGCTTTCAAATAGGAGTATTTCATTAGTATCCTGCATACATAGAGTTGTAAAAAGTACATTTCAGAACCAGAACATCCCCTATGTAGTGAATGTGTGAGTTGAACGTATTTCTGAATAAATATTTTTCTTTAAATTTGGAAAAGAGACTTAAATTTTGACTTTCTAGAAGAGTTCTTTAAATTTCAATTTTAAGCAACTGAATTGTCCACTAACATTGTAATTATCAAGAATCTCATGGGACGTTAACAGCAGAGAACAAACACCATGTGTTAAGAGTAACACTAGATAGTACGTTTTGAATCTTACATGTCAGGAGCTAGGCTGGCTCCTTTGCCTGTGTTATTTAATTCCCTCCATACACACACACTCTTAGAGTTACTGTTGGCATTTTCACTTAACAGAAGTAGTAAGAGAATTTGCAATATGGGGGAAATTCTTTAGGTCCTCTTTAAGAAAATCTTTAAAATGGCTTATGTTCGTACTATCTAATTTACATTTTCTAAAGTCCTGAATTTTCAAGTCCCAAATCAGACTCTAGTCCTCACTTGTGCTAAACCCCCCCTCAATCAGTTCCCATGTGAGCCAGCTGCTGCTTGTGATTTCACAGACCTCCTTCCGACTGTGTGATTATATGCCATGTGTCATTCTCTAGTACTAGCAATTACATAGACTCTCAATCCTAAAACTGTCATTGCAATTTTTAAATGATTCAAATTTTTTCTTAATTTTACACTTATTTTTTGATTCTCATAGTAACAAATTACAGTTTGTTAACTTTTCTGCACACAAATTTTGAGCCAATGAGCAGCCAGTTTAGTAAATAAATGTGCACCTAACATAAGAGATATAAGTACTAACATTGTTTTTAACTAAAAATACCATACATAGTGCTAAAAGGAAAACCTGACACCACTACACTCCTACCCGGTTGGGATAACACTAGTTGTCACTTAGTACAAGGCATGAGGCTTACTGCTTCTGCCACTTGTCCTAACTTAGAAGTGTAGGCTCCATTATGTTTCCACTTCTCTCACATCAGTTCCCCATTTCCCTGTTTTCAGGGTAAACTTCACAGCTTACAGAATTTTTGTAAATTAAATACTCAATTTCTGAGAGTGCTGAACTTAAATAGGTGACCTGCCTAACATCTTCTGTTTATTGACTGGTTTTGTTCAATTCTCTCTCTGTTACATTGCTACCTTAATAATCTTTCCAGCTACGTATCTTAAAAGATGTGATGGAGAAGTTATCAGGTGGAGTCTTTAGGTATGCTAAGTAACCAAATCATTGTTTATTTTTTCTATTCTCGAGGTAAGGCAAGCATTTCCACTTCCGTTTCAGTTTTCACAGCATACCTATTGCCACCATATTTTATTTTGTTTGGATAAAGAGCTGCTCTTTAATATTTCTCAAAGTGTATCTTGGGATACACCAATAAGTATTCCCTAAGTTAGAAGTGGCTCATGAGTTCTCCTTAATCCGTTCCATACCACACCACACCACACAACCTTTGCTTTTCTCACCACCCTTCCCAAAGTAACATAAAATAAC
This sequence comes from Leptonychotes weddellii, assembly GCF_054177405.1. Taxonomy (NCBI): domain Eukaryota; kingdom Metazoa; phylum Chordata; class Mammalia; order Carnivora; family Phocidae; genus Leptonychotes; species Leptonychotes weddellii. The sequence goes on along the minus strand of NC_138369.1, from coordinate 183,104,153 downwards.
CCATAGCTTCAGAAGAGGGAAAAGTACAGTTTTTTTGGTTTTTTTAAGTTGGATCTGGGAGTGGATAAAGTAGGCATTTTCCCCCATCAAAACTTAACCACTTTTAACAGTGGAAATACTAATGGACATGTTTATTTGTATTATTTAAAATAATAGAATTGGGGTGCCCGGGTGGCTCAGTCAGTTGGGGATCTGACTACTTCAGCTCAGGTCATGATCTCCAGGTCCTGGGATAGAGTCCCAGGCCAGCCTCCCCGCTCAGTGGGGAGTCTGCTTCTCCTTTTCCTTCTCCCTTTGCCCTTCCCCCTGCTCCTGCACTCTTCAAATAAGTAAATAAAATCTTAAAAAAATAATAGAATTGAACTATAGCAATTGTCAACTACCATCCTATTGTTCTACTCATCTTTACCTTGACCTAACTTTATAATTTCATTCTTCCTCAGGCCTCAGTTGGATGAACCCATTCCACTGTATGAGGCGAAAGTTTCAATGGAAGTTGTTCAGAAAAATCAAGGAAGAAAAAAGCAAGTTGTTCAATTTTAATTTTGTTCTTTCTCAGACCTCAGTTGGATAAACCCCTTCCAGTACTTGAAGCCAGAGTTTCCTTGGGAATTGTTCAGAAAAGTCAAGGAAGATAAAAGCAAATTGTTCAGTTTTCCTGCTATGAGTCAAGACGCTCAAAGTTATTTAAAGTTTTTGAAAAGTATTTGAAAAATTATTGTACAAATGGTCAAGAAAATCCCGTAATTAACATCTAAAGGGAATATTCTGGAATTCTTTTTGGCTTGTTTCTATACATTTGCCTGTTATAAAATTCTTTCCATGAAGAAAATTGCTTTCAGGAAAAGCCATGCTACTCTATCGATAAAGTTGTTGGTCTTTTGGTATGTCAAAATAACGTTATTACTTTTGTATCTACTCCGTTCTCAATACCTTCCTTTTCTTAACAAGGCTTTACTGTCGTAATCATTTGAGTATATTTTCAAGTCTCAGTGGATTTAGTCCATAGACACTTCAAAATTTTTTCAAGCATTCATTTATTTCAGGGTTTCCTCAGGATCAAACAGGACCATCACCGTAACTTGCCAGTGGCAGCTGCAGCGTCTGCGGGGTGTAGGGGATTGGGGAGCAGCCGTGGCGATGCGTTGGGTAGGGGGCTAGGAGGCTGCGCTTGCCGACTTCCGGCCAGAGTTCTCTATTTTCGGTCAGGGGGAGGGAGGCGCAGGCCCCTCTCGCCAGCTCTAGACGTCGCCACTGCCTTCTGTAAGCTTAAGCGGTGGCTCAAGTGTGACGTCTCCTTTTCATCCGAGCGCCATGTCCTGGGCTCATTACATCTCTGCTACAGATTTAAATAGCGGTTAGCTATTTCGGGGAATGCACATCGGTGCCCCGGACCGAGGGTTTCCCAGCTACTCGGCACCCACGACCCGACTAAGGCCAAGGGCCCAGAAGGAGCGCCGGGCATTGGACGGGACGGGACCGGACCCGACCGGACCGAGGAGTAGGGGCGGGGCCTCGCGGGCGGCCGGCGTCCCTCGCGCTTGCCGCGCCTTGGGGGCGGGGCCACGTCGGGGGCGGGGCCGGCGCGCGCGGGAAGCGCCAGCGGGGAGGCCGGCCGGCTCCTCTGCGTGAGCCGCGCGTTATGGCCCTTTCGGTGCCTGGCTACTCGCCCAGTTTCAGGAAGCCTCCTGAGACTTTGCGGCTCCGACGGAAAAGGGCCCGGAGCCGGGGGGCGGCCGCTTCACCCGGCGAGCAGCCCGAGCCGGCGCCCCGCCGCGCCGCTCTGGCGGCCGGGCTGCTCCTCCGCCCCTTCCCGGCGGCGGCGGCGGCGGTGGGCAGAGGCGGCGGCGGCCCGGCCGCGGCCCGCAGGAACCCCTTCGCCCGCCTGGACAACCGGCCTTCGGCCGCCGCGGAGCCCCCCGACGGGCCGCCCCGCGGCCAGCAGGAGGCGCAGGGCCCGGTGAGTGTCTTCAGGCCTGGCCGGCGAGGGGCTCTCATAGTGCGGGAACTCGGCTGTGAACTAGGGCAAGTTCTCGCGGTCGAGGGGAAATGGGCGCGGAGAGTGGTACCCGCCGCGGTAGCTGGGCCCTGAGCATTGGGAGGGGCGGCTCTGAAAGGTGGGCTTTGTGTGGAGTGCGCCCCGCGAGCGGCTCCGTCGGCCGGCCTGAGGGAGGCGTAGGACACTGGGGCGCGCCCCCCCTCGCCCCGCCGTCCAGCCCGGGGGGCCGGGTCGGAGGAGCTTGAGCCGCAGCCTCCTGGGGGTTAGAGATCCCTGGGAGGACGGCTCGAAAAATCCTGGAACACCTCATCCAGGAAGGCCACTGCTCGATGGGAAGATTACAGGAGACCCTCCTTCCCTGCGTGATTCAGAGCCTCCCTTCTCACGCGCTCGAAAATAATTCTGGAGATGGAGGAGTGTTGAGTCCTGGGGTCCGAATTTCCTAGCATTTTCTTACCCCAAAGCCTTTCGGAACTTTTGATTTGAGATTTCTACATCAATTATTAGACGCACATATCACCGGCCTCCCCCCCACACACACACCCAATTTTGTTAGTAAAGTTCAGACACAAAACTGGAACACTGATCTAGTGATTTGCATGTGAATTCCCGCACTTGGCATTTATTGGGAACTTGTATGCCGGGTGAGGCTCTGTACGTATTAACGCAAACTCAGCATCACTTAGGATTAAAAAGGACCGTTGTTTTCCCCTCAGTTTCTGGATTCTAATCAGGAAAATGATTTGCTGTGGGAAGAGAAGTTTCCTGAAAGAGCAACCGTTACTGAATTACTCCAGGTAATAGTTTTTAAATGTTAATAGAATGTATGTCCTTATAAGCTAAATTCATACCTCTCAGAAACGTTTACTTGGAAAGTAGTTTTGCGCAGAGTGTTGAGGGAGCGATCATCTGCCAGGGATGAAAAGATGGCATCAGCACCCTAATGGACTTTGTCTGATGTAAAAATGTTGTTTCTAACGGTACCAACGCTAAAATTGGCGTAGATACAGGTTCTCCTACCTCCAGCTGTTACGCTGTTCCTCTGTGGGTGGTGACAGCTCCAGCTCATCACTCCAAACTCAGCTGCTATTTGAACTTAGTCCTTAACTGAAGCTTCAAACAAAATCCCCAAATTACCTCCACAGGTTGTGGCGTATCACCGAACCTTGCTGACACAACCACAACACACACACTCCTGATACCATGCCCCGGGGATTCCTGCTGTGATAGTTTAACAGATACATTGTTTATCCTAATAGGAGCAGGCTAGAAGAGCTGAGACCCACTCTCCCTTTCATGTAAATAGGTGACCTTCACAGGGTCTGTTAGAAATAGTAGCCGCCCCCCCACCCACCCCCCGCTCCCAGGGGCGCCTGGGTGGCTCAGTTGGTTAAGTGACTGCCTTCCGCACCAGTCATGATCCCGGGGTCCTGGGATCGAGTCCCACATTGGGCTCCCTGCTCAACGGGGAGCCTGCTTCTCCCTCTTCCGCTCCCCCTGCTTGTGTGCGCTCTCTCTCTCTCTGTCAAATAAATAAATAAATAAAATTTTTCAAAAAAGAAAAAAAATAGTTCCCCCTTACTTGTTGTTTTTTTGTGATGCCACCTCAAAGAATCATTGTAAAGTGGAGAAAATTGACTTGAAAGGACAGCAGAACAGTTTGGAAGGAAATTTTGAGATCAGGAAATGTTTTTTTACATATGGCCTCTTAAGAGCCCTAAGTTTCCTACAGGAGCCGCTTAGCCCTGGTTCCAGAGTTTTAGAGGCTTAAAAGGTGCTTTTTAAATACTTGGGGGGGCCCTTGAGTGGCTCAGTCTGTTAAGTGTTTAACTCCTGATTTTGGTTCAGATCATGATCTCAGGGTTGAAAGATTGAGCCCCGAGTTAGGCCCCACGCTCAGCAGGGAGTCTGCTTGAGGTTCTCTCCCTCTCCCTCTGCTCCTCCCTGCCCCCTAAAATAAATAAATAAATAAATCGTTTAAAAAATAATAAAACAGGGGCGCCTGGGTGGCTCAGTTGGTTAGACGGCTGCCTTCGGCTCAGGTCATGATCCTGGAGTCCCGGGATCGAGTCCCGCATCGGGCTCCCTGCTCGGCGGGGAGTCTGCTTCTCCCTCTGACCCTCCCCCCCTCATATGCTCTCTCTCTCATTCTCTCTCTCATAGATAAATAAAATCTTAAAAAAAAAAAAATAATAATAATAATAAAACATTTGGAAGGTTTTTGCTTTGACAGCAAGATCAATAGTAGATTTTTTTTAAATTAGGTTTTTTTTAAATTATGATTATGGAAATAGTACATATCTCTTGTAACTAAACTATATACAACTATGTATAAACTAAAAGGTAAAATGTGCCCCTCCACCACTACCACCCATAACAACAATAAATCCTCGCTTCCCAGAGAAAACCACTGTCAACAGTTTAGTGTAACTCTTTCCAGAGTGTTTCATAGTGTGTAGTGTATTGTCAGGGTTACTTAAACAGTTTATAAAATTTTGACATTTCAGTGACCATGCTAGTCAATAAAATCTGTAGATTAAAGGGGTTTTTTTGGTACTCTACTAATTTTTGTGTTCTTTGTTTTCTAAAAGACTCCACAAGGATCAGTCTCCGAATCTGATATTCCATCCTCAAAAAGTACTGAGTTACCTGCAGACTGGAGTATTAAAACTCGACTCCTTTTCACCTCTTCTCAACCCTTTACCTGGGCAGATCATTTGAAAGCACAGGAAGAGGCTCACGGTGTCATCCAGCATTGTAGGGCAACAAAAGTTACTTTGCCTCAAAGTATACAGGTAATTCTGAAGGAAAGTAGGTATGTTTTAAAGTAACCAATTAATTGTAAAACATACTTCTCTGCAAAATGTCACAGATATTTCCTTCTATTAAGTTTTTCTTCTGACATTTAGACACACAAAGACTTGGGAAATTTTGTATTTCCTAAATGGTGCTTTCATGCAGTTTTTTCTGTCAGATTCAGTAATTGCCCATTGAATTTAGAGACCTGTCCTGAGAATTAATGTTATAGGCAGGAATTGTTTGAACTAAGCCATTCTTTTCTGAGGCCTTTTGGGAAAGAAAATATAAGGGAAAGAAATGAAAAGCAAGTGAGTAGGATTGCTAAGGCAGGTTGGTTATTCTGATTTTCTGATATGATGTATATTCTTTCTTTATACATACTAATCTTGCTACCTGGTTGATAGTCTGTTGTAAATATTGTAGTAGAGTTAATGAGTTCTAGAATGGTTTTGGAGGAATGTGATTGCTCAAGCAGCTCATCAACTCAAACTAGGTTAAAAGTGATTACCTGAAAGAGGCCTTGGTACATCTTTTTTTAATACGGATCAGGATGATTTTTGATTTCCATTACCCATTTTTACTGGCTACTGTTGAAATAGTTGTGAGAGGAGAGGGGTTGAACATAGTATTACCTACATACAATATCAATCCCTACCCATACCACCCCACCCCTCATGATAACAGATAGCCATTGTTCTCGGGAGAGCTGAGAGAATGTTCCCATCTGTATTTAAGTCTTCTTTCTGATACAGTTTAACAGACAATAAATGCTGGCAAGAATAAACTACATTTTAGCCCCTGTAACAGTTATTAATACTTTCCTATAGGAAACAGTATAAAGATTCTGAGAATAAGTGGTATATTTAGTGCTTTTTAATGAAATTTTATACTTCTAATGTGGCAAAAGCTGTCCGATATCATCTCTGGATTTTAGGATCCCAAGCTCTCCACTGAGCTCCGTTGTGCCTTCCAGCAGAGCCTTATCTATTGGCTCCAGCCTGCCTTTCCTTGGCTCCCACTGTTCCCTCGCATTGGAGCTGATAGAAAAATGTCTGGAAAGATAAGCCCTTGGTCAAATGATGAAACCTTGCAACACATTTTAATGAGTGACTGGTAAGATTAAAAACTTGTGCATCCTAATAGTGAATTCTCATTTTATCAGTGTTCTCTCCTTATCTTCTTTATGATGTGGAAATGTGTAGTGGTAAAAGGATCTCTGTGTCCTTCTGAATTATTTTTTCTAAACTGTTAATAACTAACATTTAAACTGTTCACTTTTTTTTTTAACTTATTCACTCTTCATGCAATTATGGAATTACGTATAAGTGTTACATAAATATATACGGGCATTCTTTTATGTTATTTCTTCTCAGTGGTTGCTTCATTTCTCATCAGCAGAAGCTGCTCAGAAAAGTCAGCAACCAGTTACCGATTGTGTTTTGTTTAAAGAAAAAATGTTGAGTGTTTAAGCGGTAAACACTATTTATTAAAGTATTTAGAAGTCATCAGTGAGTCCCATGACCAGTTTTAGTCCTGTAAAAGCCAAGTTATGTATGTAGTAGCAAAAATTCAAACCATTATATGTAATATTTGTATTGTGTTTTCAATCAGGTATCAAACTGAATTATAAAAAACTAAATTTTAGATGTTAAGCTAAATATGTAAAAAATCTAAAGAAAATTTTGCTGCTTTATAGGTCTGTGAGCTTCACTTCTCTCTATAATCTGCTGAAGACAAAACTTTGCCCATATTTCTACGTTTGTACCTATCAGTTTACTATCCTGTTCCGCGCAGCAGGATTAGCAGGAAATGATGTAATCACAGCTCTCATATCTCCTACAACTAGAGGCATAAGAGAAGCTATGAAAAATGAAGGTAAAACTATTGGCTTAAAATGAGACTACCCCCACTATATATTAATTACTTTCCCTAAAAGCTAAAATTTGAATTGTCTTTTTACCAATTGAATTGTCTTTTACCAGTTATACCTATATTTTTTAAGAAACATCGTCTTTATTTCTGATTTTTTTTTTTTCCAGAAATGATTTAAGCTGTCCCTTATGCATAGCTTTAAGTTAATGGTATTCCCGTCTATATGACCAACACATATTGAGCTGGGAAGTTCCCATCTGAATATACTCCTCTAGAAATTCCTTGATGGTACAAATTACCTACCCCCTTTTTAACAACAATTTTCCAACTGGGTCAGTCATTAATGATCATGAAATCTATTTAGTAGGCTCAATCAGCACTTTAGGAAAGAGTACCACATGTAGTGAGAGTATGTATTGTTGAAAGAGGGTGTGTGTGTGTGTGTTGTGGGCTACTGTCAAGAAAGCTTGAAAGTTGTGTCTTAATAGATCAAGTGTAGGGGTGGCTGGGTGGCTCAGTCGTTAAGCGTCTGCCTTCGGCTCAGGTCATGATCCCAGGGTCCTGGGATGGAGCCCCACGTCGGGCTCCCCGCCCCACGGAAAGCCTGCTTCTCCCTCTCCCACTCCCCCTCCCTGGGTTCCCTCTCTCGCTGTGTCTCTCTCTCTCAAAATAAATACATAAAATCTTTAAAAAAAAAAAAAAAAAGATCAAGTGTAAAAGCTCAAATCTTCAGATTTCATACTCTCTAAAAGTAGGGCACGCCTGTTAAGTTCTTTGAGATTATATTAAAGAAAACTTAGTTGTATTTTTCTTTTCTCATGTAGGTATTGAATTTTCTCTGCCGTTAATAAAAGAAAATGGCCATGGGAAGAAAAAGGCATCTGGAACAAGCCTGGGACAGGGGGAGTATGTGATTAAGATCACCTTTTACGTCACCTAAGGACTTATGGACTCAGTGTAGTTGTTTTGTAGAGGGAACAGTTTTATGAAATGGAAACTCTTAACTATAACAATTTTCTAGGGAACAAGTAATCAGTGATGAGGATGAAGATGAAAGTTTTTCCTGGCTGGAAGAGATGGGTGTGCAAGATAAAATTAAAAAACCAGACATACTCTCTATCAAGCTGTATCCTTCAGTTGTGTTAACTACAGTTGATTTTCATTGAATTAAGTTAGTGAACTATATATGTAATATTGACTGACAGCTTTATTTGACTGTAATCTTAAATTATCTTAAGATCATATTTAAACTAATTCTCCATCATGATACTAAATAACAGACTCCCTAAGTACCAGTAACCTGTGAACAATTATTACTAAACTGTTTTTTTTTAAATGAAAACATTCCATATAGAGCATGTTTTTGACTAGAGAAGAAATTAGTTTTTGTTAGGTGTCAACTTCTAGCAAATTCAAATGGTCAAAGAGAAATTTTGATGTAAACAGATGCGTTATAATTGCAGCAGAGTCGGGGGTAGCAAGAGTATTTCCAGTTCCGAATTAAAAGAAAGGGTCCGAGGTTATTCAGGATCAAGATGACTGTTTTTTCCATTGGTATGGGATTTAAATTTGCAAGTTCCTTGATTGTCATCTTCAGACGTAAAGAGAAACATGAAGTGCAAATGGATCACAGACCTGAGTCTGTTGTGTTGGTGAAGGGAATGAATACCCTTACGTTGCTGAATTTTTTGATCAACTCTAAGAGTTTAATTGCTAGCTCAGGTCCACAGGCAGGACTTCCACCAACCCTCTTATCGCCTGTAGCTTTCCGAGGTGCCACAATGCAAATGCTTAAGGTAATGAAAAGGGGGGAAAAAAATCCACACTAATCCTCATAAACTAGCCTTTTAAGAAGAAATCAAGAACAAATTCTTGTATGGTGCAGATTTTGTCTTTGCTTTCCTCCCAGTAAAAAAATTCATTGATACAAAGGTATATCAAAGGAATTACATGAAAATACAGTAATTATATGAAATGTTTTATTTGAATTACATGAAAATCATTTCTTCTGACTGAATAAATATGATTGGCAACAAAAGCAATTTGCCATATGGAAAAGTTGCTTAATCTCATTTTGTCTCATTTCTTAACCAATGAAAGAACCTAGCCAAGATTGTTATGTTACATTATTAATGTCAAAACCTGAATCATGGATAAGTGAAAAGAATAGCTGTGTTTCGATAGTGATGAAAAAAATTACGCGTGTAAATACAAAATACATAGTGAATGTTACTAGCAATGGAATTATTTACTTTTAAAAATAGAATTTATTCTTGTATTTATTTGCCCAATATTCTGCATTGAAAACATATTACCAAATTGGGATGGGAGGTGGGCCAAAAGGGGTAAAGGGGAGTGGGAGATGAGTGCTTCCAGCTATGGAATAGAGTAAGTCAGGGAAATGAAAGTTACCACATAGGAAGTACAGTCAGCGGTACTGTAATAGCATTGTATGGTGACAGATGGGAGCTACACTTAACGAGCATAGCGTAATGTGTGTAGTTGTAGAATCACTGTTGTACACCTGAAGCTAATGTAACATTGTGTGTCAACTGTACTTCCATTAAAAAAAATTTTAATAGGGGAACCTGGGTGGCTCAGTCATTAAGCGACTGATTCTTACTTAGCTCAGGTCTTGACCTCAGGGTCATGAGTTCAAGCCCCAAATTGGGCTCCATGCTGGGTATGGAGCCTACTTAAAAAAAATTTTTTTTAATAAAAAAGTATATTACTAAATCAGATACCATATGAAAAATTATAGTCTCTAAAACATGCGTAAGCCGAGTCATAATTTGGCGAAGGTGTGCTACAGATGGAGAATTAACATTTTTACTCCTCTAGCGTTCTTTGGAGGTCTTGTGCACTACTTTATGCTATGATCACAAGCGTAGTAGCTCCTGTCACCGTACAAAGCTATTAAACTACCACGGACTATATTCCCTCTATGCTGTACCTTTTAGTCCGTATACTAATAAAAAGGAAAACCCAAATGAAGTTACTGAACAAGTCTATAGCTAGGGACAAAAAAGCTTGAAAGATGGTGACCATAATTTTTTCTTTAAATTTTCTTGAAGGCACGAAGTGTAAATGTGAAGACACAAGCTGTCTCTGGATACAAAGATCAATTTAGCTTGGAGATTACAGGTCCTGTCATGCCTCATTCTCTACATTCTGTCACCATGCTACTCAGATCTTCACAAAAGGGGTCATTTTCTGCTGGACTGTATACACATGAGCCAACTGCTGTATTTAATACCTGCCTGCCAGTGAATAAAGTACTGGATAAGGTAAGTAGACAGCTGTATGCATATTTCATTGTAGCTCGTTTCCTCAGATGCAAGAAATAAGTGATTTACAATGAGCCAAACTTGTTTCTCAGCTTATTAAACTATACTATTTATCAGTGCTAATTACTAAGATGAAGGGGTAAGATTTGGTTTTTTTAAGGTAAATTTTATGAATTTAGGTGGTTGTACTCAACAATGACTAAAAAATTTCCCAAACAAAAAGGCAAGTTATGGTCATGACCATCTCAGATCCACAAATTAACAGTACCTGATTCTTTTATTATAAACAACTATGGTTTTTTAACCAGTATTTGCTTTTAATTTTGGACACTGTTAGGTTTTTATTTACAGGTATTAAGACCTTTAAAATTGCCTCATGCTTTTATCATTTGCCAGACTGAAAATAACCAAAATTATTTGTGGATGCTGTTGTATGTGAAAATTTTTAGGGTCAACTTCTATTGATAATGAACTGCCTTTATCTTATAAGCAAATGATTAAGGCAGGTACTTGTCAAAGTTCCCATGGTAATTATTAAAATCTGAGTGTCCAGGGGCACCCAGCAGACTCAGTTGGTAGAGCATGCGACTCTTGATATCCGGGTTCTGGGTTCAAGCCCCACATTGGGCATGCAGCCTCCTCTAAAATAGAAAGGGGAACCTAAGCTGGTTCAGCCGGAAGAGCATGCAACGCTTGCCAGGGTCATGAATTCAAGCCCCACACAGAGATTACTAAAAAATATTAAAATAAAAGTAATGAGTGTTCAAAGACTGATGTGCTTTTTAACTAACTAGAGTACAAATTTCCACAGGAGACTGTTCATGAGGAGCTTGCTAACTGTGGGTTGCATCCTAAGACTCTGGACCAACTCAGTCAAACACCAATACTGGGGAAATCATCTTTAAGGCATGTGGAAATGAGTGACTACGTTTATAATTGGAGATCCTGAACACCAAAGTAAGCCTAAACGGAATCTTTGAGGAAAAAGCCTTCTAGCAAGGAAATTCAAGATTGTTATCCCTTTGGCTCTAAAGTTCATTTTGAAGTTAAAGGAATATAACTATCTTTAAAATATTCTAATATTTATAAATGTTAATATTACATGCGTTAAGCAATAGGATTAAGATTTTTAAATCAGCCTATTTTTTACTATTCTGATTAGATCATTCAGATATGAAGACAACTCCCAACTTTTTAAAAGCATCAGTAACTTGACACTTCCAGACCCTTACAACCTAATTATAAACTGAGTAGAAAACTGAATGTCATGAATGTCAGTGTTTCCTTGCAACTGGGAAATTGAAGCTAAATTACTATCCGTTATCTCCTGGCATTGTGACTGATGGCATCAGGACAAAACTGTACTTGATAAATCACCTGCAATTATATGCAGGTTCTAGCTTTATAAAGATACACAACAAATGTAGAAATTTATCTGCTGAGCTGATTGTTGATGTGTCTACTTAGTTGCTGCTTTCCTTCTGATTTATAATTCCTTTATTCTCAAATATATTAAATTTGGCTTTTTAATGCATCTTAACTCAGATAAGGGTATTTTGTATTCCACATAGAATAGTGCTAATTGTAATGTATGCTCAGCTGTCATGGTAAAGTAGTATTTATTGCTCTGGGGTGTGTGTGTGGGTGGGTGGGGGTGTGAGTGTGTGTGTGTGTGTGTGTAATTCAGATTTTCTTAAAAATAAAAGTACTTAGAAATCAAAAGCATTGGGTAAAGAAATAACAGTATTTAGTGAAGAAGTATGTGTTCACTTTATGATCCAGAAAATAAAACACCACATTTATTCCAGAGAAGTTTATATTTGGGCCTTAAGCTTTTGAAAATAAAGTTTAGAGACATAGCATTATGAATACCACTGTAATACACATGAAATATTCTATCAGACCCTAAAAATTAACATAAACTTAAACTTTCTCATAGTCAACAAAATAATGGCTGGGTGCCGATTTTATTAGATAAGTTGGTTACAGCATTTTAATTATCATTTAACGTCTATCTAGGTGTAGCTGAAATTCAAAATGCACATCAAAGTAAAACTATATCACAACTCAGTGCCATACTAAATGTACTTGGCCTCTGCAGAATTCTAATCGGACTTCATTTTGACTCCCTTCTCATGGCCCAAGTGGCTTTGATGGGAATGCAGGACTTAGTGCAGATCATCACACAACATACCACTTTCTTTTTATAACCTCTACAAAATTTTAAGGGGAGATGGTGGCTATTAGCCCTGTGGAACAGATCTTGCTTGATTACCTCAGTAACACTGGCCCAATATCTGTCCAGCAGAACCCATTGTGAACTAGTACAAGGTGCACAGCCCTTCACTGATTACAGGCAAGTGTTACAGCAGCCTAGCCATAAGGAAGGGAGATTACATCATAGTACAAAATACAGTATAAAAGCGTTATTTAACATTCCACACTGAAGATTACGGATGCCTTCAAACAATCGTTTGGATGTTAGCCACTTAAACAAATACATCACTAAGGTAAACAATATAAACATACCAAAACCCTGTATGGTTAAATACAATTTCCATGGTACAAAAATCAAAGCCTGGAGATGTTTGTACAGATTGCTTTTTACACAATGTCTTAAATTGCCAAATATTTACAACATTAAAGAGGAAATACATTTTGATGCAGAGTAAAATTATCTGAAATGATTAATATAAAACCTCAATCTATCTACGTGAGGCACTCCTGAAGCAAGTGGCATTAGCCATGAGGTCCTTTGGTACAAGGCCCATTGCTTGAAGAACCACAGTAGCTGCTGTGGCTTTAGCATGCTTCTTATTAGGGCTGGCAAAGCTGGGCTGGTAAGCGCTTCCATTTATCAATACCTATTCAAGAAAAACATACAATTGGGCTGGTAAGGGCTTCCATTTCTCAATACCTATTCAAGAAAAACATACAATAAGAACAGCATCAAACTTTAATATCTATTAGCTTTGTATTTTTTCACTAAATGCTAGAAAAATAATTTACAAAAATATAAACCCCACACTATGTAAGTCAAATTAATCTCAACCCAGAAGAAGCAAATCATTTGGGAAAAGGGACTGCAAATTAAAAGCAGCTCTCCAAATGGGGGGGGGGGTGTGTGTGGAGAAAACCCTGATAAAACTATAAGTTAATTCCCCATGTTCCATTAGAAAATGTCAACAAACTGTTCACCAGATTTTTGCCCACATCTTTCCCTCCAACATTTTTGAAAACCAGGATATTAGCAGGTCATATTAAAGTATACTTAAATATTTAAGAACCCAAAAAACCTACCACCACTTCTACCCACACATACATATTCACTCCCAACCCACAATGTATCAATCCTGTGACCGTTCAATGCCTATCCCTCACCCACTAAGTCATCAAATTAATAGGGGTATACAATTAATGCAGAAATTCATATTTACCCTAAAGAGAAAATGTTTGCGATGATCTGGGCCACTATCATGGACCAAGAGAAATTCTGGTGGTTGCCACCTTCTCTTATTACAGATTTCCATCAAAGCAGACACAGGATGTTTGCCTGCAGAGGAAAAAATAACCATTTGTTAATTATTTTCACTATCTGTGGCAAAGAATTATGAATTCAAGGTGGGGATGGGACAAGAGGAAATTAAAACGTACTCTCACCTGACAGATCTTTCATTGCAGCAGAGAAGTTTCCGGACCTCTTTTGTGCTCTTTCTCCTACTGCAACAAGACCTTTAAAATAAAAAGCCAGTGTTCACTGAATAAACTCCAAAGCATCATTTTAAAATTATAATATACAATGATTCCCTCTACAGGAATCTGAATCTCAACCTATGCCTTCCAATAAAATACTCAACTGCCACTACCCTTGATTTTTATATAATTTGACTTCTGTTTTCCTCTATTTCAATATGTAAACCTATATACTTTATGTTCATATACCTTGGTACTAGAAGTTGTATAAAAAAAATCAAATGTTCAGAGAACACAAAAACTTAGTATATGAATAGTGCCATATTTAACATCTCCAGGACTGTTTCTTTGTAAGTTGAAAAAGCAGTGGCTGTTTATTACAAGTGATCTCTAAAGGCTTCCCATCCCTTAAAACACAATGCTCAGTTAATTAAGTTACCCAAAAGGTGAGGATTTTAGGCCACACATCCCAAACAATTAAAAGTGAGGTGTCTCTATAAATGGGTCTATATTTTTCTCAGCAAACAACCCCTTTCTGACTTATCAAATGAACATGTTCACAGAAGACAGACGATCTCACTGCATGACCTCCCTTCCCAATGGGATCTCGCTGTATTACTAGCCAAAATCTATGCTTTCCTGCTTCCATTTTTCCTAGAACTTTCAATCAGTTCACTAATTCTGCTAGTATGCTTCTCCAAACCCAACACCTATTACACAACTCCAACGAGGATGTTCCCTGGAATTACATAATGCATTCACAGATGTTTTCTTCCAGTCACCTTTTCGGACACAAAAAAATCTATTCAACTTGTGTAAGTAAGACAATGTCAGTGTGACATCAGTACAATATCCTTTTCTAATTTAATCTAGAGTTTGAATTAATGCTACAGCACAGAATGATTCTCATGCTATTTTCAGCCTACTGGAGAATCATTACATTAAATCCCTCCAATTTGGCGGGGGGGGGGGAATGGCATCACAGTATTCTATGTGGATGACAATATAGAAATTCTGATGCAAAACATTTTATAAGACACACAATTTGGTCTGAGCTAATTGGTTTCCAAATTCACTGACACAGAATAATTGCATTAACTTCAACTTACCTTTCTGACTGCAAAGATAAGGAAAATTAATTCCACTTTTGAACCTTCCAGTTCTTAAAAATCAGGCTTATACAGGCTATTGAAATCACACTGAGCTGACAGCCCAGCCCCATCTGATTCTATGTTAAGACGTTAATCCAAGGGAAGAAATTACTTAAAAGGTACCAATTGGCTGTTATCAATGAGCACTAAATGTATATATACATACATGTATATATGTATTTTTTTTAATAGGGGGGGGCAGAGAGAGAGAATCCCAAGCAGGCTCCACACCTAGTGTGGAAACCTAATGCAGGGCTCAATCTCAAGACCCTGAAGATCATGACGTGAGCCGAAATCAAGAGTCAAATGCTTAACTGACTGAGCCACCCAGCTGCCCCCCAAGTATATTTGTAATACTTAGCAACTGCATGCAGGCTACGTAGACAGATATCCATCTGAGTAGCAAAGTACTAGTAAAGATTTTTAAAAGTTCCAGGGTGCCCCAAGCACAAGGTACAATGAAGAGCTGACACTGCTATCAGCAACTGGTCTGCTATTCTCCAGCCCCAACCCCAGAAAACTCAATTACAGAGCTTTAAAAAAGGGACATGCCAAAAGGGTATATAGGATGAAGACAGAACAGCACTCTAAAAGGAAATAAGGAGAATATGTGGGATAAAATATCCGAGAAAGGAAAACAATACAGCCCAGAAACAAAGACAAGTATATGTTCCCTGTCGAGAGAAAACAAAATGGGGATACCGTTTACTAAAACTATTGAAATTTCTAGTTGAAATTCAATCACACTGATATATGCACATTTCCATAATATTTAAAACTAACATTAAGACCATCTTTTAGCTCAAAATAGTGACTCCATCTATATCTATACAAGCTGCCACAAATGGGTAAAACTTTCATTTCCTAAACAAACAGCTGTAGATATGCTACAGTTAAGCATCACGGACATCAAAATGTAGGAAGGTTATGTTGGGGGGGAAAAAAAAATTTTTTTTTTTTAAGAGGCGCCAGCTGGCTCTGTCAGTAGAGCATGACTCATGATCTCAGGGTTGTAAGTTCAAGCTCATATTGGGCACAAAACAAGTAGGACAGTTAATGAAACCCTAAAATATCAAAGGAGGTATAATCAACGGTCCCAAAACAATGTGTTACCTTTTCGGTCTGTCTTAAAATCAACTAGGATAGGTTCCTTATTTCCTTCTTTGTTTTTTCCTAATCCTTCTCCTTCTCTCCAGCCCATTTTTCTCATCAAAACGGCTCCCATTCCTCCAGTTACTGGGGCTGCTCTTAAGAACTGATCCTATCCAAAGAAAGAAAGGTAAAATGTCCCCATTTCACAGTTAGAATTTGACTACAAACTCAGTGTTAACTTAAAAAAAAAAAAAAATCTTATTTTACTTCTAGATCTGATATAGCAATTAAATTTTAATTTCTATACTTATATACATACTGTAGTGTGGATGTTCTAAGTATTTTCACATTACCATAATAATATTTTGAAAGTCAAATAAGGCAAATAAATGGCAGTTTAAAACAGTGGCCCTCATGCCCCCCTCCAAAAAAAAAAAAAAAAAATTAGAACACTCCTGTTTTCGTCCACTATTTAGGTTCACTGGTATCTCTTCTTAGCTTGCAAAATAAAAAGAAGGCAATGTTAAAACAGTCAAATATTAATTGTCCCAGGTGTACCTAGTTAATGAATAAAGCCCAGAAATCATTTAGAAATAGTTTGGACACTGAAGAAGCATACTGTTAACATCCCAAGTTTTCTTCCCCATTCTACCATAAAGCAAGTATAAATATTTTACTTAGAAAATCCCTATGAAGCAAAAAGATAACTCTTTATATTTACACAGTAAGAAATGGACAGTCACATAAAATACCCTGTCATTATACCAAACTGAAACTGAATTCTTTTAAAACCTAGCGTGATGTTAAAAGACTTGTAAAAAACTCCTTAAGCGTTTACATACCTAGGCCTCGGTGGCAGCAGTGTTGTGAATAGTAGGGCTGGCACTGACCGGGGCAAGAAGACAGCTACAAGGATTTGGCCCTGAAACAAGTTTCCATACAGAGGGGTGAAAGTTCACAGGTTATTCTGTGAACAGTCATCTCTCTTGTATCCAACCCACTGAACCATAATTTCCATCAAAGCAGCAAACCACTTAATGTCATAAGATGCACAACTATATACATTAGCATGGTCAACAGTCATTTTCATACATTAATAAATAAATAGGCGATGCCTCTATTTTAAAGGACATCCATGTCCACAAAACAAATTCTACTGTTGATTTTTATGGTCTTTTTTTTTTTTAATTTGTAACATCTCCAAATCCTGCTTTACCTCCCCTTGTTATTAAATTTTTGAGTTACGTTCTCTAGCAAATATATAGTAAAAGTCATTAACTTATCAACAGAGGGAGTCAAAACTTTTGGTAGCTCTGGAAAGAGTATGCATTGTTTCCTGTATTGATAAGTTAATACTAAATTTTTTAAATCTTGTTTTTACACAGTTTAGTAAAACTGTATCTTATTTTTTTTTCCCCCAGCTTTGTAAATTATATGCTGGGGAGAAAGCATGCCAATGATGTGTGACTAGACATTAAGTTCAACAAGGTGCTCTGATGGAAGGAGGCAGCTGTGGAGGTAAAAACATACCCCTGGTTCAGTTCCTTATTTGGTGCAGGCCATGCAGTGTTGATGTATAAAGAGAAAAGTTAGCTGATGCTTGGATATCAACTGCCTTGTTGCTACACACCTACAGTGACTTTTACTTACTTCCAGGTTCATCCGCCCCTCTTTTCCAGGCAACACTCCTAAAAAAAAGGGCAACTGTGCAGAGTATAACGCAAATTCCCAAATAACCCAGGCTTCCAACTCGGTTTCCATTCTCTACTATCTTCATGTTTCTTCAACCCCCGTGTGTATACAGTTCACCAAAAAGCTGCTTAATCTAATGAAACTATTAATAGTAAACAAAACCCATCGGGTCATGTCCAAATCATTTAATTCCAAAAAATAAAGGTTCTTTTAAATCAACTACCAGTTAAAAATGTTTTACTGACAAACAGTAGTTAACGGTAAAACTCTCATTCTTTTTCATCTAAGAATATACTACAACAAACTAAAAAGAATACGGAGAATGTTGGCATTCCAAGGGGTTTTTAGCAAAGAAGAGGGTGTTGGGCTATAGCAAGGCAAGAAAAGCTATATGATCATTGAAAAAGTTTGCTAAACGCAATAAACATTTTGTGGTATTTGACAGTGAAGATAAATGCTAAATTTTCAGCTAAGGACTTTTCCACATTTTTATAAATGTTCCTTCTTTCGTATCAGTAACAAATGTTCTTCTGTAAACATATAAATGGGAGTTTTTCTGAAAGCACAGCTTTCTTATTATTATTTTAAAAACTTCTCTGATGAACACATATCATTTATCGAAATGACTTACATAACATTTAACATGATGTGAACTATTTAAAACCTGTCAACTGCCTACAAGACTGGAAGTCAAAAAAAAATTTAAGGGAAAGTTTGCAGGAAGCCAATTTAATCATTAAGAGATTCATTTCTGCAAGTTATGTTAACATGATTTTTAGAACTATATAAGCATTATGGATCAGTACTTCATTATACAAATGAAGTCCAAAATTCTGCAATGGAATAGCATTCAGAAGTTTCTACCTAATAGTGTTCAAGTCTATTTAATTTTTATGTGCCTTACCACCCACATAAGCTTCAAGTCTAACTTTCTGAAATACTGAGCACTCAAGCTTCAAGATTAAATAGTATTAAACAATTAAAACTATTCAAAAGGTGTATAATTCTTCCCAATGAGAGCCATTTTCAAATACTACACAAATCACTATATTTTTAAACACTGTAATATAGTTAAGTCCAAAATGAACTCAAAACTTAAAAATATTTTGCTAGATTTTCATTTTTTCTAACACCAATCCCTAGTAAATTGCAATTTACAATTACCTAGTAAAAGTTGTAAATTTTTCATAAATCTGACCATATACTCACTATACACCTATTAGTGCAACTATCTCCCCCCCCAAAAAAATGGCAGGCAAACTGAGGATACCATGTCTTATATTAATTTGTTAATAAGAGGGTCATTAGAGATAATGCTATCAAAATTGAAATATTACGAGATTAAAAGAGCCGAAGCAACCAAAATCTCATTTTGCCGAAATTCAGTTCATTCCCCGGGAATCACTGCAATTCTTCATAGGTGCCCATCACGCTATTAATTACCACCCTGTGAAGCAGTAATAAGGACTTGTCTTCTCATGACACTTGGAGACTGAAATTCCAAGTAATTACTTGCCCATGATCACAAAAGCAGTCAGGAGTACAGCGGGATAAAGAAACCTTCCCAATCCTTTAGACCACGCAGCCTCCCAGTTTCAGCACTGCCTTGCTGCCAGTACTCCTGAAACAAATTTCCCATCACCCATCCAACCAAACCACATCCCTTCACCAGCAGGCGTTTCTTTAGAAAGCCCTTAACCACCTAAGACTCCCCCAACAATGAGGCAGCCGTAGGTGGAGTTCACAGGTCTCACTGCAGGAGTCTGAAACCAG
>NC_138369.1:182951261-183084695 GCF_054177405.1 Leptonychotes weddellii | reverse complement strand
CCCCCCAACACACACACTCCAGCCCTCCTCCTCCCCAGCCTTCCAGTCCCATGGCAAAATCACCACATGCAGTGCTAATACTGGGGCCTCCCAACCAACTTGCTGTAACCGGCAGCTGACAACCATAGGGATCAGGGGCTGGAGGTCACCAGAGGGGTGAGGAATAAGGGCCAAGAGAGCTTACAAGAGGGCACAGGCACTAAGGAAGGGGAAAGGAGGACAGAGGAACAGAGAAATGGAAAAACTGGGATGGTAAGAGGGCTCTTGGGGGCAGTGATCCACCAAAAATAAACCTGTAACAAAGTATCCCATGATGAGAAAAAATTTGAGAACCACTGCTTTGAAATCATTAGATTAGTAGTCCAACAGGAACTGTGGAACATTCTGAACAGCACCTGAGATACACTGTTAGCATTCAAAACAGTTTTAAAAAACCACCCCCAAAAAACCAGCAGCAGCAATACAGAAGTAACTTGAGGATATAAACGGAGCGGCTCTTAAGCCATATTTATACATTTGCCAGTCTCACAAATCAGGTCCATCTTCAGTGTCCATCCTAGAGTATACACACATAGCAAATCTACTCATGAACTTTGGTTAAAGTCACTGGCTTCTTCGTGCATTTTTAATAAAACATTTTCTAAAAAAAAAAATCTTAACTTTGTACTTGGCCACTTTCGTATGTGCAGATGTTGTGTACCTTTTTAATCCAGGCTTGGGCACCAGTATTAGCCAACTGTTCTTGTGTTAGAACCTGTACTCCCGTACTTCCGGTGAACTGACCAGGAATGGAGTTCAGCTGAGCCCAGGCATCAATCTGAAGGAAAAAAAGATGCCTCAATTAACTATGTAAAATTATCTAATCAAAATCCCACTGGTTTATTTCACCACACGAAATGGTTTATTTTGTTCTTGAAAAGGCTAAGTAAGACTTAAAACTTCAACTTTTAAAACAGTATGCTGAATTTATAACATATTTAAAGTTGTTTTCTTAAACACTCCAAAGAAACACTTTGGTAACATTCAGTGGGTCCCATTAATAACAAGATTTGAGATGTATTTCTAACAACTAAAAAGTATAACTATAATACTCATTCTTCAAAATATCACATGGATACATGAACACAGAAAAGAGTTCATACAGCAAAGGATCCCTGCCCTCTGCTTATGTATGTATATAAATGTCATAATCACCTGAGTTTTTAACTACCTTCTTTGTGGTATTAGAAATCCAGAATAAATTCAAGAGACATGTTTAAGGAGTAATAAATACAGGAAACTGTTCAAACACATAAAACAGTTTTTTAAAACTGAGCACGTTAATCACCATCATTTACTATGATGGTTAAAGAATCAGTTGTCGGTCCTCCACAGATTTACTACACACTGGTATTGTCAGGCAGTAGTATTTCCTTATCTGTCTTAAAGTGTATTTACTGTTTCTATACAGATCTACCAAAGGAATGTAGAAGACAAATGGAAAAACTTGCACTGTTAAAAATACAGACTCTGGACTCAGACTGCCTAATCACTTTTTTTTTTTTTTTTTTACTTTTAATTCCAATATAGTTAACATACAGCATCATCTTCATTTCAAGTTGACCAACCAGTTTTCCTCCACTGGAAACTGGGAAATCATAATAGTACCCACATCTCACAGGGCTACTATGGGTGCATAGCTACTTTTAGACACCAACTTAGGAACTCTGTAAGGGCAGGGAATTTTCTTTTACTTTCCTAAACAGTTCCTGCCACACAGCACACAATAAATACTTACTAAATGAATGAGCATGCCCCAAATCACTTTCATTTAAAATAAGCTAATAATGCCAAATTATTTCCTTGGATTTTTAACATTTCAACAGCATGCCACAGACTTAGCTTATCTCACAACTATCTAATTAAATTCTCACTCAGACATTAGAACTGCTACATACCCGTTCCTGAGCTCGATTTAACATGCTCATGGCTTCAAGGTCAAATGCATTCTCACTGAGTCTTTTCTGAGCAAGTGCCCGCTCACTCATTGCTGTTGAGATGTCCACAGGCTAAGAAAGAAAACATAGATAATTATCTCAACTTACGATAGACCCCCTAAATTCTAAAAAGTGCTCTTATCTTTAGCTGCTGCATGTCAAAAATAAAATAGTCTTACAAATTAATAATCTTGAAAAGTACAGAGAAGATGCCAAAAAGTAAAGGAACCTTGGAAAGTAGGCGAGGATTTAAGGTAAGTTACAAAGTATCAGAGGCAGTTGAACTCAACCCAAAATGCGATTTCATATTTTCTACTTTATCAAATTACAATCATAGAAACCTGCAAAGAACTTAAAACTCTCTAGCTTTCACTAACAAGTCATTTACAAAAAACTGAGAAATTTTGAACTATTTTTGAACTGTTATATGCATTAGCAGTTTTCATTTTACCTTACTTATTAGCATAACATTCAGAAGTAATAAGCAAGGTTCTTGAATAAGCAAGCAGAAAACCACTATCCTATCAGTGGCCTCTCCTTCACTCATCCACACATCTTTCCACCTTCTTGCAGATGCTCAGGGATAATTTGGTCTTAAGAACTCCACTTCTTCAAAAAATATTAAATAAATGATTTTTTGTTTTCAATTTATATGTATCAATGACCCAAATTAAAATAGTTCTGTGGGGGTACAGAACAACATGAACAAAAATACTTAAAATGAGGTATGTCTGAATAGACTTAGGTCTTCCTTTTCAAAGCTCATACCCTACCTATAAAAACTTTGTGTTAAGCAGAAGTGACTTTATGGTTTAACTTTTTGAAATGCTTCATAATGTCCCAGGAAAATTCTTAAAGGTAATCTTTAGAACAAATTCCCAATTTATCAGTTTTGTGGAAGGCTCAACCATAAAAGGAAAATCAAGTATTTGATGTTCTTTTGTCTAATGTTAAGAGCTCATGTTGACTTATATCAACTTACCAATTCTTAATACTTTTCTTCTGACACAACTTAACCCATTAATATTTCCCAGTGATTGCACCCAAGAAAATTCATTTTCGGAAAATGTTTATTTGACATGGGAAGGTTTTCCTATATTTATTTACAAAGAATGGTTAATGGGTACTGCTTGGATAAGACAAACATAAAGTCAGGAAGATAAGTTAACAGCTAAGGATTTTTCTTAAAAAGCTAAGTAAAGGCTATCTGTAATTTAACTGTGTACTGCATATGAAATACTTCTTCTAAAATAAAGACCTATATAGTAGAGAAGGGTATGTGACCACTTGAGAGTAATTCTATCTCATGCATAAGAATTACTGATCTTCCTTTTCCTACCTTCAGAACCCCTTATTCTTCTATCATTCTTAGTTATCTTGCTGAATCATCTCATAATATTCTTCTAGCAAAATTAAATTTTTTCTTCCACACAGATTCTTATGTATTACCTTCTCAAAACGAAAGCAAAATGAATCGAACTCATTCTGTAATTGTACGGTTTATAGATCTCATGAATGAAAGATCTTAATTTCTTAGTTAATACAGTAAATTGTCCATACTAATTAGAATATATCTGGGGCCTATAAAAAATAATCTAAGAAAAGTCACAATTAAACACTAAAAACTTTAGTGTCTTCACTTTTTACTTCTATTATAATTCTGATCAACTGCTAGCACTTTAAATGGGAACCCAGATATTTCAGGCCGAAATTTACATTCCTTTGGCCTTAGATGTTTCCTAAAACTGTTAGGTGCGATTATCTATGTAATCTGAAGGTCCACCAAAAACATCTCAAATACTGTTCATTAACCTTGCCCAAACTACTTTGGGTAGCAGTCTATAAGTGTTTGAGGATGTTTAGGTATAAATGGGTTTTTATTCCAGAAAGTCTAAGCTTATAGGAGATAATGAGGAAAATCTATCTACCCACCACCCCAGGCCCTAATTCCCAATTTCCCAACTATGAATTTAGCCATGAAAATGTAGTTAAGATGGCTCTGAAAGCTCCCAACTTTTCCAGAATAAAATTCTTCCCAACTGGAAGCAAATCAATACACCTATCTTTGAATCCCTCCTTCTGAAAACATTTCTTCATACTTTTTTAAGTCTTTACTGACTAAGCAGATAACCTAAAGCTCTCGTCATTTATCCCCAGGATGAAACTTCATTCCAATCTCAGTCATACTTTGTTAAATTCACATCTCACGCTGAAAGAAATTTAATATAACAACCTTGATGTTTAATATAAATTTACCTTAGATAAAATTACAACTATTTTTTTCCTGAAGTAACACAGTTTCATTTTTTCAACAGGCTTACCAAGTGAGCTGCAAGTTCATGTCAAAACCTTATTACCAGACAGTAATTAATTTTATATTTGTATTTTTAAATGTGAAGAAATATACTCAAAATAAAATGAACCAGGATTATCTTAACCTCTTAAGGATCCTCAAGAGTTTGAATCAAAAAGCATGTTTCCAGGTTTTCAAGGTAATTCAAGATATGCAATAATGCACAAAAAGCCAAATATAATCCCCAAAGCCTTAATACTCAAGGACTAGACCAAATGTTACATGTCAGTATTAAAATTCTCATAAAATACCAGAACTATTCTTTAGAACACTGGCCAGTATTATTCTCTACAATGACAGCTAAAGGGCACTTGAAATGTGGCTAGGGCAATTAAGGAACTGATTTTTCAGTGGCCAGTGACTACGACATTGGACTATATGGTGTGCGTGTTATGTGTATATGTATACAGTGGATTATACTACACAGTGAACTTTAGAGCCTTAACCATCTTTTAACGTTCCTCAGAAATGGGAATATGGGAAAGGTACCGAAGTCATGCTTTTTAGAAAGCCCTTCTAAAAACGAGGAGGGGAAAATCTTAAATCTCATAGACTACTACTGTCAAGTTGTCATCAACAAGCCTTGTTTCCCGATAGACTATAGATTTTCTAAGTCTAATTATGATACTATAGTAATATTTTAAGTATTATAATGGGGGAAATGTTTAATTCCTTTAGGCTAGGACTTATTCTAAGAAGTAAAATCTACATAAAAGAGTATTCTGAATTATAATTCCAGTTCTCATACTAATAAAAACCTATCCAAGTTATTTCATCTCTCTACTACAGCAACACAGCAGATCACTTCTTCCGTAATCTGAAAGTGTCAGGAATAATGAAATCCATAATGTAACATGCATTTCATAACCCAAGTTATAACTGTGTACCTTCTGTATCTTCCTCATTTAAAAAAAAAAAAAAAATCCTGTATCATTTACTTCCCCCTTTTGTCAACCCAACTATTTACATAAATATAACAATTACCTTAGGTATTTCTTAGAAAGTCAATGAAAGGATAGAAAAAGGCTAAAAAGAATTATTAGGAAGGGGTCAGTCAGATAAGGAAAATAAGCCCTGTAATATGAAAATTATTTTCTACAAAGATAATTGCAGGTATCTTAAAAGACAGTATAAAAGGAAACTTTTAATTGTAAGAACATGGAACTAAGAAAATGCATCTGACCTGTATGTAAAATAGGATTTTAAAATACTTAGCAAAAATTAACAAGTTACAAAGAGGTTCATATAGAAAAGAAGAGCACAACTACAAAAACAAAAACCACAAAAACAGAATATCTCAGTTGTCATGTGTTGGTTTTTAAACCATAAATTATGAATCTTTTTATTACATCATTTAGACTTCTCTAGTATAACTCTTATACATTTAATCTAAATAAACTACAATAACAAAACAAATAGATAACCTACTAAATGGTTCAAAGAAATTCAGTGTTAATCACCGAGGAAAATTTAAGGGAAGAATGAATAACAAGGCTGTATTTAACCATTCTACACTGCCAGGACCCGTGTGATTAATTTTCAATTAAAATTTACATCTTACCCCAAGCACTGAGCTTTCCTAAACTATAAATTTAAAACTTCTACACTTAAGAGAACTGTAGCTCCACTGGAATGTGGAAATATTTTTCAATAAACAAACCAGGCATACTGCCTACCTCTGGACCTCTAAACATTTATGATTAATAGTAAACCCAAGGAAATTTTATGTCAAAGATTACATTTAAATCTTCTACCCAATAAGCCTCTAACTTGATTACCAAGAATGAGTGCCCCCAAGGACAATTTTTTAAATATTAGTTTTCCAACATTTTTGATTTCACTGTTTATGAATCAGATTCACACAAATATGGTCAAAGTTCTGTAGTCACTCCTTACTGAGGATGCTGCTGGCTGGCTTCTGGGTAGGAAGACGATGCTATGGCAGTAAGGCACAGTCTGATGAGCTGATATTCCATAAGATACGGATTTATGTTGATCCATCCACATCTATCCACTCATGCTTATGTCAAAGAGCACTCATGTGCAAGACAATTAGTGGGGTTAAGGATTACAGCAAAGCTGAGATCAAATCTGTGATCTTTGCTTAAATGTTTTATGCTTAAAACTAAAAAACCACAAACTCCATTTATGTTTATTAAAATGAAGATGATTGGTAAGTTAAAAAAAAGAATACTTAACAGTGACCATTTGAAAGAACTTTCCTTTTACTCTATAAAAGCCTTTATTTCAACTCCTCACAGGGAATCAAAAGGGTCAATGCTCCCATAAAATGTCACCAATAGTATTCCACAAACATTGGTATACAGAACATAATCTTACAAATGTATTTGCAAGATACAGCTAAATAACTAGAACTAAACATTTTATACTGTGACCATTTCTTCGAGGTGTTTACTACTATTGTTGGGTAAAAGTACAGAGACCTAAAAAGCAAAACAAAACCCTACCCTTTTTCCTCTTCTAAAATTTTGGGATTTGTTTCTGCTTAAAGTTAACCTACATATTTTTTCAGTCTGATCTTCTACGAAACTAGCTCAAAGCGTTCTGATATCAGATACTTGTATATACCCTCCCATAGGAGAAATCCGCTTTTCTTTAGCCCTCTGAACTCTTTTTCCTGCTTTCATGAAAGACTGCTTAATATAAAATTCGAATACCCAACTTTTCCCCCTGGGATTTCTTTGGAATAATTCCCCCCAACTTTTAAAATCTGACAACCGCTTTTGATGACAGACAAGGCTAAGGCACCACACTGTCAGTGTTAAGACTGAAAATGGCAGAGTACTAAACTTCAAATATATAAATAAATATATATACATAAAGTCTCAATCAAAAAGAAACATTCATCAGGATTCACTAAGCACTTTCCCCATGTTCAACTAAGGTTAAAATAGTTATGAGCACTTATTTTCTCAGGATAATCCCTTGGAATTTTTCAATATTCTCGGCTGGAAATGTTTTCTCACATAAATAATCTCCGTTATGTCTTTCCCTACTCTGTTAAATGCTTAATCTGCAAATTACTAAAAGCGTATGTATCAGAATTTCTAAGTAAGTCTGTTTGGCCCTCTTATCATGATCTATATTCAGCTACTACAAGATTTAAGTCAATTGCAAATGTCAGTTAACCCTTCCCTCTTGAGATGTGCAGGTAGCCTGATTTGGGGATTAGCAACTGAGCTACTCAACTGGTTTTATTAAAATAATGTCCAAACCAACTATCCCTTCCTCACTGGTGATAGTATAACTTGCTTCAATTGCTGAATCCCATGTAAATATAAATCATCACTGGGGACTGTAAGTTGCACTAGCTAATTATCATGTCCGGCTTCATCATACAGAACTTGCTCTCTCTTAAAATGCCACAGGTCAAAAAAAACTGTGAAAATGTCACCTGTGAATAACTCAGGGGAAAAAATACACTATCAAAAGATTTCTGATTTGGGTTCTGTTCACTTTGATTTTATAAACAACAGGATTTGTTTATTGTAATAATGGAGGTGTTTAGTTTAAGATGATATGGCCAATGAAGGGAATCTGAGTTGGAGAGAACAGGTCTCTCTGACCCATGTATCCCAGAACTGCAAGAAAAGTGGGGAAGAAGTCCCACATTGTAAGGGCCTCATATTATCTAGTCCAGTCCTTGGACAAATGTCTGAGCTTTGGAACCAAGGGCAAGAGGTGATAACTAGTCTATAGTATCAGTCAAAACTCCCACCCCCGCCCCTAATAATTCTCCACCCTCCCAGATCCCCCAAGCGTGATTTTGCACAACAAGTTAAATAAAAGTAAACTGTTTATTAAAAGATACAGCAAAGGTACAGATACAGAGATACATACAAAGATACAGATATATATATATATATTTACATATATATACAGTCTTGCTGTTTTCATGTGCACTATACTTAGCAGCACATTATTTAATCAGGCAGCATTTTAATGGGGTTGTTTTGACACTTGGCATTATTACTGCGTCATTTTGACAAGATACAACTATAGCCTCATGGAAATTTCAAGGTGTGAATTCCACTTCTCCAACTTTTAATAGTAGCAAAGAGGGGAAGGAGAAGGGAAATGGAAGTACCAAGGCTGAGCATTAGGTTAAACACAAGAATTCCAAAGGGCCAAGGTAGCACAGGGAAGGGAAAATGATTAAAATTAAAGGCTATCTGACAAACCACCCAGAGAAACCATTATTTAAGGGCAATGGGCTATGTATCCAAGATGCTCACACATTAGCCTACAATGACCTTTTCCAATCCAGTTCTTGTGTTGAACCTGAGGATCTGCCTCTCTCTGCTCAATCCCTCCACCCAGTAAATTTGCTACCACCAAAATCTAGAGCTATAGAGCCTTGAAGCAAAACGGGAAGCTAAATAGTTGTACCTTGGGCTACCTTCCCATAAGTGCAAGGAGGGCCCAATGTTGGGTAGGGATGTGATAACACTGTTCTCTGCAATTCGATGCTTTTCACTTTGTGGCTTGGTTCCACAAAGTGAATTGCATCGAGTTACTGTCAAATGAGAAGCTGCGGGTTGTTTCATCTGTCGTCTAACCCGGCCCTGCCGTTTAACCCGGCCCTAAGAAGAGTGAAACAGAATCCAAATCAGATATAAGGTAACAATAAAATGGGAGATTCAGGTATTAAAAAACAAAAAACAAAAAACAAAAAACACAATATTCCTCTTACTTACCTCAGAGGGCAAATTGCTGCTGAAAACATTATCATCATCTTTGTTTTCTTCACCATTTTTCTCTACAGGAACCCATTCTCCATAAACACTATCTGCTTCTTTTTTTCGATGTTGAGATCCAGATGACACAGGAAACTCTTTCGTTAACGTTACCTGGCTTTTTGGTGGAGTTGGCTTTGCTGCAGCAATCTAAAAAATAATGTATTTCCTTAATTAAAACTCCAAAGACTTTCAACATAATCTGAAAATAGGTTTGTTCATTATTTCTCATGGTAATCCAAAAATTAAAACATTAAATTCCATTTGAGTTTTATTTAAATAGTCCCTATGCTGTTTCATCAAACCATAAACACTAATACTCACATTCAGATTGAAAAAAATGGGTTTGGGTTCACTGAGTTTAAAGGGATGATGATAAAAAGGAGGTTCTTCTTCCTCTTCGTCCGAAACATGAGGCTTATTCACTATTACATCATCATCTTCTTTACTTTGTGCGATCTGTTTGCATTTCTTAAAAAATAAAAACAAAAAATAAATCTTACACTTTATATGGAATAACATGCAATTTTTTTTAAAAAATCGAAACCACATAAAATCAACTTTCGGAAATAAAACAAGATTAACAATAGGTTGTAGGTAAGTAACTTAGCGAACTAGCTATTATTTAAACACACTCTAACTGGTCAGTCAGTCAACAACATTTATTGAGCACCTACTATGTGCAGAGCACTGTACTGGGCACTGTCCAGGGAATACAAAAAAAAAAAAAAAAAAAGAAAGAAAAGTAGAAGACGTGGTCCCTGCTCCCAGAGAGCTTACAATCTAGGTCAAGAAACAGAATTACATACACATGAAATAACTGAGGAACGCTTTTACAGAGCAACACAATTAACAAGTGCAAACTGATATAATACAAACTGAGTACATAAGTGCTGAAAGAACAAAAGCTTAAGAGAAAACAGAATCAGGCAGAATTTGATAATCAAGGGCTATTCCTTGAGTTCTAAGCCAGATTTTCATAGTTAAGAACAAGGATTGGCAGGAAAAGAAAAATAGAGTCATCCTAGTTAGATGGTGGTAAAAAGGTGAGAAACTTATTGGAAGAACAAGAGGGCTGAAAATGAGGCTTAAAAACATATAGGGAAACACTAAGTGTTCACGAGGCTTTAGAAGGAGCTTAGATTTGATAAGCAAGTAATAGAAGCCTTCACTAAGTCCTTAAATTAAAAAAGTTGTAATTCATATTGCAATAAATCTAAGTGAGAAAACAGATTAAGAAACTATATGAACCCCCAAATGCATGGCAAAATAAAAAATTTTAAACTTCTGCAACTGGGTTAGATGGTAATTGTCTCTCCATAAATGTTTTGTAGGTTGAGTCTCTAAAGGAACAAAACTCAAGAATGAAAAATAAGGCATGATGGAGAGTGTGTTAACTGATGAGGTCTGACACATAAAGCAAAGTCCATTCCTTCCTAAGAAGCTAAGGAATAGACTCCATTACCTGGCTTTATAAAAAGGTCAGAATAAATTTGGGTGGACTTGTCTATACAAGCAGAATTTGTCACATCCATCATCAATTGAAAATGTTACAATAGGATAAAAAGCTCAATTGGCCAAAAAAACACAGAGTATATACCAAGCTTGTAACCAAGGGGAACAGAATATATTGACAGTGGCAGGCTGGCATAAGGCTAGCCAATAACAAGTTTCAATATATGAAACAGTGTGATATTTCTGGATCCTAGCAGCAATATTTCAGCATCCTCCCAAAAAAAATAATAATAAAAATAATATTAACAAAACAAAGCCAAAAAAGCCTCAATTGAAAAGATCAAATTCTTAAAAACAAAAATAAGTGTGTTTAAAATATATGTTACTGCCAAAACCCGAACCGCAGGAAGAACTGATAATGGCCGGCCATTATCACCAATGGCTGGTACCAAACAGCCAAAACCCGAAATGTTGATGCGTAAGAAGTTCCTTTCAGGCAATGGCCAGCTATTCTCATTAATTTCCAAGCTCCGGTGGCAAAAGATCATTTCTGAAGATTGTCTGTGTCTTTACGTATATGCAGTACACTCGTGGCGATCAGTGAACACGTCGTGAATGGAAACGAAACTGTAGGCGAGCTTCTGCGTGTTGCTCACTCAACACCTCCTCCATTCAAACGAACCGTCCCACTCCTCAGTCAGTTTGGCTTCTAAAACTGGAAAGCAAAAGTAATGGGAAGTAACTTTTAGCTAGCGGAGCTTAGCCATCCCGGATAATGGCCTGCTAAACAGAGCTTCTGCCGCTGCCACATCTGTATTTCGGGTTTTGGCCACTCGGTGCCAGCCATTATCAGTTCAGCCCACAATTCGGGTTTTGGCACGCTCCAGAGTCAACATCACTGAAATAATCCATTTAAGAATGTAAACAAATTCTGTCTAGCTTACCTCAGTTAGTTCTTCTATAGTAGCTCCTCCTGACTTTTTAGCAACTTTCTCTTCTATTGTAGGTGGAGGTGCAGGCTTTAGGTTTGGCGGTAAAGGAACACCAGCCTTAGCACACATGGCAGCTGCATTAGCTTTGGCTATTTCAAGTAATTGAGCCTTATCTGGAAGAGGAAAAATATAAGCAATTTTCCTATAGGCTTAACACTTTGTATTATCTAAAATCTTATATGGTAACAAAATTAAAGGCATCAGTTTTCTGCCCTAACATATAACTGTGATCAAATCATTCCTTGGCTGAGTTTTTAAGTAAATGACCCGAGTAAGTTGACATTTAGCTTCCCATTCAAATACTATACAAAATAGCATACAACACTTTACCACACACTCTGACACACATACACACACACATACGGCAGAGCCCTCTTTATTTTCCAAAATTATGATGCCCGTAAAATTACTTTCCTTTTAATCTGTCATTTTAAATCACTCTTTAAGCCCAAGTTCAAGTGCCAACTCTTCTAATAGGCCTTAAGTCAGAATTCAACACTTCTCCAATGTGCTCCCCAAAGTGCCTTACCTACACCAGTACTTACAGTAATCATCACATTCTACTTTTTTTGGCAGGTTACTATTAATAAGAGAGACATATATGCATTTTATCCATGTCTCTTCTACCAACTTGTAATCACTTCAAAGATGTAATTCTATGAATAAAAACAGAACTCAACTTTTGTTGAACTGAATGCATTTTCCCTTATTGTTCTATTAAGGGCCTACTTTAGACAACCCTGACCTAGAAATGTCCAATCTACTAAGATAATGATAAATCATCCAGCAGGTAGTCATGCACTACTATCAAGTTTTAATCATCCCTGCAGTTCTTAAATCAAGAGGAACTAGAGCATTTTACTTTTAAAGGCAGATTATTAAAATACTAAAATCACTTTAATGAATTTAACTTTTGCTAGTATCAGCCACCCAGCTAAAAAATAACTCCCCACATGCAAAATTCCCTACTCACTTCCATTCTTTATCCATTATACCAATCAGAATTACCTTCACACAGATTTAACAGCCCTGTGTTGCCATTTTTAAATACGTAACTTATTTTTATTTTTTTTAATTTTTATTTATTTATTCATGAAAGTCAGAGAGAGAGAGAGAGAGGCAGAGGAAGAGAAGCAGGCTCCCCGCCTAGCAGGGAGCCCGATGCGGCACTCGATTCCAGGACCCTGGGATCATGACCTGAGCCGAAGGCAGACGCTTAACCATCTGAGCCACCCAGGCGCCCCTGTAACTTATTTTTAAAAAAGACTAATTTTAGGCTTATATGCAAGATTCTGTATTGGAATACATATAACAAAACAATGAAGCATATACCAGCCTTATCGTTAACTAGACTTGTACTTTCCATCTTTAGTTATGGAAGATAGTTGAAGCAAACTAAAACTTTCAAGTATGAAAACATCTTGGTTCTAATACACTCCAAAACAGGTCTTTTTAACTCTAATTATAAATGTACTTATCACTACACAATTTTCAAACACAAGCAAATCTAATTACCGCTGACCCTTGAACAACAAGAAGGGTTAAAGGTGCTGGCTGACCCCTAGGTAACTTGAAAACTGCATATAACTTTTGATTACCCAAAAACTTTACTACTGAGAGTGTACTGATAACTACTGATAACATAAACAGCGGATTAACACCTATTTTGTCTATGTATTTACATGCTTTGTGCTAAAGAAAAAATTTTAAACCATAAAGAAAATACATTTATACTACTACTATGTTATTTATCAAAAAAATCCACACATAAGTAGACCCATCCAGTTCAAACCCATGTTGCCCAGGAGTCAACTACAGAAACTTAAAGACAGAAATACTTACCCTAAACCAAAAACCCAAAGTATTCCACTTGACTTAAAGATCAGAAAAAAATTAAGTCATTCTCTATTACAATACCATTAAATTTTAAAAAGACTTACTTAAATCCGTCAGACGTTTAGGTGATCTGCCTCTTTCAGAAGACCTGGATCGTTTACGACGGATGGGAGATCTGCTAAACCTTCTTCTCAAGGGTGTTCGTGATCTCCTTAATCTTACTGGTGAGATGCTAAAGCTTCGTCTCCTTACCACAGACCTTGATCTTCTCCGGCGGCTAGGGGTGCGGCTCCGGCGGCTAGGGGTACGGCTGCGGCGGCTTGGGGTGCGGCTGCGGCGGCTTGGGGTGCGGCTGCGGCGGCTTGGGGTGCGGCTGCGGCGGCTTGGGGTGCGGCTCCGGCGGCTTGGGGAAATACTAAAGCTCCTCCTTCCCACAGATCTAGATCTTCTTCGACGACTTGGAGTGTGACTCCGACTCCGACGACTTGGGGTGCGACTGCGAGCTCTAACTGTTTTCCGGTTATCCCTGGAACTTGATCTTTTTCTTTTTCTTTCCCTGGACTTCGACCTGTGCTTTGGAGATCTTTTACGCTTCTCTTTTGATACAGATCGCCTTCCTCTGGACTTTGACCTTGACCTGCTGCTCCTCCTCCTGCGCCTTGAACGGGACCTTGAACGTGTTTGAGAGCGATGAGACTTGGACTTAGATGATCTCTTCCTTGCCCTAGAACGAGATTCACTGGTACGCTTGCGTGATTTGTGTTCAGAAGACTTGGAACGCTTACTTCGAGATCTTAACGAAGAGTCTCTTTTCTTCTCTTTCTCACCTTTGTCTCGGTTTTTGTTTTTCTTGCTTTTCTCATGTGTATCCTTAACTTTTACAAAAATTTCATAATCATCTTTTTCCTCTGAAGACGACTCTGAAGCTCTTTCTGGTATACTGATTACAACTGGACTGGCAGCAGATTTGTCACGTTCAACCTCACTTGCAAGTAAAGGTCCTTCAATACCAGCTCTAAGGCTTGTAAGGCGTTCCATGTCCTTAGGAAGTAACGGTCTCACTAAATCTGCTTCATTAATATCATCAATATTGGCAGAAAATCCTGAGTCAGACAGTATCTCTTTAGTAGGGAGAGGTACTTCTTTATCTTCTCCACTACTTTCTTTAGGACTGAGAGCAACTGCTAATGTCTGGTCACAGTCTTTTATAGATAATGGTCCTTCTGCATCCTTACTAATAAAATTATTAGATGGTAAATCAAGATGAATGTCTTTAGCAGGCAAAGGTCCCTCTATGTCAGCTTCACTACCACCACTAGGGCTAGTGGAAATTATCATGTCATGTTCAGTATCTTGAGTAGTTAACGATACTTCAACATCATAATTACTAACTGAACCGAGAGCAGATGCTGTGGCGAATTCAATACCCTTACTAGTTCCCACTGCATCAGGTTCAAGAGCAGGGGGACCAGCAGAAGATAGAGTTCCTCCATCAGCTTCACTAACACTAGAACAGGTATCCAATACTGTGCATTGTTTAGTCTCACTGATGGACAAAATATTCCCTTCACCAATTTCACCAACAGCACCAGTGCTGGCAGCAGACACTAATGTATTATGTTCCACCTCTTTAGCAACTAAATGATTATTTATATTAAGGTCTATATTTGTACCATGTTCACTTTCGTAAGGGTCGTTCTTCAGGTGTCCTTCAGCATGTGGCTCTTCATCTGAATTCATGGGAATCTCCTGTATGCCAATCTCTGGAGCAAGATTTTGATCACCAGAGAGTAAATTCACTCCTTTTATAACACTAGACTCCAGTATCATTGGTGTAGACTCTAAAACCATCTTAGTTGGTATTACTTGGGTCTGCTCTGAGACAGTAACAGCAGGCTCTGAAATTATCACAGTGGATTCTTGGACAGAAACAGATGGTTCTGAAACAACTGCATTAGGCTGAGGGACTGACACTGCTGGTTCCAGGCCAGGCACAGCGGGCTCCAGGGTAGAAACAACTGGCACAGGAGTGGTAACATGCTCTGACTCGGCCAAGGCCAGGGTCTCAGGGACAGCCTCAGCAGGTGGGTCTGGAACAGCCACAGCTGTTGGGTCTGCGATAGCCACGGCTGGGGTCTCCAGGACTGCCACAGCTGGGGGCTCTGGAACAGTCCCAGTTGGTGGCTCTGGGACAGCCACAGCTGGAAGCTCTGAAACAGCCATGGCTGGAAGCTCTAGAGTGCTCTGTGATGGCTCTGGATTAGTTGCAGCTGGCTCTAAGAGAGACAGAGACACCTCTGGGGCAACATGTCCTGAAGCTTTCATGGAATCAAAGGTCTCTGCCGTCTCAGACGTAACTGAAGACTCTGATGTTAATACAGTTGGTTCAGCTGACATTATGGGAGTTTCAGATACCATGTAAGTCACTGCTCTCTCTCGAAAAACTCGATGTTCTTCTGCTACTACAGCAGACTCTACAGGTGTTGTTGTAACTGAAGACTCTGGCTCTAATGGTAGTTCTGGAACAGTCACAGCAGCCTCTGATGCTAACACCGAAGGATCTGATGCTGACACCGAATAATTAGCAGGCAATGCCGAAGGCTCTGAAATCTCATTTTGACTCACAGAAGGTTCAGAGAGCGACACAGACTCTTCAGGAGGTAATGCTGGCACCTCAGTAGGCCAAGTGTTTTCAGCTGTTAATGCTGACTGCTCAGTAGGTAATGCTGGACCCTCTGGTGGTTCCTCAGGAGGCAATGGTGGTGTCATTGGTGGCTCCTCAGGTGGCAATGGTGGCATTGTTGGAGGCTCTTCAGGAGGCAAAGGTGGCACCATATATGCCTCCGTATATGTATCAGTATAAGAATCGGTGTAAGAATCAGCTGCCATAGACATCATTGAACGATCAGCAGTGTAAGATGACATCATAGATCGGTCAGCTGCAGAGTACGATGACATCATAGACCGGTCAGCAGCAGAGTAGGATGACATCATAGACCGGTCGGCACCCATGGACATCATAGATCGGTCAGCCATTGGGGACATCATGGAGCGCTCGTAAGCTGACATCATAGAGCGTTCATAAGCTGACATCATAGAGCGCTCAGCCATAGGGGACATCATAGAGCGCTCATAGGCTGACATCATAGAGCGCTCATAGGCTGACATCATAGAGCGCTCAGCCATAGGGGACATCATAGACCGCTCATAGGACATCATAGAGCGTTCGTAAGATGACATCATGGAACGTTCTGCAGCATAGGACATCATCATAGAACGTCTAGATGCTAACATCAGGGGTCTTGGTGCTAACCTATATGGCCTGGGGGCTATTCTGTAAGACCTGGGTGCTATCCTATAGGGTCTAGGTGACATCCTATAGGGATCAGGAGTTAGTCTGTAGGGATCATGGCCTAATCTATAAGGGTCTTGCCCTAACCTGTAGGCATCATGACCTAACCTATAAGGGTCATGACCTAACCTATAGGGATCCTGAGCTAACCTGTAAGGATCCTGAGCTAACCTATAGGGATCAGGAGATTTTGAACCCAACATAGCAGAATCTTGGGTACTAGATGCTAACATCTGGGCATCCATGGTACCAGATGCCAACATCTGAGCATCCATGGTGCCGGAGGCTAACATCTGAGAGTCCATGGTGCCTGATGCTAACATCTGAGAATCCATAGAGCTAGTAGCTAACATCTGGGAATCCATGGTGCTGGTTGCTAACATCTGGGAATCCATGGTGCTGGTTGCTAACATCTGAGAGTCCATGGAGCTGGTTGCTAACATCTGAGAGTCCATGGAACTGGTTGCTAACATCTGAGAGTCCATGGAGCTGGTTGCTAACATCTGGGAGTCCATGGAGCTGGTTGCTAACATCTGAGAGTCCATGGAGCTGGTTGCTAACATCTGGGAGTCCATGGAGCTGGTTGCTAACATCTGGGAGTCCATGGAGCTGGTTGCTAACATCTGGGAGTCCATGGTGCTAGAGGCTAACATCTGGGAATCCATGGTGTTGGACGCTAGCATCTGGGAATCCATGGTGTTGGACGCTAGCATTTGGGAGTCCATGGTGTTGGACGCTAACATATGGGTCTCCATGGTGTTAGAAGCTAACATATGGGATTCCTGGGCCATCAAGGGATCCACTCCTACTGTTACAGAAGTCTCCCCCACTAATGTAGTAGGCAGCTCCTGTGCTACCGTATTATAGGATTCCAGCGCTGTCGTCGAGGGCACCTCCAGGGACTGCGACACGGTCATCGTTGACAGCTCCGTTGTCACCACAGACTGAACAGAGATCTCCAGCGCCACAGTTGCCACAGGCTGCCCAGGCAACTCTGGTGCCCCAGGCTGCCCTGGCAACTCCAGCACCCCTGTTGCCAGAGGCTGCCCCAAAAGCTCCAGTGCTCCAGCTGCCCCAGACTGCCCCGAGAACTCCAGTGCCCCAGTTGCCATGAGCTGCCCAGGCAACTCCAGTGCCCCAGTTGCCACAGGCTGCCCTGACAACTCCAGTGCCCTAGTTGCCGAAGGCAGCCCTGGCAACTCTGGCACCCCAGTCACCGAAGGCTGCCCCGGCAACTCCAGCGCTGTCGTTGCCACTGGCTGTCCTGGCAACTCCAGCACCATCGCTGCCTCAGGCTGCCCCAGCAACCCGGTTGCCGTTGTCACCTCAGGCTGCCCAGGATGTTCCACCGTTGTCATCCCCATAGGCTGCTCCAACTCTGACGTCGTCACAGGTTGTTCGGTCAACTCCATTGCTACTGTTACCGCAGGCTGCCCTGGCAACTCTACTGCTGCTGTCACCGCAGGCAGCCCTGGCAACTCCTGTGCCATCACAGGTGGCTCTGGTACCTCCTGTGGTGGCTCCAACCCCACGGATGGTGCTGGAAGCCCTGGCAATTCCTGCGACAACTGTGGCACTGATGTCGCAGAGGGCCCCGGCAGCTCAGGCACTGCCGATGCAGGGGGCCCTAGCAACTCAGGCACTGGGGTAGAAAGGGGGCCTGGCAACTCTGGCAATGGGGTAGCAGAGGGCCCAGGTAACTCCAGCACTGGAGTCACAGGGGGCCCCTGCAACTCCGGCTTGGAGGTCGCAGGTGGCCCCGGCAACTCCATCACTGAGGCCACCGACGACTCCGGCAGCTCCAACGCTGTGGTCTTGGGCAGCTCCAGCAACTCCTGTGGTCTTGTCATGGATGAATCTGCAATCTCCGATGGTACTTCTACAGGCTGCTCTGGCAATCTGAGCCCTTCAGTTGCAGATGACTCTGGAAAATCCATTGTTGTTGATGTGCTTGGCTCAGGGTGTACCTCAGTAGGTATCTCGGATGATACCACAAGGGTTTCTGATGGCTCTAGCCCTTTTGCTACTGGAGGTTCTAACATGATCTTTGATTGCTCTGGAGGTGTGGTCTCCAAAGATTTCAGCACAGGCTTCATCTGATACTCCGTTGACATTGGTACAACTGGCTCAGGTGACTTTAGCACTACTGATGTAGTAGGCACTGGTGCCGTTGTAAAGGAATCCAGAATCTTTGTCATGGATGGTTCCAGCATGACTGCCACAGACTGCTCTGACTGCACTGAAATTACTGATGTTGATGCAATGGACAGTTCTGCAGTTTTTGTAGCTGGCTTCAGAGTTTCTAAAGTGTGTGGCTCTGATATCTCCATTGATACCACAGGAGGTTCTAACATAACCTCAGGAGATTCACTGGTCTCAGAAAGGCCAAACGCTCTTACAGGATGCTCCAGTGCCATCGTTGAAGGTTCAGAATCAAACTTCAAAAAGGAATCCGATTCTAAATCTATGTTCCCATCATGATGTGATTTCGCCTTTGATTCAGATTCTTCTGGTTGTCTTTTATACTTTTTTTCCTTTTCTTTCTTCTTTTTCTTCTTTTTATTTTTGTGCTTTTTATGCTTCTTTGACTTTTTGGTGGGAATTTCATCAGTAGGATCTGTTTGTACAGACACACATCTACTTTTTCTGGAGGCCTCCTTCAGGTCTGAAATTAAAGAAAATTAATTTTGTCAAGCATTCCCCAAAGTAAACTTAGATAATAAATCACATAAACAAAATTTACATTTCATGTTAAGACACCATAGTGTAATGCTTCTTGTTAAGTTAAATAAAGTTACCAAATAACCTATGTTCTACAAGCCCAATTATCTAAAGATTGAAACTTTTCCAGTATTTCTTTCTACAACTAAAGTCTGGGTTAAAAACAAGTTCTCAGTTTATCACGGAAACTTGAAAGTCACATTAAAATGTGTTTAGTTGGGCGCCTGGGTGGCTCAGATGGTTGGGCGTCTGCCTTCGGCTTCGGCCTGGGATCAAGTCCCGCATCGGGCTCCCTGCTCCTTGGGAGCCTGCCTCTCCCTCTGCTTCCCTCTCTCTCTCTCTCTGTCTCTCATGAATAAATAAATAAATAAAATCTTTAAAAAAAAATAAAATAAAATGTGTTTAGTTTACTAAACTTATTTACAACTATTTTCTCCAGCTCTCAAATTACAGCAAACTACTTTCAAACTACACTTACAGAGGAAAATTTCCCATTACCAATTGTTAAAATTCCTATAAAAATATATATATTAAATCATTTTATGACTATTTAATAAACCCTATTTATACAGGAAACAACACTGGCTCTGGAACAGACGGGTCTGCTTCTGGATCCTGAATCAATTACCACTCACTAGGTGAATGGACTTGGCAAAATTACTGACACTGTGTCTCCTAGAGTTAGAGGACAAAGTGAGTTAAAAACACACAAAGTACACTGAGCAATGCCTGGCACATAGTAAGCCCTCAGCAAACACTAGTGATTGCTTTTATATAGTACACAAAGGGCCAAACAACTAATGTAAAGCAGCAACATGAAACTTGAATTTTATCTCATCACACTCATGTTACATTGTAATAAAAAAACCTTTTCCTTCAACACTCTTCTAAAATTACTAAAATAATCTTAATGTTTCCACTTAAAAAATATGTCACTTCAGGAAAAAAATTCTTATACTCCTTTACATTTAACTTAAGAACACTGCATATCTGAAAGAAAAAATAGCTTTTCGACTTTACAACTAATTTACTGTAATGCCGTTATCAAAACAGATAAATTTTAGTGATCCCAGAAAAGCTGATCAGATATCCAGGCCACTAAGATTATGGGAAAAATGAATTAATACATGACAAGATCCACTCCAAAGCAAAACTCTTTTCTACCTCTATTTATTATGCACCTTATGCTAGTTAGGTAAGTTATAATTCAAGAAAAAGCTGCTACAGCCATTCATCTAAATATAGCTGAAATCTATGCTTTTTTTTTTTTTACCATATCCTAGATTAAAAATAATACAAATAAAAAATAAAAAGCCATACCACCCCATTTCCAAAACTGAAGATAGTTATTTTTGTGGTTGATCATAAATCTTTCATTTCTAAGCTTCAATTATTTAATTAATTCCCCAAATACTAAATATCAAAGCAATGATTTCTCTCCATTCACTGCACTTTTAAGAGGAATAGATGCAAAAACAAGGCAATCTCTGAGCTTGGGCTTTAAAATAAAACCTCCCAGGGTTTTAAAATCATTACAAATTTGGTGGGGCGCCTGGGTGGCTCAGTTGGTTAAGCGACTGCCTTCGGCTCAGGTCATGGTCTTGGAGTCCTGGGACGGAGTCCCATCGGGCTCCCAGCTCAGCGGGGAGCCTGCTTCTCTCTCTGACCCTCTCCCCTCTCATGCTGTTTCTCTCTCTCTAATAAATAAATAAAATCTTAAAAAAAAAAAATCATTACAAATTTGGTCCAGGCTCCTGTATCTTCCAAAACAGACATTTACACAATTGTTCCATGAAAACCCACATTCAAAATCCTGGTAGAGAGTCACTACAAAACTTAATAAAATAAAGTTATAATCCACCAACAAAGCAATCAAGTATCAATGCTCATGTTTCAGGTACAACTGTATTTTCAGAGAAGACTTTAAACAAAGTCTTCAATAAATAAACTCAAACTTACTAAGTTTTAGAACTAGCAAAATTTTTAAATACCCTGTAGTAAAAAAATAATACTGTTAACTATTTAAAAATCTTAAAGTTTTTGAGACCGCTGATTATCTCCAGCTTACCTGGCTTATATCGTAGTTCTGTATCTAAGACCCCAGAAAGTACTTCCTCTATCTTCTGAACTATTTCTTCATTTGGGAGGCTCCTGGCAGAGGCAGCTGCATCACCTGCCTGGTTTCCTTCATTAGGTGTATTTGTTTCACCATTGAGCTGGCCTTCACTTCTTCCACTTGACAAGAAAAGTTATCAAAATTCATTAATACTTTTACCACACCATATAATATTTATAACTCAACTGATTAGAATAATCTTACATTGTTCATACATTTCAACATTTTTTATTTCTTTCAGATGATACTCCTCAACAGTGCTTCCTTCACCCTATCTGAAGTTGGTACATTTTCACTTTTACACAATCACTTAATTTTCAGAACTATGAAAGCTAAGAAAAAAAGTCTTTAAAACAGCTTTCTAAGCTTTTTAAAAAAAATAATAAAATATTCCCAGAAATTTAAAGTGATTTAGATGTGGGTTACTTGCATATTTATCTCAGGGGAGAAAAACTATAAAGATCACAATCACAAATCCAAAGAAAGATATACTACCTAACATACATGGTATAATATATCATTCTAACATTATGATAGAAACTACAACCACAATAAAACCACACCTGTGCATGGATCACAATCAACATCAACAGTATCAAGGAACGGTTACCACGGACACATTGAGTAAAAAGGGTAAACTGTAGCCTCTGATCAAGTTTAGACTGATCAAAGTTACTGAAATACCATAAAGTTTAAAAAGAAAAATACATTTATACAATCAGTGGGTAACACTGATCAAGAATCCTGATATTTTCTTTTCAAAAAAACTCATGGAAAACAAATGACATTTAAAATAACAGTAAGTTAACATAGATGGTTTAATGCGTTTTCAATTAACAGGACCAGAAATCTTGACGTGAGAGGCATGTCATTTACCTAGTAATTTTTACTGTTTTTATGTAAATAAAATTGTTTTGAAAAATAATTTCAACACATTCAATTTAATTAAAATTAGCTAACAAAACAGATCAATTATGATCCACTACCTGATAAAAGTCTCAATGGTCAAAAATCAAAAAAAAATCTCAGTAGTTATTTGGGAACACTTGATTTTCTAACACGAGTCACGTAATATTAACATTTACTACTAATTAGAATCATTGGGTTTACATTTCTTAACTCAATTAATCCTAACACAACTCTGTGATTAGCAGTATCATTCTGATTTTACAAATGAGGAAAATGACACAGAAAAAACCTAACTCAAGTTCACGTAACTATTATTAGGTGAAGCTGGTATTCAAAACCAGAGCTCCTACTCTTAACCACCACATATATGTAATAGGTACCTTAACTACTTAAACATCAGCCTCCTTACCCAAACTGATATATGTAAAAACAGATGGGGAAATATGGCAAATATAGCTCACTGAAATGACAAATAAGCCAAAATTTTGTTTTTAGACCAATAATGTATTACATATTAGTTGACTAAATATTCTTCTAAGTTTATCTAGTATTCTTTTTAGACTTTTGTTTCTGGAGCTCTTTTACACTCTTCCTAAGCACTTACACATACATGATCACATTATTAGGGCATTTTAAAACTCAGAGAAGCGCAACTTTAAAATCTGTTAAAATAATCATCTTACAGCTATTAGATATTTATCTCAGTTACTGAAAAGGGATGAAAACTTCAAACCACCTAAATATCCAACAATACATTCCTACAACAGAAGTCTATGAAGGCATTAAAAAAAGTCCTAAAAGACAACTGAGAATGTGAAAAAGGTAAGCTTGTTCATGATCAGGTGAAAAAACAACACAAAACAAGATCACACTTCACAAAATATGTATGTGCATCTGTACACACAAGGAAAAAAATGAAAGAACATAAAGAACATTATGTGGTGGCTTTTCAACTTTCTCGTTTATTTTTTCTAAAATTTTTACAATAAAACACTTGTTTTTCAAATACAGAAACTGATTTTTAAAGATATAAAAGACATTACAATAAACAATCATCGCTTGAAACTATCAAAGGTTGCAGAAAAATCATATTCCTTTACCTCTGGACTTTTCTCATCATCTAAAATCACTAACATAGAACAAAATTTTAAACAGCCTTGAAATGAGTGAGCGGATATATTTCCTACTTAATATATCCTGCAAAAGTAGTGATTTTGGCGATACTATATACCATTGCCCCAATAACGCTATGTTAATTTCAGCGCTTAATTTACAATTGCGTTTTCGAATTCACGTATTGCTCTTACTCTCAACTTTTAAAATATAACTAGCAAAAACATTTGAACCCGGAAAAAATATTTACGTTACATAAAGCAAAAATACTCAAAGACAACCACGAAACAACGAGACCAAC
The DNA here is from genome assembly GCF_054177405.1 of Leptonychotes weddellii. Lineage (NCBI taxonomy): Eukaryota > Metazoa > Chordata > Mammalia > Carnivora > Phocidae > Leptonychotes > Leptonychotes weddellii. The sequence goes on along the minus strand of NC_138369.1, from coordinate 183,060,814 downwards.
ACCATTTTCCTTTCTCGGTAAACAGCTCTTTGGAAATCTCTTCCTGTTCAAATTTTGTGGAACCAAGGGTAAACTACGTAAAGTCAGAGCAACGGCAAAAGTAGCGTGTTGGTCATACATGTCAATTGGGGCGGGAGTAGCAAAAAAAAAAAAAAAAAAAAAAAGACCTAAACACAAAGCCTACTATCTACTTGCCAAATTGAAAGATTACTAGTAATTCGAAGTTCCCTTCCATCCTCACCTCAAACATCTCGTCAAAGTACCTTAACATTAATTTGTTAGCAGCTTTAACTTCAATTTCTAATCCATTAGAATGCTGCCTGGCGGAAGCCACAGGACACCAGGGCCCAAATAATCTAATTAAAGGATCCCGACCCCCCAAATGGTCCGGAGCGTGCAATAATAAAGCGGATTTAAGATTACTCAAGAAACGGCCGTTAGAGACCCTTTCCGGTCATAGGCACCGGCCGGCGAAATCCGCGGAGGCGGAGAGGGGGGAGGGGAAACGCGGCGGCGGCGGAGGAGGAGCTGAGGAAGGAACTAGGCCCGTCTCTGGTGCACAACCAGGCCTACAAGTAGCTAAAAAGGAAGAGATGACCAAACGGGAAAAAAGAGTAAGCATCTCAACTCGGTTCTAGAAGAGAGAGTCTGGGGTTACCTCGGAAAAGGCGAAGTTCCTCGCTGGAAAGGGAGGGAGCGGATGGGGGGAGGGGGGGAGGGCCCGGAAAATGGATCCCAGGCCCAGGCGGGGCTGTAGCGGGGCCTGAGGCGAGGAACGACGGCGTCTCTGTAAAAAGGTGCTGTGGAAAGCTACACGGGGCCCTATCGGTCCCTTGGGAGCAGAAGAGTCTGGGAAGCGTTTACCTGGAAAGCTCCTGTTGAATTTCCCGGAATTTACTGACCACGAAAGACCTAAAAATCTGCTCGATGTTGGTCGCCATGGCGTCCGCTCCGTTCTCTCAACTCCTCCTCGCTAGTCCTCCAGGCTCCCAGCATGCCTCGGGAGGAGGCGCAGCGGCCAATTCCGTCTTTCGGCGTCCTGATTGGCTTCTGTGGGAGCGTCCAGACCGGCACGCTCCGCCGCTGGGCCAATCAGTGAGCACGGCCCAGTTCTCCTCCGCTGTTTCTGAGCGGCTGGGGTAGAGGTGCTGACGTTTGCGCCGCGCACGACTATGTCCGCCATGTTAGTGACTGACGCAGGCGCCATTACAGGAGAAGTCTCTTCTGAGACGACTGTGTCAGCTTGTCAGTCTCCCAACAGTGTTTGGGAAGCCTTAAGAAGCTTACTAAATGCCGAAGATTACATAGCATGACAAAAGGAAGCAAGAAGGGCTACGTGGTTTGATACGGGGCCTCCGCCGTTTCTGGGTGGCGCCAAGTTGTTTTGGCAGGGAGATGCATCCGGAAAAGCATTAATCAGTGCCCGCCTCCACAGTGATGCGAATAAGAACACGTTTTTACCCCCATCTTTTCCCCATGGCGCCCCATAACTTCCCCCCCACCCTTTTTTTAAGCACTAGGCCAGAGGTCCCAGGCAGCGTGCGGTTCAAAGTCTGCGCATTCTAGTCTCGTCGGGATACTAAGCGGGTCGGAGACTTTCCGCAGTAGCTGGTCGGCTCTGACTCGTTACCAACAATTAGCTAATCGTGGGTTTAGCATTTTGGCCCTCCCCTTTCACAGAACTCTAAAGGCTCCTGAGGAGGAATAGAGACGTTACGTGGCTCCTAATACTACAGTGATAAACGCGCAAGGTCCTAGTAGCTTTACTGTGGAGTAAGCGAAGGCCGCGCACAAGAGCCAAAGGCAATCACACTTGATTACCTCGCTGCGGACACCACGGGCCGCGCGCTGACCAATGGGGTGGCGCAGCCGGCCGCGGGGCGGGGTGGGGCGGGCGGGGAGAGGCGCTCGCCGGATTGCGCTGGGCCGACTTCCGGCGCGCGACGGGCGCGCGGGCTGCGAGCGCGCCGACGAGCGTGCCAAGTGCGAGCGGCAGAATCGCCCTGTGCAGGTGCAGAAGCCTTCTCCGGTTTTAAGTAAAGTACATTTATGCTTTGATTTGGGGATTTAATATCAGGAATTGGATGAAACTGTAGAAACTGGTTTGGCTATAGGAATTCTCGTCTTGTTTTTAAATGCCGTGGGTGGGAGTTGGCCATGTGCTTTTCACCTCTTTTAACTGAGGTTTACATTGGATCTTCCACTTTCCCTGCCTTATAAAATGTCGGGCCTTTTTGTAGCTTTATGCCTTTTTTAGGTCCTAACCCTGAATTGCATATTTTCTCTTTATGCACCCAGTCTGTAGCCTACTTAGTCCACTTTGTAATTGGTTTCTGCTGTATATTATTCACCAAGTCCTTTGCAGTGGCTTTACCTGGCTCTTATTCTGGTTTTTAGTTACCCATTTAGATGACTGAGGCCCACGAAGGTTAAGTTCCTCAGGGTATCCCAGCTAGTAAGGGACAGTCCCAGTCCAAACCAAAGCACTTTGGAGGCCAGGCCTCCTAACCACTCCTGGTGTGGATTCCTTCAGGCTGAGGGCTAACGCTATTTCTGTGATCCACGGTAGTAACTAGGACAGTTTCCCTTCAGTGCCTCTCCTATTCAAATTAAGTGTATTTTTTCCCTAGATTTCAGAAAAAAAACTCTGCTTATTTCAGGTATTTCAATACACGTGGCAAGTCTTTTCCGTTAAAATAGCTTTGCCTCTCTGAGACAATAGGTTAGCAATTTTTTTTTCTTCAAGTTTTCAGTGATCATAATCTCATTTGTTAAGAGTATCTGAAGCACAGTTGCACACATTGGAATCCAGGCTTTACTTCCTCTTAGATATGTGACCTACAGCAAGTTATTTAACCTGATTGGACCTTAGTTTCTTCTCTGTAAAATGAGGTGGTTATAGTATCTGCCTCACAAAATTCTTAAGATTAAGTGAAATAATTCGTGAAAAGTAGAATAGCATCTGGCACAAAGTAAATGCTCCAAAATTGTTTTTTGTATTATCAGCTTAGATTTAAGTATAATCCTAGCATCACACAAGAAGTTACTGATTTCAGTTTGCCTTCTACATGATGAAATGCCTTCTAGAGATTAGTAAATTAGTGTGACAAAGTATTCCTTTGGCTTTTCATTCCTGTTAGTACTTCTTCCTGTTCCTAATGTATGAATTTATGTAAAAGTAACAAAATATGAAAATATTTACTACTGCTGAGTGTCAGAAATTATATTAGCTGTTTATAAATGTCATTTCCAAAAAATGTCATTTCAGTTAACCCTTAGGTAGCCTCTTAAGGCAAGTTCTCCTATTTCCATCTTTTAAGATGTAAAGAAATTGAATTAGAGATTGTAAGAGCTTAGCCAAGGTCACACTGCTCACTTGAGTTAAGTGTTGCATCCATTCTGCTAAGAATCAAATGCCAGAGCCAAAGTGAGACGTGTTCAAGTTTGATTTTGCCTTCTCTATCAACTTCCTAAAATATTACACTGACTTCTTAAATCAGGAGTCAGCAAACTATGGCCCCCCTGCCACCTGTTTTTGTACATTTCACCAAATAACAATTTTTGCATTGTTAAATGGTTGGAAAAAAGGAAGAATGATATTTTTATGACATGTGAAAATTATAAGATATTCCAATTACAGTGTCCATAAAGTTTTATTGAAACACACTCATGCTTATTTTATATAAGCTTCTGGTAGCTTCTTATCACTTGGAGCAGAACATAGGCAAACTATGACCTACCGCCCACTGCCTATTTATGTAAGGTTTTACTGGACATTGCCATGTTAATCCATTTCTATATTGTCTATTGCTGCTTTTATGACACAGCAGCAGAGTTGACTTGTTACTTATAGAGATTGTATGACTCTCAAAGGTGAAAATATTTACTCTCTGGTCCTTTACAGGTCCCAGTCTTAAATATTTCTTTCAACTTACAATGTTAAAGTCTATTATTTATAGTATCACAAGGCTTAAAAGCAGGTACTTTAAATTTTGGGTCTAAATTTACAGTATTAGGATTCATGTTTAACGGAGGCTTGATGATTATAAATCTTTTAAAAGTGGAAAAGTGAAGCCTAAAGAAGGATGATTATTCATAGGAGATTTCCCACCCCCCACCCCCCCCCAAAATCAGGTTAAGTCACCTTCTCATTCCTTAACCTAGCTCTAGGCAGGTCTGCCTCATTTTTAAAATACCTCCCTCGGGACCCCTGGCTGGCTTAGTTGGTAGAGATGCAACTCTTGATCTCAGGGTCGTGAGTTCAGGACCCACGTTAGGTGTAGAGATTACATACATGCATACCTCCCTAATCCTTATGAAGTATAGTTGTCTCAAATTATGAGTCCTAATTTTTCACAAATGAATCTTTGGAATATTTATATTTAAATATTTAGAAATTGTGATTTCTAAAGTATGTGCATTCTGTAATAACAACTGTGGCTTTCTTTCTGCAGCTTTTATTTTCCTTTTGAATTCCTGCTTTGCAGACAGAGCAATGGCAGCCCAAGTACTTGTAATTGGCAGTGGAGGAAGGGAACACACACTGGCCTGGAAACTTGCACAGTCTAATCATGTCAAACATGTGTTGATTGCCCCAGGAAATGCAGGCACTGCCTGCTTGGAAAAGATTTCAAATACTGGTAATCCTCTTTTAAAGTGGAGAGTAATTGTTAATAATTGTAAATGATAAACTGTCAACTATATCTGTTCTTTATAAGGTCGATAGCTATTCAGATCTGAATGTTTTTCTTAACCTTAAAATTTATGTGGTAATTTGAATACTTGCCTTATGTTGTAAATTTTAGGTATCTTGTTCAGAGTGTGGCATTTATCTTAAATTACTTTAAACCTTATAAAATACACCCATTGAAAAAGTCACAAGTGCTGAGGTTAAAGCAATTTGATGTGTATTTTTGGAAATGAAAACTTGAGCAGTGCTAGTAAATGTAAGTTTTGGCAATTCTGAGTCCATAATAGACCTCAACCTTTATCTCTTTCACTGGTAAAAGTGAAAAAATGATCAGTTCTTACGCTACATTAAATTCTTTAGTGGGGCTTCCTGTAGTACTTAGAATAAAACTCAAACTCCTTAACATTCCTTCCAAAGCCCTTTGCAATCTGGCTTCTGCCTGACTTTCCAGCCTAATATTTTATATTCTTTGTTTTCTTTTCACTACGTTCTGTCTATGCAGTCCTGCCAGTTTCCCAAACAGAGCTGCCTTGAATTTGGTATTTGTTTCCACCCCTAGCATGACTGGCTCCTCATCATTCAGGTCTTAGTTTATGTGTTATCTCCTCAAAGAGGTCTTTCCTAAAGTTTCTACGTAAAGCATGCCCACCCCATTTCATTTGTTTCCAATCATGAACAATTATATGTATTTACTTTTATTATTTGTGTATCTTTTCTATTGTGTATCTCCTATCTTCATTTCCTTGCTAGAACAAGCTCTAGAACGTAAGCTACATGAGGGCAAGGAACACTTCTGTCTTGTTTTTGCATTGTGTGCATCTTGCCTGGTACCCTATATGACACTTTATGGAGAAAACACAGACCCAACAAGCCACAAATTGGAAGAAAATAATTGCATATATAGGATCAAAATAATAAAGAAAAAGATAAATAATAAAGTATCTGCTTCCCTGGGATCTTAGCTCTGTGGGTGAGGTATTATATGTGTTTATTAAAGAATTGGTACATTCTATCTAGATGTAGTTGATGTTATACAGGCCAGCCCATGAAAATCTCCCAGGATTGCCATGAGACTGCTACCACTTGCAGCAACAGGTTAGGTGTGTCCTCTTTCTCTTGCCACTCTCTGTTGTACGGAGGTTGTTGGCTCTGCTCAGCCCAGTTGTATTTGCAGGTACTAACCCAGAGTGCATGGTACTCCATCCTTAGCCTACTCAGGCAGCTCCTATAGATTGAGAACTCTACTCTTTCTGCACTTAACCCCAACACATCACAAATGTCACAGAGTAGTTTAAGACTTTGGACAACTTAAGAATGGTGGTCCAGATACAGTGAAGCAGGAGGGTGCCTATAGAACCAACACATCAGTATATGGTTGATCCTGCTGCTAGTTATTTAGAATTCCATTGAGAAAATTTTCCTGGCTTATAGATTGAAGTAAGCTAGGTTACTTCATTCAGGGGACGCCTGGGTGACTGAGTAGGTTGAGCATCGAACTCTTGGTTTCCGCCCAGGTCATGATCTCAGGGTCATGAGATCTAGCCGTGCTTTGGGCTCTGCGGGGAGTTGAGTTCCCCTCTCCCTCTGCCCTCCATGCCCCCCCCACTCCCACCCCTCCCACCCCCCATGCTCCGAGCGCGCGCGCTCTCTCTATGAAATAAATCTTTAAAAATAAATAAAATTGTCATTCAGTTCTTAGCTTGCCCATCTCTGCACAAAGACCCTTCCAGCTCAACCAGAAATAGCCTCTCAGTTCACCTGATATCATGAGATTTGCCTAATTTGTTCACACTTGGTTGGTTTTTGTTTGTTCTGTTGTTGTTTTTTGTTTGTGCTTGCATATTTATTACCAAACATTCCCATATAAGCATCCTAAGCATAGGGACTCTATCTTAACATCTTAACTCAGTATCTAGCACATAGTGGTTCTCAATAAATCTTGAGTAAATGACATTAAAAGGCAGTTTCTTTTTTTTTTTTTTTAAAGATTTTATTTATTTTTTGACAGAGAGAGAGACAGCGAGAGAGGGAACACAAGCAGGGGGAGTGGGAGAGGGAGAAGCAGGCTTCCCGCTGAGCAAGGAGCCCGATGTGGGGCTCGATCCCAGGACCCTGGGATCATGACCTGAGCTGAAGGCAGACGCTTAACGACTGAGCCACCCAGGTTCCCCTAAAAGGCAGTTTCTTAGTATATTCTGTGGGACATTTTTTGTTTACAATCAGTGTGACATGAATATCATAGTCAAGATACTTTAATACCTCTTTGGGAAACTTCTCGGTATTTTCATCTAACTAGCAATAGTAATCAAGGACTGAGCTTTGTTGGTTAGTCTAATGTAGTATGCTCTGAATTTCCCATGGTAAAACTGTCATCTGTACCCATAAAAGAAAACAATAGTTAATAAGCATTTCAAAGTATAGTACTTATTTTTCAGCATGACTGTTAATTTAAAGAATTTTTGTATCAAGTGAGGTGGGATGTTTTTTCTATTCACAGCCATCTCAATCAATGACCACACTGCCCTTGCTCAGTTCTGCAAAGATGAGAAAATTGAATTCATAGTTGTTGGACCAGAGGCACCTCTGGCTGCTGGTAAAGTTCGTTTCTATTTATTGTTACAGTATATGAAATGCCAACAGGAGCTTAGAGATCCTCTAAGCCAATTCATTTTGCAGATGAGGATTTCTACTATCATACCACATTGGAAAAAGAGCTTTCACCTTCTTGAAATTTATGGATTCTACGTTTTTTCCCTGACACAATAATGTGATGAATGAAAGAGCACATTTGCAACTGTGGAAAATATTTTAAATTTTTATATTCTGCTCTGTTTTGGTGTCTTTGACTCTAACAAATAACTTTTGCTGGATTTGAATCACATGTTAGTAACGTTTTTGTTTATATCCAGTACACAACATGAAAAACTTATTCTCTGCCACTACTCATCTGCCTTATGTCAGTGTAGATTTAGTCTAATTTTGATTCTTCAGAGTCAGAAGACACCTTGGTTCACCTAAAGCTGCTCACTTCCGTCAATAGGAATTGTTGGGAACCTGACATCTGCAGGAGTCCGATGCTTTGGTCCCACTGCAGAAGCAGCTCAGTTAGAGTCCAGCAAGAGATTTGCCAAAGAGTTTATGGACCGACATGGAATCCCAACTGCACGGTGGAGAGCTTTCACCAAACCTGAAGAAGCCTGCAGCTTTATAATGAGGTAGCTAGAAGACTACCTGTGAGGGGCAGTTGTTTTGTTAGAATATTTAAATATACAGGTCACTTTTGTGTCACAGGTTTATAGTAAGATAATCATGGGGGGAGAACTCATGCTGTGTAGGTTGCCTTTTTCCAACATCAAAATAAAATGGGATTCTGTGCATGTATAGTTGTACAATCTTGTGGCCTTGCAGAAAGAAGAATATTTTTAATACTGAAGTGTTTCTAGGGGAAAAGGTATATTTGGTTTAGCAGTCTTGCACTCCTCTTATGGTCAAACTAACAAACACAGTGGCATCTTACAACATAAAGGATACTGATTCTTTCATAAATAATTAACTGAGTTGAAGAATCATCACTTGGCCTTCTGCCATTGCCACGTAGATCTAAATCTTAAGACTAAACATTCTTGTTCTCTGTTATATCAAAAATATGAAGCAATTAATGAATGATGGTAGACACATGCCTTTGCCCTTTTTTGTTAACTTCTCCCTTTTACCTGGTATGTTTTCCTTTTAGTTGAGTCAATTTCATTCTTTATTTATTCATTCTTCATCCTACAGGGTTTCTTAGACAATGAATGTTATTATTTCCTTGTAGCCAGATGCCTTGGGTAAGTAACAATTTTGTTACTTACTTTGGGTAAGTCTCCTTCTAGATCTCCAGTCCCACCCAACAGAAGAAATTACCAGGGACAGTTTCTTCTGTGTACTTCCAAAAATGACTTGTGTATCCATGCTTATGATGGTCTTATACAGTCACATCTTCAGTGGAATGAGTATAATCCACTGCTTTGTTCTTAAGGATCCTTCCATACTTACTGCTTTTTTCTTCCAAAGATGTTGCCTGTATGATCTCATGATAAGTGAGAAAAGCAAAATTGTATGTACCATATGATCATAACTATAAAGGAATACATAGAAAAAAAATCCTGGTGGGAAGTATATCAAAATGGTGTTGGTATAAGTAATTTTTTTTCTGCTTTTTGGTGGTTGCTATAGCACATCATTACATCTCAGAGCACTTTAAGCTTTTGAATTTAAGGATTTATTGAATGTTGAAGATTATTCTGTCTTCACAGTGCAGACTTCCCTGCTTTGGTTGTGAAGGCCAGTGGTCTTGCGGCTGGAAAAGGGGTGATTGTTGCCAAGAGCACAGAAGAGGCCTGCAGGGCTGTACAGGAGATCATGCAGGTAGGTTGTTCCCTGGAAAAGTCACACTGTGTTGGATACTCCTTAAGTTTATGAAATGTTGCTCAAGATAGGGAGAACCTCTCTAGCAAACACACAGGTAAGTTTTTTTATAATACCATGTATTAAAATCCATCTCTATAAAAGGGTTTTTGCAGATCTACACTGATGGCTAAACCACCATGCTATTCTTTGGAAGTAAGTTCTAGCATGCTTTGTTGTCTGCTACGGAAAGGTAGAAAATCCTCAGACTACAGAAATTCAAATTCTCAACCGTCCATGGAGACAAAAGTATTTGTCCTTAGTGTCCCAGGTCTAAGAGAAGTGAAGCAATGAATTAATATACTTTTCTTTTACCATCCATCTTGGTTGTTTTTCACCCTTATAGAAATCTATTTTCAAAGGCATTCTCTAGTATAAAGGTAGCAGGCAAGCATATCATAATTATAATCAGACATAAGAATTAAGTGGTAAGGGTGAAAATATCTTTTTCTATTACATGATTGGAAACTGGAAAGCCAGATCCCCAGAAAAGTGTTAATGATATGTTCATTTCATCTGTACCAGTGTTGGCTCTGCATTATTGCCACTTGTCAAAGTAGGAAACATTCATAAGGGGCACCTGGCTAGAGATTACTAAATAAATAAATAAACTTCTAAAAAATTAAAGTTTATTTAAGTAATCTCTACACCTGATGTGGGGCTCGAACTCCTGACCCCAAGATCAAGAGTCACATGTTCTTCCAACCGAGCCAGCCAGGCGCCACAAATAAATAAACTTTAAGGAAAAAAAAAAGGAAACATTCATATGTTCCTTTGAGGCTCTCAGAAAAGGAAGAGGAAATTACAATACTAGTGAATTGGTTCATAATACAAATGGTGAAAAATGACAACAGCCCATTGAGTAAATATTAAAAGCTTTTTTTTTTTTTTTTAATGTACAACAAGGATAGAGCTTATGGAGCAGCTGGAGAAACAATTGTCATTGAAGAACTTCTTGAAGGAGAAGAGGTGTCTGTATGTATATCCACCTTTTTGGCTTTTATAGAGTAGGGGAAGCTGTATTATATACTCCAGTGATAATGGAGTGAGCCCCAGAAAGACTTGATTTATTCTGGTTGCTTCATGTGAAAGCATAAACCCAGCACTTACAAAGGAATTTGTATATGTTTAGTATTTTGGATGCAAGTGAAAAAAGGAATTTATCATCTTTTAATCATGCCCTGTGTATCAGTAGAGGACTTGGATTTTTATCCCATATTATTTAAGGGGGGTAAGGTTGAAATACTTCACTTAGAGAGTAGCCTGACTTTTTTTCCTAATTGGCTCAAGAATTACAGATCCTTCAGAAGTTAGAATGTTCTGATTCTTTTTTTTTTTTTTAAAGATTTTATTTATTTATTTGAGAGAGAGGATGAGAGGAGAGAGAGAGCACATGAGAGGGGGGAGGGTCAGAGGGAGAAGCAGGCTCCTTGCCGAGCAGGGAGCCCGATGCGGGACTCGATCCCGGGACTCCAGGATCATGACCTGAGCCGAAGGCAGTCGCTTAACCAACTGAGCCACCCAGGCGCCCTAGAATGTTCTGATTCTTGATGTAGATAGCTTAGGCTTATTTATGTTTCAACTCACTTTAAAAAAAATTTTTTTTTCCCGAGAAGAGTTAAGGTACATATGGTTCCCCTCATTAAATTTTTTTTTTTTTTTTTTTTTTTTACTTTTTTGTCATTTAAGATAAGTGGACTATTTTCTTTTCTCTACAGTGTCTGTGCTTCACTGATGGAAGGACCGTGGCACCCATGCCCCCAGCACAAGACCATAAGCGATTGCTGGAGGGAGATCATGGCCCCAACACAGGGGGAATGGGAGCCTATTGTCCAGCACCTCAGGTACTTCCCGCAGGCCCAGCTGAAGTTCAGTAGTCATTGTTTAAGTCTTCTCAAAGAGCTCTTGGACCATACTTTTCTGTCTGTTTTCTGTACATGCTATTACTAATCAGCAATTTGGATTTCCTGTTAAATGAAAAGTATCTCTTGTAGTCTCACTCTAAAACAAACCTTTTCTTTCTTTTTTTTTTTTTTTTAAAGATTTTATTTATTTATTTGAGACAGAGAGAATGAGGGACAGAGAGCATGAGAGGGAGGAGGGTCAGAGGGAGAAGCAGACTCCCTGCCGAGCAGGGAACCCGATGTGGGACTCGATCCCGGGACTCCAGGATCATGACCTGAGCCGAAGGCAGTCGCTTAATCAACTGAGCCACCCAGGCGCCCTAAAACAAACCTTTTCTAAAGTTGGAAGAATTAAGTATGGATTGAACAGATCCCTCTAGGTCCTGCTCTCTACACGCTGTATTTAACCCATGAGAGCCAATTACAATATAAAATTATTTTTTATTCATCTTTGGATATCCAAGGTCCAACACATAAGTGCTTATATAATAAGTGTGTGTGTGTCTGTGTGTATGAGACAGAGATGAATTGAGAACCAAGTCAGACTATAATTTGTTTTTATGGTCTCTGTACTTCATGGCGGGTACATAAAGTATGTTTCCAAACAATTTCTGGATAGTTTTATAAGAAATCTGCATTGAGTGTCTTATAAGTAGAACTAGTACTTCAGAAACTCACCCATTCTTTTCATTTATGATAGTCAGTGGTTGTTTATGCTGATAATATAGTGCCTTATACACATTTTTCTTAATTAAGAGATTAAAAACTGGATTTACTTTAGGCTATAAGTATTAAAACTACTATTTGGTAAAAGTGATTTTAGTTTAAGAACCATCTCTAGGGGCACCTGGCTGGCTTAGTTGGTGGGGCATGTGACTCTTGGTCTTGGGGTTTTGAGTTCAAGCCCCACTTTGGGTGTAGAGATTACTTAAAAATAAAATCTTTGAGGGGCGCCTGGGTGGCTCAGTCGTTAAGCGTCTGCCTTCGGCTCAGGTCATGGTCCCAGGGTCCTGGGATCGAGCCCCACATCGGGCTCCCTGCTCGGCGGGAGGCCTGCTTCTCCCTCTCCCGCTCCCCCTGCTTGTGTTCCCTCTCTCGCTGTGTCTCTCTCTGTCAAATAAATAAAATCTTTAAAAAAAAAAAAATAATAAAAATAAATAAATAAATAAATAAAATCTTTGAAAAATAAAATACATATTTTTTAAATTATCTCTAAGTCTAATTTTTACAATTAAATTTATAAACTCTCGGATTCTTTATCAGCTTATGAAATAGGCATAGATATACCAGAAGGATACAAAAGGGCCTCAAATTGGTAGAGGAACTTTTTTCATTTTTATTATTATGTTTTAGGAAACTATTTTTAGTGAGTTTTAAGTGTGTACATGTTTGAGAATCTATAGGTTTAGTAGTAAAAGGTGATTTAACATTTAGTCCTGAAATGGCAGTGGACACTGATCAGTAAATATATAATCTAACTTCTGCTTATGATAATTTTTTTCCCTCAGAGGTCGTCTTTCCTATTTTATAAGAATAAGACTACTTACTTGATAGAGTCAATGTGAGGGCTTTAAAAGCTTATGAATTTAAAGTGCTCAGCCTAGCTGAGGTAGTAAAAAATAATCGTTCTCACTTTCTCCTTTCATTGTCCCATATAGTACTGCTTACAAGATTTTTTTTTTTTTAAGGATTTTATTTATTTATTTGACAGAGAGAGACAACGAGAGAAGGAACATAAGCAGGGGGAGTGGGAGAGGGAGAAGCAGGCTTCCTGCTGAGCAGGAAGCCCGATGGCGGGGCTCGATCCCAGGACCCTGGGATCATGACCTGAGCCGAAGGCAGACACTTCACTGACTAAGCCACCCAGGCACCCCATGACTTTTTTTTTTTTAATACCCAGTTACATTTAAATGTTTCTGTATGTTCCCCAGGTTTCTAAGGATTTGTTCCTGAAAATAAAAAATACCATTCTTCAGAGGACAGTGGATGGCATGCAGCAGGAGGGTATGCCATACACAGGTGAGCACATCGATGTCATTGTGGACATTATTCTTAGAGTGACTTTACACCTTGACAAAACTTCCCCACTTTCTCTTTTTTCACCGCCTTTTAAGTGACGACTCTTGTAACTTTTGCCATAGTTAGTGCAGAACCTCGAGTATTAGTAACTTATAGTCTAATTTTCAGTCACAATACAGTGTTTTCATTATAGTTTGGTTTTGTTTTTGTTTCCTTTTCAATGAAGGTGTTCTCTATGCTGGTATAATGCTGACCAAGGATGGCCCAAAAGTTCTGGAGTTTAATTGCCGTTTCGGTGATCCAGAGTGCCAAGTGGGTAATAGTTAAAGATAATATACTTTGTAGATGTGTGTTTTTTAATCTCGGGATTTATCAGCCTCGAAATAATTACCTTTAAGGAATATATGCAAGTTCTGCTGGTATCTCAGTGAATACGTTGTCTAGGGAGAACTAAAATTTCTCTCAGTTGCCATGTTGATTATGTTTTTCCAGGTGATCCTCCCACTTCTTAAAAGTGATCTTTATGAAGTGATCCAGTCTACCTTGGACGGCCTGCTCTGCACATCTCTGCCTGTTTGGCATGAACACCTCACTGCCATAACTGTCGTGATGGCAAGTAAAGGCTATCCAGGAGACTACACCAAGGGTGTGGAGATAACAGGTGAGGATCTGAGAACAAAAGGGGGAATTACAGTGTGACAAGTGACCAGCGTTACAATAGGCCTTCCTCCCATGCTATGCTTTGCTCCTTTTAGGGGGCATAAGGCCATCAGAAACCTTTCAGGGGTTTTTTAACCATGTTGGATGAGAGTGTGCAAATGTCCAAAATGACATTTTGGACTGTCATCCATTTGCCTTCCTGCACAAGGAAGACCTGTATGGGCCTAGCCAAGTTTCCAGAGTATCACTCAGTGTACCTTTCTCTTCCATCCTCCAAGAGCCATGAAAATAAAGGGAACTCATGAGAGTCAAAGTACCATTAGTAGAAACTACATCAGATAAATTTCAGAGGCATGATCACAACTAGACACCCCACCCCCACCTCCTGTGTGCAGCATACCCCATAGTCACTTGGATGACAGAATTAAAACAGTTAACTGTAGCCTTCTCTTCTGTTTCTCTTTATAGGAAGTGAGGCATTTCTTGTTAAATGATATTAAATAAAACAATGTCTTAAAATGCCAAATAAGTTCTAGTGCCATAAGCCCAAAGGCAGACCTCCAAGATCCCCAGCAGGCTATAGTTTGGTCTCCCTCAGGACCCTAACAGTGTGTTTGGTTCAAACACCCTAGTTCCTGCCTTGCCCAGACAGTAAGTCCTTTGCCCTGTGAAGCCCAGTCGTGGCACCTTTGCAGTTAGGAACTGATTGTCTTTTATTTTTATTTTTTTAAGATTTTATTTATTTTTTTTGAGAGAGCGTGCAAGGCGAGCAGGGAGGGGGTGGAGGGGGAGGAGGAGAGAAAGGGAGAGAATCTCAAGTAAACTCCACACTGAGCATGGAGCCGGATGCAGGGCTTGATTTCACGGACCCTGATACTGTGACCTTAGCTGAAATCAAGAGTGGGATGCTCAACCGACTAAGCTACCCAGGCACTCCTGATTGCCTTTTAAAATGAACAAAGAGAAGGGGTAGAATCAAGATCACTTACAGTGGTGAAATTTCCCTAAGATTGAGGTGACAAGTGTAATAGTCATTTCTGAGACAGCAATATTAGATATTCCCAATACCAGTACGTAGTTGGGTACCTATGACTAATGCGCCTGTGTTAGAAAAACATATAGGGAAGACCTTTGTTAACAAATTACTAACTGTGATGCTAAAAGAGAAGTGGTGACCAAAAAAGACAGACAATGTATGAGTGGGGTTTTGTTTTTTTTTAATTAAGAGATTATCTTTGTATAAACTGCCCATGTTGGTCACTTGAGAATATAGAAAATATGGTTTAATTATATCTTAAGTGTAAAATTATATATGAGAGCTTAAGAATAATTCAAAACAAAATTAAGCTAGGTATTTTAGATTGGGCCTAAAATCAAATTTAAATCAAATTGTTTTAAGATTTTATAATTGTTATATTGGGGAAAAGATTAAGAATATGTTTTGCATTACAGTTATCCTATTGGTTATTTAAAGAAGAAAGCAAGAAAGCGAAAGCAATTTGTATGGCTATGATAAAGAAAAAAATTCCTTTACTCATAAGTAAAAGATGTGATCATGTATAGGTTTTATTCATTGATGTTTAGGGATTTTTATTTTTCCTTTCTCCCCTTTTAAGTTTTAGTTATTAACGTCCTGTCAGGAGAGAATAACGTACAGGTGACCCTTGGACAATATGGGTTTGAACTGCATGGGTTTATACGTGGATTTTTGTAGAGTACAGTACTGTAAATGTATTTTTTTTTTCTTGTGAGTTTGTTAATAACATTTTTTTTCTCTAGTTTATTGTGAGAATATAGTATATAATATGTAACATACAGAATACACATTAATTGACTGTTTATGTTATGGTAAGGCTTCTATTCAACAGTAGGCTCTTAGTAATTAAGTTTTTGAGGAGTCAAAAGTTATACATGGATTTTGGACTGTGAAGGGGGGTTGGCACCCCTAACCCCGGCATTGTTTAAGAGTCAACTCTACATTTAAGTCTTAAACTTTTTGGACTTAGGTGTTTTTTTTTTTCTCCCCCATTGAAACAGTAGTTCTTACATGAGATTATAACACAGGTTAATGATAATACAATTACCACCCTAGAGCAGAACAGACTGTTCTAAAGAGAGACGGTCTATTTGCTATCTTGTTGCTTTATTCCTTCCTGATAGGATTCTTGTGAAGATTCATTTAAATGAAATAAAAATCTTACTAAAAAAAACTTGAGGCGCCTGGGCGGTCAGTCAGTTAAGCGTCTGCCTTCGGCTCAGGTCATGATCTCAGGGTCCTGGGATCGAGCCCCACATTGGGCTCCCTGCTCAGGAGGGAGTCTGCTTCTCCTTCAGCCTCTGCCTCTGCTCCTCGCCCACTTGTGCTCACTCACTCGCTCTCTCTCTCCCTCTCAAATAAATAAAATCTTAAAAAAAAAAAAACTTACGGAAATTATAAACCACTTCAGAAGTGCAGACTGTTGTTATTATGTAAATGTGCTTTCTTACAGGGTTTCCTGAAGCTCAAGCTTTAGGACTGGAGGTGTTCCACGCAGGCACTGCCCTGAAAGATGGCAAAGTGGTGACTAATGGGGGTAGAGTCCTTACGGTAACAGCAATTCAGGAAAATCTCATCTTGGCCCTTGAAGAAGCCAAGAAAGGACTAGCTGCTATAAAATTTGAGGGAGCCATTTACAGGAAGGACATTGGCTATCGTGCCGTAGCTTTTCTCCAGCAGCCCAGGTAAATTTCTTACCAAAGTGGTTCTAGCACAGCTTCCGAACTGATGTAAATGGCTATATAGAAAATTCTCTTAACCTTATATTAAGCCATTCTATAATCTTTTCTCTCAATGGGACTGATCTGCTTTTGATTAGCATGTAGTTTAGGTCAAAACTAGTTAGAACGATATTAAAATAGGGGCACCTTGGTGGCTCAGTTGGTTAAGCCTCAGCCTTAGGCTCAGGTCATGATCTCCAGGTCTTGGAGTCAAGCCCTGCATCAGGTTTCCTGCTCAGCAGGGAGTCTGCTTCTCTCTTTCTCTCTCTCCCTCTGCCGCTCCCCACCACTCATTCTCTCTTTCTCTTTCTAACAAAATCTTTAAAAAAAAAAATTCAAATGAAATGGGAAAAGCTTCATGGTAGCTTTTTGTGTTTGAAAAATTGAATAAAATCACAGTGATTTAGTAAGGACTTTTTCACATATATTTTAAATATATACAGTCATTTGTCAATTACTCATCAATAAAGATGGGAAAAGGATTTTTATTCCTTGAGTTATCATATATTTAAATATTACTGTTGTATTTTTATCTCAGTTCCTGGTTTTGTCAGAGAATGCAAGATGAAAATATTGGCCATCTACCTTTGCAACTTAATTTGACTATATTGGAAATCTTGGCAGTCTAATTTTGTTACTTCATTTATATTTATTACTGAAATGTATTTTTTGACCCCTTATTAATTTGTTAGCATGTACAATGATTCCTTTGTAAAATCAATAAACTATTAATTGCAAATGTGAGTGTTTTGATTTCTTAAGTATATATCACAGTTACTATTATTCATTGAGTTTGTCTATGAGAAATAAATATGTTTTAGGGCAAAATGAGAAATTTTTAGCAACTTAATTAAACTTAATCCCATTAATTGATAGACAAATATTTAGGTTTAAATACTGGAAACTTTTTAGGATTAGGAACATTAAAATACCATGCTAAAAGTTTTATTTTTCATTTTAAAATAACTAGATTCCATTGAAATGACCAATTGCAAGGGACTGTCATTGTCATCTTAATACTAACCTGAGTTCGTAAAATTAAAGATGAAGAAAATGAGAGGGCTCAATACCAGCTGCTACCTGAGAAAGGTTTTTTTAAATCAGTAGAACTTTGTTTCCTTTCTGAGCATGACCCTAGACTGCTAATTTCATTGGAGTTAATTGCCAAAGCTCTCAACTCTATTTGTACCCTGACCCATTGTTTCTTTTTTTTTTTAATTTTATTTTTTTTAAGATTTTATTTATTTATTTGAGAGAGAGAGAGCACACAAGAGAGGGGAGCGGGAGAGGGAGAAGCAGACTCCCCGCTGAGCAGGGAGCCCGATGCGGGACTCGATCCCGGGACTCCAGGATCATGACCTGAGCCGAAGGCAGTTGCTTAACCAACTGAGCCACCCAGGCGCCCCCTGACCCATTGTTTCTAATAAAATTTCACATATTTCTTCATGTATCACTACATCCCAGTATGCCCAAAGTACTCATTTTTGTAAGGCAAGGCTACTGAATTCCCAGTGCTGTTCATGAAATTTAGATGTACTGCTTCAATTTGTTGGCCCTATTTAAAGGGAATAATGCACTATCATTATCTGGTTTTGCTTTTTCCAATGTGTTTTTATCTTGTTTCTTGCTGTCTTCAGCTATGAGGAAACTTACACAATTCTCTACTGCACTAAGAGCCCAGTTTCATTATTTAGGGATTTCTTTGTAGAGTACATATAATCCTAATTTTCACTTTTTTTACTCCATTTTGGCATTCCTTTCCTTCCCATACCAAAATTGAATAGAAAAATGTTGTGGCAAAATATCAGTATATCTAGCTATCTGTGAGAAATAAGAGAAGTAGTACTCAGTAGTGATAATAAAATTGAATCAACTGGGGAAGTTATTTAAACATATTCAATTTCCAGGGACTGCCCTTGACCAGTTAAAATCTATGGATGGGGCCTGGCACATTCGGATATATAAAAGTCATCTTCTGTTTTATATAATACCTTATAATTAAACTAATTTTCCCTGGCATTTAGGTGATGTGTTTGTTTTAATTCTTCAGGGGCCTGACTTACAAGGAATCTGGGGTAGACATTGCAGCTGGAAATGTGCTGGTCAAGAAAATTAAACCTTTAGCAAAAGCTACCTCCAGACCAGGTAAGTCAGAGCCTGTCCTTTGCTAGTTCATTAACTTTGACTGGCATTGTGAATTGATTTGGGTGTTGTAGTTTACTGAGGAAAATGTTCCAAATTAATGCCAGATTGCTGTTAGGTCTTTCCTCTTTAAGCCGAACCCATAGTCTTCTGCTTTCTTGTCTCTAATATAAAGGAAAACATCTCAAAAAGATATGTCTGCCCCTTTCATATATACTTAACTTTCTTGATCAATTCTTTGAGCACTTGGTACTCTCCCCCGTTCTCAGGAAAGGCATCTCTTATTGTAGCCGTGCTTAATTAGAAGTGGTTTGTATATCCGTGTTTAATCTATTAAAATGCAGTAGGTAATTAATTTCCTCCCCATTAGGCTGTGATGTTGATCTTGGAGGTTTTGCTGGTCTTTTTGATTTGAAAGCAGCTGGTTTCAAAGATCCTCTTCTGGCAAGTGGAACAGATGGTGTTGGAACTAAACTGAAGGTAATCAGACACCTATGTGATTGAGTAAAGGCCTTTTGTGAATGATAGAGAATTTACCGTATATCAAATACATATTTTTCCCCTCTTGATGTATATGCACTAAAGAGAACCATACCAAATAACCATAAAGTATGGCTAAAATATCTACGTATTTCTAACAACACGATGTTGAAACTATATCTGGATGGAAGGGTTATTGGAGGGGATTAAACGGGATACTTTTGGGGGCACCTGGGTGGCTCAGTTGGTTAAGTGTCAGACTCTTGGTTTTGGCTCAGGTCATGATCTCAGGGTCAGGGGATCCAGCACTGCATCCAGCTCCAGGCTCAGCAGGGAGCCTGCTTGAGATTCTCTCCCTCTGCCCCTCCCCCCACTCCCACACTTACACTCTCTCTTCCTCTCTAAAATAAGTAAATCTTTAAAAAGGGGGGGGTTCTTTTGGGGCACCTAGGTGGCTCAATCAGTTAAGCGTCTGCCTTCAGCTTAGGTCATGATTCTGGATTTCCCAAGCCCCACGTCGGGCTCCCTGCTCAGCAGGGAGTCTGCTTCTCCCTCTCCCTCTCCCTCTCCTCCTTCCCCTGCTCGTGCATGCTCTCGCTTGCTCTCTCAAATAAATAAAATCTTTTTTAAAAAAATTAAAAACAGGATACTTTTGGATCAAGTGGCTTATCAGAATTTAGTATTTTATCTTTAGGTGTTTGGAACAGCTAGCCAAATAGCAATAATATTTATTAGCTTCCGTTGATAAACTGACAAGGTATAATTTGGAGCTTATTTTTTATGTGGATGTTTTATGTATTGTGCTTCTTTAGATTGCCCAACAGTGTAATAAACATGATACCATTGGTCAAGATTTGGTTGCAATGTGTGTCAATGACATTCTGGCCCAAGGGGCAGAGCCTCTTTTCTTCCTCGATTACTTTTCCTGTGGAAAACTTGACCTCAATACAACTGAAGCTGTTGTTGCTGGAATCGCCAGAGCTTGTGGAAAAGCTGGATGTGCTCTCCTTGGTATGACCATCGATTTTAATCACATGTCCTTCTTCTTACTGTATTTTAGCCCTGTGTATAAATGTGATTAGCACTAATATAGCTAAGAAGAAAAACTACATATTACATGATGAGGCAAATAAAATATAGATAACATTACCTGAAGAAAACTTAGATCCTGGTGCCCTCAAGCCCCTCCTCAAGGGTTTGTCCCCCAGATTT
This sequence comes from Leptonychotes weddellii, assembly GCF_054177405.1. Classification (NCBI taxonomy): domain Eukaryota; kingdom Metazoa; phylum Chordata; class Mammalia; order Carnivora; family Phocidae; genus Leptonychotes; species Leptonychotes weddellii. Next base: position 183,040,504 of record NC_138369.1, on the reverse strand, counting down.
CCTATTCCTAAACTGTGACCCAGGCCTTACCTTTTTCCCTGATCTTTATCATTTCCATCCCCATCTTTCTCAAGGGCCTCATGGACAAACATGGTTAGGGGTTATTTCCTCCTCACTGGCCTGCAGCAGAAGTAGATGATTCCTGACATTCTACATCTTAAGCATTATTTTCCAACAGAAGTAACACTAAGAATATAATGTACCTAAGATTTACAGAAATATTGCTTAAATATATATGGGAACTTTGAGCAAAATGAATTGTAGGTTGACCAAGCAATGAACCTATCTCTTTTATATTAACTATTTCTGTGGACACATCTTTCCCAAAAGCCAAAATGACCTTTTCAACCCTCTTTTAGAACAGTTTATAATTTGGAGTGTGGGGGCGCCTGGCTGGCTCAGTCATTTCAGGTCATGATCCCAGGGTACTGGGATCCAGCCCCACATCAGGCTTCCTGCTCAGCGGGAAGTCTGCTTCTACCTCTCCCACTCCCCCTGCTTATGTTCCTTCTCTCGCTGTGTCTCTCTCTGTCAAATAAATAAATAAAACCTTAAAAAAAAAATGGAGTCTGCCTGCCTAGACCCTTTCTTTACATATGATCACAAAAGTGAACTATGCTGTACTTTTTAGGCCAGGGCATTTGGATTTGAGCAGGCCTGATTAAATCACCTCTCTAAGCCTGTACCGTCATCTGGAATATAGAGTGATTATAAAGGTCAAATATAAATGAAAGCATTTCTAAAATTAAACTGCTGTAGAAATGACATTATATTCAGCCAAGCATTTGTTCTTTGAAGATAATGCTGTTTGGGGGCTACACTTATCCTTTGTGGAAATTAGTACTGTTTCCCTTGAAATCACACTTGGTCGAAAATTCTGTTAGGCAGCTAATAGAGTACATATTTTTTAATGTTTGCGGAATATAGCCACGTGTTTAATTGTTCATAGTAAGAGTAGGGGCACCTGGCTGGCTCAGTCAGAAGACCATGCAACTCTTGATCTTGAGGTCCTTGAGTTCAAGCCCCATGTTGGGTGTAGAAATTACATACATACATATATACATACATACACAGACAAACTTAAAGAAAAAAAGAGGACCTGGTGTCAGTACTTCCTAGACAGGTTTATAAATATTATGTGATTTCTTGGCTCTTGTTTTATCATCCTGCCAGGAGGTGAAACTGCAGAAATGCCTGACATGTATCCTCCCGGAGAATATGACCTAGCTGGTTTTGCCGTTGGTGCCATGGAGCGGGATCAGAAACTCCCTCACCTGGAAAGAATCACTGAAGGGGATGTTGTTATTGGAATAGCTTCATCTGGTCTTCACAGCAATGGATTCAGCCTTGTAAGGAAAATTGTAGCAAAATCTTCCCTCCAGTACTCGTCTCCAGCACCTGAAGGCTGTGGTGACCAGACCTTAGGTAAACACACTCACGTTTAAATTTTCCTGCTTGTAAATAGTGAGCAACCATTCATTGGGTTAGTCTTTCATTAGTTAATTAGAATGGAATAAATTACATTATCTTATGATTTCACTGTTTGGACATTATCATATAACTGGCGTGTCTACAGGGTCAAATCATTCTCTATTTCAGAATTGTTGACATATGCTTTGGTTTTACATTCATAGGCTAAGTGTTTGTCTTATCTCTCCAATACACAGGGGACTTACTTCTCACTCCAACCAGAATCTACAGCCATTCACTGCTACCTGTCCTACGTGCAGGACACGTCAAGGCCTTTGCCCATATTACTGGTGGAGGATTGCTAGAAAACATCCCCAGAGTCCTTCCTCAGAAGTTTGGGGTAGATTTAGGTAAGATTGTTCAAAGGAAATTTTGTTTGGAAAACCATTGGGAGGAAAAATGCATTACGGAAGAAAACTATGGGTAGTTAGTGCACATATAATTATATATATATCGGGGGAAAAAAATTTTTTTTTTTTAAGATTTTATTTATTTGACAGGCAGTGAGAGAAGGAACACAAGCAGGGGGAGTGGGAGAGGGAGAAGCAAGCTTCCCGCCGAGCAGGGAGCCCGATGCAGGGCTCAGTCCCAGAACCCTGGGATCATGACCCAAGCCAAAGACAGACACTTAACGACTGAGCCACCCAGGTATCCCTGTATGGAAAATTCTTAATTATTGGGGTTTCTCAGAAAAAATAAGACTGACCTTTTTTTACCTCCTTTTGCTTTATTAGCTATGTTTATAAGGCATAAGATCCTCTCATGTAACTGGTAATCTCAAGCTCTATCAAGATGGAACCAGGAACGTTCCAGGAAGGGAAATGGTAGCCTGTGCAAGGGATAAACGGAACCCAAACCAAGGTATAGAGAAGGGAGACAGATTGGAGAATCACTTTGTGCTTAGAAGAAAAAGAAGTCCCAAGTTTCTAGTTAAGCAAGTGAATGGATGGTAACATGCATAACACAGGAGGAAGAGTAAATTTGGAGTAGGAAGTAGGAATAGTGTTTTGGTTTTTCTTTTCAAATATTATCTATTTATTTTTAAAGATTTATTTACTTATTTGAGAGCGAGAGTGCAGCGGGGAGGGGCAGAGGGAGAGAACCTCAAGCAGACTCCCCGCTGAGCCCAGAGCCTGACAAGGGGCTCAATCTCAGGATCCTGAGATCATGACCTGAGCCAAAATCAAGAGTCAGATGCCTAACCTACTGAGCCACCCAGGCGCCCCTCTTTATTTTAGAGGAGTGAGGGGAGTGCAGGTCCGTGCAAGGTAGGGGAGGGGCAAAGGGAGAGAGAATCTCAAGCAGACTCTGCACTGAATACAGAGCCCAACGTGGGGCTTGATCTCACGACCCTGAGATCAAGATCTGAGCAGAAATCATGAGTCGGACACTCAACCAACTGAGCCACCCAGGCGCCCCTGGAATAGTGTTTTAAATCTTCAATGTGTTTATTGTAAGGTGTCTGAGAGCAGAAGTTGCTATCAGGCTAAAGTTAGGTTTGGTGCTCATATGCAGATAGTAATAGTTATAGCCAAGAGAGTGGGGGGACTACAAGGTTGTTCCTCAGTGTTCTGTCTACTTTAAAGACTGACAGAGGTAGAATTACTAGAAAAGCACAGTCAGAAGCAGGGAGTGAACCATGTAAAAGTATCATGAACTCCAAGGATTTGAACACAACACTGGTCAGCAGTGTCAGGTACAGCAAAGAGATCTGGGATGAGAACTAGAAATAAGCCAGTATGATTCAGTCAGCTCAAAAAGCATGTCAGTGAGTGTAGATACCACCTGCCACATGATTGTGGGGGGGAATGGGTGGCAGAGATACAGGGACAGTGAATGGAGGTTGCTGTTTCAAGAAACTTATTGGTAAAAGGGAAGGGGGAGTCATTACTTACACTCATGGCAAAATGAGCAACAGGGTTTTCCCTCCCTGTTTTTATAGGGTAAAGAGACAGAGGAACTGCTCCAACTATCATGGTCAACTAATATACATTGGTTTGAGGAAACAGAAACTAAAGAAGGTCACATAAAGTAGCCCCTTTTCCCAGTTAAGAAGGGCTTAGTGAGATGAGCAGACTAGGAGTGAGGGCTTGAGGAAAGGAGTAAATAATAAAGTAGACTAGGAGAAACAAGAATGAGACAACAAGCAGCACTGAAGATGAAGGCGAAGCTGGTTGGGTGATTTTTCTCCCAAAGTATGAGCATGTATAGCCTTGAAACATGAATGAAAAAAAAATTGGGTTGATCCAGTCAGGCTGGCCAAGTGGAGAGGTCACTCGTGAGGGGAAGCAGCTATGGGTGCACGTGAGTAGATGTGCTGAGCCCACGGTAGAATCAGTACGTGAAGCTAAGAGAGAACCTGAAGAGTCAGAACTAGGTCGTGATGTAGAGTTGATATCACCGTATTCCCAACGGCCATTGTGGTTGAGTCACACAAATGTCTGTGTCCCAGTAAAGAGGAAAGTCAGGCCCTTATATCAGCCTCTGAGATTTCTTCTAGGAATCATACTCCGACAACAGATTTAGGTAAGGCGTTTACAACATAAAGTTGCAACTGGTTATATTACTCCTGACAGATCTGATCATTTGTAGAAACTGGGCTCTTAGCCTGTCAGGGTTTGTTTGTTTGTTTGCTTACAAACAAATACTTTGTAAATCATTTTGCTAAAATGAGATCATAGTTTGGTAATCTGCTATTTATTCTGCCATTTACTATATCAATATCCAGCTGTCATAATAGCATCGTTTTTGAGATGAGTATTCCATTTTTTTATATGCGTATACCACTGTTTGGTTTTATGTTGCTGTTGACTTTTGACTATTGATACAACAGTGAACATCATAGTAGCTAAATCTTTTGAGCTCAACTTTTAAGAAAGAACATTGCCCAGCTCGTAGAAATGGAATTAAGTCTGATAGAGGAGAAGGTTCATAGACATGCGATGCTCCTTAAAAATTGTATCAACTCTAGAGCATTAAAGAACTGATTATCCAGGGTGCCCGGCTGGCTCAGACAGTAGAGCATGCAATTCTTTATCTTGGGGTCTTGAGTTCATTCAAGCCTCACGTTAAGGGTAGAGTTTACTTTAAAAAAAAAAATAAACAAAAATAAAGAACTGATTATCCAACAGATACACCAAATTAATAAGGGGAACTGATCGTTAACCCTATTATTTAATAAAAAGCTAAATCCGTAATGGCTTCCCTTTCTTAGGAGCATCATAAGTAAATATTTAATTTAGTACAGGTTTGGCAAGTCAGATCCCATAACTACAGATTCCAAAGAACCATCCAAATTTAAATTATATGTATGTTGTGTTTATGCCTTTACTTAAAAATTTTTATTAGAGATTTTTGTTGTATTGTAACAGACCTAAATCTAAAATTTAAAGTAAATATGGGAAGGAGTGCCTGGGTGGCTCAATCAGTTAAGCGTTCAACTCTTAATTTCAGTTCAGGTTGTGATCTCAGGATCCTAGGATCAAGCCTTGTGTTGGGCTCCACGCTCAGCCAGAAGTCTGCTTGTCCCTCTGCCCCCCGCAACCCCCGCCACCGCGCATGTGCACATGCGTGCTCTCGCGCTCTCTCAAATAAAATCTTTTTTAAAAAGTAAAGTAAATAGGGTGCCTGGGTGGCTCGGTCGTTAAGCGTCTGCCTTCGGCTCAGGTCATAATCCCAGGGTCCTGGGATCGAGCCCCACATTGGGCTCCCTGCTCAGCAGGAAGCCTGCTTCTCCCTCTCCCACTCCCCCTGCTTGTGTTCCTGCATATCTCTGTCAAATAAATAAAATCTTTAAAAAAAAAAAATAAAGTAAATACGGAGGGACAAGGTTTTGATTTTAACCTTTTATATAGTGTAACTATTTTTAAATAGTGGATATGTTTCTTCTAAATCTGTAACATAAGCCACCTAGTTTTGCATCTTACTTAGGGTACGTTTTGGTCATCACTAAGACCCAGCTTAACATTCGCAAACCTTTACTGGAATTCAGCTGGTAACACAATTAATCCATTAAGGGATTTCTAAGAACTTAGTTAATGCAGCACAAAACCTCACTTAACTGTGAATACTGGCCAAGTGTGTCAGCAAAAATGTTTGATATCTGAGGTACAAATGGATCCTACCCCAAAATTGTGAAAAGGCCAGTTTATAGTTCTACCCTATATAAAATAGCAATGCTGCTTATAATTTCCACAGCTTTGTATAAAGGCATACATTATATTTTGTGTGAGACAATAGGTTAATCAGACAACTCTTGCCTGTTTTCAGATGCCCAGACCTGGAGGGTCCCCAGGATCTTCTCATGGTTACAGCAGGAAGGACACCTCTCTGAGGAAGAGATGGTCAGAACATTTAACTGTGGGATTGGGGCTGCCCTCATGGTATCAAAGGATCTGACAGAGCAGATTCTGAGGGATATTAAGCAGCACAAGGAAGAAGCCTGGGTGATTGGCAAGGTGGTTGCATGTCCTGAAGGTAATCACTCTTTGATTCGTTGTTCTTAGTATATAACCTGAAATACAACTCTGCCCTGCCTCCGAAGCTGTGCCCACCTTTTAGTCGAACCATTGGTATGGCAGCTGCGTTTCCACAGCTGTAACATGACAACGCCCAAGCTAGTAACACATTTCTCTTCATTTCTGCCTGACACCTCTGTGTAGTAGTCCCTATGCGCAGCTACACCCCACAGGACAACCCGTAACCAATGAGGTGAATAAATACCCACTTCAGAGACAGAAGAAGGGAGCAGTTCTGAGGCAGTCTTCATGGCTCTTTTGAGGGTCGCAGTGGAATCAAGTCCCAGTTGCCCACAGTGGTGACCAGTTTAATAACACACTCTTATACTGTCTCTCCATATCACTTTTCCCAGATCCTCCCTCTGGTTTCCTGGGATCACTTCCCAGAGTAATCTTCCCACAGGCAAGACCTTGTCTCAGGCGAATTCAGGGAATAGTGAAGCAAGCACCCTGACAAGTGCTGTGTATACTCAGGACTCTGTTAGAAGTACTAGAAATTAGCAGAGTAGCAGAAAACCAACTCACATTAGCTAGGAGATGCCAGGGCTTGCCGATTATGGCCGTGTCTGCCTTTCGTTCCTTCATTATGTAGGTTTCATTTCAAGCAGGTTCTCCAAATACCAGAAGGATATCTTGAGCCCACATCCTTGAGCTCACATTGCAATCGGTAAGGGAGGCCCTCTCTTCCTCAACATCCTGTGTCAGATCTTTGAATAGCCTTACTTGGGTCACATGCCTCCCCTGAGGCCACAAGATAGTGACGTGCTGTGGCTTTTAGTTGAAGTAGGTAATTATACATGTTCTCTTTCAGGAAGTTTTTATGAATGAGTAGCATTAAGTACTACAAGTCTATTCTTCATTTTAGTCCTTGCATATCTTATTTTCAGAATGAAGTATTCTCAAGTTTTCATAAAATACTTTTCTTTCCATTTTTACTGTTAATTCACAGTTGTTCCATTCTTATTTATTGGGTGTGTTTGAAATGAAGGTTCTCCTCGTGTGAAAGTCAAGAATCTGATAGAAACCATGCAAATAAATGGCTCAGTATTGAAGGATGGCACTCTGAAAAATCATTTCTCTGTCCAACCAAAAAAGGCAAGAGTGGCTGTCCTAATATCTGGAACAGGTAAGATATGCCTTCTTCTTTACTGTGGGGCTGTAGAAATGCTCTTTCCAGGTGCTTGGGTGGCTCAGTTGGTTAAGCATCTGCCTTCGGCTCAGGTCATGATCCCAGGAGCCTGGAATCAAGTCCCACATCGGGCTCCCTTCTTAGCGAGGAGTCTGCTTCTCCTTCTGCCCCTCCCCCTGCTTGTGCTCACACACAGGCTCTCTCTCAAAAATTAATTAATTTTAAAAAGAAGTGCTCTTTCCTCCTCTCCCCCTCCCCCCTAAAAAAACCTCCTTCCAATTGTGAGCAAACTGTCAGTAGAACAGGGACAGGGGATCATTAAGGACTTTCATTCTGTGTCCTCAGTCTTTCTACTATTCTCAGGCTTTTGAGACACCTAAACGAAGAGTAGAGGGTATAAGGAAGATGATTGAAGAAAGAGAAACCAGAAAAGATGGAAAATCCAACTTTCGTATCATAGCTTTCTAGTTAAAAAGTCTTAAAACAACTGAGGTGTTTTTTGTTTTTTTTTTTTAATTGGTAATAAGAATATGAAATTTATGGTTGGCTCTTGTGGATAGAGGGGTAAAATAATAATAAGAGTATCATATTCTCTCAGATGGAGATAGCATATTTATTTTTCCCACTACTGTAAGTAACATTGCTATGAACATTTTTGTAAATATACAGTACATTTCTAGGTGCATAGCTGATTATTTCTTTAGGATACATTCCTGGAAGTGTAACTGCTTTCCAAGTCCCTTTTAAGATTTCAATATACTTTAGGCCCAAGTTGATGGTAAAGTAAAGAAGCTATTGTAAGGGTCATAGTGGTTTCTTCTTAAGACGGTTGATTTTTCAGAGCATCTGGCTAACTCAGTAGGTAGAGCATGTGGCTTTTGATCTCAGGGTTGTAAGTTCAAGCCCCACATTGGGCATAGAGATTGCTTAAAAAAAATAAAATCTTAAAAGAAAGAGAGTTGATTTTTCTTACTTATTTAAGCAGCTTATTCCTCACCAGTTTTTAAATCATGTTATACTGTTTCTTTTACTGTGCTCGATCATAAGATACTGTTTTGCAGGAGCAATTACATATCCTAGAACCGAGAGTGCCTATGTTTTCATAAGCTATTACTCCATTCAAGAGAAAGGGAATTTAAAAGCCTCACATATTTTGCCATTCTTTTCTAAGACATTTATTTGGAAATCTTGACATTCACTATGCAAAATGGAACATACCTTTATTAAGAAACTTGCGCTTACTTGTGTGTTTCTCTTTCAGGATCAAACCTGCAAGCTCTCATAGACAGTACAAGGGAGCCAGGTAGCTGTGCACACATTGTTGTTGTTATCTCCAACAAAGCCGCAGTGGCTGGTTTAGATAAAGCCGAAAGAGCCGGAATTCCCACCAGAGTGAGTTACTTTGAAAAGTGTCTTTCCTGCAGACTGTATTTAATCTCATAACCCCCCCACCTCCCCACCTCCCCAACAGGACTTACATCTGTAAGGGCAACTTGTTCTTTGGATCTCTGGACTGGGGTGTGTGCTGGGCTTGCCTTTCTACTTCATCCTCTCCATTCCTTAATTCTTCATATCAGAGGTGTCTTCATGAGAAAGAAGGGAAGTGTGGTCTATGTACAGGTTGAGTTTTAAATCGTTTTTGGTAATTCATTGAAAAAGTTGTGCCTATCTTTTTCTGTTACAGGTAATTAATCATAAATTATATAAAAGTCGTGTAGAATTTGACACAGCAATTGACCAAGTCCTTGAAGAGTACTCCACAGACATAGTCTGTCTTGCAGGATTCATGAGAATTTTATCTGGCCCCTTTGTCAGGAAATGGGATGGTAAGCAAAAATTGTGTGACGCCACATTGAGAAATCAACTGAATAAGAATGCAGGGTCATTAGCTTCCCAAACAATCCCAACAGTGAGATATTTACTGGGCCATTTTAACACAGGTCATAATTTAATTTCCTTTGCCTCAGCTCAGAGAATGACCCAATGATCATTTTATCTGCGCTTTTTATCAGTTTTCTTTGGCCTGCTGTAATTAATCATTTTTCTAAAAGAAGCTTAGGTTACTCACATTACTCATATTTCATCTTCTGAGTAAATACTCAGTAGACATTTTTACTTGTGTAGAAACAAAAGGAAGTGATTGCCTATATCCCACAATGAAGAGTCCATCCTCTCCTTAGGAAGTGTAGACCATTGCCACACATGGCAAGGTAGGCACTGTTTCTGGAAAACATGCCTTGTGTTACTGTGTCTTTGTGTTTTGACTGCATCCTATTGTCCTTTTTTGTGCACCTGTTTGGACAATAAATGGATTCTCTCTCCAAAGACTTCCTGTTTTCTTAAGTGAATATGGTTAGACAGAGTCCTTGTGGTGTAGTGAAAACTGGCCAAGCTGTGGTGCCGTAAGGCACAGAACTAGCCAGTCTAGCATCTGGCTGGTGGACATGCCACTTCATGCTTAGAAGTCAAGCACATAGACGCAATGCAGGAGTCTCCTGTCTTTCTAACAGTACGTGCTAGCGGCAGGCCGAATTTTCCTCAAGAGCTCCGTGACCTAGAGTTGACCTCCCTGCCCTGCAGGCGTCTCTTCAGTTGTGCAAGGCGGGAGTTTGCTGCCCCCAGGGCCTCCTGGATGAAAACCTTTATTTCCCTTTACTTCATTTCTGTCTTTTACGAAGAAACACCCATCCCAGAGAAATCCTTTTCCTCCTGACCCCTGATTCTAGACAGAAAAACATACATTCCTTTGGTAGAGTACATAGGAGTTTTAAATTCTGACCACTGTGTTTTTACTAATTTCCAGGGAAGATGCTCAACATTCACCCATCCTTGCTCCCTTCTTTTAAGGGTTCAAATGCCCACGAGCAAGCCCTAGAAGCCGGGGTCACAGTCACTGGGTGTACTGTGCACTTTGTAGCTGTGAGTATCTCTACCAAAATATTATTAGTGTCTGTATGTAAATTGTACTAGCTAGAAAGTAATGTTCAAAACTTCTTCTTCCTTCTCCAGGAAGATGTAGATGCTGGACAAATTATTTTACAAGAATCTGTTCCAGTGAAGAGAGATGACACTGTTGCAACTCTGTCTGAAAGAGTGAAATTAGCAGAGCACAAAATATTTCCTGCAGCCCTCCAGCTGGTAGCCCGTGGAGCTGTACGGCTTGGAGAAAACGGCAAGATTCGTTGGGTCACAGAAGAGTGAAGCCTCCCAACCCGGGAATAGAGCCAGTTCTGAAAAAAGTCTGGCTATTTGCATGATGACTTTTACCATGGACTCAGCGGAGAAGAACAGATGCTAAAAAAGAAGTCCTCACCCTCACCTCTGGCTGGTTTTTTTTTAAGGAACAGAGATTCGTTAAAAACAAGACTGGTACAGTAGGTCTAAGACCTATGTGTGTCACCTCCAATGGTCTTTCAGGGTTTACCTGTTCTGGACCTTCTGGTTCGTAATCAAGTTGGTCATTCAGAATTCCTCTCACTTTCAGCCGGACGAGATACCAAAACTAGTCTTCTTCCGAATGATACCGCCTCCATTTTTTGTAGTTATATGTGCTCTAGTATTTGAAGAGTTAACCCACAAGGCTACTAAGTTAAATATATTAACTTAGTATCTCCCCTATATTATTTTCCTGTATGGGTTTGAATTGAGACTTCTCTACTGTAATTATCCTGATCATAATTTAGGGTCATAAAATTGGTGTGTAGCTCCCATTTCTGAGAGAGAGTGTACTTTGTGCTTTGAAATATCATTAAACATCTCTCTAATTATTGACAGTTTCTATACCACGCAGATTTTAGCTTCACAGTTATTCTATGGGTTATCAACATCCATACTTTTTATAAATACTAGAAGGTTAAAGGGAGAGTTTTGGTGGCCTCTAGAATCAAACATAGGACTGAGGCATGTTACTCATCCTATCTGTCTCTGTGTCTCCACCTACTAACGTAGGCAAATGCCTATCATAGTTGTTTTGATAATTAATACGTGTGAAATGCCAAAAACCATGCTTGGCACAGAGTAGGCCCTCAAAGGTCAGCATTTATTTCATAGCTCTTCCCAGTTATGAAAGCTCTTGTAACTCAGTATTCTAGCAAGTATATCTCGAGCATAAAATTGAGAATGGTGATAAATAGAATATTGAAAGTGTGGTAGGTGCTGTTTGGGAGGAGTGAGGGCAGTCTCCCCAGACTAGTAAAGAGTATAATGGCACTGATGTGTTTTCCACTCTGGCCATTCATTTCCAATCCGGATATGCAATCCTGGAACTGGGAGGTCTAGGTCAACCTACGAGGCACATGTACATGACCCCAAGCTTGGTACCACATTTCTCCCATAGCAGAGTGAACAAGGAAAGGCCAACCAGCCCAAAGGCAGCCAGCAATCCTTAGACTACTGGGCAGCCTTCAGGGTGATGTGGCCTAAGGTCTGCCTGCCCAACAGGAGTGTACCTTATTGGCAGGATAACCAGGAGGCCCTGTTCGAATCCTCCCTGGGAGTTTAAACTCAAGACCTAACAGCAAAGCAGTCATTTTATACAGAAGATACAAATTCTAGCCTTACAAAAGGAAAGAGTAGGGGGGCTAAGAAGAGAGGCACCTCTACCAACAGACCCTAATTCACTGCCCCTGGTGCAGGTAGGTTTCCCCAGACCCAGGCAGCTGGCCAATGATGTCACCCTTACTCACACTGACTATAGTCAGCAACAACCATCAAATTGGAGGTTGAGGTGCATCATTTCACACAGGTCCCTTTGCTGTAAAAACAACTGATTGATTTGTTCTGGAGAGTTCACTCGGCATTAAATACCTATTACATACATGCCAAACATTGTCCTATGAAGTTTACAGAAAGTTAAAGATACAAAGGAAAATGTTATTGGTGGATAAAATCACAAACTAATAAAAGTAGAGACTAATAGGGGTTCCTGGCTGACTGAGTCGGTGGAGCGTGCAACTCGATCTTGGGGTTGAGTTTGAGCCCCACGTTGGGTGTAGAGATTACTTAAAAATAAAGTCTTAAAAATAAACAATAAAACCTTAAAAAAAAGTAGAGGCTAATAGTACCAGCATGCAAATTAGAAAAATCAATGTAAGCTTATGACTTCAGAAATACAGTTTTTTAGCCCTTACTCTGATACTAAGTTCCACCAAAGGGAATGTGAACTCCATGTAAGGTTATTGATTCCATATCTTGGGATAAGAAGAATCAAAATGTGTCTGAATTATCTGGTTGCCAGAAACCAAAAAACATTTGAAAATAGGGACGATACTGAAAGAACAAGGGAATCAGCTTCAGGGGTGTCCTACTGTCTAGTTTGGGATAAACAGTATTATTTGGATGTGATGAGTATATGAGCAGCCATTAGTTTATAATGATACTCAGAGAAAAGGTCATTTAAGTTACGAAAAAGTCAATACAAGAAAGGTGAAGACAAGGTTAATATTTTATTGTAACAAATCTGTACATTTATCTTTTATTATAAACGGCTTTGTATATACGCAGGAATAAAACCAATCAGCCCCTGGTCACACCTTGTGTTCCGGTAGAAAGATTGGGCAGAGGGGGGTGGGGGTCCAACTGTTAAATCAGCTCTACTGGTCTCGTAAGTCAAAGGAGTTAAGTGTGAGTTACAGAACAAGTAAGCCAAACGTTCTCAAGAGGATTGTTGTACTTTCTAAGAGAAACTTCATGGTCTCTAAATGTTCCTTCTCAGATTTTTTATTTAACTCTTTTTAACTGCTATACAAACTTCTTAAGTAACCCAAGTACAACATAGTATCTAATCATAATAAAGTTTAATAACTGGTACAGCTGCTAGGTCCTCATTATTTTTTTCAACACAGTTCCCTCGGCTATTCTCTCTTACGCTAAGGGAGCAGAACCACAGCCAAAGTCTTGCCCCGGGAGGAGACTGTCAAGGACACTGCTGCCGGGCCATCTCAGGCTCCGCTGGCTCCACACCCAGTGGGCACTCCATCTGCCCTGTCCCCACAACTGAAACGCACTCTGCCTGCCTGTGTCTCTGGGTCACTCATCCAGTCTTAAAGTCCCAGTTGTAAAATCCAATTGTCCAAGTTAAGATCGCCCGTCCTTTTATTTACCACAACATAAGGCCATTTTCCTTTCTCTGGAGCCAATTGGCTTTTTTTTTTTTTTAATATTTATTTATTTAAGTAATCTCTATGTCCAATGTGGGGCTCAAACTCACGACCCCGAGATCAAGAGTCGCACACTCTTCCAACTGAACCAGCCAGGCGCCCCCTGGAGCCGATTGTTACTTAACATTTTTTAAATTAATTCACAAGTAGGAACAATCCAAACGTCCATCAGCTAATGAATTGATAAAATGTGGTCTTTCCATACAATGGAGTGTTCCTGTCATTAAAGGAAATGAAGCACTGATACATACAACATGGATGAAACTTGAAACATGCTAAGTGAAAGAATCCAGTCACATATGACCACGTTTACAATTCCATTGATTTGGAAAGGTCCAGAACAGACAAATCCATACAAAGAATAGATTAGTAGTTGCCCAGGGCTGTGGGGATAGATGTACTTTGAGGGTGATGACTAAAGGGTGCAGGGTTTCTGTTAGGTAATGAGAAAGTTCTAGAATTGATCGTGGAGATGCTTGCATGACCCCATGGACATATCTAAAGCCACTCAACTGTATGCTTTAAATGGATGAACTGTGTGGCATATGAATTATATCTCCATAAAACTTTCCCAAAACAAAGCTACAATTCCCAACATCACTGTAAAAACATTAATTCATAGTTTTGTTTTTTTTAAGATTTTATTTGAGAGAGATAGCAAGAGAGAACACTAGCAGGGGAGGGGCAGGAGGGGAGGGAGAAGCAGGCTCTCCTCCGAGCAGGGAGCCTGAGATAAGGCTCCATCCCAGGACCCTGGGATCATGACCTGAGGCAGATGCTTAACCAACTGAGCCACCCAGGTGCCCCTAATTTGTAGTTTTTGAGATACATCAAGATTACATTGAATCTGATGTTGTAAAATACATCACACATTTAAAATACTTCACATTCAGGGGCACCTGGCTGGCTCAGTCAGTGGAGCATATGACTCTTCATCTCAGGGTCATGAGTTCAAGACCCACATTGGGTGTGGAGCCTACTTTAAAAAAATAAATAAAATTTAAAAATAAATAAAAAAAATACTTCACATTCAGAATATGAAGTCACTTAAATGAATATAGATAGAACTTCCATGCTTTGTGACTGAAATCCTATTAAAATCTGTCTATCTGAACTGCAATCCTAGTCCTCAGTCCTCCCATCTGTTAACCTGGTGATTCTCTTGGGTAAATTTTGGTACAAATGCTAATTCCTGAGCCCCACCTGTATTCTAAGCATTGCGATAAAAGCATGAAGATTTCCATATTCCCAATAAATTTCATTTAAAAAAAAAAAAGGTTCATGCATTGAAGCATTTATGGGCACTCAGAGTCAAACTGCATTTAAAATTTTTTCTGCACCATTAAACTCCAAACTTTTACAGGAAAAAAATTGTTTTGTTATAGCAGTATCACTCAGTCCCTTGACTGCTTCCGTTATGTGCAAACACAAAACAAGATCTATCACCAAAAATCATTTTAAATTAAATATTCAGCTGACAAATCTATTAGGTCGTCCTTCACTTTGTTGAAAGCCAAGTATTGAAAACCTTCCAGTTTTATAAAGGATTTATTTTGCTTTCTCAGCATGCACAGCAAATCGGCCTTTTCAATTGTGCCTTTTGTTTGGTGCCCTGAGGGTATTCACAGCACCCTAGCGAGATTCAGGATGGGTGCAAGGTGTGCCTTTCTTTTGCAAAATGATGGAATATTGTTCAGAGGGAGGTGGGACTGCTTTGAACCTTCAGGGATTCGTGACAGACTACCCTGACCACACCTAGCTCATTAGCTTAGAGCCGGAGCTTGGGCGCTGCAACTGAGCGGGAAGGAGAGTGTAGATGATTTAGGTAATCCGCATGCACAACTCACAGAGCTCTGCAGCCCTAGGACTCTGAGCAATCAAGTGAGAGAAAGGTCTTCAAAGGAGCCTGAGAATGAACCAACAGTGCAGTTGGGAGCCACCGAAGCTAGGAGAAGGGTGTCTCAAGGAACAGAGAAGGAGCTTCTGGTTCTAGAGGCCACCCCATCACGCACCTTTCAGCAAGCCAGAAAGCCCAGCATCTTACATCCATTCCCTTGCACGGGAGGCTCTGGAGCCCCAAGTGTGCTGGCCAGAATGCAAACATCCGTGATAGCCCTGGAGGAAGCGAGGAGGAGGCAGCTTCCGCCAGAAGCTAGATCTGCGGGACAGGTGCGTCCAGCCAGAGGAAAAGGAGAACGCTAAAAGCCTAAAAGTTTTCCATCTGGGAGGCCACAGTTTGGATGATACAGATTCCTGGAGTCCCCTGAACGAACGTATGAGGATCACACAACCGGGGTATTTGTCTGCTCAGACTGCTGTAACAAAACACCACAGACTGGGGCTTACCCAGAAATTATTCTCTCGCCGTTCTGGAGGCTGGACGTTCAAGATCAATGTTTCTGAGGCCACCTTCTCACTGCGTCCTCACCTAGCCTTTCCTTTGTGCACATGCATTCCCAGTGTCCCTTTGTGTGTCCAGATTTCCTCCTCTTATAAGGACACCAGTCAGATTGGATAAGGGGGCACCCCAATGGCCTTATGTTAATCGCTCCTTTAACGGCCTGATTTCCTATTTCCTACATTCTGAGGTACTGGGGGGTTAGGAGTCCAACATACAAATTTTGGGAGGGGGAAAAAACAATTGAGCCCCTAACATCTATTACCTTCTCCCAAAATTTGTGCCAGTTTTCAGGTGGCCCTTCTGGGACAGAGAGCCACGACTGCAGTGGCATCTTCTGGCCACTAGACGAGCCAGCCCGACCGCCATCCAGGCTTGGCTGTTGCTAGAGATCATGTTGAATAAGTGAGAGTAAACTCTGTGGGAGTCCTGGTGGGATTTTTCTAGATCGATATATATTGTTAAGTGAAAAGGGTAAAGGAAAGTATGTAGGCATACTATGCTTCTATTTATATATTAAAGGGAAATGGGAGTAAAAGGGCTTTTTTTTTTTTTTGAAAGGTAGAGAAGTGGGGAGAGTCAGAGAAAGGGAGGGAGGGGACGGGGCAGGGTCAGAGAGAGACTCTCGAGCAGACTCCCCACTGAGCACAGAGTCCGACGTGGGGCTTGATCTCACAACCCCAAGATCAAGAGTCAGATGCTTAACCAAATGCACCACCCAGGGGTCCCAAGGGCATTCCTTTTTTTTTTTTTTTTTAAGATTTTATTCATTTATTTGAGAGAGTAGGAGAGAGTGAGCACGAGTTGAGGGGGGAGCATAGGGAGAGGGAGAAGCAACTCCACACTGAGCAGGAAGTCCAACATGGGGCTCAATCCCAGGACTCTGGGATCATGACCTGAGCCCCAAAGACAGACACCTAACCGACTGAGTCCCCCGGGTGCCCTCCCAAGGGCTTATGTGTTGATTATCTACACAAGGGCACACAGCACCTGCTGCCATTGGCCTCAGTAAAGGACGGGGGCAGGGATGAGAGGGGAGATTTTTCAGGTGTATTCTGCTTTTTAAAAACTAATATTCAATTTATTAAAGTTACACATTCAAAACTCAGCTTACATATCTTATTTTTTTATTTTTTAAATTTTATTTATTTTTTAAGTAATCTCTACGCCCAACGTGGGGCTCGAAATCACAACCCCAAGATCAAGAGCCGCATGCTCCACCTGCTGAGCCAGCCAGGCAACCCTATTTCTTAGTAAACATTAACCATTATTGTTAAAGGGACTTTGGTTAATACTTGACTCCATTGACACAGGAAAACACTTGAGGCTGAATTTTAAGTTTTCTATGTTTGTTTTCCTTCTGCAATACTTTTATTATCTGACTTAAGACTTAAGAATTCTCTGAGAATTACTTTGATACCTTAAAAACTTGTACGCTGATGGCTAAAATTCTCTTAGATATGCTGACAATATATGTAAATGTAAGAAGATTTCAATTTTTTTAGAAGATTTTATTTGAGAGAGAGAGAGAGCACGCTCACATGAGCGGGGTGAGGGGCAGAGGGAGAAGCAGGCTTTCCATTGAGCAGGGAGCCCGATGCGGGGCTCGATCCCAGGACTCCATGATCATGACCTGAGTCGAAGGCAGACGCTTAGCCCACTGAGCCACCCAGGTGCCCCAGGAAGATTTCAATTTTATTTTATTTATTTATTTATTTATTTTTAAGATTTTATTTATTTGCGAGAGAGAGAATGAGAGACAGAGAGCACGAGAGGGAGGAGGGTCAGAGGGAGAACGAGACTCCCTGCTGAGCAGGGAGCCTGATGTGGGACTTGATCCTGGGACTCCGGGATCATGACCTGAGCCGAAGGCAGTGGCTTAACCAACTGAGCCACCCAGGCGCCCCAAGATTTCAATTTTAAATCAAAGTCTAAATTACTCGGTTACACATTTTCAATTATAATTTATGACTGCCATAAGATTTTATTACGTATGGATTTCTAAATATTAAACTTTATTAAATATTAAATATAAACAAAATACCAACTGTATTCCATTTTCTTAACATAAAAATATTAACACTTTTGATTTTTCATTGAGATAGAATTCATACTATAAAATTCAACTGTTGAAATACAGTGATTTCTACAATATTAACAAGGTTGTACAATAATAACCACTACCTAATTCCAGAACATTTTCATGACTCCAAAAGGAGAACCCTGTCTACTAGCAATCACTCATCTCTAGTACCTGGCTTCTCCACGTAGCATGTTTTCAAGGTCCATCCATGTTGTAATGTGTTATCAGTACTTTACACTTTTTTATGATGGAGTAATATCTGTTGTATGCACATAGCACATTTTGTTTATCCATTCTTCAGTTGATGGGACACCTGAGTTGTATCTACTTTTTGGCCATCATAAATAATGCTGCTATGAATAGTTGTATACATGCTTTTGTGTGGAAGTATATTTCCAGTTCCCTTGCATATATACCCAGGAGGGGAAATTGCTGAGTCACGTGACAACTCCATGTTTAACTTTTTGAGTAACTGCAAACTGTTTTCTAAAGGGGTTGTTCCATTTTACATTCTCACTAGCAATATGTGAGGGTTTTGATTTCTCCTCACCAACACTTGCTATTGTCTGTCATTCTGATTACTAAACCACTCTGTTATCAAGGATGTGGAGTAACAGGTATTCCCAGATAGGCTGGAGTGAAAATTGAGTCATCCTTTTCCAAATATAATTTAGCAAAATTTCTTTATTCAGAAAATACACTGGCCACCTTTCCATGGCTGTACCTAGAGATCGAGCTCATTCTTTTTACAGGCTGCTGAGCGAGGGATGTTTCATAATTTATGCTTCCAATCTCCTGTAGTTATTTGATCCCCCCCCCTTAGATTTGTTTAAAATTTTGTTTGCTATTATAGTGATTCAAATGAAAATCTTGGACTCCGTCTCCTAAGATTTTCAGAGGTAATCAAGATCCTAAAGTTTGTGTGAAACATTCTTACGCTGAGCATGGCCCTTTAGATGGCCAATTTATTGATTAAGAACATTCTGTCATTGTTACTTTATGTATTTTTATTATGTTAATGGTTTGGAGAAAACGATCTCATTTTTCTTACTAGCAGAATTATACTTCTGGACCTAGAGAAGAGAAAGGAAGTGTTTTGTATTTTTGATAAACCACTTGGCATCAGGAATGAGACAGACACCACCATCTCCCCCAACACATACACACATGCTTGCAAGGTACCCAGTTGAAGATAATGATCCTTGAAAGGCTGCGTGAAGTGGCAAACTTCAGTGCTTCTGTTTTCTGCATGAAGTGCTGAAACTTGGAGTGCATTTTAGAGAAGACAAGGCAAGGAGAAGGAAGGAGATGAGAGGTATAAGGCACCTGACTGGGCCTGGGAACAGGACAGATGTCTACTAGCACCTTTTAGGAAGTTTTGCTTGGTGGCTTTGAATGGAACCCTCCCTTCTGTGTCCTCTAAAAAGTCTTCAATGAAATATCCATTTTTTAAAAAGATTTTATTTATTTGAGAGCAAGAGAGAGAGCACAAGCGGGGGGGGGGGGAGGGGCAGAGGGACAGGGAGAAGCAGACACCCCGCTGAGCAGGGCCTAATCCCAGGACCCCAGGATCATGACCTGAGCCAAAGGCAGACACAACCGACTGAGCTGCCCCAGTGCCCCTGAAATGTCCATTTTTCACTGATTACTTTATAAAATGAAGAAAAGGGCCCAGGCCTGCCCGGGGACTGCACGACACAGGAACAGAGCCTCCAAAGAGTGTTGCTGGGAGATGATTTCTTGTTCTTAGCACTTTTATCAGCTGATGATTTGGACACAAATAATACATTTAGAAATCTAGTAAGTGACTTAACAAAAGTCTGGTACTACTAACTACATTCTGAAACAAATTCCTTTCGGAACTGAGATTGTTATTTTAGAAAGCTATATGCCAAACCAATATGCAAATACTCTAGCACTTTCTTTCCCTTTTGCAGCATGTAATCATGTTTACCCTCTGGACAGGGAGGGTTATAGGAAAAATCTTGCACTAACTGTGCAGATTAAATCTGCAGATTTAGACCGGCAGAAAAATCTGCCACTGGGACGCCTGGGTGGCTCAGTTGGTTGAGCTTCTGCCTTCGGCTCAGGTCATGATCCCAGGGTCCTGGGATCGCGTCCCACATCGGGTTCCTTGTTCAGCGGGGAGGCTGCTTCTCCCTCTGCATGCCGCTCTCCCTGCTTGGGCTCTCTCTGACAGATGAATAATAAAATCTTAAAAAAAAAAAAAGAAGGAAAAATCTGCCACAAACTGTGTGGACTTGGGCAACTGTGACCATCAAAAATGTTTCCATTTTCTGTTCTCATAAGGGTTCTAGCTTCTCCACATCCTGGCCATTGCTTGTTATTTTGTTTTGTCTGATAGCAGCCAATGGGTGTAAGGTGCTCTCTCACTGTGGTTTTGATTTGCATTTCCCTAATGATCAGTGATGCTGAATTTCTCTGCGTATACTTGTGGCCATTTGTCTATCTTCTTTGGAGAGATGTCTATTCAAGTCCTTTTGCCTATTTTAATCCACTGATTTTTTAAAACTATTTTTATAGTTTTATATAGTTGGAATCATATATGGAGCCTTTTCAGACTGGTTTCTTTCACTTAGCAATATGCATTTAAGGTTCTTCCTTGTCTTTTCAAGGCTTGATAGCTCAATTACTTTTTATCACTGAATAATATTTTATTGTATGTATGAACCATAGTTTATTCATTTACTGAAGAGCATCTTGGTTCCTTCCAATTTTTGGCAATTATGAATAAATTCTTTTAAAAAAAATTAAAAAGTGCCTACACAGAACAGTTGCAAGAATACAAAAACCTTCCAAATAATCTTTATCCAGATTTTCCAATTAACATTTCACTCCATCTGGTTTATTGTTTGCTCTCTTTCTCCCTTGCTCTGTATATACATTTATTTCTAAATCATTGGAGAGTAATTTGCAGACATCATATCCCTTTCTCCATAAATATTTCAACATGTATTTCCTAAGAACAAAGACACACTCACTCACTCACTGTGGATATCTCCCAGAGTAGATAATTAAACCTCGCTGTCAAGTAAAGAACAGAAATTATGTGATTCTTTAATTTCATTTAATACATGTTATTTATTGCACCTTCAAAAGGAGTTTGGGTAACAAATTGGATTTATATACTCATTTCCTGTGCTCTTCCATTGAGAATAGCATGGACCAAGTGATCCAGTATCACCTCACCAGAGCTGAGGTGTCTCTGGATGAGCCCTAAGACAAAAAGGGCATTCAGGGGGCATTCCTAGAGAGTGAGCTTTTTGAGCAGAAGAAGCCTCGCATATTACAAAGCTGTTTTGGAATTAGATTTGCTTTAAAATCTATTCTCTCTATAAAGCATCTTGGACGATTCTCTAGCAAATAATGTTAATGTGACAGTTTTAATGTGTTTAGAGTTTTGTTGCTCAAATCTTTGACAACTGGTAAGCAGTGAAAGGAGGCAAACCCTCCATATACTGGTCTTTAAAAAAAAAAGATTTTATTTATTTATTTGAGAGAAAGAGCACAATCGGGGTGAGAGGCAGAGGGAGAAGCAGGCTGTCTGCTGAGCAGAGAATCCAATGCAGGGCTTGATCCCGGGACCCTGGGATCATGACCTGAGCCAAAGGCAGACGCCCAACTGAGTCACCCAGGCGCCCCCCATATACTGGTCTTTTTAACTTATCAAACATCCAGACTGACTGTAATTAACACGTCTGTATTGTATACTTGAAATTTGCTAGGGGAGGGGCACCTGGGTGGCTCAGTCGTTAAGCGTCTACCTTCAGCTCAGGTCATGATCCCAGGGTCCTGGGATCGAGCCCCGCATCGGGCCCTTTGCTCCGTGGGAAGCCTGCTTCTCCTTCTCTCACTCCCCCTGCTTGTGTTCCCTCTCTCGCTGTGTCTCTGTCAAATAAATAAATAAAAATCTTTAAAAAAAAAAAAATTTGCTAGGGGAGTAGATCTTACGTGTTTTTACCCCCCCCCAAAAAAAGAAAAAGTAACCATGTGAGGTGATGAATATGTTAATTAGCTTGATAATTAGTTTGATTGTGGTGATTTCACAATATATACATATATCAAATTATCAAATTGTATACCTCAAATATATACAGTTTTTGTCAATTAGACCTCAATAAAGCTGGAAACAAATTCTGAAGGGTGAGAAAAGCAGAGAGTAGCTGTGCTGTAAAGCAGTGATTTCAATAAACATGGTGAGTAAATGTAACATGGGTTAGAAACAATTCAAATCTTGGTTCCCACACAGATAGTGCGCATTTGTTTTCCCCCCAGTGGCCTGCAATTAGAGGGAGGTATATACATTATTCACAATTTCAAGTAACAGAAAGTGCTGTAGATCAGCACCAGTCAACTGCAAACAATTCAGGCTCAAGTGACACTTAAAATCATCACATTAATTCCATGCCAAAGGTAAAAATCAAACGTCATGGGCGGGGTTTACCGCTGGTAAAGTCCCACAGACCCCGTATGTGGCCCATACAGGAGGGTTTGATAACTGTTTTACCTAGTTGGGAAAAGGGACAGGGAGAAAATATCCAAATGAATGTGAATCTTCTCTTTTCCACCATACCGTTCCCTAATCCCCCTAGAGTATTGTCGTGTTATGTAAATTAACCCACTGCCTTCTTTCTTTAAAAGCTGATACTCTACATCAAACTTTTTTTTTAAAGATTTTATTTGAGACAGAGAGAGCACAAGCAGGGGGTAGGGGAGAGGCAGCAGGCAGAGGGAGAGGCAGGCCAGGGAACCCCATGTGGGGCTCGATCCCAGGACCCCAGGATCATGAGCTGAAGGCAGACTCTTAACCGACTGAGTCACCAAGACACCCCAGCATCAAACTCTTTCTTCAGCAAATAGTTTAAAAATGAATGAAGATGCCACCCAGAGGGGCACCCGGCGGGCTCAGCATGCAACTCTTAATCTAAGGGTCGTGAGTTCAAGCCCCACACTGGGTGTGGAGCCTACTTAAAATAAAAAATAAAAATAAAAAATAATTTTAAAAAAGATGACACCCAGAAAGGAAAGCATATTCATGGTGGTTCTAGGAACTGTAGCTCCAGAAGTTACCATTAGCAAGCGTCATTGGACAGTATGTGGTTTTAGGATGCAGACTGAACCATAAGTCAAGCTTCAGGAAGTGTGATTTTTGGTTACTATGGTAACTTATTGGAAAAAAAATCAACTTCTTTGCAGTTATCACAGAACAAGCAAACAAAAGAAGGAAAAAAAAGACATGGATTAAAACAGAGCCCTTGGGGCGCCTGGCTGGCTCAGTCGGTGGGGCCTGCGACTCTTGATCTCAGGGTTGTCAGTTTGAGCCCCAAGCTGGATGTAGCGATTACTGAAAAATAAAATCTTAAAAAGAAAAAAAAGGGATGCCTGGGTGGCTCAGTCAGTTAAGCGTCTGCCTTCGGCTCAGTTCATGATCCCAGGGTCCTGGGATCAAGCCCTGCATGGGGCCCTTTGCTCCGCTGGGAGCCTCCTTCTCCTTCTCCCTCCGCCTGCAACTCTGCCTATTTGTGCTCTGTCAAATAAATAAATAAAAATATTTTAAAGATTTTTATTTATTTATTTGACAGAGAGAGACACAGCAAGAGGGAACATAAGCAGGGGGAGTGGGAGAGGGAGAAGCAGGCATCCCGCGGTGCAAGGAGCCGGATGCGGAACTTGATCCCAGGACCCTGGGATCATGACCTGAGCCGCAGGCAAACGCTTAACGACTGAGCCACCTAGGCGCTCCAATAAATAAAATCTAAAAAAAAAAAAGCACATATATAGAGAAAGGGAGAGAATAGTAAAGCAAATGTGGCAACTCTTGGTAGATGAACCAATACAATACCCAGAAACTGGCTACCTCCACATTTCTTACACGTGAGAAAAATAATTCCCTGAATCGGTTAGCTAGTTTGCATTTTGCAGCTGCAACTGTTCCTAATGGATTATTCAGCCAACTCCAATTCACCTTCTACAAGTGAAGAATCACGCTATAAAACTGACACTCTGAAAGAGAGAAACGGACTTAGAGTTCTAGTAACTTAACAAAAGGCACTTAACTACATGGTGCTTAAGTACAGTAACTTCTAAAGTGCAAAAATCAGAATGAGATTTGTGATGAGTGCTTTGTAAAACGCAAAGTGCTATACAAATACGAGAAGTTTTTAAAGCTGAGTTTATGCTTTTTTTTCCACTTTTATGCTGTGTTTAAGATGTTGGCCAGAAAAGTTAACACTGTAGAAACACTATTTTGTTGCACACAGAACTCTTTATGTTCATTGCTGGCTTATAAGGAAATCCCTCTGCATCAGTATTTAGGTCTTTCTCTGTACAACTACATAGGAGGTAGCAAACTGTTATACTGTCTTTAATTCAGAAGCTTAGGAAAGCCAGTACCTATTTCTGGCTCCTTTAAAGGAGGCATAGTCAAAATACACTGCTTAATGCTCCAGGCATTGTGTGAAGTGGCTTACATATCTTGTGTAATTCTCACAAAAATTCAGTGCATTTCATGCAATTGTTATTTCATCATATGTAAATGAGGAAGATAACTATACTTTTATTTCATAGGGCTGTTGTAAGGTTTAAGAGACTATACATAAAGCACTTAGCACAGTAGCGGGCAAAAAGTAAGTGCTAAATATACATTTACCATTTACTGGTACCCTTATTTTACTGATAGACAGACACAGAGAAAATCAATTTTCTGCCTTTTCCTATTTTTCTTTTTTAAAAAATTAACTCCCCGTTCAAGAGGGGGAAACAGGAAATCCCCATGACCGTGGCTGAGCTTAAAAGACAGGAGACCCCTGTTTTGATTTGGAGCTCAACTGTCCTCACCCCGTACCTACCAACGCCTGGCTAAGCGAGCTGCTCAGTAAGTACTTGCTGAATTAACGAATTAATTCTAGCCTGGGTTAGCTAGATCTTTCTGGGTTGGGTAGAACTTTCAAGTCTCTTCGCTGGTGCCCCATCTGCAGACCCGGAAGAGGCTGTTCAGACCTGTTCGGGGAAACGACCTCGTCGTCCCTTCTCAAAAGCAGGTTACCGAGGGCCGTCGCCCCCGAGCCACTGCGACTTCAAGGGTCCCAACCTACACTCACCACACTCTGCAATGGACTCTGCCTGCCCCCGTCGCAGGCCACTGCCACATTTCCGCCGCCCCCGCCTCCTTCCGGGAAGGCGCACGCGCACTGCGAAGGCCTCAGCGCGCCGCACTTCCCTGCGAACTACACCTCCCACAATCCCAATCGGCCGGACCACCCCCTCGGGGCAGGTGGGAGCGGGGGCGGAGCGGATCGCCCCGAGGCGGGGCGGAGCCTTCCGAATTGTCCTGCCTGTGTCCCCAGGGTAGAGTTCGTTTTAGGCGAGGTTCTTGGGTTTCCTGTTAAAGTAGGACCTCTGTCCCGATTAGGTCCGATTCTGTCCTCCGTCCCCACTGTGGTCCCCTCAGGGCTAGCCGACCGATGGTTTAGTCCAGCGGAGACACTCCCCCTGGGCCGCAGCGAGATGGCAGAGAGCGAAGGGCAGACCGCGCACGCATGCGCAGAGGCGCAGCATGGGGGCGGGAGCCGCTAAGCGCCTTCCCCAAGGCTGTGGAGGTGAGTAGGGGGCGGGGAGAGGCGTGTCCCGCGTCAGGACTGACCGCTGCCGCGCAATGGCCACCGTGGGCTCAGCCACCACCATCCCAACTCTAAAGCCGTTGACCCCAACTGTCCAGAAAATTGGGGTCCCCAGGAACTCAGTTTTAGCGTTTGTACATCAAAGTCCCACTTGCACTTAAACCACTTCTGGCATTTCATCGCCATTATCTCGGTGTAAGTTGTCCTCTTCTGCTAAACCATGCGTTTTATTTTATTTTTTTTTAATAACGTGTCGGGAGGGCCCACCTTTCATCTTGGTTTTCTAGCACGTAGCAAACAGCTCCTTCTTGATAAGGTGGGGAGCTTCAAGTCTTTTGGACCCTTGATTCTATTCAATTTAGTGTCAGAGTAGGTACATACTTGCTCGTGTTCTCTGTTTCATGTGTGATAAGTCTCATGAGAAGACTCCTTGAGATGATGAAGACAGTATTACACTAAGATGGAGTGGAGGTGATGAAGTTTATAATCTGCTAGGGATACAGAGAATTAAGCAAGACCTTATTGTGCCCTAAACCTGACCATTTTCCTTACACCTTGCTGTGTGACTGGGTTATGTTGCTTAACCTTCTGGGCCGACATTTTCTCTTAAAATGATAAGATTGGATTAAATCTCTAAGAACCTACCAGCTCTGAAATTCTGTGGTTGGTTAGTGAGGAGTAGAATCCAGATTATATCACAATATGTTAATACTAAGCATCATCAACTTCCATTTTTCTGCTAACAAAAGTGAAGTATAGCTATAAGCATTTGGCAGCAGCATGAGAAAGAACTGCCCCTTATTGTACCTGTAATTTCCTTATTGCTGAAAATACGAGATTTGCTGATAATACAGCTTTCTTCACTCTATATTTGTTGTCTGTTTGTAGACCATCTCTAGGAAGATACCTGGGTACAATTATGAACACGATGTATGTGACAATGGCTCAAATCTTAAGATCTCATCTGATAAATGTTTCAACGATATCTAATAGAGTGAAAATGCTCCCATATCTTGGTGTCATTAGAAATAGAATGATGTCAACTCATAAATCCAAAAAGAAGATGAGAGAATATTATAGGCTGCTAAGTCTGGATGAAGGATGCTCTGCAGATGATGTCAGGGAATCTTTTCATAAGCTTGCCAAGCAATACCATCCAGACGGTGGCTCTAGTACTGCGGATTCTGCAACATTTATAAGGATCGAAGAAGCTTATAGGAAGGTGCTTTCTCACGTGCTAGAACAAACAAATGCCCGACAGAATAAAGTTGAAGAAGCAGAGGAAGAAGAAGACAAATTCAAATATAAAACACCCCAACACCGGCATTATTTAAGTTTTGAAGGTATTGGTTTTGGAACTCCAAGTCAACGAGAGAAGCAATATAGGCAGTTTAGAGCAGACCGTGCAACTGAGCAAGTGATGGAATATCAGAAGCAGAAACTACAAAGCCAGTATTTCGTCGATAGTTTGATTGTTAAAGATGTAAGACAGAGTAAAGAACAAAAGATAACTCAAGCTATAGAGCGTTTAGTAGAGGATCTCATTCAGGAATCAATGGCCAGAGGAGACTTTGACAATCTCAGTGGGAAGGGAAAACCTCTAAAAAAATTTTCTGGCTGTTCATATATTGATCCCATGACTCACAACCTTAACAGAATATTGATCGATAATGGATACCAACCAGAATGGATCCTAATGCAAAAGGAAATAAAGGATACCATTGATCAACTCAGAGAGGCGATTTTAGTGTCAAGGAAAAAACTTGGGAATCCAATGACACCAACTGAACAGAAACAGTGGAGCCAAGTTTGTGAGCAGTTTCAAGAAAACATCAGAAAACTAAACAAGCGAATTAATGATTTTAATTTAATCGTTCCCCTCCTGTCCAGGCAAAAAGTCCATTTTGATGCACAGAAAGAAATTGCCAGAGCCCAGGAAGTATATGAAAGCCTTATAAAAACAGAAGAAGTCACAGATAAAAACCCAGCCAACACTGATGAGGGAGAAGGGGAGAAAACACCTGAAGTCAAGACAAGTTTTTTTAACTGGGTGAATGTGTGGAAATTTATTAAAATATGACCACTTAAATATTCACAGTACTGCCTCAAACCATTTTCAGTTGTACTGACATCACACTTAGAAGCTGAGATTTATTGCTGTAACACAAGAGTCTGAGAACCGTGAGTCTCTGTACTTTTTACAAAACTAATCACCTCTCCAGTGATGTGTGAGTGAGAAAGCTGTAAGAAACTGAGCCTGAGAAACATTGAACCAGCTTTGCTCTGAGGGTGTTGCAAGAAAAGAAGAGAACTCCTAGGAAAACAATTTAACCCATTCTGGACTTTAAATGTCAGTCATGGGTAAAATGAGTTAGGACAAGGACTCAGACGGGATCATATAAAGGGTATTCCGAAAAGTCTTAGTGCAGTTTTCAGCTCTAATACCTCAAAAACAGTTGCTGATGCCATCTTCAAACATAGTTACTGAAACAAAGAACAACAAAAAACCTTAAAAAGTATTATCAAAGTTCACAAAACTAGGGGCGCCTGGGTGGCTCAGTCGTTAAGCGTCTGCCTTCAGCTCCGGTCATGATCCCAGGATCCTGGGATCGAGCCCCGCATCGGGCTCCCTGCTCCGCGGGAAGCCTGCTTCTCCCTCTCCCACTCCCCCTGCTTGTGTTCCCTCTCTCTCTGTGTCTCTCTCTGTCATATAAATAAATAAAATCTTTAAAAAAAAAAAAAAGTTCACAAAACTAAAGAAGTATAGACTGTAGGCAAGCAAACCTTCACATGATGAATGTTTCTTGCAAGGTTGCTGCATTTATACACCTGAGGTTATTAAAGCTTACAACTGTTCTAAGACTTTTAGGACACTCCATGTGGGTGGAAATGTTACAATCAGGAAATTAGCCCAATGGAGTTAATGCACTCTTCCTTTTTCATAGACCTTCTCTGTGGGTACTGAATAAAAACAAAACAAAACCAAAAAGCACGAAATACCTGGGTTGTACTTTTTCCTGCCTAACTTCATTATCTTGGCTGTAGAAATCCATCAGCCGGACGCCTGGGTGGCTCAGTTGGTTAAGCGACTGCCTTCGGTTCAGGTCATGATCCTGGAGTCCCGGGATCGAGTCCCACATCAGGCTCCCTGCTCGGCGGGGAGTCTACTTCTCCCTCTGACCCTCCCCCCTTCATGCTCTCTCTCTCTCTCTCTCAAATAAATAAATAAAATCTTTAATAAAAAAAAAAAAAAGAAATCCATCAGCCAAGCTAGTTGATATAGCTGTTCTAGAAATAGACTCCAGTGGCCACTTTTAAAAGAGTTTGGGTGTATTCTCTGCCCTTTTGGAGGTAAAAGAAAAAAAAAACTCCTTGGGCTCAGTGGAAACTTAAGGTTTCACTTCTGGCTTCATCTCTAAGTTTACCTGAAGCCTCTCTGTGTCATGTTTCAGATTCCCCAGAGGCTTTTTCCATCTGAAAATCTCAGTGTAGGGATCCAGTTTCTGATCTGAGGAACCCTTTCATAAATGAAAAGATGTCTGAATTTTGCGCCAGTTTGCACTTTTGGCAAATGACAAGAGATTGATATTCATGAGATTGTTGCGTTCTGTCCACTTTCAGAAAATCTAACTTTTTTAGGTTTGCGTAATTGCGTTAGCCACAGAATTGGGCAACTAGAAGAATATAGAGAGTGGTCAAAGAGAGCGGATCTGTTTCCTTATTGAACTCAGAGTTCTGGATTATGGATGTGGTTCAGAAGGGGCCCTTGCCACTCTGATTTTGAAAGAACAAGTTATTTTGTAAAGTGCATGATGGTTAAGTAAAACTGCGTCTTCAAAGGAAATGTCAGGACTTTCTGCTTAGATGATGGGGTAATTAATTGGTATAATATGTCATTGTTTTACTGAATGAGTTATGTGCCTTCTCCAATTACGGCATTACTCTAAACAAAATTGTGAACAGTAGGTAATATAGCTACATAATAAGAACTATAGTTATAAAACATTTTAGAAGGCTAGGATTCTGTGAATCTTGTTAACAGTGGGAATTAGAGGTGCGCCTGGGTGGTTCAGTCGGTTAAGCGTCTGCCTTCAGCTCAGGTCATGATCCCAGGGTCCTGGGATGGAGCCCCACATCGGGCTCCCTGCTCAGTGGGGAGCCTGCATCTCCTTCTCCCTCTGTTCCTCCCCCTGCTTGTGTGTGCGCGCATTCTATCTCTCTCAAATAGAATAAACAAAATCTTAAAAAAAAAAAAAGAATGGGAATTAAATGTATGACACCTATTTGCATTGCAGCAACATAATATAAAGGAAACCATTTTGGGGCTCCTGGGTGGCTCAGTCAGTTGGGCATCTGCCTTCAGCTCAGGTCATGATCCTGGGGTCCTGGGATTGAGCCCCGCATTGGGCTCTCTGCTCAGTGGGGAGCCTGCTTCTCCCCCTCCCACTCCCCCTGCTTGTGCTCTCTCTCTCTCTCTCCCTGTCAAATAATTAAATAAATCTTAAAAAAAAAAAATCAAAGGAAACCATTTTCAATATTGGATAACGGGAAGGTAAAGTTACCAGAAAGCACTAGTAAATCCTTAATTTCAGCACAGCATGCTTTATGTTTGTAAATGTTGTCTATATTAATAAGGTGAATAAAGTTCATTTGAATGATTATACAACGGTCCCTTGTTATATAAACAACTACTAAGAATAATAACTGAATTTTTGGCTGATCACCTGAATAAATACTTTTTCTCTTTTTGATTGATGATATAAAAACTGTGAACAGAGATTATTCCTGTGAAGAAGGCAATTTCACTTATGGAAAAACAGATTCACTAATTGAAGGAACTAAGTTTCAGGCCAGAGAAAAGATTTTGGCCGGTTGGTCAGCGTTTGTTGAATGGTGATCTGACGCTCCTCCCTCCTTTGAGGCAGCCTTGACCTTTTTCTGTTAGTGTTTCACCTTCTAACTTTGCCACCTGGATTTTCAGGTGTAGTAGTAGGGTCTGAACTCATTACTAGGCATGCATCAAACTCTGCCTGATTCCCAGCCTTGGATTTCAGGGCTCCTTTCTTCAGACTCTAGGACCAGGACCCTGGTCCAACACCCTGAGGACAGAACCTCAGAATCCCTGTGGCTTTTGGCTCCCAGCTGTATGAAATGGTTTTTACCCTTGTTCTGTGTACCTGAGTCTGGTTTGGTACCTCCGGGCTCTAGTTTTCTGTTCTTTGATAGAACCGTTGCAGTATTATTCCTTTTCTTCATCGAGCTCCCAGGACAGAGCTCTGCTCCTGGGGGTGGGGAGCCTCCCAGAGATGGGAGTCCCTTGTGACCTTATCTGTATGACCAGGACCTGCTACTTCCTGACGTACGTCCCTGCTGCCAACTGCCTGGGACTGCCATCACTGGGACCCAGCCATCGTTTGGGACATACTTGGTACCTCTCGGACACCCCTCACGCTGGTTTGCTTGTTCCTAGAAGTATTGCCTTTCCTTTTCGACAATGTTCTGTTCATTCGACATACATTTATCCAGGTCCTGAAAGGGAAGCTCCGTTCCACCATCTGGATGATCAGAAATCAGTAACTGAGGGGGGGCGGCAAATGGACCCCTCAGCCCCAAATGTAACCCCCAGATACTCATTTTGTTTGGCATTATTGCTGCTACCACCACCCTGCTTCCCGGGCAGGGGACACTGGCCTCCCTCTCCTCCCCTGGCCTAAGGGCAGACCCACAAATGTGGCATAATACTTCTTGCCCAGCTGAGACCAGACTGGAACTTCAAATTACAACTTGCCTCAAGGCTTGGGATGACATAAGCAAAGGGAAGACAGTCCCTGGGACAGGAGAACCTGGCCTGTGGCCCTCCCCAGTTTGTTTCTGAGCCCAGTCCCCAGCCTGCTGTAGAATGGCAGAGCCCACCACCCTCCCACCTCTGAGAGAATCCTCAGGTGCACTCAGTATGCCTCCACTCCCCCAAATCTAGATTTAGGAAACTAAAGACTAAGGAATTTTCTTTCCTGCTGAGACCAACTTCAGAGGTCTGGCTTCCTCTTTGAGGACCCACGTTTTCCCTAGATGATTGATGTATGGCCCTATCCCCCAGGCCCCCTATATGACAGGTCCTATCTGAGAATCTCAACAGGACAGATATATCAAAGAGGCTTAACATTGTTATAAGAGAGACCTACTCCAAAAAGAGAAATAAAGTCTTTTTTTTTTTTTTCAGATTTTATTTATTTGACAGAGAGAGCACAAGCAGAGGGAGAGAGAGGGGGAAGCAGGCTCCCTGCTGAGCAAGGAGCCCGATGTGGGAAGGCAGCCGCTTAACCAACTAAGCCACCCAGGTGTCCCAAGAGATAAAGTCTTTAAAAAGACGGGGGAGGGGGCACCTAGGGTGGCTCAGTCAGTTAAGTGTCTGCCTTCGGCACAGGTCATGCTCTCAGGGTCCTGGGATCCAACCCGTGTTGGACTCTGTGCTCAGCGGGGAGTCTGCTTGTCCCTCTCCCTCTGCCGCTCACGCTCTCTCTCTCAAATAAATAAAATTTCAGAAAAAAGAGAGAGACCTACTTGTAGTTGTGGGGCGGGTCCTTCCTGGTGTACCTTGAGGACCTTCTAGCAAGGAGCATGCGGTCCAATGGTGACTCAGCTTTAGAATTTCGAGCTGGGGGCGCCTGGGTGGCTCAGTTGGTTAAGCGACTGCCTTCGGCTCAGGTCATGATCCTGGAGTCCCGGGATCGAGTCCCGCATCGGGCTCCTTGCTCAGCAGGGAGTCTGCTTCTCCCTCTGACCCTCCCCCCTCTCATGCTCTCTGCCTCTCATTCTCTCTCTCGCAAATAAATAAAATCTTAAAAAAAAAAAAAAAAAGAATTTCGAGCTGGGCCTTTCTGCTCAGTGTGGTTTCACCTCTGTGGGTGAACCCGGTTCCATGGCCTTGTCCTCTCCACTTTTCCACTTAGCCACAGTTTACACCATGATTTGCTCAGTTGAGCCCCAAGCTTCTCAGATTAGTTTAAAGATGTGGTCGACGGCTGTTGTACTTTGGCTCTGCCTCTCCTCTTTGAAATGCCTGTATTAATGGTGGTATATGTCGTTCATCTAGGGAGGATGTGGTTCCTAGCACAGGAAGTCAGACCTTCGAAGCTGCTCTTGACAGGAGAGAAGAGCCCTCATTTTCTTAAATCTGCTCGAAAATGGGCATGTGACCTAGGCTCTGCCAAGACCTGTCCTTGGGAGACATGGTTCAGAATGAAGCACGGGAGGAAATAGGCTGGCTCTGTGTGGAAGTGGGGCGCCTGGGTGGCTCAGATGGTTAGGCGTCTGCCTTCAGTTCAGGTCGTGATCCCAGCGTCCTGGGACTGAGCACTGCGAAGGGCTCCCTGCTCGGCGGGGAGCCTGCTTCTCCCTCTCCTTCTTCTGCTCCCTGTGTTTGTGCTCTCTCGAGCTCTCTGTCAAATAAAATCTTAAAAAATAATAATAAATCCTTTTTCTGCTTAATCCAGCTGGAGGAGGGGCTGCCATTTTCAGCTAAGCACTGTGACAGATCCAGATGAGGTCATGAGAATCTCATGGTTTGGGGATACACGGCAACGATATGCTTGATTGTGGTGCAGGGGGTGTGTGGACTCTCATCAAACTCTCAGCTCTGTCACTTTGTAGGTGTGTGATCTTTTTTTTTTTAATTTTTTAAATTTTTTTTTAAAGATTTTATTTATTTATTTGAAAGATAGAGACATAGCAAGAGAGGGAACACAAGCAGGGGGAGTGGGAGAGGGAGAAGCAGGCTTCCCGCCGAGCAGGGAGCCCAATGTGGGGCTCGATCCCAGGACCCTGAGATCATGACCTGAGCCGAAGGTAGACACTTAACCAACTGAGCCACCCAGGCGCCCCGCAGGTGTGTGATCTTGAACAAAATACCAGACCTCACTGACTTACAGATTACTCAGGTGTAAACACTCAAAATGATCACTTATTGTGAGGATTCATTGAGATATTATATGTAAGGGATCCTGCATGGTTACTGACACAGGATGAGCACTCCAAGCATTAAATGATGTACTGTTGTTGTGCTAATAAAATAATAAAGAGAGGCTTTTATTACTTGTAAGGTTTGTTTAAAAAATGTTCCATAGGGGCGACTGGGTGGCTCAGTCAGCTGAGTGTCCAACTCTTGATTTCGGCTCAGGTCATGATCTCATGGGTCATGGGATAGAGCCTGCGTCAGGCTCCGAGCTCAGCACGGAGTCTGCTTGAGATTCTCTCTCTCTTCATCTCCCTCTTCCCCTCCCCCCGCTCCGTGTTCTCTCTCTCTCTTGCAAATAAATCAATAAAATCTCTTTTAAAAATGTTCCATAGTTCTTCTCTTGGGGGAGTATTGATTTCAAAGCTGATCTTGCTAGTTCCAGTCAATTTCCCGAATTTACTGAGACTGTTCTCTGACATGCCTTCAGCTAGCAGGAGGCATTAAATGAAAATGTAGAAGCCAGTCAAGAAAGACCACATATTGTATCATTCCATTTATATGAAAGGTCCAGGACAGGCAGATCTCTAGAGACAGAAAGTAGAGTAGTGCTTGCCTAGGGCTATAGAGTTTGGGAGGAAATGGGGAGTGACTACTAATGTTTACGGGTTTTCTTTTGGAGGTGATAAAAATGTTCTAGAATTGATTGTAGTAATGGTTGCACAATTCTGTGAACATACTAAGAACCACCGAATTGTGCACTCTAAATGAATGAATTTTATGGTTTGTGAAAGCTGTTTTTTTTTTTTTAATTAAAAAGTAAGAGAAAATATAGAGTGGTTCTGCATTTGGTAGGTTGCTTGCTACTTTTCTATAGGCAAGAAATGTCCTCAGAAGCATAAAGAGTGAGAGAACTGTTTTAAATTAAGCATTAAAATGACAGCCAGTGTTTTAAGAATTTCAATTTAGATGCTTTCACATCTATAGCAAATGTTGATTAATGTGTACACATTTCTGCAAAACCCCACGAAACTGTTAGTATTCCCAGGCATTTGCCACTGTGCTTCTTCTTTTTTTTTTTTTTTTAACTTTTTTTTTTTTTAAGTAATCTCTACACCCAACATGGGGCTTGAACTCACATCCCCAAGATCAAGAGCGGCATGCTCTACTGACTGAGCCAGTCGGGCGCCCCACTCTGTCTTTCTTACAACAAATAGCTACTCTTACCAAACTGAGTGGTGGCCTTTACATAAACAAGAATCCACAAAGTGGAGAAAATAGACAAAAACAAACACATATTTTGTAAAAATGATTGAAAGAACATGGTCTGTATCTTTTTTTATTTTTATTTTTTTAGATTTTATTTATTTATTTGAGAGAGAGAGCACAAGAGCAGGGTGAGGGGCAGAGGGAGAGGGAGAAGCAGGCTCCCTGCCGAGCAGGGAGCCCGATGCGGGACTCGATCCCAGCACCTTGGGATCATGACCTGAGCCGAAGGCAGACGCCCAACCGACTGAGCCACCCTGGGCACCCTAGAACGTGGTTTTTAATTACATACAAAAAATTTTTGTAGAAGATTTTATTTCTTTGAGAGAGAGGCAGAGAGAGCAAGAGTGGGGGAGGGACAAAGGCAGAGAGAGAGGGAGAAGCCGACCCCTCGTTGAGCACAGAGCCCCCCGCAGGGCTCAATCCCAAGACCCTGGTATCATGACTTGAGCAGAAGGCAGACGCTTAACCAACTGAGCCACCCAGGCGCCCCACATATAAAAACTTTTTATTCTAAAACTCCGCAGGTGATTAGTCAGTGGGGAAGATGGCAATCCCCGCTATTTCCCATTACACATCATGTTACCCAGAGCATGTGGGGAAGGAGAGGCGTAAAGAACCTGCCTTTCCTCTCTTCTCTTTCTTCTCTCCAACACCCAAGAAAAAGTGGCCCTGAGACATCACAATTCCATAACCTTCCAGACATGAGTGTCAGGGATCTGGCAGAGTGAGGAAGAATACCCGTGCATGCCTTTGGGTCCCACTCTTATGGACATGACTATCTTGAGAGGTTTGGGACAGGCCTGCTTTAAGCTTATCACTTATGGTTCCGTCCTGCCCACAGGAGCCAAGGTCACCTGCCCAAGAGCAAGGAATACATCAACTGGCTGGTGAAGTGTTACATAGTATGCCAACATAAGGTTCTTTGTTTTTATCTTATTTTATTTTAAGTATTTTATTTATTTATTTGAGAGAGAGCCAGCACAAGCAGGGAGGGAGGGCAGAGGGAAAGGGAGCAGCAGACTTTCCGCTGAACAGGGAGCCCGACACCAGGCTCGATCCCAGGATCCCGGGATCATGACCTGAGCCGAAGACAGACACTTAACCAACTGAGCCACTGAGACACCCCAAGGTTCTTTATTTTGAAAAGAATTTTTTTTTATTTTGAAAATTCACATGTATATAGCAAAATAATTCAATCAATGCAAAAGGACAGACAATGAACAAATGAGTTCCCCTTTATCCCAGACCCAGACCTCCCAACCCTACTTCCCAGATCTAATCACCATCAACAACTTCTTGGCACATGTATACTAGTTTTTTTTGTTTTTTTTTTTTTAAACAAATGACTACAAAATTAGTGGCTGAAAGAACTCAAATTTGTTGTCTTAAAATTCTGGAGGTCAGAAGTCCAAAGTGGATCTTACTGGGCAAAAATCAAGGTACTGGTGAGACTTCATTCCTTCTAGAGGCTCTAGGGGAGAATCTGATTCCTCGCCTTTTCCAGTTTCTAGAGGCCGCCTGCATTCTTGGTTTGTGGCCCCTTCCTCTATCTTCTGAGCCAGCGACAGCAGGTAAGTCCTCCCTGTGTCACACGACTCTGACTCTCCTGCCTCCCTCTTCCACTTACAGGACCCTTGGGGTTATGTTGGTCCCACCCAGATCATCCAGCATAATCTCCCTGTTTTTTTTTTTTAAGATTTTATTTATTTATTTGACAGAGAGCAGGAGAGAGAGCGAGAGAAAGCACAAGCAGGGGGAGCAGCAGAGGGAGAGGGAGAAGCAGGCTCCCTGCTGAGCAGGGAGCCCGAAGCGGGCCTCGATCCCAGGACCCCAGGATCATGACCTGCGCCGAAGGCAGACGCTTAACCGACTGAGCCACCCATGCGCCCCATAATCTCCCTGTTTTAAGGTCAGTCGATTAGCAACCTTAATTTCCTTTTGTTAAGTAACATAACATATTCACAGATTCTGTGAATTTAGGACATATTTGGGGTCCCACTACCACTATATCCTTCCAAAAGTTTAGGTATATAATTTACATGCACACACTGTCTCTCCATCGCTCTCTCAAAAACACACAAATGTGAACACACTCTATGTGCTCTTCTTAT
Source organism: Leptonychotes weddellii (assembly GCF_054177405.1). Lineage (NCBI taxonomy): Eukaryota > Metazoa > Chordata > Mammalia > Carnivora > Phocidae > Leptonychotes > Leptonychotes weddellii. Next base: position 183,003,778 of record NC_138369.1, on the reverse strand, counting down.
CTTTTTCTTCACGGGTCTATTAATATATCTTCAAGATCTTTCCAAATCAACACATCCAGCTCTATTTCATTATCTGTTAAGCCTGCATGAGACTGTTTTATGTTCTCATGGAAATAAGAACTAATCGATACTGAGCAGATGAAATAAATAGCAGTGCAAGGTTACGCAAAAAGAGACCTTGAAGCATAAAGACAGCGGCCGCAAGCTGAAGTGATCATGAGTCAGGAGTGAGATACGGCATAATGGTGCATCATAATGTATGAGGTACAGAGAGGCTGACAATAGCTTACTCATGTTGGATGCTTTCCTTGCACTAACTAATCTTCGCAACAATCCTATGACATAGGAACTATTATTAACTTTTTTCAAGAGATGAGGAAACTAATGAGGCACAGAGATGTTAAGTAACTTGCCTTGGGTCACACAGCTAGAAAGTGTCAAGCATTGGGATTTGAACACAGATTGTCTGTGGTTGCTCTGCTTCCAGATCCCTATTCTTTTAAAGATAGATCTATCTATCTATCTATCTATCTATCTATCTATCTATCTATTATCTATCTATCTATTATCTATCTATCTATCTATCTATCTATCTATCTATCTATCATCTATCTATCTGTCAGAGAGAGCACACACAAGCAAGGGAGTGGCAGACAGAGGGAGAAGCAGGCTCCCCGCTGAGCAAGGAGCCCGATGCGGGACTCGATCTCAGGACCCTGGGATCATGACCTGAGCTGAAGGCAGATGTTTAATTGAGCCACCCAGGCGTCCCTCCAGATCCCTACTCTTACCCACACACTATACTATGGTATCGGTAGAGAGGATATTGGAGCAGATCACATTAGTGGCAGCTTCTGCAATGAAGAGTCAAGACACTGAGGTTCCTGGGGCTGTGGATTTTATCCTTGGACTGTCATTCTTGTCCCTTACTTCCATCAAGGTTCCTGCCTCCCTGACTGCCCCTCATACCATGAGCAAGAGGCAGCATGATGCAGTGGTAAAGGAATGGGAGTGGCTAGGGAGACTAGAAGTCAGATCCAAGTTTTGCCACTCACTAGCTATGTGACCTTCTTGAGTTTCTGTCTCCTCATCTGTCCAATGAGTATACAGTTGACCCTTGAACAGCAGGGGTTTGAACTCTGTGGGACCACTTATATGCAGTACTTTCTCTTCCTTATGATTTTTTTAAAGATTTTATTTATTTATTTGACAGAGAGAGAGAGCACAAGGAGGGGAAGCAGAAGAGGGAGAAGCAGACTCCCCCTGTCAGGCTCCCTGACACGAGGCTCCATCCCAGGACCCCGGGATCATGACCTGAGCCGAAGGCAGACGCTTAACCAACTGAGGCACCCAGGCGTCCCTTCCTTATGATTTTCTTAATAACATTTGCTTTTCTCTAACTTAATTGTAAGAATACAGTATATAATATATATAACACACGATGTATGTGTTAATTGGTTACTTAAGTTATTGGTAAGGCTTCAGATCAACCGTAGGCTATCAGCAGTGAAGTTTTTGGGGAGTCAGAAGTTTCGCGGGGATTTCTGACCACGTGAGGGGGTTGGCGCTCCTAACCTCCGCACTGTTCAAGGGTCAACTGTAATCAGACCTAACTTGCAGGGGTAGTTGTAATCCTTAGAGATGATGAATATGAAATGCTGGGTGCAGGGTGAAGTCCTTACTAGGAACTCAGTGGTTCTCAGTGGAGTCGTTACTGCCCCCAGAGGACATTTTGGAAATTTGTGTAGGAATCTGCAGACAACAAAATGGTTGGAGGGACACTACTGGAAGAAATTCTGTTTTGCCCATCTGGACTAGTACGTTGTGCTGGCTGGCATGTGTTCTGATTGGCTGATAAGTCCATGCAATCCTAATTGTGAAATATTTCAGGGGCCCCTGGGTGGCTCAGTTGGTTAAGCGTCTGCCTTCAGCTCAGGTCATGATCCCAGGGTCCTGGGATCGAGCCCTGCATCGCGCTCCCTGCTCAGCTTCTCCCTCTCCCTCTGCCTCTCCCCCTGCTTGTGCTCGCTCTCGCTATCTCTGTCACTATCTGTCTCTCTCTCTCTCAAGTAAATAAATAAAATCTTTAAAAATAAAAAATTTTTTAAAAATTTAAAAAAAAATATTTCAAACATCATCGTGGACCACAAACATTTAGGAGGTGGAGCCAGGGATGCCTAGTGTTTGCAGTGCAGGTAACCAAAAAGAGGAATTGTTCCATGTCTTGCCCAACATTCAAACACCTCACCAGATATTCACATGGGTGAAAAAAATCTGTTTATAAAAATCTAAACCTGGAACAGAATCATATTTTACATAGAAACACAACATACTTTTTGGGCATGATTTAAAATACACTATTTTTTTTTCACAAATGCAAATACTGTACAAATTGTACTTATTTTGGGGGGAATTTTACCAAGAGTTGTACCCCATTTCAGAAAATCACTAGTGAAGGCGCCATGGCTGATGGCATTTGAATTACCAGTACTACATGTCTATTGCAGTTTGCTTTTAATGTGGAATGCAAATATGTACCAGAGGAGATTGGCTTTTAATTAAGAGCCGACTATTACCACATTAGTGGATCTTGTAGCCAGTATCCAAGATGACCCTCAAAGATCCCCACTTTCTTTTCTTTCCTTTTTTTTTTTTTTAAGATTTATTTATTTATTTTAGAGAGAGCACAATCAGGAGGGGTGGAAGGAGAGGGAGAGAGACTCTGGGCTGAGCATGGAGCCCAACATGGGGCTTGATCTCACAACCCTGAGATCATGACCCCAGCTGAAACCAAGAGTCTGACACTCAATTGACTTTGCCATCTCCCCCCCCTTTTTTTAAGATTTCATTTTTTCTAAAAAATTTTTTTTTAAAGATTTTATTCATTTATTTGACAGAGAGAGACACAGCGAGAGAGGGAACACAAGCGGGGGAGTGGGAGAGGGAGAAGCAGGCTTCCCGCCGAGCAGGGAGCCCCATGCGGGGCTCGATCCCAGGACCCTGGGATCATGACCTGAGCCGAAGGCAGACACTTAACAACTGAGCCACCCAGGCGTCCCTAAGATTTCATTTTTAAGTAATCTCTACACCCAGCATGGGGCTTGAACTCACGACCCTGAGATCAAGAGTCGCATGCTCCACCAACTAAGCCAGCCGGGTGTCCCAAAGATCCCTACTTTCTGATATTTACATTTTTATGTAGTGCCCTCCAATATCGTATCAGATTTGGTCTGTGTGACCAATAGAGTATAACAGAAGTGACAGCATGTCAGTTCTGAGGCTGGAAGCTTCCTGACTCTCACTTTCTGCTAGATCACTCACTCTGGGTGAAACCAGTTGCCATCACTTGATGCAACCTTGTGGAGAGGCACATATGTCCAGCAACTGAAGTCTCCAGCCAATAACCATGTGAGTGAGCATTATTGGAAGCAGGGCCTCTGTCAAGCCTTCAGAGATCTGCAGCCCCTGCTGACAGTTTAACTATAAGCTCATGAGGAATCCTGAGCTGGAACCACTTAGCCAAGTTGCTTCCAGATTCCTGATCCTTAGACATTATGTAAAATAATAAATAAATGTTTGATGTTTTAAGTCACTACGTTTGAGGATAATTTGCTACATAGTAATAGATAATTAATAGAGTAGACCTACATGAAACTCTGTAGTCTCATTAATTTCATTAACAAGCATTGTTTTAAAAATATTTCATATATGCTACCCTTCTAGTACAAAGAAAGTCAATCTCTACTGCAAAAAGTACATGTTGAAATGATTTATTAATTTGGGGGTCACCTCTTGTGTTTCTGCCTTATCATATTCTATCCTTAGCAGCCTTCTACCTAACTTCCCCTTGGCTTCGTGTACAACTGAGCTTCTTCTGACCCATCTTCTGATCCCTGTTTCCCATCGAAGATTTTATCTTCATATCAATCTTTTAAACATTGGTGTCTGAAGATATCCCTGCCATAGAGTACTTGCGGTATTTCACCGCCACCTTTTCCTGGATCATAACATAGGTGATTATTTTTTTTTTAATTTACTTTTTTTTTTTTTTTTAAGCTCCACGCTAGCTGTGGAGCTCAGTGCAGGGCTTGAACGACCCTGAGATCAACACCTGAGCTGAGATCAAGAGTCAGACACTTAACCGACTGCCGTCTAGGCACCCCATAGGTGATTATTTTAACACGACACTTAGAAAACCGCCGGACCCATTTGTGAGAGTATCATACTTCTCATTTTCTCCATATGTGTCTCTATTTCTACTGAGGTTATGTCTCCTTTTTTTTTTTTTTTTTTTTTTTTAACACGAGGATTTTGGGGCGCCTGGGTGGCTCAGTCCAACTCATGACTTCAGCTCAGATCATGGTATTAGGGTCGTGGGATCGAGCCCTGTGTGGGGCTCCGCACTCAGCAGGGAGTCTGCTGGATTCCCTCTCTCCTCCTCCCTCTGCACCTCCCCACCAGGTGCTCTCTCTCTCTCTCTCTCTCAAATAAATAAATCTTAAAAAAAAAAAAAAAACCACCCTAGGGTTTATGGGGCGCCTGGGTGGCTCAGTTGGTTAAGCGTCTGACTCTTGATTTCCGTTCAGGTCATAATCTTAAGGTCCTGGGATAGAGCCCCTTGTGGCTCCCAGCTCAGCGGGGAGTCTCTTTCTCCCTCTGCCCCTCCCCCAGCTTGTGCTCACTCTCTCCTTCTCCCTCTTAAATAAATAAATAAAATCTTAAAAAACAACCCTAGGGTATTTTTGGTTTTGTTTTTTACTATTCTAAAAAGCCAGTTTGAGATTATTTTTCCTGTTACTTGCAACTGAAGGAGCCAACTGATAAATGCATCCGCTGTCATTAAGAGTCTAGACTGCAGAAAGAAATGGCCTCTCTTCTTCCTGTATCATATGATCCTCCAAGCTTTGGTATCATTTCCCATCTAAAGACCAGTCTTTCTCCCAAATGAATGACACTGAATATCCATCCTTTCAGGAGAGGGTCATTTCAGATCCACAGGAATGTGATCTTAGTCTCAAGATACCTTTATCCAAATACAACAGTTCTACTGACTTACGTGAAGTCTTTTTGTTACACACCCCTAAGTTTATGGAGGAAGAGACAATATTTTCAGAAGTACATGTTTACACATTATGCTTTAGTCTTTCAGTTTCTGCATTACACATTGGGTGGGAAGTGAATGTCACTGCATTAGAGTATGTTTATGAAGCAGCCTTGAGAAAATAAGAACAAACCAGAACCCGTGGGACCAAGTGTGAAGGACAGTTTGGATTCTTCCTCTTTCTTTTTTTTTTTTTTTAAGATTTTATTTATTTATTTGAGAGAGAGAATGAGATAGAGAGCATGAGAGGGGGGAGGGTCAGAGGGAGAAGCAGACTCCCTGCTGAGCAGGGAGCCCGATGCGGGACTTGATCCTGGGACTCCAGGATCATGACCTGAGCTGAAGGCAGTCGCTTAACCAACTGAGCCACCCAGGCGCCCTTCTTCCTCTTTCTTAATAGGTTTGAACTGACTGGACTGGATCCTACCTGTCTAGTTTTAGGTGAAGCAGTCTTTTAGAATGGTCCTGGCCCAAGCCTGAAAACGTCCTGAAGTCACAAAGACCCCAGATTCTAGGAGGGCCTCTCTGAGGTTCTTAGGGAATAGGAATTTAAGAAAACATATGCTTAGGTAGCTACATGATGGAATACCAGTCAAATCAGGGCAGGCGTGAAGTTTTGTTTAAGCTGATTTGCAATTTTACTAAAGACTCAAATCAGTACATTTGAAATGCCAACATTGAAATGCTGACATCAGTGACTTAATCCCAATACATTCCAAATGCCCATATTTTTGAAAGTATAATTATATATATATATATATATATATATATCACTTTCTTTGTAAAGTAGAGGTTTACAGAATGAGCGAAGCTAGCTGCATTAATGTGAGTCCCCACTCATTTCTGGAAAAGCAACTGAAAGCATGTACATCCTCAGGGCAGGTCAACAGTAACATCTTCTTTCAAACATGGAGGTAAGCATTTTCTTACAGATATTCTTCTGTAAAAAAAAGCTTTTAAAATCTTAAAAATCTTGGGAAATCTTAAAATACTTAATCTTTAAAAAGTGAGATTTAAGACCGTGATAGAAACTCCTACCTGTTCCCCAGTATCCATTCTCTCTCAGTACTAACGCTCTGTTTTCCAGCCTTTCTTGACATTTAGTGTAGCTAAGTGACTAAGTTTTTTTGCTAGCAGGATAAAAGCAGAAATGATATGTATATGCAGCTTTGGGGAAAGGTTTTTAAAGAGAGGGGGTGTTTCCTTCTTCTCTTCTGCCAGTTGTCGTCTCTTCTGATGGTTGGAATGCAAGCATAATGGCTGGAGCTACAGCAGCTCTCTTAGATCACGAGGTGATACTGGGAATGGAACTGGATATCTTCCAAATGCCCATATATTTGAAAGCATAAATAAATACATGTATGACTCTCTTGGTGGAATAATGAGGCTGGATCTGTCTCCATGAAGCGTCAGACCAGCTCTAGACTAACTTTGGACTTTTTAAACATAAGAGGGAAATACCAATTTTTGTTTAAGCCACAGTTATTTTTTGGTTGTCTTCCCATGCTACTTGCAGCCAAACCTAATCCTAATACAATAATCAAAAAAGAAGCAAAAAGGTAGGATCCAGTCCAGTCGGTTCAAACCTATTAAGAAAGAGGAAGATTATACAATTTGACTGGTTTTAAAGTTGCACATATTTCAAAAGCAAATTATTCAACAAATATTTATTGAGCACTAGATCCTAGCACATGTATCAGAATGATGGATAATGTAACTATAAATGCATTACTTGCCAAGTGACAAATATAAAAGATAGAAAAATAGTATCCATGAATATGGGAACTTAGGGATAGTGGGAAAATAACACAAAGCAGGGATTGTTCCTCTGACATGCATAAAATCTATAGGAGTAACAGGAATAGAAGAGGATGGCATTTTGTAATAAGTTTGGACACAAAACCTTTTTTATCATCATACCACAAGTAAAAAACTTCTTAAGATTCCCATTGCTAATATCTGGATTTAGTGTCTTTTCCTCCAAACAACTAAATGGCATCTTACAGGGGCACCTGGGTGGTTCAGTCACTAGGCGTATGCCTTCTGCTCAGGTCGTAATCCAGGGGTCCTGGGATCATGACCTGAGCCCCTGGGGATCATGAGCTGAGCCGAAGGCAGACGCCTAACGACTGAGCCTCCCAGGCGCCCCTATTTACTTATTTATTAAGTAAGTTCTACATCCAAGGTGGGGTTTGAACTCATGACCCCAAGAGTTGCATGCTTTACCTAAAGAGCCAGCCCGGCACCACAAGATGTAGTCTTTAAAGGAAGCAGTTGGTGTTGGCTAATTGAATTTAAATTAAAAGAATAAATTATAAAAAAAAAGAAAAAGAAAGAAAGGAGACAGCTGGAAGAGACCTGACTATAAGGAAGCCAAAAGTCTGGGTGGATCCCTGAAAAAGCATCAGGCAGAATTAGAAGACTAGTTGTACCGTGCTGGTTACCTCGGGTAACAGTACTAGTTGGTAGCCTTGGATGAGAAACTTCACTTTTCCAGGCTTCCATTGCTAAGTGGTGGGGATTAGAAAAGGGCATCCCTACAAACCTTCAGTTCCTCAGAACCCTTTTCTGGAGCACGTGCCCTACTGTGGGCAGCTCGCGCGGCCAACGCCGCTGGGCCTATAGGCAAAGAAGTCCCTGCCATCTGGTCTTGGGCTCCCCGCGCGCGTGATCTCACGGATGCTGCACTCGAAGTCCGCTAGCAGAAACGCAGCGGTGAGCACCCGGCCCCAGTCGCCGTCTGGAAGACAGCACTATCGGTCAGGTGTACGCGGCCGCGAACTCTAAGGCGCAGCAGTCAGCCGACAGCTCCCGGAGCCGCAGAGTCGCGGTACTCTCGCCCCGCCCCCTGGCGCCCCCGCCCCGCCCCTCGAGCCCCGCCCCGCCCCGCCCCTTCGGCCACTTGCTGCGTGCCGATTGGTCGCTGCGGTGCGCACGGCGCCGCGCCCCGCCGGCCCCTCTAGCCTAGCGCCGGCCGTCAGCTCCCGGCTCCCCGGGACTGAGGTGGAGCTGTGGACGCCGGCCGGGTCGGGGCGCAGCCGCCACCTCCTCTGAGCGCGCGCTCGGGGTCGGCGTGGGTGTCGGGGAGGCCAGGTGAGTGCGGTCGGTCGGTCTCGCGGCGCGCGGGGGGCTCGCGCCCGCCGTCCACGCGCAGAGAGGCGCCCCCGGCCGGCCCGGCCTGCGCGGTGCGGCGGCGCCCAGCCCGGCCTCTCCCGCGCCCTGCGCCGCCCGGCGGAACGGGCCCGCGGATCGCCGGGCCAGCCTGCGGACCGGAGACCTCCGACGCTCGCTCCGGCCCAGTCCGCGTCCCCTCGGGCCGACTGTGGCCGTGACGCGCGGGGATCCGCTCTCGACCCGGGCGGGCCGCGCCGCCGCGTTACCTGGCGGTCCATTGCTGGTCTGGGGAGGTCTGGAAGGTTCCCATCTCGAGCCTCCCGGCTTCCCAGGGCCACGGGCAGGGGGGAGAGGCGGTGGACGGCTCGCACGGGGAGTCTGGGGGCGACTCAGGTACTTCGTCGCCCCTCTCGTGTGCTCCGAACCATTTCTGTGAATATTGTCAGTGTTCCGTGGACTTTGCCGACTCTGGCCTTAGGAGAGTCAGCTACAGAGGTGGGAAGAGGAAATATTCGAGGCGCAGCATTGTTTTGATAATTACTCATAAAGTGTGGAGTGTCCTTTTAGGTAAGTAGCAGCAGAAAATTGCCACTGTGGCAGTGGTAGTTGAGCTGGGGAAAACCATTTTGGTTTTTAACCAATAAATTGGGTTCCGAGTTAATCACTGGAAGGTGCTTAATCTCAAATGGAAAGATGACCTTTTTAAAGCCAAAGCAGCGGTGAGATCACTGTGCTCGCTCCCTTCTTGCTGTTAGTGCCCGGTGAGCGTATGCGTGTGTGTATGCGCTTGTGTGTGTGTGTCTATGTCTGTCTGTCTGTGGGGGCGGGAGTCAAGCCTCCGATTGGAGTAAATGTGTCATCACCATGGTGCCTCTCAAAGACAGTTTCTCTTCTCGGAGTGCCCCACTTCTTCTCTCAAACTCCTCGTCTACCTGTACCGTGAATCCCTTTTCTTAACAATTCTCAAGGCTCTTACTCCCGGGCTTGTCACTCTTCTTTTCCCATCATCTTTAGTCTCTTATTTGTCCTCTCGTGTTTCAAATCCGCTTAGGTTTCAAACGCAGAACACACGTTAAACATTTTTACCGATTATAGTGTTGCAAGAGTCTTCGCTCTTAAAATGAAAATCAAAAGTTATCTTGAATACTGATGCTGCAGGAAAAGCAGGTTTAACGAGAGCAGCATGAGGATGTCGTTTTCCTCTTCCGGAGACACGCCCTCCCGTCCCCACCCAACCCCCATCCTCTGCCCACTAGGATTACCGCAGCTCTAACTGGGCGGTCTTAATGAATTCACTTATGGAGTCCAAGGTAGAACATTTATCTGATTAGTTTATCCTTATTTGCTACTTTTAAGTGATAACAATAATATATCTAGGTTGTAAAAAAAAATTTAACGTTACAGAAGAATATCAAGTGAAAAGTTCAAACAGCACGAAAGTGTATCAAGTAAAAAGTGGGAATTCCTTGTTCACTTTTCATCCTCTATATCTTCAGTTCCAATCCCTAGGAAGAGATCATCCCATAACTGTTGGGCAGTTGACTTATAATAATATCAGGACACATTTCCATATTTGTATGTGTGGACCTACCTCATTTTTAAAATGCTGCATAGTATGCCTTTATTTAGGTGTACTTTAATATGTTTTATTGGTCCTCTACTGATGGACATTTTGGATTTTCTGGATTTTAGCTGTTAAAAGCCTTGTTGCATGAAAATCCTTTTGCCATTGTAGGATAAGTTTCAGGTAGATAATTTAAACAGATTATTGTACTTCAGTATAATGTGAGTGCCCTTTTCACCAGGAATCGTTTTTATAACTTAGAAGATTTTATAATTTAGAGGCAATAGCAAATTTGTTTGTTTTAAGTGCATTTCTTAGAATCTGTGTGTCCTTTTATATTTAGAGACTGGATCAAGAAAATTTTGAGGACCTGGTTAAATAATGGTGAATTTTTAAACCTTGTTTCCACTTAGTGGTGTGGACTTTAAGGTTATATTCATTCATTTGATTGGCTTGGCAGGAATAAATAGAGAAGGCCTTCAGAAAGAGATTTGTGAACAGACATATTTTGTGTACTTTGTCCTGTGGTAAGCACCTTGAATATCCAGTCATAACAAATTCTTGTTCCCTTTTTTAAATGTTTCTTTTATTGTGAAATGTATCCCAGGTGCAAAAAAAAAGTGTGTAGAACATACAAACATATGTGTGTGTGTGTATATATGTTTGCATATATATGATAATATGTGATTTTTATATATACATATATGATATATATATTTAAAGAATATGATTGCTATAATCATTGTATCTACCATCAGATTAAGAAATAAAACATTTGCATCTTTCTTCCAGAGGTAGCCTCTATTCTGATTTGTTAATCTTTCTTTTGCTTTTTAAAATAAGCTTTACACATATATACATAAATATACACATATACATATATATTTACACATATACATAAATGCACACACACAACAGACACACATCCTAACCAATATATTTGGTTTTGAATGAATAGTGTTAAGATCTGACGCAAATAGGTAATGAACATGTTTCAGAGTTTTATTTAACTGTTATAGAGAGTGCCACGAAAAGCTGGTTTTAAGAGAATTTAAGGAATATATATATATATATATAGTCCCCAGGGAAAGGAATATCTGAACAAAATTGCCAAGTTAGATATAATTGGTTAATATTCCACACAGCAACAAAATCATCATGCCTTTGGGATTATTCTTTTCTACCAGGCTAGAAAAATCATAACACCTTATTAATTTCTCCAGTTAAACTAAACCTTACAGGACTATAAACTGTGTCTTTATTAACAGTGGGTTTTTCATTAAATAATTATTATTAATTACAGTTATTATTATTTTTTAAAGATTTTATTTATTTATTTGACAGAGAGAGACACAGCGAGAGAGGGAACACAAGCAGGCGGAGTGGGAGAGGGAGAAGCAGGCTTCCCGCGGAGCAGGGAGCCCAATGCGGGGCTCGATCCCAGGACCCTGAGATCATGACCCGAGCCGAAGGCAGACGCCTAACGACTGAGCCACCCAGGCGCCACAGTTATTATTAATTTTATTATTAATTATTTTCCCCAGAGTGCAGATGAATTCCAAACAGGCTTATTAGAAAATACTAGAGCTTTCTAAATTTGAGATTAAAATTTTATTTCATAATTGTAAGCCCAGACCTGACCACGTAAGGAAAGCACGTTATTGTTGCTATTAGATGAAGGTTTCCAGGAAAAGATGAACAGAACAGAATGGCTTCCCCTTCCCTGACTGTTTATAGGAGGCCTTTCTGAGGAAGTTAGTGGGTAGTGTTATGAGTGAGTCCTAGGAAGTGGGGTTCACCACAGTAAAGGCTTCTGGAAGGCTCGAGTGTGGATCATATACAGGCACCTTGTTTTATTGTGCTTTGCAGATACTGCCTTATTTATTTATTTATTTATTTATTTACTTAATATGAAAAATGAAGGTGTGTGGCAGCCCTGCATGGAGCAAGCCTGTCAGCACCTTTTTTCCAACAGCATTTGCTCACTTCATGTCTCTGTGTCACATTTTGGTAATTCTTGCAATATTTCAAACTTGTTTATTATTATATTTGTTATGGTGTGATCTGCATGACTTGCTGAAAACTCATATGATGCTTCACATTTTTAGCAATGAAGTGTTTTTAAATTAAAGTATGTGCATTGTTTTCTTAGACATAGTGCTCTTGCATACTTAACAGGCCACAATATCGTGTAAACATAGCTTTCATAAGCACTTGGGAAACAAAAAAAAAATTCATTCGACTAATTTTACGAGGATATTCACTTGATTGCTGCGGTCTGTAACCGAATCTATAATATCTCTGAGGTCTGCCTGTACTGGAAGGACAGCAGAAATGAGAGAGTGAGCTGCTCTGTATTTTCTGCTTTTTTAGCTCACGTGGCCTGCCTGCAGTTACCAGGGTCAGTCAAAGCAGAACCTTTCTGTGGAGGAAGCGAGTGTCCTGTGCTGATGCAGCTGCAGGGCTTGGAAGGGGAGCAGGAACTGTATCATCATATGATCAAGATCAAGCCAAGCCCAGCTGAGTACAGATAGGAATCTGGGCCAGGTTTCGGGGCATTCAGTCGTCAGGTTAAAAAGCTGGTATAGCAGCTGGGGCATGTCTGTCTCGAGTTACACTACTTCAGTCTGGCCTGGTTATCCTCCTTGTCTGGGGCACAGCTGGATTCTCTTTAGTTCTCCTGTGTCCGATCTTTCCTGTATCCTGGATTCTCTCCCTTTTAAGAAATATTTTTATTATTGAAGTGTAGGACATACAAGGTTACATTAGTTTCAGGTGCACAATAGAGTGGTCTGACAATTCTGTACATTACTCAGTGCTTGCCACAATAAGTGTAGCAGCCATCCATCACCATACAATATGTTATCAACTCTATTCCCTATGCTGTTCTTGTCATCTCCCAACTTATTTATTTTATAACTGGAAGTTCGTATCCTGTATTCTCTTTTATTGATTTATTCTCTCGAGTGGTGCTCAAACTCTAGTAGCTTCTTGACAAGAAGAGTTACATTTTTTGGAGACCTTGCCTGTCTGAATATGTCTTGATTCTTAATACTCATACTTCATTGATACTTTTTCTGGTGATAGAATTTCAGTTGAAAATAATTTTCCTTCAGAATTTTGAAGTTAGTGCTCCATTGTTATCTCCTTCCAGTATTTTTTTTTTTTTTTTAGAGAGGGAGGGGCAGGGGCAGAGAGAATCTTAAGCAGGCTCCAGGCCCAGCATGGAGCCCAACTCTTTGCTCCATCTCACAACCCTGAGATCATGTCCCTGAGCTGAAGTCAAGAGTCAGACGCTTAACCGACTGCGCCACCCAGTCACCCTGGGATTTAACTTTATAACTGCTTCCCCCAGGTCTTTCCTGGGTTGGTTTTCAGCTCTCCCTACTGCTGGCTTGGGAATTCAGCTTTCTTGGCTGTGCTAACTCAGTAACCACTGCCCATCTGCTTTCCAGCTTTCAGAATTTCATCGCTGTTGTCTCCTCTTCTGTTCTCCATATCATTAGGACTTTATGACTTTTTAAAAACTCCCTTGGGGCGCCTGGGTGGCTCAGTTGGTTAAGCAACTGCCTTCGGCTCAGGTCATGATCCTGGAGTCCCGGGATCGAGTCCCGCATCGGGCTCCCTGCTCGGCAGGGAGTCTGCTTCTCCCTCTGACCATCCCCCCTCTCATGTGCTCTCTCTCATTCTCTCTCTCTCAAATAAATAAATAAAATCTTAAAAAAAAAATAAAAACTCCCTTTATTGTAGTTTTAGTGAAGCTTCAGGGCGGAGCAAAATGAGATGCTTATGTGCAATCTGCTATCACCACCTCAAGCAATAAGTTTTTCTGGACGGATGAGTCGTAGCAGTATTGCCAGGAACAGAGTGTTCGCCACAAAGCAGTCATATGTATGTGCACCTTCTTTTTGGTAGGGAATGGTTGTGGTATAGAATGGTCATACATGCTGGACACAGCTATTATTATTAATTCTCACTTTCTGGGGTGTCTGGGTGGCTCATTCAGTTAAACGTCTGCCTTTGGCTCATGTCATGATCCCAGAGTCCTGGAATTGAGCCCTGCGTCGGGCTCCCTGCTCAGTGGGGAGCCTGCTTCTCCCTCTCCCTCTGCTACTCCCTGCTTCTCCCTCTCCCTCCGCTACTCCCCCTGCTTGTGCTCATGCGCACCTGTGCTCTCTATCAAATAACTAAATAGACTCTTTAAAAAAATTCTCGGGACGCCTGGGTGGCTCAGTCGGTTAAGCGTCTGCCTTCGGCTCAGGTCATGATCCCAGAGTCCTGGGATCGAGTCCCGCATCGGGTTCCCTGCTCCGCGGGGAGCCTGCTTCTCCCTCTGCCTCTGTCTCTCTCTCTGTCTCTCATGAATAAATAAATAAAATCTTTTAAAAAAATAAAAAAATAAAAAAATTCTCACTTTCTGAGAGGGGTGCTGTCATCACTCCAGTTTACATACGAGAAAACCGTAGCCTAGGGAAATTTAAAACTCATAGTGCTGGTACACAGCAACTGTTCCCTGAAGAGTAGAATGGATACATGAACCTGGCCAAGTAGGCACAGCTGGGAAGAGGCTGGATGTGGGAATGGGCCCAAGCCAGTGCTCACTTCCAAAGCCTGTACTTTTCTTTTTTTCTTACTTATTTATTTATTTAAAGTAAGCTCTGTGCCCAATGTGGGGCTTGAACTCACAACCCTGAGATCCAGAGTTGCCTGCTTTACCACCTGAGTTAGCCAAGTGCCCTCAAAGCCCGTCCTTTTTGCTGCCTCTGTGTGGTTAATGCTGAAAGATGGTAATTGGTACTTCAAGGTGTCCACGTCCTTTGAGCCTTTTAGGAATATTCTTACTGTAGATCTTTTCTGAACTCATTGAAATACCTTTGCTTTCCCAGCAATGCTTGCAAAGAGGGTTCCCTTTCATCTGTGTGGGTTGGGAGCTGTGACCCGGGAGCCAGTTTCTCTGAACTGGGGAGGAGGGCATTTACTGAGCAATCCCAGAGGATGTAAAGGTGCCTCAGTAGGGCTCTGCTGGAGAGCCTGGGTAAACATGGTCTCAGAGAGTGAGTGGAATATTGCTATGGCTGGAGCAGCTCTTGTCTTATGTAGCTGTTATCTGAGTTTAGGTTGCAATTCATGATAGTAAGCCTTCCTGTTTTTTTTCAACTTTTTTATTATAGAAAATTGTAAACATATAGCAAAGTTAAACAGTGCATTCAACATTTTGCCCTATTCGCTTTATTTTTTTTCTTTGCTTAATCATGTGATAGTATGTTGCTGACATTGACACTTAACCCCTAAATATGTAAGCATTTGTCTTCTAAAAATGAGATCATTCTCTTACATAACCACAATTCTACCATTATCATACCCAAGAAAATAATTCTGTAATGTCTTTTAATGTCTGACCTGTATTCAAATTTCCCCATGTGGCCCAGACTGCCTTAAAAAATTTTTTTTTTGAAATTAGAATCAGCGAAGGTTTGTACATTTCATTTGGTTTGTTAATTGTATGTTTTGACATAGTTGAAATTAATTATCAATGGATTTGACATAGTTGAAATCCTATGAAGTTTCTGGCTCATATTGCTCTTGGAGACTGTTTCACTACAGTCTAGATGGTGCTGCTTAGAATCTTAGCAGTGGAAGGGAACCTTGAGTGAATTTGGTGTAGTGATTCCTATGGTTTACGTGGGAAGTTTGGTGTTTTGTTTTTTTTTTTAACCTGGGAATTTTTAAAAAATAGGTAACTTGGCATTACTCTTGACTTTATGATCTTTGGGGGAGGGGTCCCAATTACCTTTTTTTTTTTTTTTTTAAAGATTTAATTTATTTATTTGAGACAGAGAGAATGACAGGGACAGAGAGCACATGAGAGGGGGGAGGGTCAGAGGGAGAAGCAGGCTCCCTGCCGAGCAGGGAGCCCGATGTGGGACTCGATCCTGGGACTCCAGGATCATGACCTGAGCCGAAGGCAGTCGCTTAACCAACTGAGCCACCCAGGCGCCCACCTTTTTTTTTTTTTTTTTTTAACTCCCAAGTTACTATGAGGTTATCTTGGCACTGTTCCACAGACCTGTGTTTGGGAACTGCTGATTTAGTCCACCTGTCTCATGGGCCAGTGTCACAACTTAAAGAATGTCAGAGCCAGTACTAGAAGCAGGGCTCCTCGTGGTTTTTTTTCCCCTTTTTTTAGACATTATTTGAATACCATTTGTTAAGCATACACACAAAGTAATTGCTCTGCAACATGATGTGCTATTATTAAAGCAAAACAAAAACTCATGAAAGCATTTATGCTAATTCCGCCTAGAGAGGGAAATGTTTGATGTGTGTCCTGAAGGTTGAATTGGAAGTTTGCCTGTAGACAGTAGATGAAAGGGGCATTCCAAGGGTGTGTGTGTGTGTGTTTAATATTATAGGTATATGGGGCACCTGGGTGGCTCAGTCGTTAAGCGTCTGCCTTCGGCTCAGGTCATGATCCCAGCGTCCTGGGATCGAGCCCCGCATCCGGCTCCCTGCTCGGCAGGAAGCCTGCTTCTCCCTCTCCCACTCCCCCTGCTTGTGTTCCCTCTCTCGCTGTGTCTCTCTCTGTCAAATAAATAAAAATAAAATCTTTAAAAAAAATATTATAGGTATATATTAAATTCATATATCTAATATAGATGTTTATTATATCAGATATATAGTATATATGACCATATTATATATTAGGTATCTAATATAGTAATACATATCTGTATTAGATATGTGAAATATCTGAATATATTTGTCTAAATTAGATATATAAATATAAACATATGAAATATAAATACAGCTATATACAGTTTAGCAGCTTGCCCCACAGGAGGTATTTAACAAGTGTTGGCTGCCTTCCCCCTTCCGTCTCTGTGTGGCTTTAGGTATACTGTCAAGATAGCAGGAGATAAGAAGGCTGTGTTAGGGAAAGATTTCAAGTAGCCTGTACATTTCGGAATTTATCTCACTAACTGTTGGAAGTTTGTGAGTGAATGGCACGAGTGAATGGTCTGAGTTTTAGAGAGAAGATTCTGGCAGAATATGGACTTGGGAAGGCAAGGAAGATGATTTGAAGAAATAATATGTTTGAATATACTGTCACAGCAGAACTTATTTTCCTCCCCCAAATGACGTTTTTTATTACCAGCTTTTACAGATTATCAGTTTCATTTTTTTTTTTTTTCCTCTTAAGATTTTACTTATTTATTTGACGGGGAAGAGAGAGAGCACAAGCAGGGGGAGCGATAGGCAGAGGGAGAGGGAGAGGCAGGCTCCCCGCTGAGCAGGGAGCCCGATGCGGGGCTCGATCCCAGGACCCTGGGATCATGACCTGAGCTGAAGGCAGACGCTTAACCACCTGAGCGACCCAGGTGCCCCCAGATTATCAGTTTCAATAAACCTAGGTATAAAGTTGACTCTCTCATTTTATGACAGGATAATGAAACATGTATGCATTTCACATTTTGAAAGCTATATAGAGTCAGTCATTCAGCAAGTATTTGAGTGCCTAGCCTAGTGTGCATGAGGCACAGTTCTAGGCTCTGGGAATGCCACAGTGAGTGAAAGTGGACTTAGACTGTCCTTCATGGAGCTTACCCTCTACAGGGGAGGTAAATATTTATCAAAAAATGAGATTAATAATGCAATACTAGGGGAATTAGGAAGTCAGGAAAGTCAGTATCGTCTCTCACTTGGATATTTCAGTAGCCTGTGAACTGGTAGCCTGTGAACTGGTCTCTCTCTTTCCATTCTTAGCCCTTAAGAGTCTGTTCTTTCATAGAAGCCTAAGGGATCCTTTTAAATGTACGTCACTCTGCGAAGCACTCTCTTATGGCTCTCTATTTCAATCAGTAAAAACCAGAGTTCTCACAGTGGCCTCTGAGGCTCTGTAAGTATCCTTCCTTGCCTCTGTTACCTCTCTGATCTTGTTTTCTCCTACTTTCCCTTCTCACTCACTCTGCGTCAGCCACACTGGGTAATACCCAGACACTGCCTTCGGGGCTTCGCCCTGCTGTTGTTCTCTCTGACAGATATCCAGAGGGCCAAGTCTCTCCCTACCTTCAAGTACCTCTGGAGAGAGGTACCTGCGCAATGGAGCCTCTCTTGACCACCAATTTGACATTTCAGCTGGCCCCACTGTCGCCTGTACTCCTAATGTTCCTTACTCTGCTTGTTTTTTTTCCCCATGACACTTAGTTACTTTCTAACATGGTATATCATTTACTTAAAAAATTATGTTTATTGTCCCCTCCCCCACCAAGCTCCATATAGACAGTGCTTTTTATCTGTTCATTGATGTATATTATGTGTCCAGTACCTGGTATGTTATAGACATTGTAAATAAACATTTACTGAGGAAGGGAAAGCTGATATTTGAGTGAAAAAGTGATAGCTAAGCTGACCTCTGTAGTGTGAGTAGACGTTAATGAGGTGAGCTGGGAATGGAGAGGTATCAGACAGAGGTGTGCAGGTTCTAGATGAGGTGATGAGCAGGTATGAGGTACTAAAGAGAAACCAGGACACCTGTAGGAAAGAGACAGAGTGTTGTAAGAGGAAGCTGGGGCCAGTAAGGACTGGGCTGTACTATAGACTTTTGTCTTTATCTTAAAATAAATGGGAGGGAAATTTTTAAAGTTTTAAGCAGGAGGGAAATACCAAATTTGTGCCTTTTTAACAAAAGTCATTCCAGCTGCAGTATGGAGGACGTATTGATGGGGGCAGGAGTGGATGTGGCTATATCAGTTGGGAGGTGGTGGTAGTTGGACCGTACTCGGGTCAGGTGGTGGTGGAGGTGGAGCAAAGTTAGGAGACATACTCAGGTGATGCATTGGATGTGAGAGGGAAGAAAGAAAAAGCAGGGATGACACCTGGGTTTCTGGCTTGTAAAGCTGGATGAATGATGATTCATTCATTGTAGGGAATCCCAGAAGGGGATCAGGTTTGGAGGAGGAGATCATGAACTCAGGTCCCGATATGTTGATTTTTGAGGTGACTTTGAGACAGCCAGGGGATGTCTTGCAGGTAATTGGATGTATGGATCTGGGATTGGCTATTTCAGTCTGCGAATCAACTGTATAGAGAAGTAGTGGAGGGGAGGATTTGCCAATAACCCACATTTTGAATAATTAAAAGTTGTTGACGAACCATGAGAGAAGATGGACTCTGAAAAACAAACTGAGGGTTCTAGAGGGGAGGGGGGTGGGAGGATGGGTTGGCCTGGTGGTGGGTATTGAGGAGGGCACGTTCTGCATGGAGCACTGGGTGTTGTGCACAAGCAATGAATCATGGAACACTTCATCTAGAACTAATGATGTAATGTATGGGGATTAACATAAGAATAAAAAAAAAAGTTGTTAACAAGGATATTATTGGGGGAGATTATATAGTTATAAAATTAAAGTCTCTTGAAAAAAATCTATGCTCCCTGTCCTTTACTTTGGTTTTAGATTTAAGTCTTTTACCACAGTTGGTTGTACTTACTACATTTTATTCTTGTTATATGTGATTTATAGGTCAGAAGGCAAATAAGCCTTCCCGGAGATAAAGTATGTAAAACGTCTTTTCCAGAAGTACTTACATCTCTGAATAATTCATGCTGTTGGATTTTAAGGCCTATAAAATATTCACACTGTGAGTGTCTAGAAACCAGGTTTATAGCAAACCAAGAAGAGAAGCTATTCCTCATACTCCTTTGGCAAGATTTGAATCAGCAGCAATCACCACAATCATTGTAGACCTCGTCGGACTGCTTTCTTCTATTTCCAGATGATCACAGAGTTCCTCTAAATTCAGTCTGTTCCTCTTCTATCTTGTTCTCCTTGGTCTCCTCACCACAGGCAGCGGAACAATAATTTTCTCTTTATGAAACCTGAAGTGGGGGAAATACGGTGAATGTCTCTGATGATGGGTGGCAGTATAGTGTTGTAATGGTCATAAGCACAGAATTTTGGAATAGATCTGAAGGAACTTCACTGGCGATCCCAACTTTCCTCCTTGCTAGCGGTGTTAACCATTCTCTAAACCTTTTCAGTAATAGGAGATAATATTAGGGACTGCCTTAGAGCATTTGTGAGGATTGAAGGCAATAGTCCCGTGAACAGGGTTTTTCTGAGGATGGACTGGAGTGGTCTGTAAAGAGCGTAACACCCGTACACATCCTGTAACTAATAGTAGTACTACTAAGAGTGGGGAAGACAGAGGTTTTATTTTTGTTTCATTTAAGTCAACTTGTTCTGCTCTGGCTATGTAGACGTAGGATCTTGAATGGTATTTATATTTTGTTTTTTATTTTGTTAACCTGTTTTTTTTGTAATGGATTTTTTAATGATACAAATTATAATTTAATGTAACAAAATGCTAATTGATTTCTCTGCTAGTTTATAAATCTGATGATGAGGGCTGTTTTATTCATCTTTATTTTCCCCACCCTGCCTTGCTCGTAGGAGGTGTTCTGTAAATATTCAGTACATGCTCTAGAGTTTTGGGCTGATTCAGTGCCATCATATCCATAGGTCTGCTCTAGTGCCTGCATACAGTAATTCAAGGCAGAAAGGACAGCAGTCAGAGACAAACACTGAATCAGTCTTCAGTCCTCCTCCACATCTTCTCCTGAGATACCTTAACTGCCCTGTGACTTCAGTTACCACTGAATTACTGTGAGCTTCTAATCTGTATTTCTGTCTTAAGCCACTCTTTCAGTGGTTCTTGTACATCTGTCTTAGGTATTTTCTACCTGAATATTCTTTAGTCCTTTCAAATACCTTATGCTCAGATTCTCCTCTTCCATTCTCCCTTTCCTGTTTTGGCTAATGGTGTCTCACCATGCACCAGGCATCCAGCCATTGTCATTCTTAGCTTCTCCCTTCCTATTGATAATGCCCCTTTGGTAGTCCTCAAATAAAAACCCTTTCTTTGGCTTGTACCGGTGTGGCTTCCGTGTGCATCCTCATTCCCCCCCTGTCTGGAATGAGGGCAGGTGGCTAACATTTCTCTTCAGTCCCTCCTCCACACAGTTGCTGCCAGCATTATCTTCCTAAATTACAGAGATGATCTTGTCATTTCCCTACTTACAAGCCCAGAATTTTCTTCCTTCTTTTTCATCTGCCAGACTCTTATTCATGCTTCAAAACCCAGCTAAGTTTGCTCTTCCTCTGTCAAACTTCCCTCGGCTCTTCCTGGCAAATACTGTCCTTTGACACTTTATTTCACATTTCTGTTGTAGCACTTTTACAGTACAGCTCATAATGTATGTGTGTTATGGCCCATATTGCAATGCAATTACAATGTTCTGACAATGTTCCTAACTAGACTATTCTCTACATTGATTGCCTTAATCGTTTTTATATACTCAGTGCCTCACACTAGTAGCATTTAACAACTAGTGGAGAGATGGCAGAACAGACAGATGGTAGTGCAGAAATTTGATTAATGGGAACATTTCTGAATTAGATGTTATTTGGGACTTTGATGCATACAGAAATTTCTCAGACTGTGTTTGTATGTTGAAGTGTGTAGTTGTTTTCTCCTCTTGCTTTTGCAAGTGTCCTTGGGTTTCCTAAACTGAGTTTTTGGAAATGAAATTTTGACAGTTGAATCATTTAAAATGCCCTCTGAAAATGATTCCTATTCCCTTTTATAAAGAGTTGCCTCTCTTAGTAATGGGAATAATTGCTATCTAATATATTACAAGACTTGTGGGTTGGACCAGTAATCCATTAGTTCAGTTCACTAATTATGTTTTGTTTTGTTTTGTTTTCACTTGGTACCAGGGTCAGTTTTGTGGGAGAACCTACCAATAATTTGCTTGACCTCAAAAAAGTCCTGAGTTTATTAAAAGCAGTTACAGACATATTACATTGTACAAAGAAGTTTCTCAACAGGCAAGAAGAATCAGCACTTCATTATGTTAATTATAATAACTTTTGAAACTTTCGAAATTTCGGTATTTAAAAAGTAATTCATGCTAAGAGCCGCAAACTTTGAAAATAGACAAAAAACAAAACAAACAAGCGATCCTATCACCCATATATATAATAATATTATAAAAGTATTGGTGTTTGTTCTTCTGGTATTTCTACTTATGTATGTGTTTTTATATGTAGATTGGTAGTTCTTTTTTCGAAAAAGGAAATAATGCTATACATACAGTTTTAATAACCTACTTTTTTCACGTAGTATTAACCATTACCATTTACTTGTGCCATTAAATGTTTTTCAGAAATAGATTTTTAACGTTTGCATTAAGTAAACTATTTTACTGAACTATTTATTCTATCATTGAACATTTAGGTTTTCTCCGAGTAGTCTTTGCCTTCATTGAGTCTCCAAAGGCTTGTTATCTTGTATTAAGTATTGTGTACTTGTTTCCACTTTAAGCCAGGGAGCCAGTGTTCGGAGTATTGTCAGTTTATGTTAAATCAACATGGTGTCATGATAAAATATGCTTATCTTTTGGTGACTATCAACAATAAAACTCCTGTGAAAGGCATTCTTCCCACTTGAGAGGGTTCGTTCTTAATAGACTAGCCTTCTCCCTCCCTTTCCTCTCCTAAATGTTTACCATAGCGACTGGGCTCCTGGTGGCCTTGGCTCCTTTTCACCTTAAAGCTCTTCGTCTGGTTTCCTGTTAGGGCTGTGAAACCCAAATCCTTCACGAGGTCAGGGTTAATCTGTGATCCAGCCTTATCTGTCGCTCTCCAAACTTATTCCAAGCCAACCTGCTCCACTAACTTACTGTGTCCTGAATCTCTTTGGTACCAGCTAATTCTTCCTTGCTGGTACCAAAGGGACCTAGGGGCTTTGTATATAATTTTCCCTTGCCCTCCTCAATCTCTTTTGTTGCTTCGATTAACTTTACTCAGCTTTTAAATTTTAGTATGTTTTAAGATTTTAGCAAGTGTAAGTTACCTCTTCATAGAGGCTTTCCCCAATCACCCTTTTTTTTTTTTTTTAAAGATTTTTATTCATTCGAGACACAGAGATATAGAGAGAGCACGAGCAGGAGGGAGAGGCAGAGGGAGAAGCAGGCTCCCTGCAGAGCCAGGAGCCCGATGTGGGGATCACGACCCAAACCAAAGGCAGACGCTTAACCATCTGAGCCACCCAGGCGCCCCCCAATCACCCTTTCTAAAACAGGTCTCCCCTTTATTCCCTGTTAGGATCCTGCACGTTTCCTCCATAGTAATTATTTGTATTACTTCAATGTTTCTCTGCCTCACTCCATCCCTGACCCTCCAGTTTAAGCCCCAGAAGAGAGGAGATCATGACATTTCAGAAATCATTGTATGCAAATAGCTATATATTTTCTACTTTAGAACTATTTATAATTAGGTTAATATATGGGAAATGAATTTTATAATTGGAAATAAGACTTAACTTCAGACATTGTCTTAAATTCATGGTGACCTTCCCTTCCTATTAACCAGTTAATATTTAATCGTTGATGATAATTCATTATTATATCTGCAGATTAGTGATAAAATGTGCAGGACTTCAGTGTAGCTAAAGCATATCTGAATGATAAACTTCTAAAAACATTTTGTGAGTAAAATTTACATACTGTAAAATACACAGGTCTCAAGTGTACACTTCAGTGACTTTTGGTAATGTATGTACCTGTATAACCATTATCCCAGTTAAGATATAGAACATTTCCGTCACTGCCCCCCCCCAAAAGTTCCCTTGTAGTCAGTCCTTACCCCCTGTAGGCAAGCACTGTTCTGATTTCTGAGACTGTCGACTAATTTTACTTCTTCTTAAGCTGCATTTAAATGGAATTATACAGCATACACTTTTTTTTTTAAGATTTTATTTATTTTTTTTTGACAGGGAGAGTGACACACACACACACGCACGCACACAGGGGGAGTGGGAGAGGGAGAAGCAGGCTTCCGCTGAGCAGGGAGCCCCATACGGGGCTTGATCCCAGGATCCCGGGATCATGACCTGAGCTGAAGGCAGATGCTTAACTGAGCACCCAGGTGCCCCCAGCATGTACTCTTTTGTGTCCGCCTTCTTTCACTTAAATCATGTCTTTGAGGGCTTACTTTTTTTTTTCTGTGTGGTTGTAGATATCAGTTCATCCTTTTTTCTTGCGGAACAGTATTCCATTGTATGAATCAATCATAACTTGTTTTTTGTTTTTAAAGATTTTATTTATTTGAGAGAGAGCAAGAGATAGAGAGCATAAGCAGGGGTGGGGGTGGAGCAGAGGGAGAGGGAGAAGCAGGCTTCCCGCTGAGTAGGGAGCCCGATGCAGGGCTTGATTCCAGGATCCCGGGATCATGACCTGAGCTGAAGGCAGATGCTTAACCAACTGAGCCACCCAGGCACCCCTCGATCATAACTTGTTTATCCATCCATCTGTTGATGAGCATTTAGATTGTGTTTTTACTTCCCTTGGCAAATACCTAGGAATAGAATTGCTGGGTTATAGGGAGGTTTATTTTTAACTTTATAAGAAACTGCCACCAGAAATATATGAGATTTCCACTTGTTCTACAACCTCACCCACATTTAGAGTTGTCAATCTTTTAAATTTTAGCTGTTCTAGTGGATGTGAGATGTTATATTTCATTAATTTGCACTTCCCTGATGCCTGACAATGTTGAATACCTTTTTATGTGCTTCTTGTCATTGTCTTTTTAAGTCTTTTGCCTAGTTCAAGTTTGCTCAAGTCTTCTGTACTTTTTTTTATAAGATTTTATTTATTTATTTGACAGAAAGAGAGAGCGAGCTCACAGCAGGGGGAGTGGCAGGCAGAGGCAGAGGGAGAAGCAGGCTCCCCGCAGAGCAAGGGGAGCCCGATGAGGAACTCGATCCCAGGACCCCGGGATCATGACCTGAGCTGAAGGCAGTTGCTTAACCAACTGAGCCACCCAGGCGCCCAGGTCTTACGTACTTTTTATTGCCTATATTTTATCTTGTTATTACTAATGTTTAGTTCTTTCTGTATTATAGATCCAAATCCTTTGTCAGATATTTGTTTTGCAAATATCGTCTCCCAGCCTATGTTTCCAGTGTTTGGACCTTCTATAATATATTGTATTTATAATAAATTATAATGTATAATTTATTGTAATAAATTGTATTTATTTTTCGGAATAATTGGACACATTAAATTTAGAGGTATTTCACCTGAATCCATATTTAAGCATATTATTCGAAGATACAACATACTGTTTAGAAATAAGTTCATCTTTGTGGACATGCTATACAGTTCTAATTTTTGCTTTACATAGTTATCTTTTAAGTAAAAGAAGAAAAGATTGTCTGTTTACCCACATATTGATCATTTCTGGTTTTCTGCATTTCTCCCTGCAGATCTGAGATTCGTCTGGTGTCATTTCCCTTCAGCCTGAAGAATTTCCTTTAGCATTATTTTTAGTGCAGATCTAGTAATGAATTATCTCAGTTTTGTTTACCTGAAAATATTTTTATTTTATCCTCATTTTTATAAAAAAACTTTATTGAGATGTACATATGATAACATTCACCTATTTTAAGTGTACAATTCAATGTTTTCTTAGTATATTTAGGGTTGTGCAATCATCACCACAATCTTATTTTCTTTTTTTAAGTTTTTATTTATATTCTTTCTTTAACATACAGTGTACTATTAGTTTCAGGTGTACAATTTAGTGACTCAACACTTCCATACAACATCCAGTGCTCATCAAGACAAGTGCCCTCCGTAATCCCCATCACTTATTTCACCTTTCCCCCCACCCACCTCTCCTCTGGTGACCATCAGTTTGTTCTCTGTAGTTAAGAGTCTATTTCTTGATCTATCTCTCTCTTCCCTTCGCTTATGATGGTCTGACCACAGTCTAATTTTAGAACCTTGTACCCATTAGCAGTGACTCCCTATTCCACTCTCCCCCACTGTCACTAGGCAACCACACATTTATTTTCTGTCTATAGATTTGCCTCATCTGGACATTTCACATAAATGGAATCATACAAGATGTGGTCTCATGTCTTTCACTTAGCATAATGTGTCTGAGATTCCTCTCTGTTGTGGCATGTGTCAGTACTTCATTCCCTTTTATCACTGAATCTGTATTCCATTGAATGATATGCCACATTTTATGTATCCGTTCATCAGTTGATATATGTTGGATTGCTATACTTCTTGGCTAGTGTGACTAATGCTGCTGTCAACATCTGTGTTCAAGTTTTTGTGTACGTGTGTCTTTTTATTTCTCTTGGGTAGATAGGTAGTAGAATGACTGTCATGCTCCCTTTTAAAAAATATTTATTTTGAGAGAGAAAGAGAGAGTGCACTAGCTGCGGGGGGAGGAGCAGAGGGAGAGAATCTTAAGCAGGCTCCTTGCTTAGCTCAGGGGCCTGATCTCATGACTCTGAGATCATGACCTGAGTTGAAATCAAGAGTTGGATGCTTAACTGACTGAGCCACCCAGGCGCCCCTATCATGCTCTCTTCCGAAGAATATTTTCACTGGATACTGGGATTGATTACTTAAAAAAAAAAAAAGGCACTTAAAGAAATTCTTCTCACTATCCTGGCCTCTGTTGAGAAGTCAGTCATTATGATAAGTTGATTTTTTCCCCCTAAAACTATGTCAAGTGTTTCTTTTATTTCTGATTTTCAGCAATTTGATTATGATGTTTTCTCTGTTTAACCTCTTTGGAGTTTGCTGAGCTTCCTGGATTTGTAAATTAATATTTATCACCAAACTTGGGAAATTATTGGCCCTTATTTCTTCAGATATTTTTTTTTCCTCATTCTGTCTTTTTCTGGGACCCAGTTAAACATATATTGGATCAGTTACTAGTGATCCTTAGTTCACCAAGGCTCTGTTCATTTTTATTCCTCAGAAAAAAATATCCCTTAAAAAAAAAACAAAACCCTGTTCTTTAGACTGGATAATTTCCTTTGATCTTTCTTCAAGTTTACTACCCTTTTCTACTCCTGTCTCTAATCTCCTATTAAACCCATTTAGTTAATTTAAAATTTCAAAGATTATAATTTTCAGTTTTAAAATTTACATTAAAAATTGTCTGTCCGCTGAGATCCTCCATCAGTTTAGTTATTTGGACCATGTTCCTTTAAGTCTTTGAATGGTTTATATTGGTAGCTTTAAAGTCCTTGTCTGCTAATTTCAATATCTGAGTCATTTTGGGGTCTATTTCTATTGACTTCTTTTTCTTTATTCCTTGAAAATAGATCACATTGTTCCCGCTTCTGTGAATGCCTAATAATTTTTTACTACATATTAGACATTGTGGATGATACGTTATAGACACTCTCAATTCAGTTATCTTCATCTGAAGGGTGTCAGTTTTTGTTCTAACAGGTGGATGAAATGCTGGCTGATCACCTTGAAATTATAGACACTTGGTTTTACACCTTATTAGGATAATGCCAAGGTGTTTACTGATCTCTGACTTGGTGGAACTCAAGCTCTAAAATATCTTGCGGTGGGCACAGGGGAACTCTTAGTTCTTTTAGCCTTCCAGCTATCTTTTTTTTTCCCTGCTGAGTTTCTTGGAGTTTCCTCCATGGGTGTTCTGTTTGGGGGGTTAGTCAGATATTTAAAGAGAGTTTATATTGAAGTGTTTGGGGCTCCTTCCTGTAACTCACCCCTTTCCAAGATTTCCTCTCTCAGTTCCCGGCTGCTCTAATTATCCTGAACTCCATCCTCTTATACCTCAAACCAAAAAGACTATGGTATTTTTGCTCAAGTTTTAGCCACGATGCACCACAGAGACTCAACTGGGCTGGGAGTGGGAAGCTAGGGGGTTCTTCAGTGGAAAAAGCTGTATAAAAGTGGGTCTTACTCATTGTGTTTTCTTTCAAGGGTAAATTCCCTCCAGTTTCTGCCTGCTTTTCAGCACTCTTCAGTGCTTTCAAATAGTTTTTTTGGAATTTAAGGTGTTCCTGGATCACCTCATCTGAATGTACTTTTTTTGAAAATTCTCACATGTTGTACCCTTATAGTTCTTTATGCACATGATTTTTCTCCTTCTAGTTACCGATTGGTGCATTCCTGATAACTCCAAAACTTAGTAGTTAAAACAGCCATTTTATTATGCCTATGGTTTACTGTGGGTCAGGAATTGGTAAAGGGCACAGACAGCTGGGATGGTGTCTCTGCTCCATATATGTGGGGCTTCGTTGGGTAAAGCCGGAAGTCTGGGTACCAGACAGGGTGCGGTAGCTGGCACGCCAGTCACCTAGAAATGGCTACTCACACTTCTGGCACGGGAGGCTAGCTGTTGGCTGGGAACTGTGGGCCAGAACACTTACACGTGGTCTCCTCACAGCATTGTGACCTTGGATTTCTTACATGGCAACTCAGAACTCTGGTACCAGTGTTCCAGAGAACCAGCTACAAGCTGCATTGCCTTTTACTATCTAGTCCTAGAAGTTGTATGGCCGAAGTTACATAGCATCCCTTCCTCTACTATTGCTCAGCCAGTTTTTATTGTTGGCCTAAATTCAAGGGGAGGGATATAGATTGATTTCTCAGTGAAGTGGAAGTGTCAAGGAATTTGCAGACGTGTTTTAAAAGCAGCAGGCTCATTTGGTAAATGAGCTCCCCCTTGTGTCCCAACACAGTCCTACGTACCTGTCAATAGGTATTCATCGAAGTATTTAATTTTTCTCCTTAACTCTAGGTTTGGACCCAAAGCAAATTTCTGTTTAAGACCTTAAGAAAGGAAGAGATATTTCACTTCTTAAAAACATTTCCTCAGAGTGATTATTTTTTGTCTTTTTATTTGTAGAATACAGAGTTTAATGAAAAATCCATGCTTACAGGGTGAAAATGGCAGGCTTCCTCGATAATTTCCGTTGGCCAGAATGCGAATGTATTGACTGGAGTGAGAGAAGAAATGCCGTGGCTTCTGTGGTGGCAGGCATATTGGTAAGGGAAAAAGCCTGGTCGGTGACCTTGCTGCCTCATGCTTTGCCCTGAAAATTAATGTCGATTCCTTTGGACCATGAATACCCTTTCAGAACTGGTTATTTCAACGTTACCTTGTATGAACAATTAGAATTCTAGATATGACTGAACAAAACATGGTAGGCCCTGGGTTCGTTTTACTTTGTAAATTTGTTGAGCTTAATATCTTTTCTTCAGTTCAAGTGATAATACAATTATCATAAGCAGTAGCATTTTTAAGCTAATGATACAATATGTCTAAGTCCCGTAAGCTCATCAGAGGCTCAGAACTTGAAAACCAATAGTGTTGTGACTCAGCGAGATTCAGGATGTGTAGACAGCAGTAGGGACCCAAGGCTGCATTGGAACTGAAACCCTGCGGTGCTCCAGGGAAGGGATGCCAGCCCCCTATCCCCAGAGGCAGCTCTGAGGGGGAGTGAGACCAAGAACTCTGTGGAGGAAACTCTTGCTTCATCTTCTTCTGGACATTTTTTTCTTTTTCAACTTTTTATTATAAAACATGTGGAGCATATGCAGTCAACAAAAATAGAATAGTGTAAGGAGCCCTGCTCATCCCATGTTCGTATAACCCAGCTTCAAAACAAATCACGACCAGTCTTGCGTTAGCGGTCCATCATCCTGTTTCTGAAGCAAATTTCAGTATCGATTACATTTAAAAAATGTATCTCTTTCAGTATACAGTTCTGTACTTGAAGTCCAGTAGGAAAAAAAAAAATAACCCAGAGCAGGAATTAAAGATAATTGTGAAGCTTCTACTTTTTTTTTTTTTTACTCTTTGTGGTCATTTCACCTGCACTTAATTTGCCCTTGAAATTCTTTAGCAGCTTCTCAAAGTCTTTTCAGTTTAGTTTATAGAGAAACATGACATTTTACAAACTCATGTTCAGTCAGTTACACATTATTTAATCAAACTACATAATCGATTAAAACTATGGCAGGCTTAAATAGTTTTGGAGACATGACAGCTGACCCTTGGTAAGCATACAACTCATTTGTGGATGCAGAAGAGCTTGGGTGTATTAAGAAGGAATGTTCTCTGGAGAGAATGAAACACATCAGGTAATCAGGAGCTGGTTAGCTGGAGGTTAGTTAAGAGAGCTTTAGGGGCGCCTGACTGGCTCAGTCGGTTAAGCATCCAACTCTTGATTTCGGCTCAGGTCATGATCTCAGGGTCATGAGATCAGGCCCTGTGTTGGGCTCTGTGCTCAGCCAGGAGTCGGCTTGAGATTCTCTCTCTCCCTCTGCCCCTCCCCCTGCTCTTGGGCACGTGCCCTCTCTCTCTCTCTCTCTCTCAAATAAATAAAATCTTTTAAAAAAGAGAGAGCTTCAGTGCATGTAATTATGGTGGGCAAAAGAAGCAGATAATTTGTTCTAGATAACAAATTTTTTATCTTGCATTGAGAGCAGAACTTCAGAATGTTACACAGATTTGATTAGGTAAGTTCACCTCAAATGCTATCAAGAGTAAGTAAACAAGGGATTCTTATTTTTTTTTATATTTCCACATCCAGAACTCAAACTAGAAATATGTTTCATTTATATGGTCTGTAGAAATATAGGAATATTAAAGAGCAAGTAACTTCATGCTGAGCCCATTGTTAGTGTTATTTTAATGACTTGGGCTCTTGTGCCAGTTTTTTACAGGTTGGTGGATAATGATTGACGCCGCCGTGGTGTACCCTAAGCCAGAGCAGTTGAACCATGCCTTTCACACGTGTGGCGTGTTCTCCACATTGGCTTTCTTCATGTAAGTATGAAGGTGATTCTTAATTCAAGATCGTTTTCCGACAAACATGTTTTCCTTATAGTTTAATGCTATTTCAAGTAACTTTTAATTTAATTGATGGGTTCTTCTTTAACATGATAAATATATATATATATTTTTTCCCCATTATATTAAGTTTTTTTAATCAAGAATGAGTGTTGGGCGCCTGGGTGGCTCAGATGGTTAAGCGTCTGCCTTCGGCTCAGGTCATGATCCCAGGGTCCTAGGATCGAGCCCCGCATCGGGCTTCCCGCTCCTTGGGAGCCTGCTTCTCCCTCTGTTTCTCTCTGTCTCTCATGAATAAATAAATAAAATCTTAAAAAAAAAAAAGAATGAGTGTTGAATTTAGTCACATATCTTTTTAGCATCTGTAAAGATTATCACATGATTTTTCTTCTTAAACTGTTGTTAAGCTGGTCAGTTACTGTATTTTATCAGTCCTGACATTATTTTTTGTATTTGAATATCTCTGAATATGAGGGTGCTACTTTTTTTTTTTTTAAGATTTTATTTATTTGACAGAGAGAGAGAGAGCACAAGCAGGGGGAGCAACAGAGGGAGAGGGAAAGGGAGAAGCAGGCTCCCCACTGAGCAGGGAGCCTGATGTGGGGCTCGATCCCAGGACCCTGGGATCATGACCTGAGCTGAAGGCAGATGCTCAACCAACTGAGCCACCCAGGCGCCCCAATGTGGGTGCTTCTTATAGCCAGTATTACCTTATAATTACAATTGATTTTATATATATATGTAATTTTTTTTTTTTGAGGAGGGAGAGGGAGAGAGAGAACTTTTTTTTTTTTTTTTTAAGATTTATTTGAGAGAGGGACGCCTGGGTGGCTCAGTCAGTTTAAGCATCCAGCTCTTGATTTCGGCTCAGGTCATGATCTCAGAGTCGTGAGATCAGGCCCTGTGTTGGGCTCTGTGCTCATTCAGGAGTCTCCTTGAGACAGAGTTGATGCTCAACCGACTGAACCACCCAGGTGCCCCCCAATTGATATTTTTTTCTTTCTTGGTAAAAAAATATTCATGCATCTTAAAAAATCAGTGGTATCTTAGATTTAACGAAATATGTTACATTTCTAGATTCCTTTTTAGTAGTGAATCATTCCCTGAGTATTGTAACACATAGAACTTTTAGCATGGAGTATAATTTTTTTTTTTAATGTGTTGTTTGAATGTGTTTGCTAGTAGCTGGGGGGAGGGCAGGATTGGCCTCTAATGAGATTGGTCTATGACTCTTCTTTTTTATTAAATCATTTTTGGGTTTATCTGTTAAATTTCATTTCATAAAAGAGTTTGGAAACTTTCTGTGGATATCTTTTATTAATTTTAAGGACTATGTTAAAATATTAAGATTATGTAATCTCCTTATACTGTTAAGAGTTATAAAAGTTAAATTGTGCAGGTGCCTGGGTGGTTTAGTCTGTTAAGTGTCTGACTCTTGATTTTGGCTCGGGTCATGATCTCAGGGTCATGAAATTGAGCCCCCGTTGGGCTCCACGGTGAATGCAGAGCCTGCTTAAGGTTCTCTCTCCTTCCCCCCGTCCCTCCCCACACTGCTCGTGCATTCTCTCTCTCTCTCTCTAAAAACAAATAAGATATTTCAAAAAAAGTTAAATTGTAGAAGATGGAACTACTTACATCCATTAAGGATGCTGAGAAGAGGCTACATTTCTACTGTAAACGCATCTTGCTCTAACAAAAATGGCAAGAGAGGCTGAGTAAAGTGAGCCTGTTTATTATATAGAGATCAAATGTGTGACTTTGAGAAATGGATCAGAGAAAATCACTTGACTTTTAACACAGAGAGGAACTTAACTCTTGATTATAATGAGAACCTTAAAATATGACGCACCCTGAGTCATTTGTGTATAAATGTAAAATAGGCAAAGAAATCAGAAAATTGGCCCCTCTTCCATAATCTCCGGAGACAAGTGATAGTAATTTCTTAAAATTAACTATGTTTTCTGGGTGTAGTTTAGGTAGAGAGTAACATTTCTATCCACTAGGATATCTGTTAAGTTAAAAGATATGTTCAGTTATTCAGACTGACTTTTTTTTTATCTTTTTTTTTATTGTGTTATGTTAATCACCATACATTACATCATTAGTTTTTGATGTAGTGATCCATGATTCATTATTTGCGTGTAACACCCAGTGCTCCATGCAGAACGTGCCCTCTTTAATACCCATCACCAGGCTAACCCATCACCCCACCCCCCTCCCCTCTAGAACCCTCAGTTTGTTTTTCAGACTGACTTTAATTCGGAAATGTTTCTCTTTAAATGTTATGTAAATCTCTGCGACTGGTTTAGCAGCATGCGAGCTTATGAGATGATCTTGTGTTGTTCCAGGATAAATGCTGTGTCCAACGCTCAAGTGAGGGGGGACAGCTATGAAAGCGGCTGTTTGGGAAGAACAGGTAAAGGCACTTTTGAGTTTTAAGTGCACTGGCAGACAGGGATTTGAAGGCAGGAGAAAAAAGTCTCTTTATATAGGACTAGTTAGGATTACATAAAATTTTTTTTATTAACTTTGAAAAAAAGTTTTGGTGTTACTTAAATCCTTAATGAAGTTAAAGTTACCGCCAGAAGTACTACTTTAGTCATGTTTTACTGCTCATAGTCTATAAGTAAAATGTTATTATTTAAAATCAATGGCTCTTGGATTCCAGGTTACTCCTTCTGCAAAGCTAATGATGACTTTAGGATTTAATTAATCAATTACTCAATTTAGTCATGGAATTACTTAGAAGCTCCCCTAGCTTAGTTTGCCAGGGTTTCTCTAGCCCACAGAAAGGTGATTCTCCTTTTTTCTCTTCCCAAGTATGGCTTAACCCCTTTAATTGTTCATCTTTTAAATCTTCATTCAGTTCATTGTTATAGCAGGTGTATGCAAATATGTGACTGTCTTTGATATGCATACCATGTATTAGGTTAATAGTGTTTCCAGTGTTAATGCATTCTTCAGACAGCTGCAGACATGAGCAAAATCGTAAAGCCTATTCTTCATGCAGGTGCTCGAGTTTGGCTCTTCATTGGTTTCATGTTGATGTTTGGGTCACTTATTGCTTCCATGTGGATCCTTTTTGGTGCATATGTTACCCAAAGTAAGTATTTATTCCTGTTTTTTTTCATAGAGACTCAGATATGTCTTTTACATTTAGCTTAGTCCGTCAACCCCACCTGGAGTAAAATTTAGTCTAACTATTCACTTAGCTTGAAGATACATAAGTTGTTTGATAAAACTTCTCAGTGGGGTCCTTGATTGCAGTGGGATAGCCTGGTTGTGGAATCTAAGCCACTGACAAGACCAGGTAACAGGCCATCTCTAGAGTGTCTGATTTCCTTCCTTACCCTGGACAGCCAGGCTCTATACCAGAGGTCCGTTTACTGAGGGTTGTAAGTGGTAAAGTGAGAAGCCTGTACAGATCTGCAGTATCTTATATGTAATTCTAAAATCCACAAAGTGCTGAAAGTCAGGTTTTTCATAATCAGCTTGGCAGCAAAACCTGACCTAAGTTGACAGGGGGCTCCTTATGGTCTTTATTCCATTGAATAAGTATTCACGTATTTTCTTGCTGGAATGTGGTTGTATTTGATTGTGGATGCTGGTCCAAACAGAGCTGGGGTGCTCTGTAATATTTATGCCCTGTGTTAACCATTCTTAAATGTGCAAATTTTTGAATTCCAAAACATACCTTGCCTCAAGGATTTCTGCTCACGGGTGTGAACCCCGATATCTTTCCACGGATATCTCCTCTCTCCAACCCAGCCTGGAATTTTTCAGGCATAGGTGCAGGGGAGGCTTTTAGGGGTAAGACTGAATATGTGTGTGTAGCCTTCATACAGAAACTTGATGCTCACTCCACTCAGTGGCGTGAGCTCTCAGTGCACCGTTCTGAGCAGCTGCTCCAGGCACCATAGCTTTCCTCCAGGGTGGGTGGAGAGGCAGGACCCAGTCCCAGAAGAACCCCTTTCTCTCTCTTCACTCCGAAGACAGGAGTCTGTTTCAGATAACACGTAACACCACTTACTCATCTTCTGACCCCTCTACCCCCAGAATCTTTGTCACTCTGCTTAACTGTCACGTCTCCTTGTTCTTACCCACAGCTGACCTTTTAATACTGTTATAGGACCCCTTCAGTTCCTAGTTCAATCTTTGGAAACTTTGTTTTTCACTTGGCACAAAATAAGTTAGTACAAGTGGTTGGCTACTGTTTAAATAATACTGCTCATCAAGTGTATCTAAAATGTGTTATTTTAGGGGTGCTTGGCTGGCTCAGTCGGGAGGCTGTGCAACTGTTGACCTCAGGGTTGTGAGTTTGAGACCCCAATTGGGTGTAAAGATTACTTAAAAATAAAGTGTTATTTTAGTTATTAAAAATACTAACGGAGTACACAGTTCTAGTATGAAGCTCATGTGAAGGAAAGTGCTTTTTTTTTTTTTTTAAAGATTTTATTTTATTTGACAGACAGAGAGAGCACAAGCAGGGGGAGGGGCAGGCAGAGGGAGAGGGAGAAGCAAGCTCCCCGCTGAGCAGGGAACCCAATGCGGGACTCAATCCCAGGACTCCAGGATCATAACTTGAGCCGAAGGCAGACGCTTAACTGACTGAGCCACCCAGGTGTCCCTGAAAGTGCTTTTTTATTTTTATTTTATTTTTTATTTTTTTTTAAAAGATTTTATTTATTTATTTGACAGAGAGATAGCGAGAGCAGGAACACAAGCAGGGGGAGTGGGAGAGGGAGAAGCAGGCTTCCCACCGAGCAGGGAGCCCGATGTGGGACTCAATCCCAGGACCCTGGGATCATGACCTGAGCCGAAGGCAGATGCTTAACGACTGAGCCACCCAGGCGCCCGAAAGTGCTTTTTTAAAAACAGCTTTACTGAGATGTAATTTCCATTTAAAGTGTATATTTCAGTGCTTTTAGTATATTTAGAGTTATGCTACCATCACACAATCCAATTTTATTTTTTTAAAGATTTTATTTAAGAGAGAGTAAGAGTGGGGGGAGGGGCAGAGGGACAAGCAGGCTCCCCGCTGAGCATGGAGCCCTATATGGGGCTTGATCCCAGGACCTTGAGATCATGATCTGAGCCAAAGTCAGACGCTTAACCAACTGAGCCACTGAGGCGCCTCACACAATCTACTTTTAGAACATTTTATCACCCCAAAAAGAAACCCCTTACCCATTAGCAGTGACTTCCCATTACCTTTCTCCATCAGGCCTAGGCAACCACTAAGCTACTTTCTGTCTTTGTAGATTTGCCTATTTCATATAAATGGAATCATATAGGGAAGTGTGTCTTAATCTCACTCTATCCCTGACTCTTAAGTGCTATTACTGATTTCCTTGAAAAGTCTGCTTAGTTACTTCAAGCAACAGGTGAAACTTTCTGGTTTCTACTATGAAAATGGGTATAAATTATCATTTCTGGAAGGTGCGTAGGGAAGTATTAACGTTTGTAAATGTTGTGCACTCATTGGTTGTATTTTAATTTTTAAAGACCTAGTACACATTGAGAAATTTCTCAATTATGGATTTCATCTTTGTATTCCTACAGCAATACTCATTATATATATTTTTCTGTTTATAAACTGAATATGCTTTTACTTCAGAGAGCATTTCTAACACATAGTTCAGATCTTTTGCTGTACAGATTTTCTTGACCTATTACTAATCATAATAGCAGCTAACATTTATACAGCACTTTATGGGCCAAGTACTGTTCTAAGCACTCTATGTGGTCATACATTCCTCACTCTCTGTCTGTGGGGTAGGTGCTGTTATAGTGCCCACTTTACAGGTGAGGAAACTTAAGGGCATAATAAGGTTAAATAATTTGCCCACGGTCATACATTTAGTCACTTGGTAGAGTTAGGATTCACATCCGGGGATCTGTCTCAGACTTGGAGCTCTTGACCATGCTGTTGTATTGTTTGCTATGGTATCGAAAGCTAAAAATTGAAGGTTTTTTTCATCAGGTCTAGTATTTTTAATTGACAGTTCATAGTTTTATAAAAGTTAAAAATCCACAAAAATTTAAGTAGTTTCCAGTTTTTTTTTCTCTTCCTTTGAAGATAGTAACTTTCTTTCAGGGGAGATTCAGTGAAAGAACGTGATGAAGAATTAAAATGATCCTTTCTGTATCTGTAAGATTTGCACAATAAAACTCCTGAATTCATGAAAGAAAATAAGTGTACAGACTATTAAATCATCAAGAATTTAATGTGTACCTTTCTAACATTTCATATTTCTATATAGTAGTTTCCCCCCCATCTTATCCGCGACTGTTATGTACCAAGACCCCCATGGACGTCTGAAACCGTGGATGGTACTGATTCCTAACTATACTATGATTTCCCCATACATAAGGACCCATGATAAAGTTTAAGTTGTAAATTAGGCACAAGAAGAGATTAACCACATGACTAATAATAAAATGGAACAATTATAATAGTATACTATAATAAGTTCAAAATATCTTGTACTGTACTCACCCTTCTTGTTCCGGTGATGATGTGAGATGGTAACACGTCTGGGTGATGAAATGGAGGGAGGTGAGTGACGTAGGCATGTGACGTAGCCTTAGGTTACTGTTGACCTGATGATGATGAGAAATCAGAAGGACGATCGTCTGCTTCTGCATGGTGGTTGACCATGCATAAGTGAAACCTCGGGAGGCGAAACCGCAGATAAAGGGGAGAGCGCTGTATTGACCATGGAAAGTAAAGGGAGGAGCTGCTGCTTCCTCAGCAGTTCTGGCTCAGCTACAAGCATAGCGATTACTGTAGACAAAAAAAACCTATGAAGTTCACCATCTTTTATCCAGAGTGAAAACAGTCCTTTGTTTTGGGAGAACGAGATTGACATTTTCTTCCTTCAATTTCATTATAGATTTCTTAGCGTTAATGAATAATAGCCGTATTTTATAACATCTAGAGCATGTCATTAGGAGTGGCACAAATACTTTGTCACTGCCATTTGCCTTGTGTAATCTTCTGATCCATTTCACTTTGTGCAGATACCGATGTTTATCCAGGACTGGCTGTGTTTTTTCAAAATGCACTTATATTTTTTAGGTAAGTTGCCTAATTTTTTTTTTTTTTTTGGTGCAAAATGGTGGTTTTATTAAAGCACGGGGACAGGACCCGTGGGCAGAAAGAGCTGCTGCCAGTTGCCTAATTTCTTAACCACACCTGAAACATTTACAGAAATGTCACTTCATTATAAGAGCAGCATACAGAATGTATAAATCCCTTGAATTAGTTACAGTGTATAGAACTTCTTTGAAAAGGTAAAAATTCCACTATTGTATAAGGGCATACATAAACTATTTAACTGGGGTCCTGCTATGAGCTGAGAGCTCAGCTGGTTGATTTATATATGTCACCTTTTCAATTCCCATGTAATTGTCTTAAATACTTACTACTTACCAACCAGGTGGTGTTCCCGTTTTATAGATGAGGAAATAAGGCTCAGAGCCTACTTAATGACAAGTAATTGCAGAGTTGGGACTTGAACTCAGACTACTTCCATAGCCTGTTAAAAAACCATATCAGGGGGCGCCTGGGTGGCTCAGTTGGTTAAGCGACTGCCTTCGGCTCAGGTCATGATCCTGGAGTGCCAGGATCGAGTCCCCGCATCGGGCTCCCTGCTCGGCAGGGAGTCTGCTTCTCCCTCCGACGCTCCCCCCTCTCATGCTCTATCTCATTCTCTCTCAAATGAATAAATAAAATCTTTAAAAAAAAAAAAACACCGTATCAGGTACCTTTATTAAAAAAAGAAATCAGAATTAATACATATGCATGCCGTATACAAAACCTGGTTAGGAAATTGGATTTTTTTGTTAAGTTTTTAAGAAAACTAAAA
This sequence comes from Leptonychotes weddellii, assembly GCF_054177405.1. Taxonomy (NCBI): domain Eukaryota; kingdom Metazoa; phylum Chordata; class Mammalia; order Carnivora; family Phocidae; genus Leptonychotes; species Leptonychotes weddellii. Next base: position 182,965,420 of record NC_138369.1, on the reverse strand, counting down.
GTAAAAATAAAAATAAAACAATATTAGAAGTATTTTATAGGGGTAGTCTTCTGAAAAAAACCCCAAAAAACCCTAAAATGAAGCTCGTGGGGTGCCTGCGTGGGTTAGTCAGTTAAGCATTTGGCTCTTGATCTCAGCTCCAGTCTTGATCTCAGGGTCATGAGTTTGAGCCCTACATTGGAGCCTACTAATAAAAAAATTTTAAGCTCATATCCTATGCTTTCCAGAATGAATGTCTTTTAATGTAAATATAAGTATTTTAGGCATCCATTTATAAATTTATACCCCCCAACCTCACAAAATCATTAGAATATAAGCCTTGAAGAACTTTGTTTTCGTCACTGTTTTTAAGCAATCTGATTACGGTGTTCCCTTTGGCAGCACATATATTGATCAATCTGATTATGATGTGCTGTGATGTAATTTTCTGCATATTTATTCTTTTGGGGGTTCATTGAGTTTCTTGGATCTGTATGTTTAGTTTTCATCAGATTTGGAATCTTTTTGCCATTACTTCTTCAAAGATTTTTTTTCTGTCCATCCCACTGTCCTCGGAGTCCAGTTACATGTATACCGGGCTGCTTGAGTCATCCCACACCCATGAGTGCTTTGTTCTGTTTTTGTTTTTGTTTTCTGTCTGTGTTTCATTTGGGATACTTGCTACTGTTATATCTTTAAGGTCACTAGTCTCTTCTGCAGTGTCCACAGTCATTCCCATCCAGTGTACCTGTCAGTTCAGACATGTGCATTTCATCTCCGTTTGCTTGATTTTCCATATTTCTTAGCATGCTCACGCTCTCTTCCACCTTCTTGAACATATGATGTATGTTTATAACCATTTCAGGGTCCCTTGAATTGTGTCAGTTCTGAGTCTGTTCCTGTTATTGCTACTTTGTCTTCATTTTGGGTCTTTTTCCTCCCATTTGCTTCTTTGCATGCAGCTGGTGGGGGGCTGGATTTTTTGGCATTCCTTTAAACATTTTTGAGCTTTGTTCTGGGTGCACTTGGGTCGCTTGGAAACAGTTTGATCCTTTTGAGTCTTGCTTGTAAGCTTTGGAGGGCAGGACTAGAGCAGCTGGAGGCTAGGACTGATGCGCCCCCTTACCAAGGCGGTGCCCTTCATGTGCCGTGTATTCTGAGGCGTCCCAACTCCGCTTAGGAGACTGTGAAGTCTTCCCGGCCCTGTGACAGCTCTGGGAGTGGCTCCTTCCCTTTCCTTGGGTAGTTTCTTCGCATTCATCTGCTGATCAGTACTCGGCAGAAGACTCAAGGGGAGCCTCCTGCGCATCTCCTGTGCTCCCTCTCTAGCTGTCTGTACTCTCCCTCCCAAATTCCAGCCCCCTTTGGCCTCTCTGTACTCTCAGCTCCATTCCCCCAGTTCAGGGAGACCGCTGTGCTCTGCCCTCTTACTGCACCATGGCCTGGAAACTCGTGGCTTTGAAAGATGTTTGACAGTTTCTGCTGTCTTGTGATCGTGTTTCTTGGCATGTGACCAACAACCTTCTGGGGGATACAGTTAAGTTTTCCTGAAGACATCTTAGGCACTGTTTTATTTTTTAAAAAGATTTTTATTTATTTATTTATTTGACACAGAGAGAGAGCACAAGCAGGGGGAGCAGCAGAGAGAGAGGGAGAAGCAGATTTCCTGCCGAGCAGGGAGCCCAGTGCGGGGCTTGATCCCAGGACCCTGGGATCATGACCTGGGCCGAAGGCAGATGCTTACCTGACTGAGTCACCCAGGAGCCCCAGGCACTGTTCAGAGATCAAATTGAGATTCAGATTCAGCCCTTGGTGGGGGTAGATGAGACCACGTAATTGACAGTTGGATGAACAGAAACCTTGCATGGGGAAAGGCCTGCGCTCATGGGGACTGGCTGCTACACTGGCTGGTAATGCGAGATCAGCTGTGTGCTCTGCTCAGAGCCTGGCAAGTTAAGCAGCCAGCTGGGCGCCTCCTCTCAGTACCGGAGTGCAGCCACTCTGCCTCTGCTTCCTTTGCAGCTGGCCCTCCCACCCACTGGCCCTCCACTTCTGCAGTTTCTTAAGGCTCCAGTCGGGGCCTCTTTTCCTTCTAAGTGAGCTTCTTTCTGCTCAGGACTTCGATTACTGCATATATGCCGATGAGTCACAGACGTCTATCTCCACGTCTGAACCGTGTGTCCAGTGTCCTATTTATCTTGAGTGGCTGACATTTCAAATCCAGCACATCCAACATGCCCGCAGCTCAGTTTCTGGTCCTTGCGTGCCCCACCTCTCTGCTCTTCTCCCACTTTCCCCTCCGCCGTACTTCGCTGAGATCATTCCCACTCTTCTTTTAGATCTCAGTTCAGCCATTTTCTCCGGAAGACCTTCTTGACTTCTCTAAACTCGGCGGATCCTTCTATTTCACTCCCTCGGCACCAGGTGCATCACCTTGACAGCATTTTTTTTTAGCTGTTGGAATTTGTCTCCCTCAGGCTGTCAGCTCTATTCGTGAGCACCATTGGCCTTGTTTTCACTCCTACATTCCTAGCACTTTGCTAAGAGCCTGCGGCCTTGCCAGGCCTCCTGGTACAGTAATTACATGGAAAATGTACGAAGAATTGCAGCATGGTCTGTTTTTAAGATTCTTCAGTTGCTGTAGAAACCCAGAGTTAAAAGGAGCCCTAATGCTGCCACTATGAGAAATTCCCCTATTCCTTACAAGTTTCCTATCTAATAACTTTCCAGGCTTTAAGAAAGCGTGTTTAATCAAGTTTAGCCATCAAGGTCAACAAATTGCTGTACAAAACAAGCACATTCAGACCAGCACCACTGTGGTCTTTTTGTTTAGAAATTGATACAAAGGAACCAGGGAGGTACCTGTCAAAGCATATTTAGAAAATGAATTCTTTGTTGCTCATTCCCATGCATTGTTTCCTCATGATTTATTTTCATATCTTTTAGCACTCTGATCTACAAATTCGGAAGAACTGAAGAGCTGTGGACCTGAAAGCACTTCTTAGATCACATTTCCTTTTGTTTTGTTATATTTGTAGATAAGTTTTTCTCTCAACATAATTTACACATTGCCAAATGGGATAGATTGTACATTAAGTGTTTTGTTTCTTGACACTTTTATGCTCTGAGTTTTGAAATAGTTTTATGAAGTTTCTGTCCTTTTTTAAAATCATTGAATAGATTGTTAATATGTACATATACAAAACTATATAGATGGGATGATGAGTATCAGTTTTTTATTCCTGAAGACTTAAAGCTTGATCTGTTCCCTGAGCCAGGGTTGTATCTTCATGTCATCTTGGAGTTTTGTTTTTAGTATCTTTAGTTTTAGTATCTTTAATTTCTGAAGATGTGCAAAAAAAAAAAAAAAAAAATTTAGCTCCATGCATCTGAAATAAGCACTGAGCCATTAACAAGGGTATTTCAGCAAGTTGTAATTTATTTTGGCTTAAAAATGAGATTTTTTAAAAGGAAAAATGTTTGTTCTTATGTATTAAAGAAATGGACTTTTATATGAAGATTTTTTAAATGCCTGAAGGACTAGTTTGAAAGCCTCTTTTAAAAACAGTTTCTCTAACGTGACTTTGAGAAGGGGTAATGCGTGATCAGGTGCGCTCAGTTTTATGTGGTCAGTGTGAAAAGGCTGTGCGACAGGTCAGCAGCTTCGGGTAACAACAGCTCCAACGGTCTGTCTAATGGGGCTCTCTGGGCGGGCTGCTCTTCTCTGACGCTCAAGTTCAGCATCAAGTGAGTGTGAGACAGCTGCAGTGTAAGAGCATGAACCATATAGCAAAAACTGGAATAATTAGTTTCAAGTTCAGCATCAAGCGAGTGTGAGACAGCTGCAGTGTAAGAGCATGAACCATATAGCAAAAACTGGAATAATTAGTTTCAAGATAAAGCACTTCTTCCCAAAGGGAATTATTATGACCTAGTGAAAAATTAGGCGTTATCTCCACTTAGTTACCAACCGCAAATGTCTCTTTGCACTAGCTCTCAAACTTTGGGTGGACTCTTCCTGCAGAATATGTCTTTAACCCGAAAGTCCATAATTCCAGTCGAAACCTTCTTTTGCTGAGTTTGAAACACTGTGCACCATGTGTATTCCTGCGAGAGGAGACGTCAAAGGGATGGTTGGGTCCTTGTTGCTACTTTTGCTTTCCTTTGTTATACAGGCTTTGTGTTGCACTTTTTTCCTCCAGAGGGATTTTATAGCACCTTTTGTTGTAAGACAGAATAATAGCAATGGTATAAATATGTAGCTTCTAATGCAAGCCTTATCTTGCTTTACCCTCTCTGCTCTCTGAGCGGGTTTACCGTGCACAGGGTATGAAGCGATTGTGGAACACTGTGCCTTTGTCTAGACACCTTCTTGTTTAATTACTCCTTCCTCTGTTGTTGTGTTTCCCTCCAAATGTCAGTAAACTTTGTCTTGCTTCCAACAACTTGTAAGGCTCATTACTGGTGGCCGCTCTCTCGTCACGTGTTGCAATAAATACTGTTTTTCACACATCCTAATATTGTGAAATCAGTTGGAGAAAATGAACCATAAAAATTGGCTTGTTGTTCATTTTCAGTTATTCAAGTGGACCCGGTCACAGAAACAGTTTATCTTTGTGACATAAAGAGAAATACATTCTACTCAGATGTGTAAAATGCTGGTATGATGGCTAGTGAAGGGCGTGCCGGAAGACCGACTGAAGTAGTGACTGTTTTCTCCATTCTTGATTCTGCCATGAATTTATTTTGTAACTGTGAGCAAATCACTTAATTTTCCTGTTTACTCACTTAAAAAGGGGTGGGGGGAAATGTTTGTATCCACCCTTACAGATATTATAAGAAAAGATGGAGCCCTTCATAATCATTTAAAAATACGTTGTGGGGGTCGCCTGGGTGGCGCAGTCGGTTAAGCATCTGACTCTTGGTTTTGGCTCAGGTCATGATTTCAGGGTCCTGGGATCGAGCCCCACGTCAGGCTTCACGCTCTGTGGCTTTGGCTTTAGATTCTTTCTCCCTCTCCTTCCCCCTCTGCTTCTCCCTGCTCGTGCGTTCTCTGTCTCTCTAAAATAAATAAAATCTTAAAAAAAAAAAAAGAATACGTGGGATTCTCTTAATAGAAAGCTCTCCCTGTTACACAGGTTCAATAGCTGTTGAATCTGTCTTTTGGTGTTTGTATATAGACCAGTATTACCAGAGCATCCTGTTTCATTACACTGTTTCTGAGATCCTTGTATTCCTTGCGGTGTTGCCAGTGTGAAAAAACAGAGGCTAAATTTTTCCATTATATAAATTTTGATGTGTGTCAGCATAGTGGAGTAGCAGGGTTAAAGAGGGAGAGATTGATGTTATCAAGCCATGTAACATTTGCTACTTGAGCAAGAACCCCACCCAGATGTTTGACATTGAACTCAGGTTCTCAACATTTTCCACGATGGAAGGCTTTTCGATCATAACGTCAACTTGTTACATTTTATTTTTTTAAAGATTTATTTATTTGACAGAGACACAGCGAGAGAGGGAACACAAGCAGGGGGAGTGGGAGAGGGAGAAGCAGGCTTCCCGCTGAGCCGGGAGCCCGATGTGGGGCTCGAGCCCAGGACCCTGAGATCATGACCTGAGCCGAAGGCAGACGCTTAATGCCTGAGCCACCCAGGGGCCCCTCATTGTTCCATTTTAGATTTAATTACTTCATATGAAATAACCTCTGCCAGTCTTATGAATTAATCCCAATTTTTCCTGCACTCACCTGTCCTCACACTCTAATTTTGATTCTGTTTAAAGTTTATAAAAGTTTGGGGCTACTTTTAGACGATCTGAAGTAACAGCCTATTAAATCCCGAGGGAGAAACATCTGGTGTTAATTTTATTCTCCAAACAGTCGCATTTTGTGGTTAACTGTGTGTGCAGTTAGGTTAGAACAATCTTCTTCACTGTATCTGTTCAGACAGGAAAAACTGAAGTAGAAACTACTTGAAGTAGAAATTATTGAGTTACTTTGTTGATTGTTTTTATTTCTTTGATGGAAAACAGAGGAATAGCCTGGAGTAACTGATACGTTCAGTGCTTTTCTGAAGAATGATGGAGGAAAATCAGGGTATGCTTATTTAATCCTGGAGTAGATACTCAACCTTGACGGAATTGTGGCAATTTTTGCTTTCACAACCCATTCCCATTTTCCTAAAAATAGTCTTTATGATAGTTCCATTTTACTAAAAATGTACTCAGTTATATTTTCTTTGCTATCTAGACAGCCTTTACTTTTCTTAGTGACCCTTCCCCTCAGTTTCATTATGAACAAGCCCAAATATTTTCTCCACCCTTCTTTTCCCTTTCCCCCTCTGTACCTTCAACTTACAAGGTTTCCAAATAAATTCTCATTGTTCAAGATAGGTGGGTTTTTTTTTTTAATAAAGATTTTTATTTATTTGTCAGAGAGCACAAGCAGAGGGAGTGGCAGGCAGAGGGAGAAGCAGGCTCTCCGTGGAGCAGGGAGCCGGATGTGGGGCTCTGGGGCTCAATCCCAGGACCCTGGGATCATGACCTGAGCCGAAGGCAGATGCTTAACCAACTGAGCCACCCAGGCGTCCCAAGATAGGTGCGTTCTGTGAAGTTTCCCCAACACTGAAGTAGCGAATCATACTTCCTGGAGGGGATACAGGGTTCGGTTAGCCTTTTCCTCAAACCATCAATACGTAACCTGGCTTCATGTGTGTCTCTGTTGAAAACCACCTTATTTAATATCACTGATTCATTAACCTTGAGCTCAAAAGGGCACTATCACTCATGCCTGAAGGAAGCTTCTCAGCCCCTGGTGGTCCCTCCGGGAGGCCCATCCCAGCCTGCTTGTGCTCGGGACACAAGATGGCACTTAGCACCGCGCCGGGGTGGTTCACGCGGCGAAATCAGCAAGACACCAGAATGGGAGGTACGCAGCGGTAAATCGACTGTGGGAAGGGCCCTCGGTCACAGCATGAGCGCTGAAGCAACAAAAAGGCAGAGGTCCCCGGGGTCCATCCCAGCTGGGATCACGCCCGGCAGGGGACTCCGTTGCAGGCCACTCCTCGCATGCGCGCCGATGGCCTGCGAGTGCCCCGAGTATTGATGGGAGAGCGACAGGTCAGTATTTTAGCAAGCAGTCCCACTTACAAGTAATGAACATCGGCTGTAGCTACAGAGCGCCTGTTGCCCTCATTTTCCTCCAACGCCGTGTTCTTTTCCCACCATCATTCCTCTCTGGGCCCGTTTCTTTCCTGGCTCCATGCCCTACCGCCGGCTTCCCCTGTCAGGGCCCTGCTGCTTAGAGCCATTTCCCTGCTCCACACTGAGAGCTGACATTTCCTGAGAATGTTGTTTGCGGGTAGAATCTGAAACCAGCCTTACCCACGCCGGCCCCCTACTCAGCAGAGGGCAGGGAGAGACCGAAGAAAGAGGCTACTTCAGGCTGCTAGGTGGCAAGGTTTTAAAAAAATTATTATTTTTTATTTTAGGGAGAGAGAGGGAGATGGAGCACATGAGCAGGGGGAGGGGCAGAGGGAGAGAGGATCTCAAGCCGACTCCCCTCTCAGCGCAGAGCCCGACTGGGGGCTCGATCCCACCACCCTGAGATCATGACCTGAGCCAAAATCAAGGGCTGGCTGCCCAACCAGCTAAATCCCCAGGTGCCCCAGGTGGCAGCTTTAATGAGCAAGGGACCTGGCAGAGGAGGCTCGAGGCTCCACCTGGGCAGCAGCAAGACGAACGGATCCCCGCACCAGCCCTAACACCAGATCTTCAAAGTGGATAAAGGGGCCCTAACCGGCTTCAGTGGCGTGGACCGCCCAGGTGTTCTCCGCACCGCAACCCCATCTCCAGGCGGTGTCCTGGGAGCAGCCTCTGGGAGCGGGGAAGGCAAGGGGAACCCACATTCCAAGGACGGGGGAGGGGGTGACCAGTCGGGGGGCCAGCTCTCAGGTCAACTGGCCGCATCTTTTCAGGGACCTTCCCCAACAAACACTGTGCCCTACGTGTTCTCATTTTACTGTCGGGTTGGAGGTAGGACCTTCTATCTGGAGAAGTGAAGTAACCTGCCCTCCGATTGGGGTCACAGCTCGGGCCCTTTGCTCCTGAGTGTGGGGCCCTGCTCTTCCCTCAGCCTCCTTCCCCACGCCGCCCACAACACTGGTGTTCCTTGGGAAAAACAGGTGTCGTGGTCAAAGAAGCTCGGGAATCCTTGGGCTGAACCAGGTTAAAACATTTGTTTTTTCCTGTAAAGTTTTTTCTTTTTTAAGATTTTATTTATTTATTTGAGAGAGCCAGCGTGAGCATGTGCGGGCGAGCAGGGGGAGGAGCAGAGGGGGAGGGAGAGGGACAAGTGGACTCCACACCGAGGTGGGGCTCCATCCCACCACCCGAGAGCACAACCTGAGAGGAAACCAGGAGTTGAGGACGGAGAAAGGAGGGAGGAGTATTTCCAGTGGCACTGTTCCTAGAGATTTCTGGTTTTTGAGTTGGGGTTCTTGGGGAACCATTTATATTTAGGTTGGTTTACTTGTCCCTAAATCTGGCCCCTTAGCTCTGTGACCCCAAGGCTGTTTGCCGATCTGGAAGTGTTGTTTGAGAATGAACGCGAGCAGGGGCCTAGCTTTGTGCCCCGGAACAGTTAAGGGCTCAATAAAAGTGGGTCCTTATTTCTCCTGGAGGGCTTTGCCTGAAGGGAGGGATGTTTCCTTCCTCTTTCGATGGCTTTTCAGCCTCTTGGCACAAGGTGGCGTGCCACCTTAAAGAAAAACCGTCGGGAGCCCATTGGTTTTTGTTTTCTTTCTAGCCTGCTTGTGCTTCTGTCTTTGCAGCAGTTTAAACACAGCTTATGTCATTTTACATTGGGTTTTCGGATGATAATCTATGCCTCCTCAAGGTATTTTAAATCTCTACAAGTAGGTGTGGCAGGGGCCTTCCAGACCCTCAGGGATGATGCAGAGAGCACCAGTCTTTGATTTGGGAGCACCTATTCCAAGTGCCAAAAAGTGTTCAGGATGATGTTAAGTGTATTTCCCTCCACTCTGAAAGTTGAGAATTTATTTTTTCTTAAAATTTTTTTTAAAAGATTTTATTTATTCACTTGAGACACAGAGAGATGAGCAGGGAGAGAGGCAGAGGGAGAGGGAGAAGCAGGCTCCCTGCTGAGCCAGGAGCCCGACGTGGGGCTCCATCCCAGAACCCTGGGATCATGACCTGAGCCGAAGGCAGATGCTTAACCATCTGAGCCACCCAGGCGCCCCTATTTTTTCTTAATTTTTTAAAAAAGATTTTATTTATTTGAGAGAGAGAGAGAGAGCGCACCAGCAGGAGGAGTGGGAGAGGGAGAAGCAGGCTCCTGGCTGAGCAGGGAGCCCGATGCGGGGCTCGATCCCAGGACCCTGAGATCATGACCTGAGCCGAAGGCAGACGCTTAACCAACTGAGCCACCCAGGCGCCCCAACTCAGAGAATTCCTATACAACCTTCAGATTCTCCAAATATAAACATTTTACCACATTTGCTTTAGTCTATTTTTTTTTCTGAGATGTATGACAATATGCTGCAGGTGTGATACTTTTTCACCCTTGAACATTTCTGTGTACATTTCTCCAAGTCCTAACTGCTGTACACACAATACCAAGGTCAGGAGGTTAACCTTGATACAGCGCTAAGCACTGTATCCAAATGTTGCCGGGTGCCCCACCTACGTGCTTCATAGTAAAGGAAAACAAGCGTTTTCCTTTTCCAGAATCCAATCCCTGAGTAATCCCTGCTTGTGTGTCCCCTGAAAGGGCTCTCGGCTTGAACGATTCTTCAGCCTTTGTCTTTCATGACTAAGCATTTTTGAAGTCCGCAGACCAGTTCGTTGTTTTATAGAATGCCCCTCAATTTAAGTTTGTGTGATGTTCCCTCACCATTATAGGTTATTCGTTTTTTTGGCAGGAATACCACAAAAGCCACGTTTGTTACCTTTCAGTACTCCTATCACAACCATTGAAACGGTCTGCTTGAGGTGGTGTCTAGCTGCTCTATTTTTCTCCTTTGTAATTCATTTAGGTAACCTGTGGGGACAGCGACTGATTAACTTAGTAAATAGAACAAACTCTGATTTGTTTACTAACGGCATTATGCGGAGTCAAATGAAAGTAGGGGTCTTGGGACAGGGCGGATGGGATATACATTTGTGTGTAGCAAATTATAATCCTTCCCTTACATATATAAACGCTTCTCATCCACTTGTAGATAAACCCAGATGCGGAGGTGGGGGTGGCGAGAGAGGAAGGGGGTCAAGCCGCATCCTGAAATCTGCTAGTTTTCCGTCCCTTACATCCTAGTTTCTCTCAGGCCAGAGCCCTGCACTTTCATTATATATGAAATTTGTGATAGTATTTCATTATAAAAAGGAACATTCTCATAGAAAATGTCTGGAAAACAGTGTAGAAAGGAAATGCACGTTACCATCTAAAGTCTACTGGTGGCATTTGGTGTATACTAAGTTTTATTTATTTATTTTTAAAGATTTTATTTATTATTTGAGAGAGAACACAAGCGGGGGGAGGGGCAGAGGGAGAGGCAGACTCCCTGCTGAGCAGGGAGCAAGAGGCGGGACTCGATCCCAGAACCTCAGGATCATGACCTGAGCCGAAGGCAGATGCTTAACCGACTGAGCCACCCAGGCACCCCTGGTGTATACTAAGTTTTAAATCTGATTTTGCAGGTTAACACGGAAACCTCAGCATTACTTTTGACAGTCCTTCATGAGAAAATTCCAAGTCTCAGAGGAGCCGAACGTATTTTTGGAACTTCAGGGGCTTACAAATCAGGATTATTAATATGTGCTGTGTACATTTGTGTTCTGTGTATGTACATGGCACTGCTGGGGGTTGTGCACTGCACAACTTCTGCAGGTGTATGTATGGCCTTGACTGTGGTACGTAGTCATTGGCGTGGGGCTGGCCACTTGAGAAGTGTTTGGGGGACCCTGGAGGTACACACAGTCATACGAAGGTTCACAGCAACATTTCAGAAAGAAACTAGTTAAGGGCGCCTGGGTGGCTCAGTCGGTTGAGCGACTGCCTTCGGCTCAGGTCATGATCCCGGGGTCTTGGGATCAAGCCCCACATCGGGCTCCCTGCTCAGCGGGGAGCCTGCTTCTCTCTCTCTCTCCCTCTGTCTCTGGCCCCCACTGTACCCGCTCTCTCTCTCAGATAAATAAATAAAATCTTAAAAAACAAACACAAAACCACTAAGGACAGAAATAAGTGATTGTAAACGAAATAAGAGTCATAAAGGCGGTTGCCCCAAGCACCAGGTAGGGACTGAGCTGTTCCCACACTGGCGATTGGTGGGTGACCTGGCAGTGATCATTACTCCAGTGCATCAGCCCGTGTCCTACAGATACAGAGTCTTCTCCCTCTGCACCCCCCTGCCTCCAACTCCTGCTCGTTGGACGCGGGCCTCCCTTCCCTACCCGCATGCCCAGGGCTCCTCACCCCATGGGCCTCAGCACCACCCCGACCGAGGATCTGGCGGCAATCTGCGCAGCCGGGCACCGTGGGGCCCCCAGGGGGCGCTATGCACAGCTCAGGAACCCCAGACACTTGGGTTTACTTAGAAAATCCGTGGCGCTTGAAAGCAAAATGTCTTGCAAGTCGGATGTCTAATTCACACAAATATAGGCCAGAGGTGGCCTTGTTCCAACGAATCCATCATCTCTGGGGGCCCTATTCTTGGTAGAGGGCCCCCTCGCCACCACACTGACCCGCATGCTCCTGAACTCTGCCTCCAGCCGGCTCTAGGACATAGTCCGCAAGGGGCTTTGCGCAGTACATGCAAGAATTAAATCCCTCTCCTCCGGGATAATGAGCCCTGAATGTGAGCCCTGAGTGAGAGCATCTCAGCGTCACGTGGCTTCTTGCAGGGACTTTGTATACACTTAAATAATGGGAATGGGTCTGTTTTCTCCTGTACAGCGAACAGTTCATTGTAGAGATCAAGGGGCATCAAACACTCTTGGGAAAGGGGCACACAGTAAATATTTTAGGCTCCGTGGGCCTCCTCAGTTCTGCTGAGCAGTGCAAAATCAAACAGCCATGAGTGAGCATCACTGGGCTCCAATGAAATTTAAATTCCATGTGCTTTTCATGTGTGATGAAATACTATTCTTTTGATCCCCTCCCCCGCCCACCATTTAAAGGTGTAGAAACTATTTTTAGCTTCAAAGACAGGGGGAGCAGGCTGGATTTGCTGAATGGCTTGCAGTTTGCCCTGTTGTAAATGATTTATAAGGTTGCTTCTGACTCATTTTATGGTTAGGTACTTAGCTTGACTAGAAACTGAAGTCCCAAGTTAGTATAAGTATGAATTCCATTGACTAGCCCTTCATTTTACAAAGTAGATCTAGGTGCTTTGGGGGGGCAGATATTTAGAAAAGGAGAATCTTCCTCAGCTAATTCCTGTCCTTCTCCCCCTGGATCATAGGCCAGCCCCACACCTCCTTGGGGTGTTTACCGAGTTAGGGTGGTGAAGCGGGTTTGGTGTTATTGGTGCCCTCTCCCCTCTAACGCAATAATGTTGGCCAGCCTGGCCCCAGGCAGGCCCCTGGGAGCATTGCTGGCTCCGGGCTTGGCCTCGAGTTTGTCACGGACTTCAGCCACTGCCTTCAACTAAGAAGGGCCTTTCTGGGCCTGGACCACAGTGAACTCCTGCTGCAAGCCACTGGACCGATTCTGCCCTGAAGCCAGTTCAGTCTTATCAGAATCTGGTCCCCGGACAGCTGGAACTAACTCCCTTCTACACAGGGGGACACGTAGGTGGCTTACTTTCTAGCAGAACTGATCTGCCCCCCTCTCTTTTGGGCTCAAACTCTTAGCCTGCTTTCTGCTGCACACATGCATGTCCTCCTACCCTACCTTCACCCCACGGCCCCAAAGAGGAAGCTCTTCTCTCTTAAATCCCCTAAAGGATCCGAGGTATGGGTTCATAGTCTCCACCTACTAGCTCTTCCTCCAAACCGGTCCCGACGACAGTGTGCACCGAATAGATAAAGTGGATCTCTCCCAGGAGGACTTGCATGGAGTGGGGGCTGTGGGTGGGGTCCTTTTATCTCTTATCACTCTGGACAGCCAAGCACACAGTGCTTGCTTAGAAGGTCAGCCCCGGGCGCCTGGGTGGCTCAGTTGGTTGAGCGACTGCCTTCGGCTCAGGTCATGATCCTGGAGTCCCGGGATCGAGTCCCGCATCGGGCTCCCTGCTCAGTGGGGGGGTCTGCTTCTCCCTCTGACCCTCTTCCCTCTCGTGCTCTCTGTCTCTCATTCTCTCTCTCTCTCAAATAAATAAATAAAATCTTAAAAAAAAAAAAAAGAAGGTCAGCCCCAGGGCCAATTCCTCCCCAGTAGCACAGGCCCCAAATGAGACACAGGTGGTCCCATCAGAGAGTGCTAGAAGCTTCTTATTCCTACAGTCACTGCCTTCTCTTCCCAGTTTGGCTGCCAGAGGGGCTTCTTTGTAAAGCAGACCCTGAGTGATACTGCAAGTATATCACTTGGGTGTGTGTGGGGGGGGGGGGAGGGTACACATGGCTATGCGTCCATTTCCTAAATGCTAAGAGTCATAGAAATGGATTTTTAATCCAAAGGCTTTGAACCAAAGAATCTGTCAATACTTACACGATCATACCCGGTGGGTATCATCACCGTTGACGGTTAGCCAATTCTCTTTACTGCCTACAAACCCCTGTCTTGGTCAATACATGAGTCATCACTGGTGACGTGCTCATGCAGCTTCTGAAAATGCCCTTTAGACCTTCCTAAGGAATCGAGGGACGCACGGAGACAGTTCTCACTGAGTGACCATGAGGTCTTGGGAGCTCTACCAGGGGTTTCTTTTTTTGTTTGTTTGTTTAAGATTTTTTATTTATTCATTTGACAGAGAGAGACATAGCGAGAGCAGGAACACAAGCAGGGGCAGTGGGAGAGGGAGAAGCAGGCTTCCCGCGGAGCAGGGAGCCCGATGCGGGACTCGATCCCAGGACCCTGGGATCATGACCTGAGCCGAAGGCAGACGCCTAACGACTGAGCCACCCAGGCGCCCAATACCAGGGGTTTCTTAAGAAAACAGAAATGTTGGGGCGCCTGGGTGGCTCAGTCGTTAAGCGTCTGCCTTAGGCTCAGGTTATGATCCCAG
>NC_138369.1:182908508-182950761 GCF_054177405.1 Leptonychotes weddellii | reverse complement strand
TTGAGTCTCTTATGGTTTGTCTCCCTCTCTGATGTCATCTTGTTTTTTCCTCTCACACATAATTTTACATATATAGTGTGTACACACACACACACACACACACACACTCACAAATACAATGAGGTCGCATTCAGGCACACAACACTCCCAGAGACTGCTCTGGGCACAAGCTTCATGTGGAAGGCCATGGGGGCAGGAAGACCAGCGGGACCACGGTGCGGCACCAGGGGCTTCTCATCTTCGGTGGCAGGCGTTCCCGTGGTGGCCCAGAGCCAGTCTGTCCGCCCGCCCCCGCACCCACACCCCAGGACACAGCTTCCAGGCAGAGTGAGACCCACAACAGGCCCGTACAGGAGCCTCCCAGGCTTAAAAGCCCCAAGAGCCAGTATCTCTTACGCCAACAGGAAGAGTTTCTAGAGCCCCCGTGAGGGACACGTAGTTACGACAACTGCTGCGCTCAGCAAAGACATGGCTCCCTAACAGGTATTTAAGATGGCCCCAAGGGAGGTGCAGGTTATCAGTCAGGGCTCATTTTGCCATAAGTGACGCTGCCTAGGAACATAGCTGACAGCCACCTTGACCAGGCTTCCAGAGAAACGGCCAGGTTAACCAAAGATCAGAGTTTCATGCAGAAGGGGACAGGATTTTGTTACCCTTACCTACCACGTATCTCCTCTGTAGATTTATTTTTAATATACATTCTTATAATTTCTTTATAAATGAACAAAAGTGGTATTTGTCAACCTTTAAATCCGTGTCTCCCAGCTTATTGTCAGACTATGTTTAAAAATAGTACCAGAGAGATGTTGCCATCGGAAGTCTGCTTGTTGAAGCTTTTCATAGAGTTCACGGGACAACCAAGGACTGTGAGTCATGAAGTGCGTTAAGGAAGGGTTCCAGCGTGTATCAAACAAGCACTTCAGACTGAATATAGCTCGGATCCCACGAGTTCTGAGAGGCCCATTCATGCACCGTTTGCACGTGCAGGCGATCGGATCACTGTGAACAGTTGTGTTCGTGACTGTTCATGCCTTCCGCGCTCTCGCCCGGGCTCCCCCCGGCTGGGCCAGGCTCTGGCATCTGGTTGGGCCACCCTACTCTGTGAGAAAGGAACTGGTCCCTGCAGGGTTTGCGGCCATGCCCTCCGGTCTCATGGGTTGTGGTGGAGGAACTAGGTCTAGACAGAGACCGGGCCGGCCTGGCCCCCCACCAGCCGGAGCCACGTTAGCGGATTAGCTGCAAGTGGCCAGAAGCTTTTGTGAACCCTGCTCGCAGATGCTGACCAGCAGGGCCCGGCCGCCTGCCTCAGGCCTCTCGCCTCTGTAGGACATGTCCTCTAGACTTTTCTGTGAGTTACACATGGGAGTGGGCCTGGAAGCTAGGGTGTCAGCTGTGACCAGTCACTTTGTCCCTGGAAGGTCTGTGCAGAGAGACCTGCCCTTCTGAGAGTTCTGGATCCAGGATCTGACACCAAGTGACAGGTGCCAAGAGGTTATGATATGGGTTTCTTGGGTCTCATGTACAGTGTGAATAAATGCTTGCAGCTCTTAGCCCTTTTCGATCAATGAAGCACTTTTTGAGGGGGAATGAGCCTGTGTCTCGAGGGGGAAACAATCTGCCTTCTCTCAACACATTGAGGGGAGTTTCAATTATCCGTAGATGACTTGATAGCAGCTTCCACGGACTAAGCTCTTATTGTACACCAGGCAACAAGAAGGTCATCTTCGTTTCCCACAGGGAGAAACAGAAGCCTAGAGGTGATCGCAGTGGCCCAGAGTCCTAGCCAGTAAGGGGCAGAGCTGGGATTTGAACCTAGGTCGACGTGACGCCCTGGCCTGCCCCCTGCAGCCATCTCCTCCTCGCCCCGCACACGCTCAGTGAAGCGTCCTCGTGTTGGTTACGCACCCCAACTGCACAAGTGTTGGACACAGTGATGGGGTCTGAGGACGCCTGACTTTACAAGTGAGCCGGGGACCACCTGGGAACGCTGCTGCCTGGCTCAAGCCTGGAGGACGGGGGGCCGCCGATGCCCGGCACCGGACCGACGACTTCCACAACAGGCCCTGCTTCCATTCCCATTCCTCTTCTCCCGGGCCAGGCCCGGGGACCACCATTACTTTCTCTTTATTTCTTAGCTAGTTCCCACCTAGGTGGCATTTCATAGCTCAGATGTGTGCTGGTTCTCTGCGCAAGGACAGGTGACTTGTCCGCAGTAAATGCCCAGCTCGAGGGGACTGTGCTGTCTTCTCTTTCCATCCCTGCATCACCTGGCACACACTGTTGATTTTTCTTCCTAGCTTCCTGTTGCAGACAACCTCAAACACGTAGGAAGGAGAGGTCAGATCAAGACAACAACTCACGTCCTTGTCACCCAGCTTGTACCCACCGTCAGGTCATGGCCAATTTTGTTCCTCTCATCCCCCTTTCCCTCAGTCCTCCCACTCTCTGGATTATTTTGAACAAACCCCAAACATCACATCATCTCATGTAAAAACTCCAGTACGTGTCTCTAAAGGATAGGATCCCCGCTTTTAAAAACATAAAATACCATGATAATACCTAAGATAAACTAACAATAATCGCTTACTAGATCATCAAATAGCTACACAGTGACCAAACTTCCTCAGCTTTCTTCTACCTCTATTTCTGTTTGAGTCAGGATCCCATACTTTGTTTGCCTAAACCATAAACACTGAAGAAACCTGGGACCCAGCTGACCATGTGAGACATGAATCATGGAAGGAGCAAATGTACAAACTAGTATCTGTCGATTCTTACGCCCTCTTCCGATTTCCGGGAGCACATCTGCTCATTCAACCAAGCTTTACGGCATATCCGCTCTGTGCCAGGCACTGGTCAAGGATGAATGAAAGTCTTTCTTGAACATAAAGGAAGTTGTGTCAGAAGAGATGAGGGGGATCACTGAAGCCAGTATGCTAGTGTCCCATCCAGCCCAGAGGTCAGCAAGCTTTTTTGGTAAATTAGGCTTCGCGGGCCAGACAATCCCTGTTGCAACCGTTCAACTCTATTGCTGTGGCCTGAAAGCATCCATAGACCATACGTTATTAAAAGACGGTGAAATTGTGTTCTGCTAAAACTTTATTTACAACAACAGGCTGGTGGGCTGGATGTGGCCCACGGGCTGTGGTTTGCCAGCCCCTGGTCTAGCAAATCACACTCCTCCAGCACCAGCCTCCATGCTCGGTCCTGGGGTTTGACCGTCATACCCACCTGTTTGCTGGCTATGCGGAGTCAGAGACAGGACTGGGGTGCATGGAATCCATACTTCTCAGTGAGGAGTAAAGTGAAGAAAGCCTAAATGATCAAGAAGTTTTACAGCCAAGTTCTCTTACCATTCCAGTAGTACAGGAACCAAGGCACAGATAGCCATGGGGAAACCAGGTCCTCCAACTTAGCTCGGACACGTAAAGAGACGTTGAAATATGGTGGGAAACCATTTGACAGGCTGGTTGGAGTGAAGTTACACTCCGTCGTGGTGACGTTCATACAGTCCACGCCTATGTCCCTGGTGTCGTACCACCTACTGTCAGAGGGGCTGCAAAGGAAAAAAGGCTTTCACTTCACGGACTTCTCTCTTCTGCCACATCCAGCGGTTTCCCCAGAGCCGATTTTTTAATAAGCAGCTTTCCTGAGATACAACTCGCAGAGCAAAGAATCCACCCCAGTTAAAGTGTACAGATTCGAAGGGCTGTGCCGCCATCACCATGATCAATTTTAGGGTGTTTTTATCAGTCCCCCAAAGAAACCCCGTACCTATTAGCACTCACTCCCCACTGTGCCCCAACCCCCTAAGCCCTGGGCGACCATTAATTGTCTACTTTCAGTTTCTACGGATTTGCCTCTCCCGGACATTTCGTACAAACGGGCTCATAAACGGCATGGTCTTTTCTGATTGGCTCTTTCCACCGGGCGTGTTTTCAGGCGTGATGCGTCATACCGTAGCATCAATACGTCATCCCTTCTGAGGGCCGAACACGATCCCCGCATACACTTAGAGTACATACCGTTTCTCTGTTCACCTGTTTCTGGACGTGGTGGCTGTTCCCACTTTTTCGCTGTTGTGTGTAACGCTAAGAAATATTCACGTGCAAATTTCTTTGTGGACATAACTTCTCAATTCTCTGGGGTGAACGCCTAGGAGTGGAACTGATGGGTCTAACTCTTATTTTAAACTGTCTTCCAAAGTGGCTGCACCATTTTACACTCCCAGCTGCAATGTATGAGGGTTCCAATTTCTCCACATCCTCACCAACACTTGTCATTATGCCTTTTTTTAATTTTTATTTTTTTATTACGGCCATCCTAGTGGTGGTGCTGTGGTGGATCTTAAATTCGCATTTCTTTGATGAATATTGATGTTGGGCATCTTTTTATGTATTTATTGGCCATTTGTATATTTTCTTTGCAGAACTGTCTACTCAAACCCTTTCTCTGTATTTTAATTGGGTTGTCTTTTAATTGTTGAGTTGTAAGAGTTCTTTATATACTCTGGATGCAAGTCTCTTATCAGACTTTTCCCATTCAGTCCTGCAACTGATTTTGATTCTTCAAACTCAGCCTCTGTAGCCAATGTCTTAGGAAAGATACCGTGTTCATACAAACCCCACTCATGCTTCCTGCTGGTGTGGAGTTTGTTTTATCCCACAGCTGCCCATTTAAAGTTTGCATCACCCGTATGAAAACCCTGCTAAGGGGCGCCTGGGTGGCTCAGTCGTTAAGCGTCTGCCTTCGGCTCAGGTCATGGTCCCAGGGTCCTGGGATCGAGCCCTGCATCGGGCTCCCTGCTCCGCAGGAAGCCTGCTTCTCCCTCTCCCACTCCCCCTGCTTGTGTTCCCTCTCTCTCTCTCTGTCAAATAAATAAATAAAATCTTAAAAAAAAAAAAAAAGAAAACCCTGTTAAATACGAGGCCACATATTCTTGTAAATGACAATGCATTCCCCAGAGTCCCAATGCCACACGCCCACATGGGACTCTACTCTCCAGCTTTAATCTCTGTGCTTAGGGTGACAGACTTGAGAAAAACCAGAGAGGTGGCTGCTAGGGACCTCAATGGGGGGCAGTAGGCTGTGTGCTCTGTAGAGACAGGCTATGCGCCCCACAGCAGCTCTGGCCTAGAAAGCAAGGCTGGGGAGACAGAAGAGACGAGGCTGGGGATCCCTGCCACCAGCTCTCACACACCACACTTCTAAGGGTGCCTTTGACCCTGACTGGAGACTCCTCTGTCAAAGTGGCCAGTGGCAAGATGAAGGCCACTTCAAGATGCGTGGCCGTGGCTTCCGTGGAAGATGCTGCCATACTCACATTACCACCAAGCCCCAGGGGCCAGACCCTACTGGGGAGGGGGATCCCCAAGCACATGCAGCCCCATCTTAGATTAGGGGTGTGCTTCAGAAGGGGTAAGCGAACTTTAAAAAGTTATACAGATACTTAGAGATACTCTAACCTTCTCCCCTGCAGATCCCAGCTGTTGAACTTGGGCAAAAGGCTCCCCACATTTCAAAGGCTCATTTCCCGACTTACCAGGGAATGGACTACTCCTGTTCCCCATCCTCCCCTCTCCTCCACCCTTGGCCCTGTCTCAGAACTGCTTTTGAACAATGTTTCTCCACAAAGGGGCCTAAGGGGGGACAAACCCTCCCAATTTAAGTGACAGCTGACCCATGACAGCAGTTTCAGGGGGCAGTGCGGAAAAGGAAGCTGCGTTCTGGAGGCCGCCTCCCCCTCTCTTCGCAAAGGGGGTAAATAAGGGGATGATGTTGGCCGCACTTCAGTGACCCCGGCCTCGAGCAGGGCCCCGCCCACCGCCAGACTTGGCCTCCTGTCGTGGCCCGGGCGTGGCCGAGTCTCACCCCGACAGTCCAGCGGGCTCCCCCTCACCATGTATCCATCATGGACTGCCTCTGACCCTGAATTTCAGTTTGAAAGCAGCCCTCATCATGAGAGGAAGCACAGCATGGTGGTTGAACACATGGACTCTGGAGCCAGATGACCTGGGTTCAAATCCCCATTACCTGCCTCTCTGTTCCTTAGTCCCTTATCTATAAAATGGGGATAAATTATGGTATTTGCCTCCCCGAGGGATCATGAAGTTTGCACCAGCCGACATTAGGAAAGTGCCTGAGCCAGGACCTGGTGCCCAGGAAGCACCATGTAAATGGTGCCAGGTTCCACACCTGGGCGACTATGGACTTCACTGTTCGGCCTCTGTTAGATCACTTCCAAAAATGGCAAGTGTCCCCTCTGACCCAGCAATCCCTCTGCTACAAATGAAGAAAACAATCAGATGATTTATGTACGAGGACCCAAGCTGGTGACCGTCTACACCCGCAAGTGGGGAAGCGTTACATACATCATGTGTGATGCATCATCTAATAAAATGAGCAGTAAAAATGTTTACACAGAGACCATTAGGAGGAAAAGTGCTCATACACTTAATTATGTTTGGTTGGAAAAAAAAAAAAAAGGAAGCAGCACCCAAAAGCGTAACCCCAGTTTTGTTTCATTTTTACGCATACCCTGGCACATTTTCAAACCAAGTGCATGCATTTAGAAAAAAGTCTAGAGAGAAATACGCCAGAAGGAGAATAGGGATTATTCTTGGGCTGTAGAGCACTAGGTTGTTTAAATTTTATTCTTTCTACTTTTCTGGGTGTTCTAGCCTTTTTGTAAAGAACACGTGTTGCTGTTAAAATCAGAAAAATAAAATGAAATAAAAAAACGTTTTCAGAAGACTGGGCTGGTCAGGTCAAGTTTTCTCAAAGTGAAATCTCCAGATTTTTTAATGTTGGCACTAAGTGAAAAAAAAAAATTAAACACTCGGGGTCAAACACAGCCTGAAGGCCACACTCTCTGCAACCCCTGATTTAAACTTGACATTTTCCCACAGTGCTCAGTGTAATTTTGGCTTTGGCTACTGTACTGTCAGAAAACAGGCACCTTCATTTCTAATTACAGTAACGCTTTACTGTAGAGAAACAGGATGGAAAAGTTCTAAGTCCCACAAGTCTCAAAATGAAATTATTTCATGTCGCTAAAATGTCCCAAACATGTAAAAGTCTCTAAAAACAAAACAAGAGCAAAGGCCCTCCTCTCATCAAATCTGCGATTGGAAAAGAAAACAAGACCAGCCCTGGTTTCAGTTTCTCATTACCCCTCAACTTTTCCAAAGAAGGACGTTCACATTCACCCCATTCTTTGTTTCTTTTACCAAAACCAACCTCTATCCTGAAAAAACATCTGCAAAATGCTTTCCAAAAGGGAAACGAAGTAAACATGTTAGTCTGGGAAAGGAAACTGTCAAAGGCTTCAAGGAATATTTCTACTATCTCTTGAACTCTGTCGACCCAGAGATGTACTTCCCCCTTCAAGGCTAAGGGATGCGAGTCAGGATATCAGCTGTGACTTCCTGTCACCGAAATCTTGTTTAGTTCTACGACATCATGTTTACTGAATGCTGAGGAGGGCCAGCTTCTCGGGCTCGTGACCCATGGAGGGGCACAAAGCCCCACTCTGAGGAGGCACTCAGTTTGATGCTCGGCTGTCGCCATCTTGAAGTTCTCAGTAATTCTGGACAGGGGGCCTTGCACCATTTTCATTTTGTGCTGGGCCCCACAAATTATATAGCTGGTCCTCGTGGACTGGTCTGCTTACTATAGATTATTGGCACTTATTTGAGGAACAGCTAAATGTAATTCAGAGATGACCCCTAAACCCTGGTTTAGAATCGATTTTTATTAAGCAAATGTTGTTACAATGGACATTCAAAGGTGAAAAAGAAGTCAGCTGGAGACGCACTCCTCTTACAAATGAAGTGCCCGTAATTTTTCCAGGTTCCTTCCCTGTTCTTGACCACAGATATGGTCCAAATTTTACACAGTTGCAACCACTACCAGATTATCCTTTTTAATAGTTGCCTAATGTTCAACTACTAGTTAACATGACACAATTTGGCATTTTTCTGCGGATGGACATGAATTTATACTTCAATGTCTATCTTCACGAATACCAGTGGCTTTTTTTCCTTTCCTTTTTTTTTTTTTTTAAGATTTTATTTATTTATTTGAGAGAGCGAGAGTTTTGGGAGAGGGAGAGAGAATCTGAAGCAGATTACGCACTGAGCACAGAGCCCGACTCAGGGTTCCATCCCTCAACTGGGAGATCATGACCTGAGCTGAAACCAAGAGTCGGACGCTTAACTGACCGAACCACCCGGGGACCCCATTTTTTTTCTTTTTCTGATGGGGGCTTGTATTACCTGCGTAGGGGGAAAGTGACGTGGACATTTCTGTGTCTCTAGCTCTATGGTGGATGACTCTGCTGGAGGGCTGTGCGAACGCGTCCTCACCCAGCACGATCTCCATCAACCACACTCTCCCAAGCACTGAGCATTACCATTTCCTTAAATTTTGTGTAACTGGTAATATAAAATGACTCGGCCAATAATTTTAACTTAGTCTTCTCTTAACCTATGTAACGAGGTAAACACGTAACAACGGAGGACTTCGATTCTGCCTTTCTTTTTCCCTTACGCGTTTCTGTTGCACACCGAGCGATGATAAACTGTGAAAGCGGGTGAGCGAGAGAATGAGGGGCCAGAAGAATGTGTGAAATGGAAAACCCCTTTTAGAAATCGAGAATTAGTAGTAATGAAGTGAATACTTTCCGTAGTAGGCCAAATCTGGCCCGTAAAGTTCAATAACCAGATTTTCAAACTTGAAGAAGATGAAGGCTACAAGGTGCCTCCTGCCCTTTCTAGACAGGAAGCCCTCTTCTACACACCTCTCCTGAAACCAGTGAGAACAGTCTCCCCGCCCAACTAAGAAGCCCTGTGGGGAGGCAGCCGAGTCTCTGATACCAATACTGTCTAAGCCTTCGCGTGAGTGGGAGGTGGTGAAATCTCTGTCCTCCGAGATTTTTTTTTTTTTAAAGATTTTATTTATTTATTTGAGAGAGAGAATGAGAAAGAGAGAGCACGAGAGGGGGGAGGGTCAGAGGGAGAAACAGACTCCCCGCTGAGCAGGGAGCCCCATGCGGGACTCAATCCCGGAACTCCGGGATCATGACCTGAGCCGAAGGCAGTCGCTTAACCGACTGAGCCACCCAGGCGCCCTGTCCTCCGAGATTTTAAAAGTACCAGAGAAATATCTGCTTCCAGTGGATTTGCCCTCAATCCTGCCAAGAGGCAAGCCCGAGCGGCTGGCCCCCAGCCCCCCCGCGCCACTCCCCGTAAGGATGCCAACAGAAAGATCCAGCTTACTATTTGAACTGCACCTGGTAGACCACCGGTCTTGTATCATTGCTCAGCGACCCCGGCTCCCAACTCAGAACCTGCTCGGCATTGTACAGGTGAACCTTCGGGTTTCGAGGAGCTGGCAGCTGGGCGCGAGAGTCTTGAAAGGGTCAGGGAGTGAGAGTAGGGGGCGGAGGTGAGAGAGAAACGGGGGAGGGTTGAAAGAGAAAATCTGATTACAACAATATTCAAATGCACGTCATCAAACCATTCACACAACTCCGTTTTTGTCAAAGTACAGGAATGGTTATTACCAGGGTCTCCAGGCATGTCCCCTCACCCCCACCTTTCACTAAATATGGCACCAGCTACACCGTCCATGGAAGGAAAGAGAGGCTTGGGGCCTGCAGATTCCAGTTCTTCTGAACGGGGCCCGGGTGCCAGAGTCCGGCTCGACTAGAATTCGTGTTCTATCTCTAATAAGCAGGTGCGGCTGGGCAGGTTAACTTGACAGTCTGCGCCCCACTGTCTTCTTCAGGAATAAGGGCTAAATAACCATACAGTCCCTAAGTGAACATTGAATTGGTGGCCACGGGACAGGCATTCACCCCAGACATGCACTGGTACCAAGGGAGGGCCTGGTAAACCTCCACACACATGTGCACACACTCGCACACACTCACACGCCCATGCCCCACACCAGGTGTGCAAAGCCCAAAGGCACGTGGAGGGTGAGACACGTCCTTTGGGCTTCGTAAAGAGTTGCAGTGTTTCCCAAGGACCCCCAGTATCAGAATCACCAAGGTCCCGCTTAAAATGCAGATCCCCAGGCCCACCCCCCAGACCAGGAAATCCACGAACAGCCAAATCACACCCGCCCCTGGGGATCCACCACCAAGGTCAGAGCCCCGTCCTGGGGTGACCTGGGAGGCACAACCCAAGCAGGCACTTCACAGGACAGGGCTGGGGACCACAAGCGCAGGAGCCTCTTCTCTTGCAAGAAAACACGATCACGATGGGCCTCTCTCTGAGATTGAAAGAGGAATGAGAAAATGCCCAGGAGGTGGAAAGAAAGGTTCTGGAACATGCTGTTCCAGAATTCAGAGCAGGAAATTCAAACCATATGTTTTCGGTAAGCACATCCAATCTCCGGGAATGGTGGCCAGCTCTTCTTCTGAAAGGTGCGTTACCAAGAGTCTGTGGCCACTTGTTTACTTCCAGAAGGCCCACTGTCTCCACAGCTCTGAGCTCAGGAGGACCTTCGTTCCAGTTCCTTATTCAACCGGCTAACCAACACTTCTGCCAGTTCACACCAGGGCCAAAGGCAGGCAGGCTGGGGCCGTCTGGAGGGAGGCTGTTCTGCTGGGCAGGCCCATCTGGCCCACTGCGGCTGCTGTGCGGCCCCGGCGGATCGAGAGCGCAGCTGACTGGAGGCCTGCTGCTGGGAGCAAGATGCAGCACCCCCCACCCCCCAGGGGAGGGCTTCCTTAGGGCCGGGCACTCGTCAGAGTCTCAGAAACCTCCTTTTACTTTCCTATCAGTTTCCTATGGATGCTGAGATGAAGTAGCGCCGATTTAGTGTCTTAAAACAACCCAGCTTGATCGCTTACAGTTCTGGAGATCAGAAGTTTGAAACTGGTCTCACTGGGCTAACGTCAGGGTGTTGGCGGGGCTGGGTTCCTCCTGGAAGCTCTGGGGGAGAAATGGCTCCTTGCCTCAGGCAGCTTCTAGAAGCAGCCCACATTCTTTGGCTCTGACTCCTTCCCCCAGCAACAACGGGCTGATTCCTTCTCTCTCTCTGTCTTTTTTTTAAGTGACTACCCATTTATTTATTTTTCTTAAAACAATTTTTTTGAAGATTTATTCATTTATTTTATAGAGAGAGAGCACAAGCAGGAGGGGCACAGGGAGAGGAGAGAGAAACCCAAGCAGACTCTGCACTGAGCACGGAGCCTGACATGGGTTTGATCCCACGACCCCCGAGATCACGACCTGAGCTGAAATCAAGAGTCAGACACTTAACCGACTGAGCCAACCAGGTACCCCTTTTTAAATTTTTATTTAAATTCTAGTTAGTTAACATACAGTGCAATATTGGTTTCAGGAGTAGACTTCAGTGATTCATCACTTACGTATAACACTCGGTGCTCATCACAACAAGTGCCCTCCTTAATGCCCATCAACCCATCCCCCACCCACCTCCCTCCATCAACCCTCAGTTTGTTCTCCATTGTTAAGAGTCTCTAATGGTTTGGTTTCTCTCTCTCTCTCTTTTTTCTTCCCCTCTGTTCATCTGTTTTGTTTCTTAAATTCCACACGAGTGAAATCATATGGTATTTGTCTTTCTCCGATTTATTTCACTTAGCATAACACACTCCAACTAGATCCACATTGTTGCAAATGGCAAGATTTCATTCTTTTGGATGGCTGAGTAATATTCCACTGTATGGCTATACCACATCTTCTTTATCCATTCATCAGTCGATGGCCCTTTGGGCTCTTTGTATAGTTTGGTTATTGTTGATAGTGCTGCTATAAACACTGGGGTGCATGTGCCCCTAAGAATCTGTATTTTTGTATCCTTTGGGTAAATACCTAGTAGTGCAATTGCTGGATCATAGGGCAGTTCTAGTTTTAACTTTTTAAAAAAGATTTTATTTATTTGAGAGAGAGAGGGAGGGAGAGAGAGAGAGCAGAGGGAGAGACAAGAGGGACAGGGAGAGAGAGAATCCCAAGCAGACTCTGTGCAGAGCACGGAGCCCAATGTGGGGCTCAATTTCTTTTTTTTTTAAAAGATTTTATTTATTTATTCATGAGAGACAGAGAGAGAGAGAAGCAGAGGGAGAAGCAGGCTCCCAAGGAGCAGAGAGCCCGATGCGGGACTCGATCCCAGGACCCTGGGATCGTGACCTGAGCCGAAGGCAGACGCTTAACCATCTGAGCCACCCAGGCGCCCGTGGGGCTCAATTTCACGACCCTGAGATCATGACCTGAGCCAAAATCAAGAGCTGGATGCTCAACTGACTGAGCCACTCAGGTGCCCTCTATTTTTAATTTTTGAGGAACCTCTACACTGTTTCCCAGAGTGGCTGCACCAGTTTGCATTCCCACCAACAGTGTAAGAGGGTTTCCCTTTCTCTGCATCCTCGCCAACACCGGTCGTTTCCCGTGTTGTTAATTTTAGCCATTCTGACAGGTGTGAGGTGGTATCTCATTGTGGTTTTGATTTGCATTTCCCTGATGATGAGTGATGTTGAGCATCTTTTCATGTGTCTGTTGGCCATCTGTACATCTTCTTTGGAAAAATGTCTATTCATGTCTTCTGCCCATTTCTTAACTGGATTATTTGGTTTTTTGGGTGTTGAGTTTGGTAAGTTCTTTATAGATTTTGGATACTAACCCTTTATCAGCTATGTCATCTGCAAATATCTTCTCCCATTCCGGAGGCTGCCTGTTGGTTTTGTCGACTGTTTCCTTTGCTATGCAGAAACTTTTTATCTTGATGGGGTCCCAATAGTTCATTTTTGCTTTTGTTTCCCTTGCCTTTGAAGACCTGTCTAGCAAGCGGTTGCTGAGGCCAAGTTCGAAGAGGTTGCTGCCTGTGTTCTCCTCTAGGATTTTGATGGTTTCCTCTCTCACATCTTTCATCCATTTTGAGTTTATCTTTGTGTGTGGTGTAAGAAAGCGGTCCGGTTCCATTCTTCTGCATGGTGCTATCCAGTTTCCCCAGCACCATTTATTGAAGAGACAGGGCCGATTCCTTCTCATGATGTCACCACTCTGGTCTGACTCTCCTGCCTCCCTCTTCGAGGACCCTTATGATGACACTGGGCCCACGGAGCCCTACCATCCAGGGTCATCTCACCATCTCAGGATCCCTGGTCACACCTGCAAGGTCCCATTTGCCACGTGAGGTCACACAGCCACAGGCTCTGTGGCTTAGGATGTGGACCTCTTTGGGGACCGTTACTTTGCCTGCCACAGTGCCCTTCACCATCCCGTCTCTGGGGAGGAGCCGTCTCCTGGTACCCCCATCTCCCAGATCCAGACATTCAGCTAAGGAAGGAAGCACCAACGGGCCGACCAAGAAGAGTGGACTTCCACCCCAACTGACAGGTGGCCCAGAAGAAAGGCTTCCCCGTAAACGTGGAGTCTCCAGATGAGCCCTCTACTTTCTTCAGCTTCCGTTTTCCCGAGGTGTGGGGAGCTGATCCACAGTTTTACTCTGACATTTGACTTTCCTGGAATCCCGTCTTACCACATTCAGAGACAATAACAGTCTTACAACTGAGGGTTTCACAATGAAGCACCAAAGACTGCCCACTCATTAGCAACTGCCTCATCACACTGCCCTCTGCATCTCTCAGAAGGCCTGTCCTTGAACTGCCTCGCCCCTGCACCATGGCCCCCACGGGGCCCTCCTTGTTCCTGGGAAACTCAGAGCCTGCCCTTGCCGCTCCTTCTCTGGAACCTTCTTTCCAGCTATGCCACAGCTCTCTCCCCTCCTCCCTCAGGTCTCTGCTCTTACTAGAGTGGTTTCCTGTGTAAAATGCCCAGGGTGCGGGGTTCCCTGTCCCTGCCTGACTCGTCTGCATGGTGCTTGTTCACCACCTGGGTCCTTTGTTTACACCACGGTGCTTAGGAGCATGGATTCCAGAACTAGACTGCCTGAGTTTAAATATGCACGCACCTTAGGGCCTTGGGCAAGTTGTTTAACTTCTTTGTGCCCCAGCTGTCTCATCTGTAAAATGGGTACAGTACAGACTTCATGGTGTTGTTATGAGGACAGAATGAGTTAGTTTCATGCTCGGGGCTGAGGACAGGGCAAGCACCTTGTGATCCGTGCCTCTCCTCATTGCCAGCAGTTTATCCACAGTCTCCCTGAACACGAGAGTGGGGAGCTCCAGGAAGACTGGGTGTTGTTGGATTTGGGGATCGTTTTACCCCTCCCCTCCCCCCCCTGCATGGAATAGCAGGCACTCAGGATCTGGGGAATGACTGGCCTGAAGCCCAGCAGCGTGCTCGCCTTCAGAGATTACATAACCAACTTCTTGTCCTCAGCGGTGCATTCATCCACTGGAAAACCAGGCAGAGCTTAGGTTCCCCTTTTCCTTCCTTGCTTTATGCTTAAGTTCCTCCCTTTTGTCTGGTCTCTGCTGCGTCAGGGAGTGGGTGGACAACGCTGGGCTGTGACTTATCTGTTTGGCTCCAAAGAGTCAGCATTCTTAGGGTCATAGTGCCTGCTGTCAAAGGTGTCCATAAAGGCTCAGTGGGAAGAGAACCAAACTTATGGACAAAGGGCATAGGCTGGAAGGCTGATCCTGCGACCTACAGCCACAGACCCTGCCAACAACCCAGCTGAGCCTCAGTTTCCTCCTGACTCGTGGAACAATGCCATCTCTCCCGGACTTGTAGTGAGGGGCAAATGCAAGAGCACAAATGAAAGGCAAATTAGACACTGCTGTCTGAGTAAATTTCTAAGACGTGACTGTTTCAGGGTGTCCTGATTCCTCATGATGTGGCTGCTTGCACAGGTGGTGAGCAACAACCAGTCACCCAGACTCTGCCTTCAGGGACCCGCAACAGGGTGCTGAGCCCTGTGCTGGGCACTGTATCAATGGTCTGACTCCAATGTAGGCAGAATAGTGGCCCCCAAAGATGTCTGTGTCCTGTGATTATATTAGGTTACATGGCAAAGGGGAACTGAGGTTGTAGACAGAATTTAGGTTCCTCATCAAAAGACCTTAAAATAGGGAGCTTATCCTCAAATAGCTGGGTGGACCCCATGTCATCACAACGGTGTTTCTCTGGAAGCTGGAGAAGGCAAGTCAATGAATCTCCCCCTAGAACCTCCAGAAAGGAACGTATCCTTATTGACACCTTGATTTTAGCCCAATGGAACCAGCATCTGGCTTCTGACCTCCAGAGCTGTAAGATAATAAATTCTCTTGCTATTTTAAGGCACTAAGTTGGCGGTGATTTGTTACAACAGGCACTAATATGGTCCCTGGAGGGGGACACCAGGGCTTTAATGACACCCAGCTCCTACAAGATAAAAGCTCACAGTAATAGTAGGGGGTACAAAGTTCCACTTCCCCTCCCCTCTCCATGCCCTTGGGGTAATCCTCATAAACTATCAATGGTAAGAAGAGATAATGTAGGGATCACCTGTGTGGAGTGTCCTCTGCCCCTCGTGACTACAGCTCCTCCTGTGCCCCCTTCCTGCCCTGCCCATGACCTCTGATCCACCCTGGACTCCAGGCATTTGAGACTTCACCTTAAGAATAGGCTATCCTGCGTCTCAAAAGGATAGTTTGGTTAACATACATCACGCACAGAGGGGCGCCTGGGTGGCTCAGTTGGTTAAGCATCTGCCTTCGGCTCAGGTCATGATCCTGGGGTCCTGGGATTGAG
Source organism: Leptonychotes weddellii (assembly GCF_054177405.1). Taxonomy (NCBI): domain Eukaryota; kingdom Metazoa; phylum Chordata; class Mammalia; order Carnivora; family Phocidae; genus Leptonychotes; species Leptonychotes weddellii. Next base: position 182,935,096 of record NC_138369.1, on the reverse strand, counting down.
TCCCTCCTTGGCTCCCTGCGTCGGGCTCCCTGCTCAGTGGGGAGTCTGCTTCTCCCTCTCCCTCTACCCCTCACCCATCCCTACTCATGCTCTCTCTCTCTCTCTCTCTCTCTCGCTCGCTCCCTTGCTCTGTCTCAAATACAACAAATAAAATCTTTTAAAAAAACCCTACACATCACACACAGATAATGAAGTACATTAAAATAAATTAACATTAAAATTAATCATTTAATCTTGACATCCAAAGACCCCTCCATGGATGGGGCGTTATGATGAACATCAATGACCTTGCAGGTGAGGAGAAGTCAAAAAACAATCCCTGAATCCTCAGCCGTAACCAGGAAGTTGCTCTGATCAGTAAATCCTCAACATCAGCTTATTTACCTAGACCATTTGTCTCTTCCTATAAAGGACAATTTTGTTTCCTTGAGAGTAGATGGGGCTATTACCTACTTGAAAAGAATGGTGGAGAAAATAAAGACAGAGAATGTTTATAAAACCTTGTCTGACCTAGAAGAGTGGCCTAATACATGCTATTACTATCATTTTTAGTTTGCCCCAAAACATGTCAGCTACTTAGGAGTTTTAACTGTTGAGATTATGGGCAAATAAGAGTTACTTAATGCAGGAGTGTCTGGGTCGCTCAGTCAGTTATGCATCCAACTCTTGATTTTGGCTCAGGTCACCATCTCAGGGTTGTGAGATTGAGTCCTATGTCAGGCTCCGTGCTCAGCGGGGAGTCTGCTTCTCTCTCTCTCTTTCCCTCTGCGCCTCCCCCTGCACTCTCTCTCGAAAATAAATAAATCGTAAAAGAAAAGAGTTACTTAATGCACATTAACATTTGCAATGGTTTTCAGGTTGTTGGGCATTTACTATCTTTCTCAGTGGTCTCTCTTCGCATTCGAAGAAGCTTTAATTGGTCAAGTTAGCAAATCACGGTAGTAAAATTCTAAGGCACAAGTACCTTTCCAATCTACTGCAAAACTAAGCAGCAGGTACAAATACAAAGAGAAGCCTCAATTCTTCAACATTCAGGTAAATGGTCAGAGAGACAGTTGATTTACTGCACTTTAGTGGAGTTGATTAATTTTTAATCTAAAGCAAATGGCCACTGCTTAAAGCATTACTACTGAGGGGAGCAAAATATGCAACCCCAAAATATGTCACTTTGGCATGTTGATTTTTTTTTTTTTGCATATTAATTATTTGGAATTAAAGTTACTTAAAAAACAGTCGGTGCAAGAAGGACACTCTGATTTTCCTTTATCCCCTTAAAAGCAGGAAATAAATCTCTCCTGTGAAGGTATCCTCCCTATACCAGGAGGGTAAAGGGCATCTTTACTCAGAGATAGGAGATTCAAGGCTGAAAAGGCTGTATAAACAAACTTTGTTACTTCTTCATTAATTTGAGACCCCAAATTCAAATCCCCTTGTTTGGTTAAATCTCTGCAAATCATTGTTTCTATATCTAAAAGGTATGAAAGCTGCTTTCTTTGGTCACTTCTTCGAGTCTTATATTTTTATAAGCTCCTATAGGTACAAAATTAAATCTGTTTTTCTCCTGTTACTCTGTCTCATGTCAACTTAATTATTAGACCAGTGGAAGAACCTAGAAGGCAAGAAAGGAAAAGTTTCCCTCCCCTACACTACAATTTAGATCAGGTCCAATATTTTATGTATGTTATCCTTAACATACAACTCTAAGGGGTAGATATTAGAAGTTTTCCTTCTTAAAAATTTGCTTCCAACACTTATCTTTTTTCTAACCATAAAAGCAACCTCATAATTACTGAAGGACAATTGTGAATTATGAAAAAGCGTGGAAATTTTTCTACTACCCATTTACCATGTAACCATTGTTAATAGTTCCACTCTGTGCTTTGACTAACATAGTTTCTCTTAAAAATATCCCAGTTAGTTTTTTTTAATGGTTTATTATAAAAAAATTTCAAGTAGTCACAAAAGAGATTAGTATAACATGGTGCTATTTTTCAAAGGATCTGTGATGAAGGACCAGTTTCTATCTTTCTTCTTCTTTTTTTGGGGGGGGGTGGGGAGCGACAGAGGGCGAGGGTGAGAGAGGAGAGAGAGAGAGAATCTTAAGCTGGCTCCACGCCCAGGGGAGCTGACATGGGGCTTGATCTCATGACCTGAGCTGAATCAGGAGTCTGATGCTTAACCAAATGAGCCACCCAGGTGCCCCCACACCAGTTTATTTCTCATGCATCACACTGACCCAAACTTCGGTAAAAGACAATAAAAGATAATTACTAGAAAGAGGGGCATGGCCTCAGCTGTTGGGGCAATGTCAAATTGCAAAGTTTCTAAATATTTCTCTCCCAGTCGGACTCATGGCAGACAAGTCCCAAATGCTGCATAGACCCCCCCTCCCCCCCAGTGAGGGGTAGCACTAATATAAAGTAACCAACCAGCACTAAGCCATCACCCAGCTCAGGCAGTTACCAACATTTTGCCAAAGCCCAGATCCCAACTGAAGGAGGCCCAGGGAGGGCAGAACAGAGATTGCTCAAGATCTGAAGCTGGGGAGAGGTGAAGTCAGGATTCAAATCCATCTGTCTCAAAGGAAAACAACCATTTGGCCGGGAGCACACATCTTCATCTGCAAGGCTCCCCTTATCAAGGAGCTATGGAATTTAAGGACCTTTCTAAGTGATGTTGGCAGAAGAAACAAATCTAAACCACACCCTGAGCTTCACATGGGTGAAAACTTCTCAATTCTTGAGACTATTTAAGAGCTCCCCAACCTACCACAGTCTGTCCCTGAGAAAGAACCAGCAAAACACTTCCTCACTGAGGTCTTCTTTCCTTTTTCTTTTCCTTCTTCTTTTCTTTTCTTGGAGTTCTTAAATTTGGCTTATAAGTATGGGCAGTTAGTGTCAGAGGGAAGGAGGAGGCTGACCCAGGGAAGGCACTGTCTGGATGGAGCTGAGCTGGGATTAAAAGTCTGGTTCCAGTTGACTCCCTGCCATCAACACCAACACGACTGGGGGTCCGGGCATTTCTGAGTCCTGCCCTGAGTGCTGCCCACCCCCCATCTGTCCGATCCTAGGAAAAGGAGCATCTGGACTCTCACACTCACTAGCAAACGCACCCCCGCCCCAGTCAGAGTCACTTTTCCAGCCTGTGGCTGACCTCCGCCGCACGCAGCTGCAGGGAAGGAAGGCCTGGGCCCCGCTTCTAACTCAGGCCCCGGGGGAAGCAGGGGCTGCGGTCAGCCAGGCCGGGATGAAGAACGTGTGGCGGGCAGAGGCGGCCCTTTCCCGAGCCCTGCAGTCGCTCTTCCTTTGTTCACGCGGAGACATTCGCGGACCTCGGCCGCGCTCGGCTGCAGGGAGCGGCGGCGCGGGGGTGGGAGAAGACGAGCCGCAGAGTGTCCCGAGTCACGCAGGGGCAGAGGCAGCGTCTCGGGCCTCGGAGGGGTGATCCGGGGCGCGGGCGCCGGGAGGAGCGACCGCCGTCCCGCGGCTGCTCGGGTGCCCGCGGGCTCCCCGCCCAGGGACTGCCCGGAATTCCCGGTCGGCCAGCCCACACCCCACACCCACGTCAGGCTTCGCGCAAGCCGCCCCCCCCGCCTCCACTGCGGGCTCTTCGCACCCCTCGCCCGCGCGGGGCACCCCTCGGGTCGCAACCCGCCGCGACGACGTCTCCCCAGGCTGGGCTTACCTGCCAGGGCCGCAGCGGCGGCGCGGCCGCCAAGCAGCAACAGCAGCGGCAGCAGCAGCGACAGGAGCGACGGAGGCGGCCGCATGGCCCGGGGCTCTGGCGCCGGAGGCTCGGCGGCGGCTCTGGGGACGGCCCGGCCCCGGCGCGGGGTCCGCCGAGCGGCTCACGTCGCCGCCCGGGCGGCCATGGCGAGCGCAGGGCGCGCGGGGCCCGCCCCTTCCCGAGCGGCGGCGACGCGGCACGGGGCGGCGGGACAGCCCGGCTCGGCCGCCGCGCCCAGGCCGGCCCCTCCCGGCGCCCGCGCCCCGACCCCGCCCCACAGGCCTCGGGACTTTCCCGGCGCCCCGACCCGCGCGGTCACGCCCCCACCCTTGGGGCCCGTTGCCTGGAGCGCCCGGAGCGGCCCAGACCCCGGGCTCTGCGGCCGGCCTCCCCGAGCGCGAGCGCGGAGCGGGCTGCCTGGGACCCGCAAAGATCAGGGGCAGAGCGGGAACCCCGCCAGACGCCCACCTTCTGGGGCTTGCGACCCTTCTGGGAAGACCCCCGAAGCCCCAGGCCCGACTGGGCCTCCTGCGGAGCCGACGAACCTCCGCGCCCGCTCCACCCCCACCCGCGCCGCATCAGCCGCTCTGGTCCTGCTGCTCCCAGATGCGTGGAGTCACACGATTCTTCCCTTAGTTTAAACTTTGCTTCCTTAGCCTCTAACGTACACATTAAGCTTTCAAATCTTTTTTGAAAACAGGTTTAAGGGTACAGTGGTTAGAAAGGGCCTGGGTGAAGAAAGGTGTGGGGCTTTGGGGACCAGTGGGCACAGAGCAACGAACGCAGAGGGAAAGAGAGAAACGTCCATTTCAGGATGGCGTGTGGGTCTGGCCCTGGTCTGGGCACGGAAGTGAATGAGGAAGTAACCTCAGGAGCCGGGGGAGAGGGGTGGGGTGGGGTGGGGCCGGGGTGGCCTACTCTCCCAGCCTGAGCCTCCAGTTTGATGCCAGGATCTGGGTCTTCTGGGTTCTCCCAAGATGGGCCATAAACCCAGCTGAGCATGGAAGGAAAGAGCCAAAGAAGGGAATTAAAGAATAGGGTCATCAAGGTCCAGTTAGGAGGGCTACTTGGCAGCACAGTATTTGGCAACATACGGCTTTACTTTTGGACTTCTTACATTTTATCTTACTTACTTTTTTTTTTTTTAAATTTTAAGTAATCTCTACACCCAATGTGGGGCTAGAACTTACAACCCGCAAGATCAAGAGTGTCCTCCCACTGTACCGACTGAGCGGGCCAGGCTCCCCCAACTTCTTGCATTATTATGATTATGATTATTTCTGTAGAACTCTTGAAATTGGTCACTGTTGTAAAAATATGTGACGAAATATCTAGCTGTTATCCAAATGATGCTTTGAGTGAATTTTTCAAGACACAGAGACATGTTTCTATGTTAAGTGAAAAAAGTGAATGTAAGTCAGAATCCTTGCGCATTGAAAATGATTGGAGGAAACATGCCAAAATACATACAGTAGGTAGTGGGATTATGAATGGTAACGGTTTTCTTTTTTTATACTCCCCCCCCATAGGGCATATTTTACTTTCATAATCAAGAAAAAAAAATCATATTAAAGAGAAGGACAGGCATGCATCCATCTCAGCCAAGGCCAGGGAGCACTTGTGATCTCTCCCCATGTAGAGTTCTCAGAGGCAGGGACAACGGTTTTTGAGGGCGGGGTGGGGGGGTGGGGGGGAAGGAGATGGTAACACCCCCCCCATCCCTGTTTCTTCCTGGACAATCTCCTTCCAGAGCTCTTCCCTGCTAAAACTTAGAGGGTTTACGTTTTCCTTACAGCAGCCCGTGGCAGAGTAAAGGAGCATGCCCTGCTGGCACCTTAAACACACAATATTCCCAAAGCAAGTAACTGCCGAGCAGGCGTGATCACCGTGGAAAGGCCAATTCTCGGTGCTTGGCATTTTCCTTTTCCTGTTCCTTCTGGCTGGAAGACTTTTACTTTTGAGGTACTCGCTAGATGACTGTGACTTCATGGAGATCCTCCACCTAAACAGAACAAGAAGCCAATCCTGTTGCATTTCTTGTGAAAAATGCCTAAGCATCCGCTGCTGTCCTTTGGTTCCATATATAGCCCCCAGGGCAGCATGCAACTCCTCGGTTATTGCATATAACGTGTATGTGGGTTCCTTTCTGCAGCTTCTCCCTTTTGGAGGCAGACTTACTGTGAAACTACCGAAAGCCTAACCCCAGCCCCCCACCCCTTGCACAACCTCTTCCGCTATCATGGAAGGGGCTGCCCTCACCGTGTTCACATGGTCACATGCTTCTCCGAAATCTGCAAAGTAAGAGATTTTAGCCACAATTGTTAGGACCTCTGTCTCTCCCCTCTGTGACACCAGGGTGGTGCTGGGGAGGCTGTGGCTTTTTTTTTTTTTTTTGAGAAGTGTTTTGATACTATGTATCAGCAACAAATGGTCAGGTCAAAAGAAACTCTTCTTCTTTTTTTTTTTTTTTTAAAGATTTTATTTATCTTTTGACAGAGAGAGAGACAGTGAGAGAGGGAACATAAGCAGGGGGAGTGGGAGAGGGAAAAGCAGGCCTCCTGCGTAGCTGGGATCATGACGTGAGCCGAAGGCAGACGCTTAACAACTGAGCCACCCAGGCGCCCCAAAAGAAACTCTTCTAAACTGTTAGTAATGAACACTTAGATAAATCATTCTAGAAGAAAGACTGAATTAACTTTCTGTTCTCGATACGGCGCATATTACAAAAGGTTGTCGTCATATGTAGAGGCAAAGATTACACAAAGACGTACATAAAAGGGTATTAGAGAGTCAGAATTAATTAATACAGGTATTTTACTTTTCTGAATTTTTCAATGTTAGTGGTATTTGGCAACTTTAAAAAATTGTAACTTGTGATTTATTTTCTCATTGTAAGTATATACACTTGTACTTATTTTATATTCTTAGTTGTGTATTTTTTTTTAAAGATTTTATTTATTTGAGAGAAAGAGAGAGAAAACATGAGCGGGGAGGTGGGGAGAAGAGGAACAGAAGGAGAGGGAAAAGCAGACTCCCCACTGACTCCATCCCAGGATCCTGAGATCATGATCTGAGCTGAAGGCAGACGCTTAACCCACTGAGCCACCCAGGCACCCCAGTTGTGTATTCTTTAATAATATTATGTAATAACATAATAATTGATATAAATAATATATTAATATAGAAATAATTATATAAAGAAAATATAAACATGTAAATATAAATTATATAATAATTAATAATATTATATAAACTTCAGCCTTACAAAACCCAAATTCCTCCTTCCCTCTCCATTAATTTTCTACCTTCTAACCAGGTAATCTTCTCGAAACATTTTCCTTACGCTAATAATCTGGAGGAGCTCCCCTCATCTCCCTCAGGAGGGTAGCTGAAGGATGGCAGCAAGTAGCCAATATTGGTTGAGGGCCAGAGGGGCTGCTCCATGTGTTGTAGCACTCAGTCCTCACAGTTAAGGGGTTATAACTCCCATTTCACAGATGAGGAGACTGAGGCCCAAAGAATTAAGTAACTTGCCCTGTGGTGGATTCGTACTGGGTCAATTTAGCTAAGCTGTAACTGCATTTCCTAGAATTCCCCTTCCTGCGCAGTTTCGAGTTAGCATGGGCATTTGTACTTAACAGGAAGGAATTTTTGTACAAGATTTAGAAAGTGCAGCCATATTCCTTCACTCTCAGGAGGTTGGGGCAGGGCATGGGGCATTGCGGCAATTCCTAACATTGTGGCTTATCTGCTGACATCCTGCATGGTTGGGACCACAGGAAGGCCCGAGGCTCCCCCAGCTCCTGCTGGATCTTCTGTACCACCTCCCTGTCTCCTGGGCCAGGAGCGTTTTAGCTCCATGACAAAGGGCACCAGAGTTTCCTGCAGGACACCCGTGCTGTCATCCAAATTGGAGGCTTGGAGATGGTGAGAGACTGACTGACAGTGGTTCCAGCTCAGCTTTGGTTTCCAGCTTGTCCTTGCACCCTCCAACCTTCTCTTCCCCACCACCTGCCCTGAGAGCTGTAGGCTCCAGCCCCAGACACAGGAAAAATAGTCCCAGACACACTGGGTGGCCAGCCCCTGGGATTGCCCAGGGTCAAACTCCTATCACACACACACCCCACAGCCCACATGGTGTTTCTGCTTCTCTGACCCAAAGCTGGCTGATCATACCCCCAAAAGGCACAGCCAACAGGTGGTGGGGTAGGCTCTTGACCAGTCCCATCTAGCTACAAAGCACCTTGCATCTCACCCCAAACTTCTCACCCCACCATATCAGTCTCCCCATCACCAGGCCTGGCTTTGCCTGCTGGATCTTACTTTCTGTGACTCCCTGACAAGACCCGCTAGTCCATCCATCCATCCTTTGATGATGAACTTTCTGAGGGAAGATAGCGCACTCCTCTTCTGATGCTATCTGCCCTACTTCCTTCACCTCTCACCTCTTCCCCTGCCCACACCCCAAATTCTAAAACTCCATCTCTTGCTGGAACTTCCCCTCCCTGAGCACTTGGTTGCCCTCCCTGACCACTACCTTCTTCTGTTCAATACCAGCCTGGGTCAACCTTGACCTCCGTTGAGGCAGTTGCCTCCACAGGGCAGGGAGGGGGGTGAGTGTCCTCCATAGATTCAAACAGAGCAGCAAGATCTGAGCCCCCAAAGTAGGCCCTGAGCATGGCTAAGTGGAGCCTTGATTTGTCACTTGGAGTCCGTTCTGAGAAAAGCCAACAGCAAGGGCAGAGGGATGGGCATAGAAATACACGGACAAATTCACCTCAGGGCTCCAGTGCCCCGGGCCTGTCTTCTCACTGTGTCTGTCATCTTGCATCTTCCTGCAAATTTGCATTTCCGGTCCCCCCCTTCCTGTGGGCCCCATAAAACCTCATTACAAAAAGACAGACTCTCTTCTTCTTCACCTCCTTCTATGAGGGACCCTTGCAAGAGTACCTATCACAAAGGGCGACATTATGCATTCCATTCCTCTGTGAAGCAGGGGATGGGTAGCATCTAGAAATTTGGCAGAGAGGAGAGACTAGGCAGAGAGAGGAGGAAATTGTATGGGCCCTTTTAACCTTTTTAAAGAGCAAAGATACACCTATATTTAGGTGCATGCCAATGATTTAATATTCCTGACCCTGGTGAGTCCCCTGGAAAAGCCCCAGTGACTCCAGGGTAAGGGCCCAAGGCTTCGGGAACTTCCAGCATGGACTGGAAGGGGTAGGGTTCAGATTTCTTCATGGGTTCTCTGGGCAGGTTTGTGTAACGAGGCCTCTCCGGTTCTGTAATTTAGGGAAACTCAAACTGATCCCTGCTTCCTGGAAGGATTAAGATGGTATCACTATCCTTTTGTATTTAAATTTGCCATCTTGGTCCTGTAGGCTTCTGGGGAAAACCTGGCAGGTTGGACATAAGAGGCAAAAAAGGTTCAGGCTGGGAGGTGGCTGCTATAAAAAAGCTGAGTGCAGCCAGGAGGTGCTGGGGGAGGCATCGAATGAGTCACCCACAGTAAACCAGGAGCGTTGCCCACACCCTCCGATAAGATGAGGCACCATTTATTGAGACCCCACCCTATGTCGTCCCTCCATCCTCATAACCAACATATGCTTCTCTTGTTTTCTGATGGTACATTTTGAACACCCTTGGTATAGCTGGGTTGTTTTCAGCCCTATGAATACTCCCCCTTCCAGAAGATGCAAATTCCCAGCCTCCCTTAGAGCCACGTTACTTGCCCTGAGCCAAGCCCCCTTCCACTATACACCTTCTATGGGTCAGAAACCACGGAAATGTTCACCTGCAAGAACCACCAGGAGTTCCCCTCAGGCCCCAACTCTTCAATTTTTCATGAAGGAAATCATATAATCAAGATCATTTTATGTTACATATCCTAAAAGTTAAAGGCATTTATTTTCTTTTCCTGTGCAAACACATCTATATGACTATCCTTTCAGATATATTCTTTACCTTGTTCATTATTATTCCCCTTGTTATCAAAATCTATATTTGAATCCTCATGAAGCCCCAGAGAAATCACTCATATGCCTCCAGGAAGGCTTCTCAAGTGAGTTAGAACATCCAGTTTCTTTCCTTGTGTCTGGAATTGTACCCTGCAGTGTGGCAGCATGGTTCAGCCACCAGAAATGTTGACTGCTGACTTCTGAGTGATGGAAAACGGGAACTGCACTACCTGGGATTTTGTTCATGCAGGGGGATTGGGTTGCTGTAATCCGAGCACAGACTTTTTGAAATGTGACTATTGCTCTTTCCTAAACAATCTCCATGAAATGAGAGGAGCATCCATCAGATGGAAGCCCTGGGACTCTTTGCTTCCGTTTCTAAAACCTTTGTTTTATGGGGTCTGTTTTACACATGGATGTAGCCAGAGATCAGGACCCCCGAGAACAGTATTTATGTTCTCACAGTTCTGGGGCTGGATGTCCGAGATCAGCGTGCTGGTGAGAGCCCTCTTTCTGCCTTGTAGGAAGGCCTCCAATGCTATTATAAAGGCCCCATCCTTATGACCTCATCTAACCTAGTTACCTCCCAAAGACCTCCAAACACTTATCACAATGGAGGTTAGGGCTTTGACATATGAATTTTAACACTCCCTCCAAAGTGCACACACACACACACACACACACGAAAGGAAAGCCACTATTCTCCCAGGTAAATGAACCTAGGGCATACATTTGACAAGAGGTTCAAATACATGTTTTGCAAACACAATAATCAAATGAAAATACATGTTTGGGAAAAAAAGATTCAAATATAGGTTTTGAAAACAAGTTCTCACTTTCTGTCTCTCCAATCTCTGCTTCCATATCTCCTTTTCTTTGTTGTTGTTGTTTTTAATTGAGATATAGTTGACATGTAACATATATTAGTTTCAGCTGTACAACATGATGATTCGATGTCTCTATATAATGAGCCTAGGTGGCTCAGTTGGTTAAGCATCTGCCTTCAGCTCAGGTCATGATCCCAGGGTCTTGGGCTCCCTGCTCAGTGGGGAGACTCTTTGTCCCTCTTCCTATCCCTCCACCCTGCTTGTGCTCTTTCTCACTCTCTCTCTCAAATAAATAAATAAAATCCTCAAAAAAATAATGAGAAATGATCTCCACAATAAATATATTTTTTTTTAAGATTTTATTTATTTGCGAGAGAGAATGAGAGACAGAGAGCATGAGAGGGGGGAGGGTCAGAGGGAGAAGCAGACTCCCTGCTGAGCAGGGAGCCCAATGTGGGACTCGATCCCGGGACTCCAGGATCATGACCTGAGCCGAAGGCAGTCGCTTAACCAACTGAGCCACCCAGGCGCCCTCCACAATAAATCTAGTAACATCTGTCACCATGCAAAGTTATAAATTTATTTTTCTCGTGGTGAGAACTTTTAAGATCTATTCTCTTAGCAACTTTCAAATATACAGTACAGTATTGTTTTTTTTTTAAGATTTTATTTATTTATTTGAAGGAGAGTGACACAGCGAGAGAGGGAACACAAGCAGGAGGAGTGGGAGAGGGAGAAGCAGGCTCTCTGCTGAGCAGGAAGCCCGATGCAGGGCTTGATCCCAGGACCCTGGGGCCATGAACTGAGCTGAAGGCAGACGCTTAACGACTGAGCCACCCAGGCACCCCTACAGTAGAGTATTGTTAACTATGGTCACCACACTGTGCATTACATCCTCAAGGCTTATTTATTTTATAACTGGTAGTTTATACCCTTTGATCACCTTCACCTGTTTTGTCCTTCACCCCCACCTCTGGCAACCACCAATCTGTTCTCTGTATCTATGAGTTTAGTTTTCTTTTCTTAGATCCCACATATAAGTGAGATCATACAGTATTCATCTTTCTCTGACTTATTTCACTTGGCATAATGCCCTCAAGGTCCATCCATGTTTTATGGAGCCTTCCTCACATAGGCATGATCAATCATTAACTTCATTTTCAACACTTCACCCTTCTTAAGAGAAAACGCCAAGCTTCTAATCATGGCTTGTTCTATCTGGTGATCAGCTCTCATCTAGGAGCCACGCAGGAACCCACTCAGAGTTACCTCATCGGAACAACAGACACCCCCATCACCCAGGAAATTACAAGGGCTTCAGGAACTGTATGCCAGGAACCAGGGGCAGAGACCAACATGTATTTTCCATTATCTCATACGAGTGAAGAGGAAGCATGATCAGCAACAGCAGGTTTCTTCATTTAATTCCTTCCTCTCCACAGACAATTCTTTCTGGCTACACATTTCCTTTGAAAAGACTCATGCCAAAGTCGAGACTTCAGAAGAAGCTGGCTAGGCGCCTGGGTGGCTCAGTCGAGGACTGAGGGGATTATGCCAATCACCTGGGTCAACACACTGGCTTCGCTGGGGCAGTATCTATGAAACAGCAGCTGAATCCTACTTCTTCTTTTTTTTTTCTTTTAAAGATTTTATTTATTTATTTAAGAGAGTCAGAGACAGCGACAGAGAGCATGAGTGGGGAGAAGAGGGAGAAGCAGGCTCCCTGCTGAGCAGGAAGCCCGATGCAGGGCTTGATCCCAGGGCCCTGGGATCATGACCTGAGCCAAAGGTAGGCGCTTAACCAACTGAGCCACCCAGGCGCCCCTGAATCCTACTTCTCAATAATAAAAGAAAAATTAATGCTGTACCTCATTCTCTAGAATTCTAAGGCAGCTTAGAATAATAAATATACTGTATGGCTGTTTGTTCCATATGCATTTTTTGTTTTTGCTTTTGTTTTTGTTTTTAAGAAAGAGTACATGGTACAAAATTTTAGCCACAGAATTATAGGCTAGGGCAAAAATATGAGTCTAGGAAATTAAGACAGAGTGTGTTCTGGTGGGGAGTCAGTCTGTTCACATGTAGCCAAAAAGTCCTACTCGTGTTCTAAAATCAGCTTCCTAGCAACCAAAATATAAACCAGGCTATTTACTGTCCACAGGTGCACTAGTACCTGAGGTAAGAGAATGACAGTTAAAGGCATATGCACTTTGGGGCACCTGGGGGGCTCAGTCGGTTAAGCATCTGCCTTCAGTTCAAGTCATGATCCCAGGGTCCTGGGATCGAGCCCTGCATCGGGCTCCCTGCTCAGCCGGGAGTCTGCTTCTCCCTCTCCCTCTGTCCTCCTCTCCATTTGTGCTCTCTCTCTCTCAAATAAATAAGTAAAATCTTAAAAAGAAAAAAAAAAAGCACCTGCATTTTGCTTCCAATCTGACTTCTGCTCCAGACAATGGCTACTTTTGCCTTGCTTGGCTTTGGCATGTGGGCTAACTTACAGTGGGACAGAAACACTTGAAGGCCTTCATTACTGGTTTTGTCCTTGCTATAAGAACAGTATCTGCTCATTGTGGTGAATCTAGAATACAGAAAAATAATAAAGAAGAGAAAAAATTCCCCCATAATCTTACAACCCCAAACAACCACAGTTTGCATCTTGAGAGGTCTAAATTCTTGAGCAGCAGTAAATTGGCAAGGGGGGCAACATGACTCCCCCACTTTGTGAGAAGATTGTAGGAACCACATTCAGGCTGAGCTAGAAGGGAATCTTGCTTCTCACATGCTCGCGTTTCATGACTGTGTAAAAATCAGGCCTTCTATAGTTGCAGGGCATTCTACAGATGCAGACTCTGCAAAGCTTAGAACATGACTTGGACCCAGGAAAAAATTTGATGCCGGACACCTCAGGTTCACTGTTTAGCAACCCTCAAGCTTGGCCAACTCCTTCTGTGTATAGTCATGCAAAGTCATGGGCATCTTGCAGCAGGCCATTACATGGAGCTCCTCTTCCATTTCGTGTGTGTTAAATGCCTTGTGAAGGCATTTCTTGCCTTCTCTGGCAGTCTTACACTATTGTCAACATGAAATTTCATTTTTTCTTTGAAACCTCAAACATCATAGTTATGTGACTTACTGGGTATCCACAGAAAACAAAAAGAACAAAAAACAAAACAAAACAAATAAAACAAAAACCAAACCAAAACAAAAAACAACAACCAAATTCATTTAGGTACATTTGTTGGTGAAGGCAAGAACTTTCTAGAAAGAGTCCAGGGACAGTAAAGCATATTCAGAAAGCACAAAGCTGGTATCGTGTCCATCCTCCCCTCCCTCCCTCTCTTCCTTCCCCTCTCCCTTTCCTCCTTCTTTCCTTCCTTTCTTCCTTCCTTCCTTCCTTCCTTCCATCTCTGGTTCATTTAACACATGTTTATTGAGCATCTACTCCACACTGGGTCCTGTTCTGAACACAAGAAGCAAAAGCTCTGAGCTTGTGGAGCTGACATTTTTACTGAAGGTGACAGAGGACACCCAGGCCAACCAGCAAACACAGCCCCTCATGTCTCAGACCATGCTGGACATGCTATTGAGCTGGACTGGTTTCTGCCCGAGGAGATTCTCCTTGTGTGTGTAGTTGAAGATTCTATAGGAGTGCTTCTCTCTCTCTCTCTTCTGTCCCAAGGTTGGTGGTAGGTTCTGAGGTGACTGGACCCTCCGTGTGGAGTAGGGAAATGGGGGCAGGAGCTGAGGTGGCCCTTCAGCAGTCCCTGAGAGGTACTGATCCACACAGCTTTTCGAAGTCCCCAACTATAGCTTGAGGGAAACCCTCACTGGAGGAACTTGGGGAGTGTTCATGAAGTGACGGTTTCTTCTCACCTGTCCAAGGGTCTCACCCTGCACCCCCCTCATAGTCCCACCACCCTCTCTGACTTGGGGGAGCCTCCTGCCCTGCCTTGACCTTCCCCAGACATGCAGGGGAGAGGGCGCTGTCACCTGCTGGTATTGTCCCAAATGCCCAGGGACTCGCAGAAAGCTGCAAACACCTCCTCACTCACTCCCCTAAATGTAGAGGGGTGTCCATGTAAATGAAGCCCCAGGACCCACCTGGCAGAGCTCAGACCCAGAGACACCCTTTGCTTCCCAAACGGACATCATTCACACCACTTCAGGAAGTGAATTAGTCCTAACGCACTTCGATTCAAATGAAGGCAATTCTAGGAAATCTATTATGTTAACACCAAAGTTTGGACTTATCCAAGTATTGAAAGAGGTGGATCCGTTTACTTTTTTAATTCCTCAAAAAACTTTTTCTTGAGGAAATATTTATTGAACACTCACTCATGTGCCAGACATCGTCTAGACAACTCAGCTACAGCTGGGACCAAAGCATTATAACTACATTTAAACTTTAACATAACCTCAGACTTTGGTAATTTAATAATTATCTACCAAAAAAGAAAAAAGAAAAAAAAAAGCCATTTAAACAGGAAGGCAGACAGACTAAGGGGCAAAAATTACTGAAAAGATTCTGCGATTCTGCACTTCCTGACCTAGATACATCTTTCCATCAGCAGAAAGTGTGTCTTTTAAAAAGGTGGGCACTGCTGTGCGTTGGCTCCACAACCCTCAGAAACAAGAACTGTCGAATCAGTTTTGCTCGTCAACAAGATCAAATCCGGCTCCCTGCCCAACTTTCCAGGGCTCTCTAGAGTTTGGACAAAACCCAGGAAATGAGAAAGGGCCCTGCAGGCGCTGAACCTGCTGTGAGCACAGCTGAGATGCTCAGCAATCCTATCAAAGGGGGTGGATCAGCCTGGGCTCCACATCCCCAGCGGGTCCACATGAGTCCTGCGACCGCCTCCTGCCACTCAAAGAGCTGGCTTTCCACCTGCTGTGTCCTGGGACAGGGTTGAGGGGGCGGGGGGAGGAGGGTGCTTGTTTTTTTCTGCAGGTTTTTCTTCTGCAAGCTCTCCCCCACCCAACCTGCCCCCCGCCCCCCAAAGCAGCAGCATTGACTTCTGGGCAAACACAAAACAGAAGAGACTGTTTCTATTCCGTGAATTAAATTCCTCTTTGACCCCTTCACTTGAAAGCAGATTAATCTCATTTCCAAGAACCAAAATACAAACCTTTGGCTCAAGCTGGCTTTTAGAAATGGTTTGTCACTGGTAGGTAAAGGACCCCACAGGTGACAATGGAAAAGAATAAGATAAGATGGTAAAACCAGTTAAGAGGGGAAAGTAGGACTAGGAAGTGAAATGTGCTTTGTTGTTACTTTTAAAAAAGTTGTGACATAAGAGCTATTGCGGGGCGCCTGGGTGGCTCAGTTGGTTGGGCATCAGGTTCTTGATATCCATTCGGGTCATGCTCTCAGGGTCATGAGATCAAGCCCCACCTCCCGCTCCATGTTCATCGGGGAGTCTGCTGGGGATTTTCTCTCTCCCTCTGCCCCTCCCCCTTCTCTAAAATAAATAAATACATCTTAAAGAAAAAAGAACTATTACTTGCCCAGTATTTAGAGGTATGACAAAATCTTTTGTTTAAAACATAGTACCTGTCGGTTAAGCATCTGCCTTTGGCTCAGGTCATGATCCCAGGGTCCTGGGATTGAGCCCCACATCAGGCTCCCTGCTCAGCGGGGAGTCTGCTTCTCCCTCTACCCTTCCTCCCTGCTCATGATCTCTCTCTCTCAGATAAATAAATAAAATCTTTAAAAAAAGATTAAAAAAATAAAATATAGCACCTGTGATAAAACTAATTGCCACTGGAATCTTTTTTTTCTGTAAAGTTTATATTTTGGGTAATTTCAGATTGGCAGAAAAGGCACAAAGATAGTACAGAGGGTTCGGTGTGCCCCTCACCCCATTTCAGTTTCCCAGATGCTCTCGCATTACTAAGGGACACTTGTCAAAACCCAGAAACCAACACTGGTCCTTTAATATTAACAAAACCCCAAACTTTGTTTGGATTTCACCAGTTTCCACATTAATGTCCTTTTCCTGTTCCAGGATCCAATCCAGGATACCACATTACCTTGCACTGGACTCTCTTTGAAGTAGTAGATTCAGGATTCCCAAAAGGGTACAATTAATTATGTGTTATCCCGTTGGTACTATTGAAATCTAGACCTTCCTTTGAGTGTTGTTTGTTTTTTAAAAAGAAATCAAATCAAAAGGACAAACCACTGGATTTGTCCCTTACAAGCAAGAGCTTGCTAGGGGAGTATTCAAATATGCATAGCATAATGTATACCAATTGTACCTATCAAGCAGAAAAAAAAGAAAAAAATTTGTATGTCACATTTAAACACAGGGTTGTGAAATGCTTTGTCAATGATTGTTAAGGCAGCAGATCAATCTATATATTCCATGAGTTGAAGTCCACCTTTTAGAGAACCTCAATGACAGGGAATTTTAATTCTAAAGCTATTTAACCCTTAATCTGAATCAGAAATCAGACCAGGACCCATAGATAAAATGATTCCAAATCATTGCTGGAGGGTCTGACCCCCTCAGGAACTCCCAAGGGCTGGGGGAAAACTCCAGTGTCACTTTGGGCCTGGGGATGCCAACACCCCAGTGATGTCATATACAAACTGGGGCTTATCCTACCTGCAGGTCAAAGGTCCCTGGAGCTGATAAGAAGAGAAAACCTGCCAAGAGGCCAGAATTGTCTCCACTGAGGAGGAATGAATATGTCCATACTTCTGGCTGCCTTTGAAAAAGCAAGTGTCACAGAATAAAATAATTACATCATGTAGTACATATAATACAGGTCCACAATTCTTTTCTTTTTTTTAGATTTTATTTTTTATTATTTTTAAAAGATTTTATTTATTTACTTGAGAGAGAGCATGAGTGGGGGGGAGGGACAGAGGCAGAGGGAGAAGAAGGTCCCCAACTGAGCAGGGAGCCCTACACGGGACTCCACCCCAGGACCCCGGGATCATGACCTGAGCTGAAGGCAGACGCTTAACTGACTGAGCCACCCAGGTGCCCCTAAGGTTTTATTTTTAAGTAACCTCTACACCCAACGTGGTGCTCAAACTCACAACCCTGAGATCAAGAGTCTCATGCTCTACGGACTGAGCCAGCTAGGTGCCCCCAGGTCCACAATTCAGTCGACAGCTCCAAAATCCAAAGAGCTCTGGAAATTACAAATTCTTTTGTAACTCATGGTTTGAATTAACACAAAGCTCTACAGAGTCTTTATTTATCCCATTAAATGTGAAATAGTTACAAGTTTCCCCTGAGACCAATAAATGGTTTGATTACAAGGGGCTGGCCCACACCGTGCTGGCCCACACCGTGCTGGAGGTTATCTGCACCATATACCCTTTTTAAACCCCGAATGGCAAAAACATTTCTGGTCCAAGGTCTCCAGGTAAGGTGTGCGCTGCCTGTGCAGATAACCATTCCCATCTAATGAACGGTAACCCTGGATACTTAGCCCACCTTCCCTTCGCTCTCGAGTGGCAACTCCAGAGTGTGTAGTATGTGAGCTATAGGACCCTGAGAAAGTGCCCAGGAGGTACGCAGCTGGCATAGGGGACCCCATGGGACAGATTTCACAATGTAACTCTGAGGTTAGGTTATCCATCAACAATGTCAGAGAAAGGCCTGGAAATCTATTCTATTGAGGATTTCACCAATTCCCCCACAAGGGAAGAGAAGTCAAATGAGAGATATTCCCAAAAAGAGAATTCATTTGTCTCAGCTGGTGGTTGAGGACACAGTGGTTCCTTTAGGGGAATCACCCCCGTTGGGGCCAGGAAAAGAGGGAAGCAAGTTCCCAGCTGCTAAGGACATCCTCGGACCCAGTGGGGTGGTGAAGTCGCCTGGGCTGATGGGTCATTTGGGGAAAGTAGATGATTAGGCAGGGAAGATCTGGGCCCCTCTTTGGAGGGGAAATGGAGAGCCATGGCCTTGACAAGCCCCAGGACACTTAATGTGGGTGACCTGTCCTTGCCCCAGGCACCTACTGAACAGGATCTGCCCTCCTGGGCCACATGGCAGAGGAAGGCATGACGCAGCTTGGGATGACCCCAGGCACACTTAGGTTAACAGCGTGGCCTTCCTGATCCTATCATCAGACAGACCTTGGAAGCTGCAGTCAGCCACAAGGCTGGTTTAGAAGTCATAGGAAAGGGGACAATAGAGGGGAATTAGCTTCTCAGAATAATGTCTTTGGCTAACTTACACTCAGCTGAGTTCAGGCAATTTTTTTTTTTTAAAGATTTTATTTATTTATTTGACAGAGATAGCGAGAGAGGAAACACAAGCAGGGGGAGTGGGAGTGGGAGAAGCAGGCTTCCCGCAGGTCAGGGAGCCCGATGCGGGGCTCGATCCCAGGATTGTTCAGGCAATTTTGTAATCTGCTTGTAATTTGTACTCAACACACTTAGTAAAATAGCCATCTGGATCACATGATATTCGATGCTATGTGGTTTGATGTGAGAAGACACTTTTACCAGCGGTTAAAGCCCTTCGAATTTTTCACCCTTGTCAGAGAAGACAAAGAGACATGTGGTTATTATGTTATAACCACACAGTATCAAAGGTTACTTGGCTAAGTGTGAAAGTAACAGTAAGCACTGCGAACATCAAGAAACTCAGGAAATTATTCCTCGAAGCCTTCTGATCACATCCAGTACTGCTTAAAAATCAGAGAGGTCAAGGTCCTATGCTCTTTCGCGTGCTGAAAAACCCTCTCGGGGTGGCAAGAAATCAGTCCCTGTCTCATTCTGAGACAAATGCACGCCAACAGCCCCAGTAACTTCATATCACCAAATATTTATTGAGAAACGATAAGGCACGTGACATTCCGAAGGGTATAAAATGATACCCCAGACTCTGCCTCCAGGGTCCTGCAACCCACAGGAGCCTAAGACGGGAACACCAATGATGCCAAGACAAGGCAGAGGAGGAGGGTGGCAAAAGCGATTCTTAGAAGGAGGGGGCTGGTCAGCAGGGTCAACGGCTGCAGGGGAAAGGGTAGGAGAGCTTGGACCAAAGCCCCGGGGCTATGGTGGCTGGGGACATCAGTGGCTTTGTGAGAGCTGCGTTGGTGAAGCCAAATCAAGAGGGATTAACCAGTGAGTGGGTGTGAGGAAGCTGAGAGCAGGTGTGGTGATGAAGCGCGGGGGTGAGCTGAGGAAGTGGGAGGGCCAAAGGAAATTTGTGTCGATTTTTTTCAGGTAGGGAGACCTGAGCATGTGTGTAGGTGAGGGGAAGGTGCCGGCCGAGGAGGGAGGAAAGATCAGGGAGGTGACAGGTGACCTCCTCGCTCTCTGTGTGCCCCGTGTGCAGACCTAGCACCCAGCTCAACTGTGGGAGCACAGCAGAGCACCATCTTTCCTGGCTTGAGGACGACTGTTTGACTTGTGTTTGTTTTATAATGAGAACATCTTCTTCTTCTTTTTTAAACTCTATGCCCAACGTGGGGCTCAAACTCACAAGCCCAAGATCAAGAGTCGCATGCTCTACTGACTGAGCCCACCAGGCGGCCCCATAATGAAAACATCTTGGTATTTTACTTGTGAGGTTAAAAACAACAGCCGGGGGCGCGGGGGTGGCTCAGTCGGTTGAGCCTCCTACTCTTGGTTTCAGCTCAGGTCAGGATCTCAGGGTCGTGAGATTGAG
Source organism: Leptonychotes weddellii (assembly GCF_054177405.1). NCBI lineage: Eukaryota > Metazoa > Chordata > Mammalia > Carnivora > Phocidae > Leptonychotes > Leptonychotes weddellii. The sequence goes on along the minus strand of NC_138369.1, from coordinate 182,914,951 downwards.
CCCCATGTCGGGCTCCGCGCTCTGCGGGGAGTCTGCTGGGGATTCTTTCTCCCTCTGCCCCTCTCCCTGCTCCTTCTCTCCCTCTTTCTCAAATAATAAATAAAATAAAAATCTTTTTAAACGTTAAAAATAAAAATAAAAACAACAGCCAGAACAAGCATTTGCTGCGGTCTGTCTTGGTTCCTGGAGGGATTTGGGGCAAGTCATTAGCCAATGTTGTGGCTCAAACGTACCCCGCTCTGGGTGTTACAGAAGACTGATGAATCACTGAACTCTACCTCTGAAACTCGTAATACACTGTATGTTAATTCACTGAATTTAAATTTAACAAATAAAATAAATAAAATACAATGTACCCTCAGGGTCTGGGTGTGCCAGGGACCAAGGCATTTCCTCAGAGAGGAGGGGACTTTCAGTGCGGGAACTGGGCAAGTCCCTGGTAAGCTGACATGGGTTGATTGCCCTATCTTGTGCTCTGATTAAAGAAGGCACTTGGAACCCAAGGCCTGCCCCGTCCCCGGGGATAATCTCAGGCTCTCTCAGCCATGTAGCGTGTTACAGAGATGTGTGACGCGGCCCCTGGGTGCCAGGGGAAGAGGCTGGATCTTAAGACTGGTGAAGGTGGCACATGCCTAGATCAGGAGCTGTCCGCAGCTTCTCCTTTTGGAGTAGAAATCGGAGTTTCCTTTGAGGTCCATTTGGAGGTCGAGGGCTAACCTTACGAGCCGCCCCTGACGTTGCACAGGTATAAGGCAGCTCCCCAAGGATTATGCCGATGGCGGTGGTGGGAGCTTGGCAGGACCTTTTAGTCTAGACAGGGTCCTGGGGCTTAGGTGCAGCCGGTCAATGAAATTCGGAGATGCCTCCACCTGAATATGCAAACAGACTGATTAATTTACTGAGATACCAAGGAGGCTTCTAGAAAGAGTGCCTGGGTCTCTCTACTCGTTTGCTTTGAAGTTCAGTGTCCCTGGAGTGCATCTGGATGGAAGGGGGCAGAGGGAGCTCGACTGAGGCTAGTGGGAGAAGGAACATCAAGGCTCTGGGGGTCTGAGCTGTGGGCCCAGAGCCGGAGCTGTTTGGGAGGAATGTTAGCCTGTGAGGGACTTGGCCATCAATGAGTTATGGGGTGCCTTCAAAAGTGAGCGGCTAAAGCACTCTTCATAACAGCCCCAACGTGGTGACAAGCCAAATGTCCAACAACTTAGGAATGGGTCAACACACCATGGTATATCCCCTTCACAGAAATTATTCAGCAGTTAAAACAAACAAACAAACAAAAGAAGTGCTAATACACGCTACCACATGGATGAGCCTTGAAAACCCTGTGCTCAATGAAAGAAATCATTCCCAGAAGGTCAACACGTATTATGATTCTCTTTCTGTGAAATATCCAGAACAGGGAAACCGATAGATGGAAAATAGGTGACTAGATGCCAGGGGCCAGAAGGCAGGAAATGGGGAGCGACTGTTGGTGGGTACAGAGCATCACTTTCAGGGTCCCACAAGGGTGTCCCCTAGGGTCATGCAGTTTAATCCCTGTGTGCCCATCATCCATCCACGTCCCTTATGCTTCAAGACCAGCGATTCGGGAAGCAGTCTCTGAGGCCAGGGCAGGGTGAGGAGGGGGAACCCAGGCAGACGCAGCCTGAGGAGGATCACAAGGTCGGGGTTCTCAGAGCCCTTAGTCCCCTTTGCCCAAATGTGGGTATTTCGGGTCACGGTGCTGGTTGTTGCCCCGGGGTTTGGGTTTCCTGTCTCTTGGCAAGCTTTGGTTTGCCATCCTGTTGTGCGAGGTGGAGAGAGTAATAGCTGGGGGCATAGGAAGCCTAGACCGGGCCCAGCTCAGTGTTTGTGGTCCTGACTGCACTTTAGAAACACCTGCGTGTGTTCAAAGACTAGCAATGCTCAAGGCTTGTCCCCAGAGCCTCTGGGTCAGCTGGGGAGGAGGGTGTGGCGGGATGCCCCCTCCTTGACCATGCAGCCAGGATGAGGACCTCTCTTCTGCAGAAAACGATATTACACAATAGATCATAGAGCATGCAGGCAAAAACAGAGGGGAAGAGTGCTAGAGAGACGCAGCGGGTAGTAATTAAAAAAAAATTACGTTAATTTCCTGGATTTTGTGATCTCCAGGATGGTTTGTTGTTGTTGTTGCTTTTTTGTTTTTTAAATATTTTATTTATTTATTTGACAGAGAAAGCGAGAGAGCACAAGCAGAGGGAGCAGCAGAGGGAGTGGGAGGAGCAGACTCCCTGCTGAGCAGGGAGCCCTACATGGGACTGGATTCCAGGACCCTGAGATCAGGACCTGAGCCAAAGGCAGACGCTTAACCGACTGAGCCACCCAGGTGCCCCAATATCAGGATACTTGACCTTTTCTGAGATTTGTGGCTTGTGATTTTATTTTCTCCTTCCACATAGTCACTTTCGTACCTAATTTTGTATTCTTTTTCTTAAAGAGGGACTCCCAGCATTATTTAAGGTTTATGCCCCACAAGACTTGAATCTGCCCCTTGGCTAAAGGCTCACAGATTCAGGTAAACATTTTGGTAAGAATCCTTCATAGTTTTACATCACATCACTGCTTCTATAATGCTGGGTGTCTCACATTTAGTGATGATGAATAATTTAGGGTTGTGACGGCCGGACCTGTCCAGTGTAAAGATCCATTTTCCCCATTGGAGTTAGTAAGCAAGCAGTGAAGCAGTATGTTGTCTCTGTGCAACTATTCTGTCCCCCAACTTTTCAGGGAATGGCTTTAACATCCATTGATGAACCTTTCCTGAATCTGTCCTTCCACTGGGAGTTGCAAAATGCTAAATTTATGATTGTTTCATGAATTTTGCCTTTATTGGCTGGAATTCGTCTATGAAGAAAACCTTCCCTAATAAATTTCACAGGTGATTTTAATGTCAACCCACCGGTTTAGAAGCACTGACCCAGTCCAACAGACCCATTTACAGGTAAGAAATACTGAGGTTCAGGGAGGTAAAAAGATTTGCTTAAAATCACATGGTCACTAGCAATAAAAGGCTACTTTTTTTTTTAAGTACCAAAAAAGAAAAATCTTTATTTTGAAACGACTCTGCAACACCAGAGCAGGGCATCACAAACTGTCACTGTTTTATAAAACCTGTCGACATGTCCTAGAACAAGACACAGTGTGGGAAATAGGACCAGTCTTTGGGAAACATTCGAAGGCTTTCCATTTCAGCCAGGAACTAAAATAACTCCCTGTTGTCTCACTGCAATTACTTAGCATGGCTCTTAGCATGGAAGTTCTGGCTAATAAAGATAAGAAATAAAAAAGAGGTATTATCAGAAATAAGAATATAAAATCATCACTATCTGTATATAGTGTAATTGTTTTTCTAGGATAGCAGTTCTCAAATCTTTTGGTCTCAGAACCCCTTTACCGAACTCTTAAAATTTGCTGAGGACACCAAACAACTTTTGTCTATGTGGGTTATATAGATATAGATATAGATATAGATAAAGATATAGATATAGATATTTCTCATACTAGAAATTAAGACTGAGAAAAAATTTAGAATATTTACTTATTAATTCAAAAGTAACAAACCAATTACATGTCAATGCAACTTTTTAAATGAAAAACATTACATTTTCTCAAACAAAAAAAGCATTTGGTGAGAAAAGTGTTTTTCTTTTGCAGCTTTATAAATCTCTTTAACCTCTGGTACTGGCAGGCTCTGCACTCAACAGATGCAATATCACACACTGCAGTTGCTAGAAAATTCCACTGCACACTTGTGAGTGAATGAGAGTAAAAAAGGCAAATAACCTTTTGGTATGACTGTGAAAGTAAATAATTTTGACCTTGCAGACCCCCTGAAAGAGTTTCTGGGACCACACTTTGAGAACTGCTGTTCTGGAACATTTGAGAGGCTGAGCTAAACGTTTTATAGTATCAGTTACCTTGGTAAAGTGGCTGGATACATGATAAATATAGGAAAACCAGTCATTTTCCCATATATCAGCTTCTCTGCAATGTCCTATGTCCACTCGTGCCTGTATGTGTGTGTGTGTGAGTCCCCATTGTGTTACCTTTACAGCAAATCTGAAATCTCAACAATCCAGAGGTTCTTTCGGCTTATGTTGCTGGGAGGCCTGGCTTTTCAAGGGTTTCTTTTCCCTGGGCATTCCTTCAAGAGCTTCTGGATGGGGAAAGAAGGGCAGACGGGATGGCAAAGCAGAAAAGGAGGGTCCTCACATATCATCAGAGCTGTGCTTGCCACATGCAGCCTTACCATGTGATGTTCTCTCTCCCTTCAAGTCGTCTCCCCCAGCTGAGCTGCTCGCACTGCTGCTGACATCCCAGACCTCCTGGCCAGGCCTTTCAGAGAGTTTCCCCATAGTCTCTCTGTGCTGCTTGATCTTCCCATGCTCCCTGGGCACTGGGGGAAGCAGGTGACTGAGAGAGGTTGGCCCAAGTGAAAGTCAGGAGCGACGCCTTCTTAGTTTTCAGACTCTGTCACCCTATTTGTCACCCTGGCCCACTAGCCAGACCTCTGTGTTCATGGAGAGTTTCTCAAAGGGGCAGAGCTTTCTCTCCCTCCAGCTCAGCTCCCTTCCAGGAGCTGCCATCTGAGGGGAGGATCTACACAGTTGGGTCCCTGGGCCTCATGTGAATTGGTCGGTACAACCACTTACCCTAAAAACAATCAGAAACATTGGCAAAATTGGAGAAGTAGAGAAGTCAGCAGTGCCAGGAAGACAGGAGGAGAACAAGTAAGGAGAGGGCAGGTCGATGTAAGGGTGTCCTTCAGAGCATGAAGGGAGACCCAGTCCCTTCCAGGGGACGTGTGGCTCTGTGGCTAAATCTAAAAAGGGTGTTTTTTAGCCCCTTCTTCCCCAGAGCATTTTCAGTGTCATCCAAATTTATAGGAAAAAACTTGTGGGGCGCCTGGCTGGCTCAGTCGGAAGAGTGTGGGACTTTTGATCTCCGGGTCGTGAGTTTGAGCCCCATGTTGGGTGGAGAGATGACTAAAAATAAATAAATAAATAAACTTAAAAAAAAAAGTAAGAAAAAACTTGTCACCTTTGTAAACAGAAACAGAGCTGTGTTTTTTTAGAGATTATTTTCTGTGCCCGTCAGGATTTTGTCTGCGGTACTATTTTCCAAGTGTCTCCGAACTTTGTCCGGCTTATGTTGAAATACTGTGGAGTCTGGTTTTGTCTCAGCCCTGTAATTCTCTCTCGTTTGGATGTTTCTCATGAAATAGAAATGTTTTTACATATTAACACTTCATTTATTGCCCAATTTATTTTTATTTTTTTTAACACGGTACTTTATTTTTTTAAATTTTTGATTTTTTAAAAAAGATTTTATACATTTATTTGTCAGAGAGAGAGAGAGAAGGAGAACAAGCAGAGGGAGAAGCAGGCAGAGGGAGAAGCAGGCTCCTCACTGAGCAAGGAGCGTGACACAGGGCTCTATCCCAGGACCCTGGGATCGTGACCTGAGCCGAAGGCAGATGCTTAACTGACTGAGCCACCCAGGCATCCCTGCCCAATTTATTTTTAACACATAGTTTCATTAGGTATAATTTATATACCACAAAACACCCATCTTAAGTGTACAACTCAATAATTCCTAGTAATTTTATAGAGTTGTACGATTGTAACAATCCAGAACATTTGCCAGTTTTCATTTAACTCTTAAAACCACCTTAAGTACAATTAGCATTAGAGAAAATATGGATGTCTATTTAAAAAAAAAAACGCTGAAATTTAAAAGTATTTTTTTTTTAGATTTTATTTATTCATTTGAGAGAGAGAGTGAGAAACAGAGCACAAGGGGTAGGGCAGAGGGAGAGGGAGAAGCCGACTCCCCGCTGAGCAGGGAGCCTGACAGGGGGCTCGATCCCAGGATCCTGGGATCATGGCCTGAGCCGAAGGCAGATGCCCAACCGACTGAGCCACCAAGAGCCCCTGAAAGTATTTTTAAAGTAGTGTGTTTTTTTTCTTTTAATGGCATTAGGTCAACCTAGCCAGTTGAACTCTTATTTTAATGAATCTCTCAACAGTTCAATAATTTATCAACCATGTGATGGTTAATTTTGTGTACCTACTTGGTGAGAGAGGTTATGTTGTTTGCCCAAGTTCACACAGCCAGTAGGTGGTAGAGCTGAAGTTTGAAGCTACTATCCCTTTGAGACACTGTTTAGTGCCTAATTGTAAAACTCAGCATTGTACCACATCAACAAGAAGTACTTGATGGGCGCCTGGGTGGCTCAGTCGTTAAGCGTCTGCCTTCGGCTCAGGTCATGATCCCAGGGTCCTGGGATCGAGTCCCACATCAGGCTCCCTGCTCGGCGGGAAGCCTGCTTCTCCCTCTCCCACTCCCCCTGCTTGTGTTCCTGCTCTCGCTATCTCTCTCTCTGTCAAATAAATAAATAAATTCTTTAAAAAAAAAAA
>NC_138369.1:182901576-182908408 GCF_054177405.1 Leptonychotes weddellii | reverse complement strand
AATAACAGACATTATACATTTGAGGAAGTGGGTTAACAGGCTTAAGGGCCAAATATCGACCAATGAAGAATCAGAGAAATTTGCATTTCTCCATTATAATAGTTTAAAACCAAAGGAACAACACTGACAGTGTTATACATCCTGTATTTGCAATCAGTCTAGGTCAATGATGCTTGAACTTGGCAATGAATTGACCTGCACAGTGTGGGACACACAGTACACATGCCAGGGGTTGGTAGGATGAATGAATGCACTCAGCCTTCTTGTTTTTTCAACTTCCTTTCCCTGAAATGACAAACAGCAAGAGGACTGGGAAGACCCAGGCTTCAGTTCACGCATTTATCCTTGATGATTATCATCGTAAAGATGTGTGTTACAGGAAGTGGATACCAGTCACAGCTGGTACAGGGCCAGTTACAGAAGGAAGGTTTAGGGCACAACCCCAGTCTAGTTTTAGAGGAAAACAAATACACAAGACTGATGCTTCATTTCCAATTCTTCTCTTAAAAAAAAAAAAAAATCAAACCTCATTTATGATTTTCCATCCAGTTATAATTTTAATGAACTCAAATGAATCCTTCCTGGTCAGGGTAACCATGTACTTGAACCACGTAATTGGTCATTTAAGATGAATTCTCCCACCTTCTAAGCCTATAGATTTGTTGACCACACCATGTAGACATGGCTAGGTTCTCTGCTCAGCACATGATGACGTTGAAATCAAAGTGTTGGCTGGACTGAGTTCTCATCTGTAGGTTCTGGAGGGGGCGGGGAGATCCTCCTCAAAGCTCGTTCTTGTTGGCGGAATTCAGTCCTTCAGGACTGAGGACCTGAACCTTATTTACATGCTGACTCTCAGCCAGTGGCTACCAGCCACCCAAATTCCTTGTGTGTGGCTCCCTGCATCTTCAAGCCAGCAAACGGTGTGTTGAATCCTCATGCTTCAAATTTCTGACTTCCTCTTCTGAGATGAGCCAGGGAAAACTCTAAGCTCTGAAAAGGGCTCATGTGATTAGGTCAGGCCCAATCTCCTTATCTCAAGGTCAACTGTGCTATCTAATCTAATCCAATCATGGGAGTAAAATCCATTATATTCACAAACCTGGGGATTATACAGGCTGTTGATGCCATTGTGGGGGTATTGGACACCATCTCTGAATTCTGCCAGCCACACCCGGCTTCAAGAATGATCTAGCCATGGCCAATCTTGTTTCATCTTGCTGCAGAATGGGTTCCCTGGGAAGCAGGCTCAGAGACGAAGGTTAGCTAGCAGGAAGTTTAGTGGGAGTGTTGGCAGGATCAACTCTGTGCAACGGAGGGCTCTGAAGCTGGGATGGTCCTTCAGAGGTATTCCAAGGGTGGGGGGCAACCCCGTGGGGCATGGCCAAGACCCTGGATGTGGGCTGCCCCAGGCAGGGGTTCACCGGGGGCTCTCCCTGAAGATATGACAGTGGCAGGGTATGTCTCGGCAACACCTCAGGAGGTGAGGGAAGGAGCTCTTCATTTCTGATCAGCGCATTACACTGACCGCATTGCACTATGGTTCTGAGCCTCTCTGGTGCATCCAGTATGATTTTGAGGTAGAGTCCAGATATCCTATCATTTCATCTATAAACAGTTCCCTATTGCTTCCTGTGTAGACATTTCACTATGTGTCATTGTAAGCAAAAAGCAAGGGGCCCCCAGAAAAAAGAAAGACGAGATCCAGCATTAGTGACAACAGAGAAGTCATTTTAGGCCCCTACCTGTTTCCCCCACTGCATGATCTCTGCCCCACTGATCCCAGCCCCCTTCCTGCAGAACTTCCTAGGAGGTGTCAGAATTACAAAGAAATGCACACACCTCAGTAGTTAAGGATTATCCCCCCCCCCGGAAGGAAGGGAACGTAAAACCTACCAGTCTCTACCAGGTCAGGAAATAGCCCAACCAGATGGGAGAGAAGAGATCAGTGATAAGAACTCCCAGTGCTATCGTAAAAGTGAGCAGACCCTGGGATCCTTACCCAGGGTAATGAGCCCAAGACCACATTCCACGTAGACAGCTGTCAGAGCGGGCCCAGAGCCCCTTCTCCTTGTCCAATAGTTACTGCTGCTTCATTATAATGTTAAAATCTCCACCCGAGGAGGAGCACAAACCTCACTATCAGAACATAATGTATGTATAGGCATGTTTCCTTAAGACAAGCGAGTGACCATACGCCCTCTACACAGGGTGACAAAACTCCCCTAACCCTAAATAAAGGGAACTTACTCACCCCTGTTCCAGGAGTCATGGTTTTGGAAGTTTTTCCCCATGATCTCATTATTTGCTGCAGATAAAGTGTCCTTTGTGTGACGACTCCACCCGACGTGGTCCCTACCTGTGACTCGCCAAGGAACCAACTCACGTGAGTTCTGTCACGTCTTCAAAATCCACAGAACCGTGATATCATGATCTCACCCCAAAATAAATTAGTATTTCATATGATAAAAATGCAGTCAATGCTAAAACTTCTTAATGTCTCAAATGTCACAACTCTCCCTCTCACCCTGCTTTTCTCCTTCTCTGAAGTTTGCTTGTTTAAATCAACATGCAAAATTGATGAACTCTCTTTTTTTCCTTGCACTTGACTTGTTGAGGAGAGCAGATCCCTTGCTCACGGGCTGGAGTTTGCTAATTGTATCTATATGCTGTCATATGGCAGGTTTCTCTGTTCCTTGTGTTTCCTGTCAGTTGGTCGGTCATTCATTGGATCTAAGGTTTGATCATATCAGGACTGATTTTTTGGCAAGATTACTCCAAAGATGGTGGCGTACTCCTCTATCATGAAGTGCATAAGGTTGGGGAGTGATGTCGTTCTGGAATGTGGGTGAGGTCCGAAGCCATCGGCCAAGAAAGAATTCTTGAGAGTTCTTTGGTGCAAAAAGGTGATTTTATGGAAGCACGGGGACAGGACCCATGGACAGAAAGAGCTGCTGCACGGAGGTGGGGGGTGGGTGTGAGGGGTGACTGATTATATACTTGGGTGTTGGGGGAGGTAAGGATGAAGGGAGGTGTCCAAAAGGACTTTCATCTGCTAAAGAAGGCCCTCTGGATACTGGAGGCCTGGCTCTTGTCACGTTAAGGTTGTTTTTTTCTTCAGTAAAGCAGTAACATTGGGACAGCTGAGAGCATTCTGGAAGCATGTCACACTCTGCCTACCTCAGGTCCTTGTCAATGGGCTGCAGGTCATAAAGAAACTTAATTTTGTATCCTTTTCCTTCTTGCCTCTGGTTCCCACATCACTCATGGAGGGGAGGGTGATGTGGGGGCTCCTGGAAATTGAGTTATGGGTCTCTAGAAGTTAGACTATTGATAAGAACGCTTTTTCCTTGTCAATCGCTAAGACACTGGTAAACTGAGGGAGAGTCCTGTCCTGCCGGACTGTGATCTCTATCAGTTAACTGCTTGTTTTTCTTTCCCTTAGCTTTAAGGCAGCCAGGAGTGCCTGAGGAATGTGACACGTACCCGACCTGGGAGTGTGTGGGGGGTGGAGGTTGCGAGGTGTTACCCTGTGCTTTGTCCCAGCTTGCCTTCTGCTCCCTCATCAGGTAGTTGTCTTCTTTTGTGATGTTAGCAGCTGTTGATGTTTAACATCTGACCAGAAATATGTTTTGATGAAGGTTCACTCAGTAGCTTCTGACCTGTAGCTCAGAATTCAGACTCAAGTGGCAGTGACTCAGCAAAACTCCGAGGAGTTTCCTCCCGTTGCAAAGCGTCACCCCATCATATGGAAAGCAAGGTCAGCGAACGTGTTGGACTCTTGTCTCTATCAGGCAAGAAGTAACATACATGCGCACCTACCTGCACTAATGGAAGGAAGAAGCTCCAGCCATTTCCTCAAGAGATGCATTTCTAATGAAATTTTTTACTTTTTTTTTGGTTTGTTTTCCTGCGTCTTTAATAGGGCTTAATAATGTTATAAGTGAGTCCTATCCATCAACTGGCGCATGTTTTATCCACTTATTTTTAAAGTAATCTCTACCCCCGATGTGGGCTTGAACCCACGACCCCGAGATCAAGCATCACAAGCTCTCATGAGGGAAAAGAAGGCAAGCTGAGGACTAAGCAGAAGCTGACACCCCACAACCCCCCCACCCCAGATGGGATCTATGTGACACTCCTCAGCCACTCCTGGCTGCCCTAAAGCTAAGGCGAGGAAAAACACATAGTTAACCTATAAAGATCACAATCCTGCGAGACCTGAGTCTTCCTCAGTTTACAAATGTCTTAGGGATCTACAAGAACAAAGCATTTCTATCAATAACTTAGCTTCCAGAAGGAAATGAAGATACAATTAAATGTCCTTATAACCTGCAGCTCATTGACAGATACTTGAAGAGGACAGAGTGTAACGTTCCTCCAGGAAGCTCCCAACTATCTTCATGTTAACACCTTACTAGCAGGGTAAACAACCTCAACTTGACAATGGCAAGGTCTCCCGGTATCCTAGGAGTCTTCTTTAACATATCAAAGTACTTTCTTGAAACCTCCCTTTTTCCTTACCTCCCCCAACCCCATAGTATATAATCAGCCACCCCTCACAACCCCAGGACAGCAGCTCTTTCTGCCCACGTGTCCTGCCCCTGTGCTTTAATAAACCACCATTTTGCACTAAAGACGTCTCAAGAATTCTTTCTTGGTCATCAGTTCTGGACCTCACCCCACCAAACCTCACCTGTATTCCAAAACCCCATCAGCTCCACCAAGCCAGGAGCCCTGAAACTTTGCTTCTTATGCTTAGAAATGATGCATCGAACGTTGTGAGCTAGTTAGGTTTTGATCAAGTGTATATTACTAATAATGGCAATGATAATTCAGTCCAGGAGAAAGTTGTGCTGTTGTTCTTAATTTGTAAAACTTATTTATTTATTTATTTAAGATTTATTTATCTATTTATTTGAGACACAGAGAGAGCGTGCCCTTTCCCTCACTGTCTCTCTCTCTCAAATAAATAGATAGATAAATAAATAAATAAATAAATAAATAAATAAATAGGGACGCCTGGGTGGCTCAGTCGTTACGCGTCTGCCTTTGGCTCAGGTCATGATCCCAGGGTCCTAGCCCCGCATCGTGCTCCCTGCTCCACGGGGAGCCTGCTTCTCCCTCTCCCACTCCCCCTGCTTGTGTTCCCTCTCTCGCTGTGTCTCTCTCTGTCAAATAAATAAATAAAATCTTAAAAAAAAAAAAAAAAAATTAATTAATTAATTAACATTTAAAAAAAGTGTAAGGGAGTATATGGACTTAAAAAATCCTTTTAGGGGACACACAGGCAAAATGTTTAAAACACCACTGTCTTCTTACGTTCACTTTAACCATCCTTCTCGTAAGCCCAAACACTGGCATTTCTGTTTCTTCACTATCTAAGAAGAATGGGGAAGTACTTGTTTTGCATTCATATCAACAAAAGCCAGTGTGACTAACTGGATGCTTGCTTTCAAAAGAGATTTGCATATAATAAATCTTGTAATAAAATATGTCTATACCTGTATTCTGGGCAGCTCAAATAATGGCGGAAAAGAGAACAGATCCCCGGTAGAGAAAGGAAGAAAGAATGTATCAGGAACCGAAGATGGAGCGGAGACTGTAAGTCTGCCCTAAATTTCTGTTTTATTAAAATCATGACAGGGCACCTGGGTGGCTCAGTAGGTTAAGCGTCTGCCCTCTGTTCAGGTCATGATCTCAGGGTCCTTGGATCGAGCCCCGCATCGGGCTCCCTGCTCAGCGGCGAGTCTGCTTCTCCCTCTCCCTCTGCTCCTCCCCCTGCTTGTGCTCTCTCTCTCAAATAAATAAATAAAAATAAATAAAAATAAAATCATGACTTTTTTTCATTGATTAGCCTTTAATCTTGAAATATCTAGGTTTGTTTCTTCTCTATTTCAACTTACTTTGTGTATGATTCAGATGATTTTCCCAAACCTGACTCTTTAATCCCACTGTCAGAAAGAAATAAAATACAAAGAATGTCCCGTAAAAGAACATGTAATAATGTGAAGGTTTGGTCTTCATCAATAAAAGCCAAAATATGGACATCTAGACTTGCAAAATTGCAACACTGTGATTGAAATCTTTGAAATAAAAAAAATCACACAAAAATTCTAAATCCTCATTTCCAAAACATAGATAATTCTTTTTTTAAAAAAACTGTGGTAAAAACGCATAGCATAAAACTTACTGTCTTAACTATTTTTAAATGTACAGCTCAGGGGTGTTAACTATATTCACGTTGTTGTATAACAGAGCTCTAGAACTTCTTCATCTTGCAAAACTGAAACTCTGTACCTATTGAACAGCAACTCCTCATTTTCCCCTCCCCGTAGCCTCTGGCAACCACCATTCTTTGTTTCTTTCTTTCTTTTTTAGTAATCTCTAGACCCAATGTGGGGCTCGAAATTATGACCCCAAGATCAAGAGTTGGATGATCTATGGACTGAGCCAGTCAGGCACCCCCTCCATTCTTTGTTTCTATTAGTTTGACCTTTTTAGAGACTTCCTATGAATGGAATCCTAGAGTATTTTGTCTTTTTGTCACTGGCCTATTTCACTTAGCGTAATGTCCTCAGGTACATCCATGTTGTAGCATGTGACAGGATTTCCTTTTTATTATTATTATTTATTTTTTTTTTTTAAAGATTTTATTTATTTATTTGAGAGAGAGGATGAGAGGAGAGAGAGAGCACATGAGAGGGGGGAGGGTCAGAGGGAGAAGCAGACTCCCTGCCGAGCAGGGAGCCCGATGCGGGACTCGATCCAGGGACTCCAGGATCATGACCTGAGCCGAAGGCAGTCGCTTAACCAACTGAGCCACCCAGGT
>NC_138369.1:182868325-182901076 GCF_054177405.1 Leptonychotes weddellii | reverse complement strand
TTTTTTTTAAAGATTTTATTTATTTATTTGAGAGAGAGGATGAGAGGAGAGAGAGAGCACATGAGAGGGGGGAGGGTCAGAGGGAGAAGCAGACTCCCTGCCGAGCAGGGAGCCCGATGCGGGACTCGATCCAGGGACTCCAGGATCATGACCTGAGCCGAAGGCAGTCGCTTAACCAACTGAGCCACCCAGGTGCCCAGGATTTCCTTTTTAAAGGCCAAATAGTATTCCATTGCATGTATATACATTTTCTTCACCTATTCATCCATCAGTGGACATTTAGGTTGCTTTTATCTCTTGGCTATTGTGAATAATGCTACAATGAACGTGGTTGTGCTCTCTGTCTCCAAGATCCTGTTTTCAATTCTTATGGATATAGACACAAAAGTGGGATTACTGGATTAGATGGTAGTTCTATTTTTAATTTTTTGAGGCATCTCCATACTGTTTTCCATAGCAGCTGCACCATTTTACATCCTGCTTTAAAGAAAACCACAGGCCCCAGATGGTGTCACTTACGTTAAGGCCCCAAGTCAGTAAATCAAGACTTAATGTCTAACTGGACTACAGTTTCAACCCCCTAGAAATGTAACCTTTAACTGGTCAACATGGGAATTTCCAGGTCAGTACTAGGAAATTTATTGATAGACCCATTCTATTCCCCATTGGAGGGCGACGTTGCCTAAAGCAATGGATTCTAATAATTTCCTTTTCTCCACTTCCTCTCTACCTTTAAAAACTTTTCCTTTTCTGTAGCCCTTTGGAGTTCCCTTCTACTTGCTAGGTGGGATGCTGCCCAATCCATGAATTGATTAAGAAAACCAATTAGATCTTTAAAGTTTCCTTGATTGAATTTTTTGCTATTTAACAATCCTCACCAACAGTGCACAGGTTTCCAATTTCTCTACATCCCCATCAACACTTGCTATCTTCTGTGGTTTGATAGTGGCTATCCCAATGCATGTGAGGTGATATGTCATTGTGGTTTTGATTTATGTTTATCTAATGGTTAGTGATATTATACATCTTCTCTTACGCTTGTTCATTATTTGTATATCTTTGGAGAAATGTCTATTCAAGTCCTTTGTCCATTTTCTAATCAGGTTACTTTTATTGTTCTTGTTGAGTTGTAGTTCTTTATATATTCTGGATATTAACCTCTTAACAGATACATGATTTGCAAATATTTTCTTCTTTCTGTTGACCGCTTTTTCACTTTGTTGATTGTTTCCTTTGATGTGCAGACATTTTTAAGTTTGATGAAGTTCGAGTAGTCAATTTTTTTGTCCCCTGTGTTTTTGGTGTCATATCTCCAGAAAATCACTGCCAAATCCAATGTCATGAAGCTTTTCCCTTATGTTTTCTTCTAGAATTTTTATAGTTTTAGGTTTTGTGTTTAGGTCTTTATCCATCAAGAGTTGGTATACGGTGTAAGGTAAGGGTCCAACTTCATTTCTTTGCATGAGGATATCCAATTTTCCCGATACCATTTATTGAAGACACTAATCTTTCCCTGCTGTGTGATCTTGGCACCTTTGCTGAAGATCATTTGACTACGCAAGGGTTTATTTCTGGGTTCTCTATTCTGTTCCATTGGTTTCTATGTCTGTTTTTAAGCCCAAATGCATTTTTTAATTAACATAGTTTTATAACAGGTTTTGAAGTTGGGAAATATGAGGCCTCTAACTTTGTTCTTTTTTGAGATTATTTTGCTATTTGGGGTCCTTTGAGATTCCAAATAAATTTTTGGATTTTTTTCTATTTCTACAAAAATGCCTTGGGATTTGATAGGGACTGCCCTTACTGTCCTTTTGAACAGGGCTTCTTGTCCCTCTCCCCTCTCTCTGCCAGGAAACAAGAACTCCAGGCCAGCTTAACCTAGAGTGCAGATTCCACAGAAGAAAGCTAGGGGTGCTGGTGAGGGATGCACTAGACTCCCACCCCTTGGTGCTGCCCGTCAGAAATCCAGCACCTCAGCCCCTCAGGGTTCACTTGCCAGCTGGTACCTTAGCTGTGGTGTTTCTGGCCATCCCAACGTGCTCTCAGGCTGGTGGCTTCTAGGTAATGTGTCACACAGTAGGACCGTGGATCTCATGATCATGTGTCCATTGTTGTACTTCCTTTGACATAAAATGGGTCCCTTGGTCTAAGGCAATCTATCAGGATTCAGTCAGAGAAGCAGAACCGCTTTGAGTGATACAGAATAAGATATTGAGGTAGGCAGAATAATGCCCCCTCCCTACCCCTGACCCCAAAGATGTCCATGTCATCATCTCTGGAACCTGTGAATATGGTAGTTTAGATGGCAAAGGGAGAATCAGGCTAGCAAATGAATTGAGTTTGCTTCTCAGCTGACCTCAAAACAAGGAGATTGTTCTCGATTATCTGGGTAGGCTCAAGGTAGTCACAAGGGTCCTTTAATGTGGAAGAGGGAGGGAGAAGAAGCGGTCCCTGTGATGCCATGTGCAAGGAACTTGAAAACTAATATTGGCATTTGTTACAGGGAATAGACCCTCAGCAGTTATGGAAGTTAGTGAAGAATGTTCCAGAAGACTACTAACAGCCTGTGCTTTTGGTAGCAAGCAGGCCTGGCAGTCAGACAGGAGGGCTGGGCGTGAACAGACTAGCTGCTGTCCCACAGCAAACCAGCGAGGCAAGCCGGCTGCCCCTGCGCCATGATAGATGCTTGCCCCTGCCTTCCACACCGCACGAAATTGCTCTTGAGGCCGAAGCTAACTTGGAACCACACAGGGAAGGAAATTAGGAAAATGTAACTTCAGCATAGCTACATTGACACAATAAAAGGCTACCACATTGGGCGCCTGGGTGGCTCAGTTGGTTGAGCGACTGCCTTCGGCTCAGGTCATGATCCTGGAGTCCCGGGATCGAGTCCCGCATTGGGCTCCCTGCTCTGCGGGGAGTCTGCGTCTCCCTCTGACCCTCCCCTGTCTCATGTTCTCTC
Source organism: Leptonychotes weddellii (assembly GCF_054177405.1). Taxonomy (NCBI): domain Eukaryota; kingdom Metazoa; phylum Chordata; class Mammalia; order Carnivora; family Phocidae; genus Leptonychotes; species Leptonychotes weddellii. The sequence continues at coordinate 182,898,114 of NC_138369.1, read as the reverse complement.
TCTCTATCTCATTCTCTCTCTCAAATAAATAAATAAAATCTTAAAAAAAAAAGAAAGAAAAAAAAAGGCTACCACATTCTTAGGGAAAAAAATTATATATATATATATATTTATTTATTTAAGAACTTTAAGTGAGTTACTTTAAGTAAGTTCTACACCCAACGTGGGACCCGAACTCGTGACCCTGAGATCAAGAGTCGCGTGCTCCACAGACTGAGCCAGCTACACTCTCCTCTGCCCCTTGGGTAATTGTGGGACCGAGGGATTGCCAGGCATGAGTCTCGGTAAAAATGAATTACTGCTCCTCCAGGGTGGAAGTGGCCCCATGGTTGGAGCACAGGCGGGTGATGATGTCACTGTGTAGGGCTCAGCATCACCCGAGGCTGCTGTGAGGCTGGACAGCCAGCCTTGCTGACAAGAGCCCACTCTGTTGGGCCCATGCATCGGTTCTTTCCTGGCTATTCCAGACGCACGTCCCCTGGGCAAACTCTGGGGGCAGCGAGGATGGAGGGTGGTTGACCTCCATGAGAAGAGCAAGCCTGTGCACTCGCTGGTCCAGTTCCTCCCCGTGGTGGGTGCTCTCTGCTCACCACTGGCTGAAGACATAAAGACCTGCCTCTCCCAGAGACCTCTTTGTCCTTGATTTCCCTCTTTCTCTCATTCGAGGCCCAAGCCATTTGCCAGGATGAATTCATGGGGACAAGAAAAAGCATGTATTCCGAACCCCCTTGTGCAGGGAAGGTATTACATGAGTAATTTCTAGGGTAATATGGAGGTACGAGCGATGTGGGAGCCTCACCAGGAGGCTCTAGCTTTATCAGAGAATAGTCAATTCAAGAACAGAAATAAGGTCAGGAGGTTGGGCTGAGAAGGTACGGATGGGACTGGGGCTTAACCTAAGGGCAACAGAGAAGCATCTGATGTGTCTTGAATGTTGACTCTGAAGGGCCAGTGACTGAGGGACAATGACCTGGAGGAGGACAGGGAGGAGCAGGGCTAGAGAGGAGGCTGGTGTGTAGTAGCCCAGATGAGGGTGTAGACTAGCAATGAGGCAGTAGGCATAGAAATGGGAGGTAGGATGAACAGGACTTGGTGAAGGGTTGGATAAGGAGCAAGAAGGAAGAGTCAGGACACCTCGCAGAGCTCTGGTCTGAGATAAAGTGTGCACCGTGCATCCGTTTCCGGAGGGGCACACAGCAGAGTCGGGGAGGGGGGAGGTTTGAAAGTTCATTTAGTTATCTCTATGTATTGATTTCCTTAGTAAGCGGTGCTAAGGAGAGTAAAGGGCCGAGTCAAAGGCTGTCCTTGTCCTGAAGGAGGGCCCGGCGGATTCAGATGTCAGAATATTCCTGCTTTTTGACCCACTAGTCCTACTCCTGGATGGTGACTCAGGGAAACAATGCTCAAGAAAACAGTGAATCCATTTAAATTCAACATACCTTTTAATTGAGCAACTACTCATAATAGGCCAGGCACCATTTGGCCCGAGGAACTGAAGACAAATGAACACAGCCCCTGACCTCAAGTTGCCCACAGTCCATTGGAAAAGATAAAACAAGCGTGAAAGTAACTGTGATATGAAACATGTGAGTCAGAGCCAGGGGAGAAATGCTGGCAGAGACGTGGGCAGCCGGGCAGACCCCTTGGACAAGCTTGTGCCCCCACAGGATTCAGATGCCCCCCACAACACCTTCTCCTTGGGCCAGAGTTAGATGGGAATTTATTTTTCTGGCTATACAATGTTTGCACTATTAACTCTCTTAACTGTTGTTAATGCTAAGGTAATGTACTTAGTATGAATTTCTGTAGGAAGCATTACTTATATTGGTTGAGGGGCTTGGGGGAGCCTAATAGTACTTTTGAAACTTAACATTAGCAGGGTTGCCAGATTAAAAATACAGGACATCCATGGGGCGCGTGTGTGGCTCAGTCAGTTTAGTGTCTGCCTTCAGCTCAGGTCATGATCCCAGGGTCCTGGGATCAAGCCCTGCATCAGGTTTCCTGCTCCGTGGAGAGCCTGCTTCTCCCTCTCCCTCCATCCCTCCCCACACCTCATCCCCCGCTCCGCTTGTGCTGGTGTGCTCTCTCTCCCTCTCTCAAATAAATAAAATCTTAAAAAAATAATAAAAATACAGGACATTCAGTTACAAGTGAATTTCAGATAAACAAATGAATGTTTTAGTATAAGGATGCCCCCAATATTGCATGGGACATAAACTAAAAAGGTATTCGTTGTTTATCTGAAATGACAGATGGGATACAAAGATGACCTCCACGTGTTTACATGGTAGGAGTCATTTAGAAGAGCTCAAAGAGGGAATGATACACTATTATACTAAAACACTTGTAATAATCTTTCTGTAAGTAAAATGCCAGAGTATTCAAAGCATTATGCAACCCAAACAATTTTTTTTCTTTTTCTTTTTTAGTATAAGTATGTCCCATGCCGTGTTTGGGGAAAAAAACCTTTTCATTGTTTATCTGAAATTCCGACTTGACTGGGTCTATTTTTATTAGCTAAATCTAGCAACTGAAACCATACGCAGTCTTTAGCTGCACATTGTCCTCTTCCTGTTTCCTCATGACACGCTCAGCCGCTTAAGAATCTAAGATATCAGCAAGTTGTGAACCCAAACAGGGTGATTTGTCCTCACCTAGTGGTGGACCCAGTCAACGTCTGTACCTTCAATGCCCTGCTTAATCACTTACGCAACACCTACAGAGCTACAGAGTCAAAAAAAAAGTCTTTGCTTGCCATTTAGCAGAAGGGGCTATATCGAGGCAAATTGCTCTAAAATCTCTCTTAGGCTGCACCCTAGACGAATGTGCGGGTACAGAGGGTCACAAAAATGACTTCTACATGTTTAAGAGGTAGAGGTCTTTTAGGAAGATTTCAGACTGGATGATCTAACTCTTTATCCTATAAAAGTCATAATCTTATCTTTTTCTAACTAAAATTCCAGACTGTTAAAACAGTATGAGATTTGGGACTATTCTATTTGTTGTTATACTTAAGGACTAACTCCAATCCTTTGGGAAAACGGACTATCTTTCTACTTGACAGGCAAATGTTTTTCTCATTCATTCATTCGTTCATTCATTCATTTTTTTTCCCTCAGCTCCTTCCTCTCTTGAAGGAGCTAGGAAATTTTGGGGAGGACCAGGGGGTGAGGGGCAGTGAGATTCACCGTGAGGACAGTTTAATTAATTTTTTTAAAGATTTATTTATTATTTTAGAGAGGGGGGAGGGGCAGAGAGAGAGAGAGAATCTTAAGCAGACTCCGCATTCAGCACGGAGCCTGACACAAGGCTTGATCCCAGGACTCTGAGATCATGACCTGAGCGGATATCAAGAGTCAGATGCTTAACCGACTGAGCCACCCAGGTGCCCCAAGGACAGTTTAATTTAAACCAGCTACTGACAGCAACAATCTATTTTCTCCCTCTTCCCCAAACCTGTTTTTTCTATCTACTCTGCCAATTTTTTTTCTCCTTCATCAGTTACTACCTCATCCACAAGATATCCTCTGCTAGAATGTGAGTCCCAAGTGGGATGGGCCTCATGAAGGGTAGGAAACTGGTATATTTTTTGCATGAAAGGCATCAAATTCTCTTCTTGCCTTTTTCCCCTGGGGTGAGGGAAAAGATACTCCTGTTTTTCCTCCATCAATATAAATATCCCATCACAAATGCCCACATATATTTGTGTGGTCTACATACGTAGAATTCTGTGGTCACCTAAACCCAAGAAAAAATGCAGTGAGAAGAAACTGGATGTTACTGGTACTTGTTAAGTAACAGGGCAGTCCTTGGGCATCAGAAATGTATTCATTAGTATTTACTTCCTTGTTCCTTGTGAAAAAAAATTTGAGGAGGCTTATTAAAAAGATTATTGAAGGGTCCCCAGCCTGAATATCAACAGTGTTCAACATCAGAATAAATGTTTCCAGATACGGGCGCCTGGGTGGCTCAGTGGGTTGAGGGGTCCGACTTGGTTTTGGCTCAGGTCATGATCTCATGGGTCGTGAGATCGAGCCCTACATCGGGCTCCGTGCTCAGTGGGGAGTCTGCTTGAAGAATCCTCTCCCTCTGCCCCTCCCCCTGCTCTCTCTCTAAAATAAATATTTTTTTAAAAATTTTTATTTGACAGAGAGAGACACAGCGAGAGAGGGAACACAAGCAGGGGGAGTGGGAGAGGGAGCAGCAGGCTCCCCACTGAGCAGGGAACCCGATGTGGGGCTTGATCCCAGGACCCTGGGATCATGACATGAACCAAAGGCAGATGCTTAACAACTGAGCCACCCAGGCGCCCCATAAATAAATAAATCTTAAAAAAAAAAAAATGTGTCCAGATGGCAGGAGAGATCAATTTACATGTGGGATTGGGGAGTGTCCTAAGAGATTTCTGAGTTCGTTCTGAAACGAGAGATTTGCAAAAGGCAGGCAGTTTAGTTCAGAAAAGCAGAGTATGCAAGACTGTTTTATCAAGGTTGTGCTCCACCCAAGTTTTAAGTTGAGGTTGTGAAAAGGCAAAGAGCAAGCGAATGAGCTCCCTGTCCAGGATCCGTGGGACAGGACGGCTGTGGTGGTGCCTTTGGGATACTCAACGCAGGACGTCGCAACGTTTGGCCCAGGCATCTGCCCGCTCTGCTGGGAGTATCTTGTAAAAGCATCAGTTGTAGTGACTTTTGTACATGAAAGTTTATCCAGTCTAAGCACAACAACAAAATCAAAGACTTTTGGCCCCGGTGTTTATTATATAAAATTGTTCACAGCAATAGGGTTTAAGACAAAAACACAAATACAAGTTGACTGCATAGAAACACTGAACACATTGGTTATTATGTCCTTCCGCAACTCAACCAACATACGAACACGGTCAGAAGCACCCATTTGGTTCAAATTGTGGATTTCACACATTGATAATTACTTTCCACGCAACCTCCATGAGCGAGGCCCTGCACTGCTGTAGATGCTGGGGATATGGCCATGAATAAAAGAAGGTCCTTGTGCTCAGAGAGCTTCCAGTCTCGTGGGGGCAGACATATACCAGACAAAAAACAAATACATAACATGACAAGTAGTCACAGGAAGGAGAGGAAGGAAGGAAGGAAGGTTTCTGTACACAGAATTCGTTTTTGTTTTTTTTTTTTTTAAAGATTTTTATTTATTTATTCATGAGAGACATAGAGAGAGAGGGGCAGAGGGAGAAGCAGGCTCCCAAGGAGCAGAGAGCCCGATGCGGAACTCGATCCCAGGACCCTGGGATCATGACCTGAGCCGAAGGCAGACGCTTAACCAGCTGAGCCACCCAGGCGCCCCACAGAATTTTTAAGAGCAATCTGGGGCTGCTTTTTAAAGGTCGCAGGTTGGGGGAAAAGATACAAACCCTAAATCATATTTAAAAAATAACTTTATAGGTTGTAAATTTCTGGTCAGATTCTAAAGTTCATAGCTCTGAGCAGCGTTTCTAATTTTCGAATTAGAATCTATACTAGTAAGTAAGTCCTTTACGGCTATCCTAATGGAATGACCCACATATGTGAGGGCAAGGGTAGATATAAACACACATGTGTTTACACACCCATGTCACTATTTACATGTATATTCACCTATACAAGGGATTTCTGGCTGTAATGATACAAATGTAATTGATTATATTCAGCCTGGCCAAGAACTATCAACATTGTATTTCTGAGGCAGTTTCCTGGTGCTCCCGAGTACAGGATGTTCCCAAGTAAACTATTCTTCAGAAAGAACACTTACCATACCTTACAAGGAAGCACCTCCTGATTATGCTACATGTACATGTAGACCATCATGAAGAATGGAAAGGAACTGCATTTTCATGTCTAGAAGACAAGGCAAAAATGAGGGGTTTTTGTTCACTGCTGTCGAGACGCTTGTTCACTGAAAATCACAGAGGGTCTTCAAACCTGAGGACATCAAACTCCCACATGCTAGGGACCTAACCATTCCACTGGTGTCTTCTGATTGTAATGAGTAAGGTTCCCCTCCTCCACGCCCCACAGAGGTACATCCCGTGTAAAGCGACTTTCTCCCTGGGCCTGGGTGCTGGACGGGACCACTCCGTCTGCACGGGTCGAGAGCCAGGGCTGGTGCAGGGGTCCTAACACGGTCCCAATCTCCTCTGTAAAGAAGCAAATTTCCAGAGACGGGGCCTCTACAAATAGAGGGCCGACCCAGAAGATCTGCCTGAAACTAGATGTCTCCGGTCAGAAAGATCAAAAGGGGAGTGTGTTTGAGTCACTTCAGGGATTCTCCAGCAGAGACCTGCGTCTCCCTGGGGCCTCCCCGATCCCCGCTACCCTCTGCTGGAAGCCGGGGCTGTGGGTCCAGGAAAGCGCACGGTGTGCTCCGTGGAGCTGTGGTTATGCCAGGAGGAGCCACCTCAGAGCGGCTGCCTTCCACCTTTTCTTCCCCACAGATGAACCTGGGGCGTCAGCAGGGACGACGACAGCAATAATACTGGCCTTAGGTTACGTACGTCCCAGCGCGCTGTGTTGCTGCATCTCCCTTCCCTTGGGAGGCCACCAAAATTCCTAGACTTCCTTCCTATGAAGGGTCTCCATGACTAATTTAGGAATGCACTCCAGGTGGCCATTGAAAAACATGATATAATTCTTAAAATGAGGTTTTCCCCCCAGTTACACTTTCTTCCTTCCGTTGATAGTAAGCGTTCACTTTCTTGAGTGTGTGTAAGCGGAGAAGGGACACCTGCATGTCCCACATGGGACAGAGAAGCTGGCCCGGTTCAAAACATGACACGGATAAGTTATATGCCAATTATATCTCAATAAAACTGAGAAAGGAAAAACAAAAAAACAACAAAAACCAAGACACAGATGAGCAACCCCACAGTTAATTTAATAATTAAAAGCTGATTAGACGCATTACTCTTATTTTTCACGGAAGTCACCTGCTTTTCTCCTACTGAATGATTCTACTTCTTACTCTGTCTGTTCTATCAGGAGCATTTTCTGGTCCCAAGGCTTCCTGCATACACTGTGACTAACCTCTACATACTCCCTTATCTTAAAATATCATAATAACTTCTCTGATTAGACAGTTGTCCCTTTCTCTATCACTTCACTGACTGCAAATTCGAATCAGAAGCTACTGTTCTACTAGGTTGGGGATTAGGTTGGGAGTTAGGAAGTATTAATGTATAGGAAAAGATGACCTGGCTTGAATCCTAAACCACAGAAGGGAGAGGTGACTGTGATGTAGGAGCCAAGGTTTTGGGGACACGTGGACAGGGTTCCCCTGAAAATTGTAAGGATCACATTTCTGGCACCTGCAGACGTTTTCTAGGGTAAGCTATTTTACAGAGAACCAGTGGTAATGGTATCCGGCTTTTCTCGAGAAATTTCTTTCTACACTTCGGTGTCCAAAGTGTCTAAATACCTCCTGAAAAATCCTGAACTGTAACACTGAGAATGGAGGACGAGTCGGCGACACGGACAGCCACAGGCTCTCGGTGACGGTGTCAGCCGATAGGAACACAGTGACCCTGTGCTTCGTCACATGGCTGTTAGCACAGCACTTGAGATGTCATCAGAGACACAGAGAACATTTTCTGGATTTCACTCATTTCATCAGGCAGGTCCAGTGACAGGTCTTTCAAGGGTCTGCGCACAGAAAAGAATAGAGAGAACTTCTGTCCCACGGACAAGTACTTGCCTGCATTTTCAGACCAGTGACCCAAGACGTTTTCCCTCCCCAACAAGCCGGGATCCTCTGCATAGTTACAGGGCGAAGCGAGAACCCAGGCTTCGAGCGCGGCTCCCACAGGACTCCCGAGTGTTCTAGAGCTCGCTTCTGGTCACTCGGTTTCCTGGTGCAGGAATTCTTCGCTGAATTTGCTTCCACTGCTTTCATCTTCATTAGAATAGTTTCCCGAATCTTGACTGGTTTGGGAATTATATTTTTTGTGCTCTCCATCGGTTTGGTTAGTTTCTTCTACTGCCGTGATAGTGTTTGTGTTTTCAATTATAAAACATCTTTCCGTTTGTTCCTCGGAAGTGAGAAGGAGGAGATTCCGGAGCGGTTGCTCAGAGAAATACTAATTTAAAAAAAGGGGGGAAGAACAGGAACAGATTGTTTAAAATAATGACAGTTTTTAGTTCCAACGGCTTCAGTTTCTTACATCCACTACCGAGAAAACCAGTGGTAATGGTTTATATTAATAAACATATTAAAAACCAGCTAGGAGCTATCGACTGCCATCTAACGTTTAGAATAAGCCCCTCACTAGTGAGGTCCCGTGCCTCTTGGCACTGCCTTGGGGCAGGTACATGAAGAGGACCCAAGATGGGGCACAGGGGGCTGGTGAGCGCGGGAGAGTGAAGGAAAGGGGTGCGCACTGGGACTATGGAGAGTTTCTTTTGAAACTTTATAGCATAACGGCATTTGCTCAAGTTCTCTCTCTCTCTCCTTTTTAAAGAAATTATTTTTTTAAGATTTTATTTATTTATTTGACAGAGAGAGACACGGAGAGAGAGGGAACACAAGCAGGGGGAATGGGAGAGGGAGAAGCAGGCTTCCCGTGGAGCAGGGAGCCCGATGCGGAGCTCGATCCCAGGACCCCAGGATCATGACCTGAGCTGAAGGCAGATGCTTGACGACTGAGCCACCCAGGCGCCCCTGCTCACGTTCTCTTAAGTGACCTGCTTAACTTCACAGAGTTAACATATGCAAACATACTGTAGCTGATCGACAGTTCATGTTCGGGTCTCGCTAGCTCCAAAGCCGGAGCTCCAAGCGATACTCCCAAGGCAGGCAACCTGAACCCCTGCCCTAGGTGGACACACCACCCCCAGGCTAGGTCCTGGGTTTAGGTCTTTGTCATTTAGTGTTTTCATTAGATATGCCAACCTCACAGAGGGGGGCCAAACAGGAGCCTGTGAGGTGTCCCGAAAGGAGACTCATATTTATTTTCTGTGATGTCATCCACAGGATGCCCTGATGAGGATGCTGTAGGCTTTGGGTGAATAGCCAGCTTTTCAATGATAAAACAAATGCCAAGGTAGCCAAACTGAAGAAAAATATGAGATTAAGGACAAACCTTACAATCCCATGTTATATGATATTAAATGACTGTTTCTAAAGCCAATTTACTGAAAGTGAAGAAAATATCCCAGTCTGTATATTTTCTGGATATCAAGAAAATGCATATATTCTGTGGAAATCAAATATATTTCCCATTCGTTTTAAGAAAAATCCACCCATTGACAAAGAAAAGTCACATACCTCATCTATAGTGGAAGGAGGTTTACTTGATGGAAAGAACACATAACTGATACATCTAAAGAGAAGTTTCATGACATAGATGACAACCGGGATGGAAAACAATGCAGCACAAACTCCAGCTATGAGCCAGGTTTTGGAAGTATTTCCTAAAAATAAGTAAGTGATGTTAAGCTTCAACATAGATCTTGACACACAAATATGTTCACAATGCTGACAGTTTAGGTGGATGAAATGTAGCTATGTGAAAGGAAATATAAAAATCTATGAAATGATATACCCTTAGAAATATTTCTGGTAACATGGGGCATACAACAGCTGTAGGCAATGCGTTTCCTTTATCTATTTATAAGTAGGCTCCATGCCCAAGGTGGGGCTGGAACTCATGACCCCGAGATCAAGAGTCACACGCTTTACTGACTGAGCCAGCCAGGCATGCCTCCCACCCCCTCTTTTTAGGCAATGCATTTCCACTTAGAGAGTGGCCTGGCAAGGTGAAGGATGCAATGCTGTCATTTAGCCACCAGCGTGCGAAGTGTTCTCTAGCACTTCCTGATACAGAGCTAGCATAATTAAAACCATTCCGTGACTAATCAGCATCTGCAAGTCAACACGGCAAACTGTAAAATACACAATGGGACTTAACCATTCCCACAGAACAAAATTCACAATTGAACTAATGAAGTGATTCCCACATGATAATTATGTTAAGAATTATGTAAAGAAAAAACCCCAAAACCACCTAAAATAGCCTTATTAAATGTTAAAAGAGTAATTATTAAAGGCAATTTAATTATGTGCGTATTGAATGAAATATAATATTCAAAACACTGAACTGCGCATTAAAAATATTTTCTAAAACCAAAGGACTTAGCCTGAAGGTCTACTTTGGATTCATATAGCTCATGAAGAAAGTATTCTCTTTATGCTTTTGTAGTAAGAAGGAAATATTTTATAATTTCCAGTGAATTTGAATTATTTTTTTAAAGTCCAGTTACATTAAAAAAAAAAAGAGATATAATGGAAGATTCTGACCTGGTTTTGTTTTCTCACACACAATATCGCTAAAAACACTGCTTTTATTCCACTTTTCTTCCTGAATGAGCACTCTGGCTTTGATACAGTATACAGTCAGTGGTTTTAATTTAGGAAAAGTAAAATCCGTTCTATTCTCTCGAATTTTTCTCTGTAAGAAAATAAGTAGATCATTGATAAAATTTAGTCACCTTATGAAATCAGATAGGGAATGTCAATTTCCTAAATTCTCTAAATATTCAGTCTAAGACTGGCCTCTCCTAACCACTTAGTTGGTGTATGTTTAAGAAATATACATTTGTTTTGGACAACACATTACGACCCAAGTCAAACTTAAAAATGCTGCTTCCAAAAAGGAATTATGACATATTCCTAAGACAACTCTAATTTATAAGTACCTGTTGATTTGGTTTAATTGCCGTTGTATTTCCTCTGCTCGGTGGCAGAATATTTAGGAGCGGGGGCTCTGGCCTTAAATTGCCTGTATTAGGGTTATCGCTTATAGCTATGTGGCCTTAGGCAAGTTGTTTCTTTTCTCTCGGCCCTATTTCCAGATCCGTAAAATGAGGACAATTACTGCTCTTCCCTGCAGTAGTCAGCTATCACCACAATAATATCGTGTAACAAATCACAAAATAATGACAACAAAATAACATCATGCAATGTCACATCATATAACAAAACATCCTGTGGCTCAAAACCCATTTATTTTTCTCACTCACACGTGTCCTGACCGGCCAAGGAGCCCGTACCGAGGCCGTGGGTCCTCCCCAGGTCCCTCATCCTCCTTGGACCCAAACCAAGGGCAGCATGCTTTCCTCTTGGCAAACGAGAGAAGCCCAAGAGCCAAGCCAAACCGTCCTCACATCACAACCACCCACACTGTACTGTTTGAAGCCCGGCATCAGGGAAGCAATAAGAGCTACTCCATCCCAAGTGTCTGCCGAATGATTTAATCAGGCAGTCTGGCAGGACTGTTTTGAAGAATGACCGAGACAATTCATGTAAATTACCACAGCACCTGATGCATAATAAGCTTTCAATAAATACAAGTTGCTATTATGATTGTAATTACTGACAGGATACGATGGCAACTGGTATTATTTAATCTCTATGATCTGTCAAGCGATGTGCTAAGTGTTTTCATATATTACCACATTTTAAGATTTTTTTTTTTTTTTAAATTGTTAAGTAATCTCTACAGATCCAACGTGGTGGGGCCTGAACTCACAACCCTGAGATCAAGAGCTGCACGTTCTACTGACTGAGCCAGCCAGGCACTCCTCTTATGTTACCTCATTTTAACCTCATAAACATCCTTTAAAAAAAAATGGAGTTACTATGACTACCACCACTTTAGAGAAGAGGAAACAAAACCTCAGAGAGGTAAAGCACCCTGCCTAAAATACACAATTTGGTGGCTTGAGACACAAACACAGGTTTTTTCCTGATGTAAAGGACAACTGAGAACTGACTGTAATTCTCAATGGGCTAAATTATGCTTTGGTTACAGGGTGTTCAGATAGTTAAAAGGAAAGTAGCCAAGTCATTATAATTTTCTTAGATTTCCAACAGAAAATAAAGTCAGGTTACAGAATTTATCCACCCAACTACACAAGATTTTTCAAGGTTGATTCCTTGATTGTAATTCCACAGGCTAAAGGGATCTAGAATCATGTGCATTATCCGATGTTGTGTACTGCTTTTGTCCGTGGTTTTCTAATTTTAGTGTTTAAACCCGTGTTTCTTGACTCTTTTTCATGACTCCCCCTGCCAAGAAGCCTTTTCAGAGGACTGTTTTCAAATCCTTCCTCTGCCATGAAATTGAATAGTAAGGAACAGGATTTTGTGCGGCAAAGCTGAACTCTGGAGGCATGCTTTCCTCTCGGAGTGCCACAAACCACTGGACCATCTGAGATTTTGCCCCCTCGGAGGTACCCTGCCCCCAGGGCATAGCTGGCAAAGTCTGGAGGTTTTTTGGTTGTCCCCACTGGGAGGCAGTGCACTGGCCATCAGCCAGAGAGGCTGCTAAGCATCCTATAATACACAAGACAGCTCCCACAGCAAAGAATTATCCAGTCTGAATGTCGCCAGTGTCGAGAAACTCTGGTTTAGATAAATACCCAGGAATCATGTTAAAAGCGCAAATTTCCAAGTTCCACCCAAGAGATTCTGATTTGAGTAGTAAGAGGTGCAGGGATCTGAATGTTAGCAACACACCTGGATGCCCAGATGCAGGTGATCCATAACTACGCCGTAAAACAGGGAGAGATGCTAATATTCTTCATGTTGTCATCACAGTCTTAATGCTTAAAAATTTCCCTAAAATTTTAACTTCAAACTTTGTTTCCCCAAAATCCTAGTTACAACCCTACATTATAGATTAACATCACATAGTTTTTTTTTTTTTTTTTTCTTTTACCTCAGCATTTGAAGTGTTTTCCCAAAATACAATTTCATAAATTAGTGGGTAATGATGGTTCACAGGCTTGCTTTCAGACTCTTCTGGAGCGCTGATATAGACCCGCAGGGAAACATCGTTAATGGATTTCATGATAATGACTGGAGGAAACAGGGTAACTAGGAAAAAAATGCACAGGTACAATGTTCAACTTGGAAAAACAATATTAAGACTCTGTACCAAATCAGAGAAGCACAATCTGAAGAAAAAACTACTGACTTACTTTGTAATTGAGTATCAAATTTTTTTTCATCAGACCAAACAGATGTGGTATTTCCATCCGATGCTCGAACACGGATAAGGTAAATTCCTTTTCGGAAAGTATTTTTGGGAAAGACACACTGTGTAGTTTGGACATTTTCACAGTTTGGTATTTGTTTCCATTTACCTGAATTGTCCCCAGGAATCTTTTTTAAATAGGCACTTTTAAGACAAAAAAAAATATTACAAACATAGTAATTCAATAAATATTTATGAAATACTTAGAATATGCTAGACACAGTTAGGGGTTAGGGTTACAGAGGGAAACAGTCTCCACCCTCAGGAAGCTCACAATACAATGCAAGAGACACACATACAACACAAAGAGAACCAGAGCCCTTGCTCTGGGGTATGACAGAGCATTACTGTACCAGAGCTGACCAGAGCCAGCACACAAGAACCACCGCTGAATTTTCTGGAATGCTGCGAGCCAGTTATTAAAAGCCATTACTATAAATTAAATTACATAAACTTACAAATAAACAAACTGCATTAAAAATAAAAATACTCAAAACTCTTTTTTTTTTTTAATTTATAGCTGGCAGGTCAGAAGCACAGGCGACAAGTTACATCGAAACTCATTTTGTCCTAATTATTTTATTACATTTTATTATCTATGCTCAAAACTATCTATGTCTATCGTATCTCTGTGGTGGAAATACTCTTTAACGGGGTCCTCCTGTGCATTTCTCCCTAATGCCATGTTCAGTGACATCATGTTGAAAGGGACCAGAGTAGGTGTATTTATATCATGAAAACTGGCAAGCGCTACGAATAAGGCTTTTTTTTCCTTCTGGAAAGCCAGCTGTGAAACATATTACCCAGACACCGATGGGTAAGTGTTAAAATGGAGATACACGCCACAGTGTGGTAAGAGCAAGTCTACACAGAATATGGACACTTAACTGAGCCTGGAGACGTCAAGTAAATTACTCAGTAACCAACAGCTCAAAGCAACTCAGTTCAGGCCTGGAACTACAACAGCCTCCCTAACTGGTTCTCCCGTCTTTGGTGTCTCTGTCCACATACAATGTGGCAATCTTCACCCTCCTTGCATACAGACCTCATGTTACCCACCCCTCAATGCAAAATTCTAAATGGCACCCAAATGCCTGATCTCAACCCAGCCCATGTATTCAATTTTCTCTCTCATTGTTCTCCCGCGCCCAAATGTTCAACCGTTCTCAAGGTGGGGCTTCTCCCATGTGGTAGGAAAAATTCCAAGATGGCCCCCAAGAGTCCTTGTGACACCCTGAGCAGAGGGACCAGCTAAGCCAAGCCTGGTCCCCCGACTGGAAGTCACTGGGAGGTAACAGCACTCTTCAAGCTGTTATTAAATTTGCGGTAATTTGTTACAGAGCAATAACACCCCCACCCCCGACCTTAACCTAATTTTCAATCTCTTTGTAGCCTGAGCTTCCCTTGTGCTGTAGCTCTGCCTAACACGCCCTCTCGTGTCCAATTTTAAAATATATGATTCACCAATGAAGGCCTTGTTCACATCTCATCTCCCTCCACATGGCTTCTTCGGTCTCTCCGGCCCCATCCACCTTTACATTTTCAATTTCTGTCACCCTTATAATTTGCAGAGCACTCCTCACCCCCAAACCACACCTCACTATGCCACCTCAGCTACCTGCTTTGGATTCTAGGAACCACGTGTTGTATTGCTGTACCTTTACCATCCCTTTGGTACTTTGCACGGTGTGCTGAGTACCCACAAAACTTCGAGAACCGCCACCAGAAAACCCCTACTCCTCTCTAGTCTGTGGCGTTAGTACTTAGAGCATACTTCTGAGAGTGAAGTTCCAGGTCAGTCAGGGTCTATGGGCATGCAGGCACGGGAATGCGTTTCCATTGCGCAACTAACATGGAAGGACAGAGAGAGTCCACCAGTGCAGTCCCCATTTCCCTTCACCCTCAGTTCACTTCCTGTTTCTCTTCCTCCTCTCACTCTTCCTTTCCTGCCCTTGCTCTCCTTGCCTCTGGTCCCTCTATTCCTCAATATAGCTTTCTTGCCCACCCCCTTCCTCCCCACAACCCGCTCCTCCTTCCACTGGATTTGCCTCTTTATCCCCTACAACTTTCCAGCCAACATGAACTACAGGCAGTTCTCAGCCACTTCTGCGGGGCTGAGACATTATCCACAGTTCTGTCCAGCTTTCTTCATTTCCCACTGAAGTGATCACTAAAAAATCTGTCAAAACCACTGACATTGTCAAGAAAATGGGAAGGCTAACTTGAAATGAGTAAGACAGACTGGACTGAGATCATTCCAAGGACTCATGGAAAAAGTGAGTCCTGAAGAAAAGCTCAGGGTCATGTGTCAAGTAGTCTAGATTGGGGAAATAAGACATGCAACGAGAAGCACTCTTGAAAAAAAAAGAAAAAGAGCCAGTAAGTACATGAGATATTATTAAATATGCCCCTATGATAACAAATGAAGAAACCAAGGCCAAAAGAAATTAAGGGATTAGCTCAGTGTCACCCAGTTCGTTAACAGCAGAGCAGGGACCAGAATTAAATAATCACCTCAAGCAGTCAGCCTTTGTGCCTGGAGCTGTAGGGGGCTGAAGTGGAGTGAAAGGAACCATAATAAACTGGGCAAAAGGAAACTCATGGAATAGAACTTACTGGAGCCACTGAGCTTGAAAAGTCACATTTTCATATGTATAATCCCATTTAAGAACATAGATGTGATTTTTAGCATCAACTTGAATATTTTCTGGTGGAGGCAGTTTATTTTCAACTAGAAGACAAAGAATACACAGAAAAGCATACATTGTTACTTTAGTGAGATAAGACATGGTAAGATTTTTTTTTTAGTTCTATTTATTTTTAAAGATTATTTATTTATCATTTGAGAGAGAGCAAGAGAGAATAAGCACGAGTGGGGTGGAGGGGCAGAGGGACAAGGAGAAGCAGACTTCCCCCTGAGCAGGGAGTCCGATGTGGGGCTCGATCCCAGGACCCCCGGGTATCATGACCTGAGCTGAAGGCAGACGCTTAACTGACTGAGACACCCAGGCACCCCCATGGTTAAGAATTCTTCTTAACAGCATGGGCAAGAAAAGAAAAAGGCTTACATGTTATCAGGGGGTAACAGCTAAGTGAGTTACAAATGGTGTACATTCACACAATGTGATAATATGCAGCGATTTAAAAGAACGTGATGGGGCACCCAGATGGCTCAGTCTGTTAAGCGTCTGACTTTGGCTCAGGGTCCTGGGATCAAGCCCCGCATCGGGCTCCCACTCAGCGGGGAGTCTGCTTCTCCCTCTCTCCCTGCCACCCCCCGACCTGCTCGTGTCCTCTCTTCTCTCAAATAAATAAAATCTTAAAAAAAAAAAAAAGAACGTGATAGATCTGTATATGCCAACATACAAAGAGATCCTCAATGTAGTAGGTTAAACAAGCAAGTTGTAAGATCGATCTGGCAGGATCCTATTTTTTAAATTCAAATACCAAAACTAAGAAACTATATACACATCTGTGTGTATGCTTATAATAAGCCCTGACAGAAGCAGGAAAGAATATGCACAAACTACCAGCAGGGCTAACTGTTGGTAAATGGTACTGGGAATAAGGAGGCAGGAGAGGAAAACTTTACTTTAAATTCTCCTGTAGGGCGCCTGGGTGACTCAGTTGGTTAAGCGACTGCCTTCGGCTCAGGTCATGATCCTGGAGTCCCTGGATCGAGTCCCGCATCGGGCTCTCTGCTCGGCAGGGAGCCTGCTTCTCCCTCTGACCCTCCCCCCTCTCATGTGCTCTCTCTCTCTCTCATTCTCTCTGTCTCAAATAAATAAATAAAATCTTTAAAAAATAAATAAATAAATAAATAAATAAATTCTCCTGTATGTTTAATTTTAAAAACAAAGCATATTAAATTTATGATTAAAATAACAAACAAATCTAAGCTCCTAACCTCTGACCTTAATTATTGGCAAGAGGTCACTGACAAAATTTATCAGGATGCTTTCACATTTTAACATTTGACACTTTTTATAAAGGTGTACTTTTCGGAAGACTAACTGTTCCTCTAGCAACTGCTTTCCCCCTTTTGTGGATTCTGAGCAAATAAAAGTAGTTTTTGTCATTAGAAAATACTTAGACTTTTAGACAGAACTTTCATTACTGCTTACTTGAGACAAAAATCCCAATTACTGTGACTTTTTTTTTTTTGCTTATGTAAATGCTAATATTTTTGTTTTAATATCTACTAAGATATATAAACTTCAGCAACCAAGAGGAAAACTGCCAGAATTAATAGAGTGCCCATCTGTATATAAAGTTACTGAATCTAAAGCATAACTTTCTCCTTACCTGTGGTCTTTATACAATACACGGGACTATAGACACCAGTTTTTCTCGGCAGAAGTCTTGCTTTAACTTTTAAGCAATAAGTGGTCTCTGGTGAGAGTTTATAAATTTTATCTCTGGGGTAAACAGTTTTAGTCCTTCTCTATAATAAAAGAAAAACAGAAGTCTGCTCTTTAAAAAAATATAAGGTCAAACTTTAGGACAAATTCATGTCCTTTTTCTCTCACTTTGAACAAAGGTAAGAAGAATGCTTACTTCTCCACTTGAAGAGTTTTTCCAGATATCTAAGCTGTAGGTGAAGCTTGAGCTATCCAGAGCCCACATGCCATGATCTTTTGTTCCAGGTGGGGAGATGTTTATTATTATTGCCTTATCTTCAGCTTCTAAATGTACTTTTGGGGGACCAATTTGAGCTGTAAAAAAATGAACACATTTACTATATAACTTCATTAATACAGGGTCGAAACATTCATTCAGCAAATAATTCTGAGCACTTCCTATATGCCTGGCATAGTAACACAGAGAATGTCCTTCGCGGCGCTTATATTTTAGTGGGGGATATGGCCATAAACCCCAAATAGACAAATACATACAATGTCGTGTGTGCTGTGAGGAAAAATGAAATAACACAGAGGGAGAGAGGATGGTGGCAAGATCTGTTTCAGATAAGTTAGTCAGGAAAAGCCTCCCTGCGACATTTGAGCTGAGGCCTGAATAACGTGAGGGAGTCAGTCAGGCAAATTATCTAGGGAAAGAGTATTCCGGCAAGGTGGGAATGCGCTTCACATTTTCAAGAGATAATAAGGAGGCTCCAGTAGCTCCGAGAAGCAGCTAGAAGCCAGATAACAAAGGAAGAGCTCTGTAGTTAGCTTCGGCACATTGCTGGAGGGCTGAGATCCGAGGAGTGCCATGCTGTGATTTACGTTTTGGAAAGATCACCTTAGTTCAGGCACGAGGAAGCAGGGAGGCCAGGAAGAAGCTACTGCAGTAGCTCAAGAGACCAGCCTTGCTGGTCACAGGGGTGGATGTGACAAGGGATCCGCTTCAGGATATACCCTCAAGATGGACCATTCAGAAAGTATTGACAGACTGGATGCAGGGCATGAGGAAAACTGATGCCAAAGAGGACTCCAAGACTCTTGGCCTGAGCAAATAAAACAGGTGCTGTCCGTAGCAGGGATGGAAAAAACCGCAAGACAAGCCGGTTTTGAGGGGGAAATCAAGAGCTTCGGTTGACCAGATGACTTAGACATGCACGCAGAGAGGCCTGTTGAAAGAAGAGTTGGTGATACAGTTTAAAGTAAGGGGAAGGAGTGGGGCTGGAGATGTAAGTCTGGGCTTTTCTCAAGAGCACACAGGATTGAAAGCCGTAAGATTCCCAGTGGACCGAGTGTAGAAAGAGAAGAGGTCCGACAACCCAGCCCCGCAGCAGTCTGGCGCTGATGGGTCTGGGGGGCCAGGAAAAAGGGGCAAAGGAGGGACAGATGGGCAGGAGGAGAGCTGGTGGGGAGCGGGGCCCTGGAGATCCAGAAGTGGAAGGGTTTCAAGTGGTAACCCTGGTGCTACCCAGGAACTGAGCCAGAAGAGAGCTGGGAACTCGGGCATTGAGGAGGTCACCAGAGTCCTTGACAAGAGTGTTTTCTGTGCAGCGAGGAGGAACGGAGCTCGAAGGCACAGGGCCGCAGAGAAGCGCAGAGAGGGACAGAGATCATTCTTCTCGCGAGTTCTGACAGAGGGCTGGGGTTCCCAATTGTTCTGGTCTCAGGAGCCCTTCACACTCAAAGAAACTGAGGGTCTGAAAGAGCTTTTGTTTATAGGGATCATGTCTTTCAACATTTAGCATACTAAACATTAAAACTGGTAACATTTTCAAGTATTAATTCATGAACAGATAATAGTGGTAAACCCATTGCACTGTAACAAATATTTGTTCTAAAAAAAAGAACTACATTTCCCAAAACAGACATAGCGAGAAGAGTGGAGCTGTGTCACATCTTGTCCCAATTTTGTTAATGTCCGGCTTAAACAAAGAAGACAGATGTATCTCCCGCTTGCTTCTGCCAAGTCAGTCAGTCAGTCGGTCTCCCTCTCACCCATCAGCCTCTGAAAAACTCCAGTGTATACTCAAGACAGAATGAAAAGGAAGGGGCAGATGTCTTAGAATTATTATGAAAACAGTTGGGCTTTATTTTCTTAAAGAATTTTTATTTATTTATATGACAGAGAGAAAGAGCGCACAAGCAGATGGAGTAGCAGGTAGAGGGAGAGGGAGAAGCAGGCTCCCTGCTGAGCAAGGAACCCAATGTGGGACTTGATCCCAGAGATCATGAGATCAGAGATCATGACCTGAGCCAAAGGCAGTCACTTAACCAACTGAGCCACCCAGGCCCCCCGCCCCCCCTTTTTCTTTAAACGGGAGATTTTACACCATGCACATGAATGGGCTTGGGAAGTGAGCTGTGATCGGAATAGTTCATGAGGAATATCCTGTAATTCGGCTGGCAACTTCTTACCTTTTTCAAATAGGGTGAATGAATCAACATAATGCCACGGAGAAGTGTTGCTGTCCTCCTCTGCTCTTATCCGCAATTTAATTTCTTCATAAACATTGAGCTTGACTGAAGAAAAGTTGCATTTGGTACTGGCGATAGACTGACAGCCAGGCAATTTTACCCAAGTATCATTTTTAAGTCTTTAAGACAAAACAGGAGATGCACGAATAAGCAAATGTATAACTACAAAAGACTGTCCAACACGGTTTGTTTACTAAAAAGAGAAACTATTACAAAGCTAGGCTAGGTAGTTATTCTATTTGAGTTAACCTGTTAACATTTTAGTTGCAACGTGGCCCTTGTGTCCAGCACATATACACCAAGTTATTATTTAGAAAATGGAGTCATTCCGAAGGTTCATTTTTGGATACAGTTCTGTAATTTTGTGACAGGCTGCATTAGGATTTCAAAGAAGCAGAGAAAGAAATAACCTAGAAGGTACAAAGAGTGGACTTAGTCTCAGGTTTGTTAAAAATAGTTGTGTGACTTTGGGCCAACTACTCTGTATTTCTGGATCTTTTCCTTACTGAAAACTTGGTGACTGGATCTGATGATTCCCTTCTAAACTTCTTGGACTAGTTTTACCAGACCAGAGAAAGATCTCAGAATCAGCAGGGTTGGAGAATTTCCTCTGCCCTCGTCAAAACCAAACGGCCCCTTCTGCTTGCTGGCTGCAGTAATTCTTCCTACTACATCACTAGAAACAAAACTTAAAATGTTAATATAAACTGACAAACTCCTCGTTCAGTCCATTAAAAAGTAGAACTGATGGATATTCGATTCTTCAAACACATGAAGAAATCAAGAAAGGACATCCTGCCACATGTGACTCCAGCCTACCCAGGAGGCTGACGGGAAGGTGAGAGACAACAAACTTGTTAGGTCTCGAAATTTTTTGCCCACGTGAAGCCCTGTCTACCTTAAACCAGTCAGAGAAACTCTCCTCTGAGAAGGCATTTCTGTCAAGACTGATTCATAATTGGGGCGCCTGGGTGGCTCAGTTGGTTAAGCCACTGCCTTTGGCCCAGGTCATGATCCTGGAGTCCCAGGATCGAGTCCCGCATGGGGCTCCCTGCCCGGCGGGGAGTCTGCTTCTCCCTCTGACCCTCCCCCCTCTCATGTGCTTTCTTTCTCTCAAATAAATAAATAAAATCTTTAAAAAAAAAAAAAAAGACTGATTCATAATTTCTAGCACGAGCTGCTTTTCGGAGGGGAAGGGGGAGGAGGAGGGAGGGATAATATTGTAGACTTCATTTTAAAAATGCTTTAAGATAACAGACTCCAGGGATGATCTAGCCACATCATTTCTGTGTTGACCCAAATATAAGTCCATCTCATTTTTCAAAAAGGACTGTACCTCTGAAACAAAAAATACATATGTATTAATTAAAAACAAAACAAAAAAAGGAAACATTTGAAAAAATTACCAAAAATATACACTGGCATATGGGAAGCTACATTCCTGGCTAGTTTCCCTTTCTACTTCTCTGAGCTGTGAGGCTAGAGTTGGCATTTAATGATACCCTGAGAAACTCCTCCACATCAGACTCTATGTTAAAAAATCCAGAAACTCTTATTATAAACAGAAAACCTTATACAAATTGTAAAACTAAGCCCTGACATGGTTCCAACCCACTCTCTCTCTTCCCCTCTATCTTTCCTGTTCTAGGAGGTGCAGAAGCACACTCGAAACTGCAGTGGTAGCTGTTTTTATATTATCTTAAAAAAAAAAACCACCACCAATCAAACCCAACTTTATCATATGAAGTATTTAGATCAGAACAGAACACGATTTGAGAACGATGATGTAACCGATATAAAATCCGTTTCATAAAACCCATGCCATAATATAAGAAACATGCCATCTTGGTCTTTCCTATTCACTGATACATTCTAAGTACCCAGAAGAGTGTTTAGCATAAAAGGTACCCAATCTTTATTGAATGGAAGAATGAATACTAAACACTACATACATCAGAATAAAATTTGGATATAGGTCACAAATACTGATGTCTTAGCATGTGTTCTACAGACACTGGAATCCTAATGGCTTATTTATGTGTCTGTGTATCATTTATCACCAGTGGCATCTGTCCTACATTCAGAGAAACACTATATTAAGGGGTGTCTGGGTGGCTCAGTGGGTTAAGCGTCCGACTCTTGATTTTGGCTCAGGTCATGATCTCAGGGTCCTGAGATCGAGTCCCTTGTCTGGCTCCGCGCTGGGGTATGGAGCCTGCTTGAGATATTCTCTCTCTCTCTCTCTTCCTCCCGCTCCCTCTGCCCTCCCCCCACTCACACTTTCTCTCGGTCTCAAAAAAATTTTTTTTTAATTAAAAAAATACTTGTTTGCTTTTGCTATTAACTACACTTCCATTAATCATTTCCTTCATCCACTGAGCACTTTACATAAAATTGTTCTATACTTCGGGGTGCCTGGGTGGCTCCGTGGGTTAAGTGCCTTCGGCTCAGGTCATGATCTCAGGGTCCTGGGATCCAGCCCCATGTAGGGCTCCCTGCTCAGCAAGGAGTCTGCTTCTCTCTCTCTTTCAAATAAATAAATAAAATCTTAAACAAACATTGTTCTATACTTCTACAACCTTCTAAGTTAGACACCTTATTACGGTAGGAGGGGGGCGGGAGAGTCCCATCCCAGTTTGCCTGGGGTGGTCCTGGTTTAAGCTTGTTGTTCCAGCTTATCTAAAATTAACTGCCCCTTTTAACTCTCGAAACTGTTTTGGTTTGGATGATAAGTTATATATGGTATGGTATATAATATATATATATTAGTTTTTATCACCACTTCACAGGAAAGAAAACAGCGATAGAATACATAGCATGGGATGGCTTTGCACCCAAGCAGCCTGGCTCAAGTCCATACCACACTACACTGTCGCTGTACTCTCTCCCTAAACTTGTAGTCTGGCATATCTTTATAAGGCAATTATTTATAAAGCTAGTAGAACAGAGCAGGACGAGAACATATTGAAACAATGCATTTGATGCTAAAGTCAGAATGAAAGGATGAAAGGCAGACTATTATGGACTGGAGAATTTAGTATCAGTGACAGAATGTGTGAAGGAACAATATGAGGGCACTGTCTATCTTCTTTGCTAAAAGGGTAACTTTATTTTTTAAAAAAAAATTTATTTATTTATTTGAGATAGAGAGAGAGAATGTGAGAGAGAGAGAGAGAGAAAACAAGAGCTGGGGTGGGGGGGCACAGAGGGAGAGGGAAAAGCAGACTCCCCACTGAGCAGGGAGCCCCACACGGGGCTCGATCCCAGGACTCCAGGATCATGACCTGAGCGGAAGGCAGACACCCAACCAACTAAGCTACCCAGGCGCTCCTAAAAGGGTAACTTGAAATACGAGTATCTGAAACAATCTTTGTTATACCTGAAATAGTTATTTATTAAGAAAATTTTGAACTAAAGCAAAGAACTAAATGGACAAAACTCAAAGTTCGATTTAAAGAAAATCTCTAGAAATAAAAATTCTTAAATGATTATTCCAAGAAAAACCATCGATGTATGTATACAAGTTTGTGTATGTGCACACATATTCGTACACATACATACACACGCGCACACGCGTGAATGACTAAAGTAAATGAATCTCACAGAAAATGAGTAATGAGTAAATGAGTAAATGAATCTCACAGCTCTATTAACAATCAACTGGAGAACTGAGTGCTGGTTGTGGTTGAAGTGGGGAGATCCTGGTTCTGGGGGTCCTACACCCTGTTTCTTCACTGGCCAATTACCAGCCACTCTTTCTTAGACAGGGATCATAGTTAGCACACAGGACCCTGACACCCAAAGCAAAGTGCTGTACTCCCTGAGCTACGTTCCTTCCAGAATCTTTCTTCTGCAACTCCCCACCTGCCCATCCTCTTGGCAGCTATGAGGTAGAAAGTTAGGGCTAGGGATATACTCAAAGAAGGTGACGCATCTAGAAGAGAGAAGGTATGGCTGTGGTCTACAGAAGCTGTCTGCCATCTTCATCCCCCAAAACTCTTTTGCTGCAACACCCCAAGACGAATTGGACTAAGTCTCTATTTGTAGATATGAAGTTATAAATATTACGTAGACATAAAATTTCTCTAAAAGATGGAAAACCAATTGGTTCTCAAATCTGAGAAATAAATGATGGGGTTACAATTTTCAAACTTATTCAGGTGATTCTTGTAAATCAATCAATAGAGTTGCATACGTTTGATAATCTGCTGAAAAAGTCACATTCTTGACAGACGGATCGCTCCTGTTCCACCTCAGGATAAAGGTATCATCAACGATGTAGACCTCTACATTTTGAGGAGATTTTAGATTTGTTCCTCCTAGAAATCAAGGCAACAAGAAAGAAGACAGTTACATATACGCTGTAGATAGTCTTAAAAATGTTATTCTTCCTTTCACGTCACTGATTAAAGAATGAATACATTCAAATATAACAAAGTATATACAGAAATCTAAAAAAACCTAATCATTGCTCTCAGCACAGGGAGGCTAATTATTTATTTAATCTCTGCATTTGAGAGAGCTAGAAAAAGGTCGAGGTTTTTTAATCCATAAAAAGTAAGCCTTATATGTCATATATATCTCAGTAAAGCTGGAAAAAATAAAGAAAATCAGCATTGATCTTTTAATTGAAAGTCTCTTTACCCAAAAAATACAAAAATACTAATTCAAAGGGATACATGCACCCCCTATGTTTATAGCAGCATTATTTACAATAGCCAAGATATGGAAGCAGCCCAAGTGTCCACTGACTGATGAATGGATAAAGAAGATGTGATACACACACACGCACACACACACACACACACAGAGGAATATTATTCAGCCATAAAAAAGAATGAAATCTTGCCATTTGCAACAACATGGATGGAACTGGAAAGTATCATGCTAAGTGAAATAAGTCAGTCAGAGAAAGACAAATGCCATATGATCTTACTTATATGTGGAATTTAAGAAAGAAAACAAATGAGCAAAGGAAAAAAAAAGAGAAAGGCAAACCAAGAAACAGACTCTTAACTGTCAGTCAAACTGACGGTCACCAGAGGGGTAGGGGGAGATGGGGGAAATGGGTAAAGGGGATTAAAGACTACACTCATCATGATGAGGAGAAAAAAAAAAAAGACCGTCCACCAGCAAAAAGATTACAACTTGCTGAAAGCTCAGATGACAGCTGGCATTTTTTAGCAATTAAGATTAAAAAAAAAGAAAAGAAAAGAAAAGAAAAAATAGTCTCTGTATAAAAACTTTCTGTGATCTTAGAAGACATGTAAAGGATACAAGGTTCAACTGTTTAATGGCCTCAGTTTGGTTTCACATCCTATATTTATGCTTCATCTATTCTGACAGAGAATGGAACAGCTGTGATTTCAAAGTTAACAGCTTAGTTACAGAAACCAAATATTCACATGACAAAAATCAAGAGACAGAGCTATGAATGTTTATCATGTCAGCCAAGCCCTACAGGAACTCAGAAAGGTGTTCATATCAAGCCTGAACCCATCTGTTTATTTTTAAGGACTTCTGTCTAGAGATCTATTATTTCTTACACATCTAGGAGGAATCTTCCCTGAGTTGGATGTCCTCTCTTCTTATTTTTCCCTTTTGGTCCCTCCAACCTGTGTTTTTCTTCCTCTGTGATTACCCAAATATTCCAATACTCAGCTCAAGTTTGAGACAGGGAGAAGGTCCCGAGTTAGTGGAATTAGACTAGTCTAGACCAGAGACTACAAATGCTATCAGATCTTTTGTTGATTCCTGTAAACCCAGTCACTCCCCTTTGGCTGCATACAATCTATAAAATCACAACAAATGGGATGAAAATTACGTTTAGAGGAGTGGAATAAGGAAAGTATTCTCCTTTGCGATGAAGTCTCAGAGAAAATAAGCATTTTCAATTTCACAGATTTCGCTCTATTCGTATTAGCAATATCCTTTTGAAAACAGTCTATTTCACTTTTGTAGCATGTAAGATCTATAAATGGCCACTTAATCCCCTACTTCTACTTACACAATTGGTTGCTTCCAACCTTTCACATTCCTAATGGATGATCAGAAACGATTTACTACCTTTTTAAGTCTGACATAAATCCAAATATATACGTCCATATAAACATAAATTTCCTCCCACATTTCGGATAATTTTCTTAAGCTAGGGTCCCAGGACTACATTTACTAGGTTTAAAAGTATGAATATTTTTATGACTTGGAAAGACAGCAACATTAGGATCTCTAGTTTGGGTTAACATTTAATTTAGTTTTGAACATTTTACCGTTCCTTTGAGGAAAAAAGTACATTAGTTAATTGAAAGGTAACTAGGCACTTAACAAATATCAATGGATAACTGAGAATTTAAATTGTTTAACCTTTAGGAAAACAGACTACTCTTAAGCCCAGGGCTCTGCCGCTGATTCCCAGGGTTTAATTTCCCATTCAGCCACTGGCTAGCTGCAGGGCCTGAGGCAAGCTACTCAGTGTCTCAGTTTGCTCTTCTGTAAAAAGAGGATAATAGTGTGTAGCTTTCTACTGAAACCTAAATGAGTTTATACCTTTAAAACACCTAGAGAATTGCCTGACACATAGCTAAGAGTACAATAAATGCTAGCTGTGTATAGTTTATTTTAGCAGCCCTCCCCTAATTTAGATTAAAATAAGGATCTTAAGGTACATCCTCTTGGAATGCTACTTTTATGCGAAAATTCTGGGGAAGTTCTTTTTACATCAAAGCACAATGAGCTGAATACAAAAATTTCAAAAACAAAAGACTTCAAAGAAATGACCACGGGTCATACCAGGACCATAGTACCCATATTCTATATATACTATATTCATGGAAGAGTTTGAGAAATAGGATACCATTGTACCATATGGGGGTATGGTTTTCTAAGCAAACAGTTTAAGGATTTTGAACCTACTAAGCGGCCTCACTGACCCCTTGGATTCCTGCCCTTCGGTGCTAGTCCCTCCTTCTCTTTGGGTACCCTTCCTCACTCCGAAGTCAACCTTATAATAGTTGCCATTCTCCTGATGCGTCCCAGTTAAGTATTAATAAAGGCAGCAAACTAGCCTCGTGGTCGCAGCCTCTCTATTTTGGTTGCGTATTTTTCATTTATTATTACTTTTTATTAGACTGTCCGAATCCCGAGGGCAGCGAAATTCTTGCAATCCTTATCCCCCCTCCCACGTGGGGCTGAATAACTGCTTCCCTAAACTGAGACAATGTTTCAGGAACAGCAACACAATTCGCCGCTAAAGCCTTGTTTATTACTTAAGGGTCCAGCCCGGCTCCCCGATTTTTCGAAGAGAAACAAAGTCGACAGGAAGGCTCTCGCTCACCCAGCGCCGCGGCGGTGGAAGCCCACAGAGCCGGCGGAGAGGGCGTGTCCCGCTCGGGGACCGGTACGCGGGCCCCCAAGCAAGAGGCGTGCAAGGATCCTTGGAACACCACTTCCTCCCGATTTTCAATCTGAGCGCTGTGACCCCGGACAAGCAGAGGTCTCCGGGACAACGCGCCAGCCCCTTCCACCCGCCTCCCGGGGCCAAGGCTTCCAACGCCCCCACAGCCCAGCCTCTCGCCCCCCCCGGACCTGCGCCGGGCCCCCTCGTCTCTCACCTGCGGCTGCGGGCAACATCCATCGCACCGCAGCGACCAGCACCAGGGTCGTCGCGCCCAGGAGGGCGAGCATCGTCCGCGGGTCACCGCCGGCCAAGGAAGTCACATCCTCGGTCACCTCGCGCAGCACCTAACTACGCGAGGCAACCCCAGGCCCAAGGGCCGCCCTGCCCCCGCCCCCCGCCTCCGCCTCCGCCCTGCCCCCGCCCCCCGCCTCCGCCCTGCCCCCGCCCCCCGCCTCCGCCCTGCCCCCGCCCCCCGCCTCCGCCCTTCCGCTCTCGCCCCGCCCTTCCGTACTCGCCCCGCCTCTCCGCGCACGCGCGTGCCCTCCGCGCTCGCCCAGTCTCTCCGCGCACGCGCCGCCCTAGGAGTCTAGCGCGCTTGTGCGCTCCGGTGGGAGGAGCGGTGGGCCGCGCGTGCGCGCTTGGAATTGGGGCGTGCCTCCCGTTGTTCTCGCTCGTCGTATTTACCGGCAGTGACCGCCGAGGGCGGTCCACTCTCTGGTTACGGGAAGTCTACGCCTAACAGGAAGCCTTGACCCGAACGGGAACGCGGCATGTCCTGGCTCAGGCCTTGCGGCTGTGGTTAGCCAACTCATGCCCTCTGAATGCGGCGGAGGTCGGGCGCTGTCGGCCCTCGCTCTCCCCCTCCCGGTCGCGGACACCGAGGCGGTGGAAAGCGGTGTTGGGGCGGCTTGGTTAAGGGAGGCAGGAATGAGGAAGCTGCCGAGGGGGCCAGGCCGTTTCCTTTGAGCAGAGCGCTGTGCGCGAAGGGCAAGAGTGGCCAGAGTTAAGCCAAGAAGCGTCGAGCACTCGTTTTCGGGGCGACCTGGCCGAGGGGCTCATGGGACCCCTGGAGAAAGTCGTGGCAGCGTCGGGGCTTGGGATCGTCTCCAGAACAGCGGTCTCTAAGCAGTTTTGATTGCTTACCCTTATTAGTAAACAATTTGGGTCCACCATTAAAATCGTTATTTAAATGCTTTAGTAATAGATTATGTATATTCTTAAAATACGCAAAACGGAAAATATCAAGGATGAGAGATGAAATAATCATGCTTAGCTGATAATTACGACTAAACAATATTAATTACCAATTATGTGATAAAATGAGTATTTATAGAGAACAATGGAGTTGGATTCTGCCTTATAAACAACTTTGAGGTATAATTTATATACCATGAAATTCACCCATTTTAAGTGAAAAAGGATTTTTAGTAAATCTAACCAGTTGTTAGGCCTCATTTTTATTTTTTATTTTTAGAAAGTGAGAGCACGTGTTAAGGGGGGGTGTGGGGGAAGGGGCAGACATCCAGGAAGAGAGAATCTGAAGCAGGCTCCACGGTCAGCGCAGAGCCCAATGGAGGGACTCCCATCTCAGGACCCTGAGATCATGACCTGAGCCAAAATCAAGAGTCAGACCCTTAACGGACTGAGCCACCAAGGCGTCCCAGGCCTCATTTTTTTTTTTTTTAAGCCTTGGCTTATTACTTTGTGATTCAACAAATTTTAGGTTTGATTTGAGTTTTGTCAGTGCTTTAACAATGTCATAGATGGAAAAATATCCCACAAGAATATGTGGGTCCAAATGGAAAAAGGAAACTTCTTGTTGTACTTACTAAATCATACTTATTTTAAAAGACTTTACAACAATTTTGACTTAAGGTTTTAATTAAAATTTTCATTTCCTGCTGTCCAAAAGTTGTTCTTGCAAACTACTTAAAATAGATTGCAGTTTTGCATTTAGAACAATGGGCCCAAAATGTTTCATGGACTGAAACTTTCCATTTGAAATATTTAAAAATGTTGGCAGTCTCCCCATCCCCAACACCCCACCATGGGAAGCTAGTTTGTTTTTTACAGATACACAGAGTTTTTTTGGCAACAAAATTAAATCCATATGGAAATAATCCAAATGTATTTTAAAATGCAAGAGTTATATATAGTGTATGTCTATATATTTTTTTATTTTCATTTGCTCATAATAAAAGCAGTTTTAAAGGATTTTATGGTTCATTTTTTCAGTGTTGCCACATAACATGCTAGTGTTACCCAGTTGCTAACTCAAGGTGTTATCCAATTTCTCCACTGTATAGTTACTATTTTTCCCCTTGCAGCTAATCTGTGGAGAGATACCCCGAGATCTTGTAAATTACCCTGCTCTTTATCAAACTTTTACATCCAGAATTAGCATCCATTAATGATCCCTGCCCGAAACAGTCCACTTTGGTGGTTGTGAAATGGTAATTTTCCATCCCTGCTT
>NC_138369.1:182793694-182867825 GCF_054177405.1 Leptonychotes weddellii | reverse complement strand
TTATCAAACTTTTACATCCAGAATTAGCATCCATTAATGATCCCTGCCCGAAACAGTCCACTTTGGTGGTTGTGAAATGGTAATTTTCCATCCCTGCTTCTCCAAATACAAGTATTGGTCGACATATCATATGAAAGAGCTTTCTCTTCTTTCCATATTATTCCTATGTACTCATAGATTCTTATTGTATTCAGTTGGTTATAGTTCATTGCTATCCTTATTTATTAAAATTTTTAAAATTTCATTCCCTGCCCCCCCTTTTAAAAAAGATTTTATTTATTTATTTGAGAGAGGGGAGAGAGCGTGAGAGTGTGGCCTGGAGGGAGAGGCCGAGGGAATGAGAATATGAAGCCGACCCCATGCTGAGCACAGAGCTGGACATGGGGCTAGATCCCAAGACCGAGAGATCACCACCTGAGGCGAAACCAAGAGTCAGCCACTTAACCAACCGAGCCACCCAGGCACTGCCTACCTCCATTCCCTTCTTCTTGGGGGTCTCATGGTTTCTGTCATTTCCCCTTCCTTCTACCTCTCTGGCCATTCTTCTCCACCTCCATTACAAACCCACTCTACTGCTCCTCACTTAAATATTGGTGTCACTCACTGCTTTGTCTTACCCCCTTTCTTCTCACTTTCAGTGCTATCCCCTCGTGGTCTCCTCCCCTGTATGAGTTCATTAGCTGTCATTTATGCTGATGGATCCCCAAATTGTCTTTGGCCTAGATCTGGCTTCTGATATCCAGATTTTACATCAACCAACGTGCTGGAAATAGTCCCCAGTTATTTCGCTCTCTGTATGAGGAGTCCAGTTCCAGGCCAAAATCCTATGTGTGATCTTTCAGTCCCAACTACGAGCAATTCCAAAGCTTTGCTTGGCGGGTGTCTTGGGGGTGCACAGCTGTTGGGTCACGACCCTCCCCGGAGCTTTCAGGGTCTAATCTGAAACTGGCTCTCACTACACGGAGGGCGGGGAGAGATCCAAGAAAGAGGCAGACCACCCCTGACTGGTAGGTGGCAGTTTTAATAAGCAAAGGGAATTTCTACGTGAGGCTTGTCTCAGGCGGAAGCAGGATGAATGGATGCCTGCACCCGCCCTAACACCAAATCTTAAAAGCGGGTAAGAGGCCCTAACCGGTTCAGCCGCATACACTATGCAGGTGTTCTCAACACTGTATCACCATCTCCAGGCCGTGTCCTTGGAGCAGCCTCTGGGCGTGGGAAAGGCAGGCAGAACCCATATTCCAAGGACAGGGGAGGGGGTGAGGAGCCTCTGAGGAGCTCCCGGGGACCAGCTCTCAGGACAGTTTTCTAGAGGGAGTTGTAGACAAAACCTCAGGCGGCCCCAGGCCACCCTGCTCAGAAGCATCTCTGCATTCCCCACACCTCCAGGCTGACACCCTTTTCACTACCTTGATTCCCTGCCTTTGCACCCCTAGTCCTTCTCCCTCGCCCCACCCCGCTTTTCTTCAGGAGCCTTTTTTCGGGGATCCCTGTCAGTGAGACAGTGCTCCCCAACTGCTTCACCCACTGGATTTCCCTGAGCAGTTCCGTGGAGGGGAAAAGGGAACCCTGAGGAGCCCGTGCTTCTCTTGCTTGTCCCCGGGGAGCAGTAAATGAATCAAGGCTTGCTTTCTATTTTCAGTTGGGCTCATGTCCTGGTGGGCTACCTGGACACTCAGACGGCCCTTTCCATTTGAAAGCCCATAGTCTCTCTTCGGCTAAAGGAAATGGAGTTTGTGAGCGTTTTGGATCTGTGGGTTTATGGTTTTCATCAAGTTCAGAAAATTATTTACCGTTACTTCTTCAAATATTTTTTCTTTTGTGCCCTCTCTTTGTTCTCTTTCCAAATACACGTATATTAGGTGCTTGAAGCTCTGGTGTAGCTCACTGGCATCCTTTTTGTTTCATTTTGGGTCTTTTTTTCTCTCGGGCTTTCATTTTGCATAGTTTCTGTTGCTATGTTGTCAAGTCCTCTGACCTTTTCCTCTGCCATGTCTAATCTCTGTTAACCCTAATTCAGTATATTTTCCATCTCAGACATTGTGTTTTTCACCTCTACACGTTTGATTTGTTGTTTTTGTTTTTTTTTTTTAAATATATCTTTCATGTCTCTCCTTAACATACTAACACTTTACCTTCTGGAACATACGAAATATGGTTTTAATAACTTTTAATATTCTGATTTGCTAATTCTATTTACTCTTTGTATTGATTTATTTTCTTTCTCATTATGGGTTGTGTTTTCCTGCTTCTTTGCATGCCTGGTGATTTTTTTTTTAAGATTTTATTTATTTA
Source organism: Leptonychotes weddellii (assembly GCF_054177405.1). NCBI lineage: Eukaryota > Metazoa > Chordata > Mammalia > Carnivora > Phocidae > Leptonychotes > Leptonychotes weddellii. The sequence goes on along the minus strand of NC_138369.1, from coordinate 182,865,530 downwards.
TTTGACAGAGAGAGACATAGCGAGAGAGGGAACACAAGCAGGGGGAGTGGGAGAGGAAGAAGCAGGCTCCCCGTGGAGCAGGGAGCCTGTTGTGGGGCTCAACCCCAGGACTCTGGGATCATAACCTGAGCTGAAGACAGACGCTTAACCACTGAGCCATCCAGGCATCCCTGCATGCCTGGTAATTTTTGATTGGATGACAGACACTGTAAACTTTACATTATTGGGTGCTAGAAATTTCTGTATTCCTATAAATATGCTTGAGTTTTGTCCTGGGATGCAGTTAGGTCACTTAGAAAGAGTTTTGTCCTTTTGAGGTTTGCTTTTGTTAGGTGATCCCAGAGAAGGGTTTAATGTGGGGCTAAATTTGCCCCGCTGATAGGCTCCAGAGTACTCTTCCTGATGCCCTGTGAATTATGAGGTTTTCCCACTGTGGCTGGTGAACTATTCCCAGCCTGTATGAGCCCTAGGGGTTGGTCCCTTTGTTTTTTGGGGAGTGGTTCTTTCCCTAGCTTCAAGTTTCTTCACAGCACATGCTCTGTGATCAGTACTTAGCCAATACTTCAGGGAGACCCTTTGTAGAGCTTTCTCTGGAACTGCATTCTCCTCTCCCTGTCAGATCCAACTGCCTGAGCTGTCTTGGGCTCCTAGTCCCATATCCTCAATTCACGGAGCTCTGGGTTCCTCCTCTTCATGCCGAAGGCTGGAAATTATCTCCAGGAACTCAGCCTGGTATTTACGGAGCTTATTTATTTTTCTTCTCTCAGGGAGTATTGTCCTGAGCTACCTATTGTCTAATATCTATCTAAAATATATTTTGTCTTTTTGTTTATTGGTAGTTTAAGGCAGGAGACTCAATCTGGTCTGCATTACTCCGTCATAGCCAGAAGCAGAAACCCCATTACTGTACTGTTTTTTAGATATTTTCTCCTCACCATTTTTTGTGCTTTTTCCTTTTTAGTAAAAAGTACTTCCTGGATTCACCCTTGATTTCTCTTAATCTGTTCTCTCTAGTTTTTATCTCTTTGTATTTTCACTCTTGGTTCTGAAGGATTTACTTGACCTCTAGTGAAATTTTTATTTCTGCAATTACATGCTTAATTTTCAAAAGCACTTTCTTATTCTTATTGTTGTTCTTCTTTTTTAAAAAATATCGCCCTTTGCTTTATGGATGATCTAATATGTCAAATCTTTTAGAATTTGGGTTTTTGTGACATTCTTGTCTTTTCAACATTCTATTTCTTCGAGAGGCTATTTGTTCTGTTTGCTTATTTTTGTCTTTCTCCCTTATGTTGCTAGTTTCTCTCATTGTCTGGTAATCTTCAGGTGTCCATTTATATTTAGGCTATTTCTTATATGAGGCTTTTTTTTTTCCTTTCAAGAGGCACAAAAAATGATTCTTGGGCATCATAACTGATGACTTATTAGTAGGATAAGTTGTTGTGTATTAGAGGCAATAAAAGTTTAGGAACTCACAATAGTAGGCTCTTCTCAATATAACTGCTGAGACCACAGAATTGTGAGCTTGAGGCAAAAGGGAAGCAGTGGTGAGCCACAGGCACCCATCTGTTTCTTACCTCATTTTGATCATTTGCAAAGCTTCTTTGTTGCTTCAGGAATGAACCCAAATAAAACTCCATCCTAAGCAGGGACCGAGTCCTCATTTTCCACTTTTTGGACCTGGACCAGACTTTCTCCTTGCATATACTAAAGCTGTGAGTGACGAATCCATGATACCAGGCATCTCCTTTACCTGTCTGGGTCCAGCAGCCTGCATTTCCAGTGGCAAGCACCTGCACCTTTTTTTGGGCCAGAAGTTCTTAGGAATGATGGGTGGGTATATAAATATCCCAGCTCCCTCACCCCTTGGCCAGTATATTTCTCTTTTTATTTTTTTAAAGGTTTTATTTATTTATTTATTTATTTATATTTATTTATTTAGCATGTGTGTGTGCAAATGGGGGGAGGGGGCAGAGGGAGACGGAGAGAGAATCTCAAGCCGACTCTGTGCTGAGCATGAGGCCCAATGCAGGGCTTGATCTCATGACTCTGAGATCATGACCTGAGCCAAAATCAAGAGTCAGACGCTTAACCGACTGAGTCACCCAGGTGCCCCCGGCCAGTATATTTCTGAGGAATGTGCTCTATACCATTTCCTTGAACTTCTCCATGGGATTAAGATTTACTCACCCCCTTTAATACTGGCTTGTTGGAAGTTCTCCCTTCCATGTATCACTTCCCCTCTGCTTTGGTGCTGTCCTGCACCTCCCAGAAAAACTACATGCTCTCAATTGTCATCTCAGGATCTTCTTGGGGGTGGGGAGCCAATTAAGGTCAATGATAATATGGGCCAAAGGTTGACACCCTTCACATATCTCCTTACACCAAAAGCCCGACTCTTCTCTCTCTAAAAATTCAATAGAGAGATTGATAAAGAGGAGCAAATTCCCACTTCTGTGCTTCTCATAATGTGTTCAATCCTGCTGTGGCAGGGAGAATTCAGACACCCAGAATGTGGCAGAGTTGTTTCTTACTTAGACTGTTAAACCACAGTGAACACAAATCTTCAAGACAAGTTGAAATGTAGGCTCCAGCTGTCACAAAGAATCTCTTCTGCTGATGTTGGGGTTTCATATCTGTTTTTCTCAACCAAACTAAAGTAATTTTTTGCTCCTGCAAAAATAGAAAGCACAAGAACACAGGAATCTGCAGATTTTATACTCGAATAACAACTTAGGTATATTTTCAGGCAGTGATTCTCAGACTTTGGTGTGCATCAAGATCACCTGAGGGCTTGTTAGATTAAACTACAGTCCCCATGCATAGAGTCTCCGATCCACTTGGTCTCAGCGGGACCAGCGTTTGCATTTCTAGTAAGTTTCTAGGTGATTGCTATTGTTCAGGGAGCACACTTTAAGAACAACTCCTTTAAGGAGTTGATGTTCTTCTCCCTCTTAGCTTAGATGATTATATCTTACAGTCTGTTCCTTTTGTAGAACCTTCTAATATGATCTATGTAGTTTTCCATGTAATCGCATTGTAGCTAGTTGACTGTCAAGGTCTTTTATTAGTGATAATAGGATATTTAGAGTTCTCTACTTATATAGTTATCCTTGGGCTAGCATAGACTACATTAGCAGTTCTTTTAACCTAGTAAAATGTTAACCTACTTCATCTAATTTTTAATTCTTATTTTTGCTGTGGAACAGTTTTAATATCCGCTCTGGGTTTCAGCAGTGGCTTTACTCTTGTCTTAGTGAAGGCATCCCATCTTCTTGTCATCTGTAAGACTCTTGGCCCTGGTTTGGGAGGCAGGAAGGGGGTAAGGTGGGAGGTGGGGGCGGGGGAGGAGGGAGAGAAAGAAAGGGGTAGTGAGGGCAGCCAGGGTTCCCATATTCCTGGGCAAATGCAAAACCCTGTTTCCAGTGAAGGGGCATGGAGGAGAGGAGAAGTCCTGGCTCCAGTGATGGCCCCACATCCCCAGCCCCCATGAAGGAGCCAGTGCCGGAAGCTGGCTCCAGGTCAACAGAGGGAATCCTGGGAATCCAAACAAAAGCCCAAAGAAAAGGTCTTTTTTCTAGGAAAAGTCCTCTTTGCTGTTCACAAGGAGAAATAAAACCCTGCAGTTTTATTCCTTACAGAAAAACCATCTGCCGCTCTCGCCCTCTCTTGTCTGTATTCACAACAACATAAACAGCTAGACAGCTTCAACCCCAGCAGGGATGATGGTCCCACATGCCTGTCAGCCTTCCCCCCTCAATCTTCTGCCTACCCTGTCACGCTCTTGAGCAAGTCATCTTCCATCTATCTGCTGGAACCTTCTGGATTGTGCATCCCACGTGTATTTGACGGTTACCTTGAATTCAGCCATCTCACACCCAAAAAGCTTCAGCTTGCAGGCCTCCTCTGGGCTCAGCACATGGCCCTCCTTACACATCTCGTGGTGAGACAGCAGGGTCACCACGCCTCTCTTGAGGGCAGTGGGGAGCCCCAGCTGTCTCTGCCGTGGCTCCATGGTGGGCAGGGGCTGCTCCAGGGTCCCCCGGGGCCAGGCTCATGGTGAAAGTTGCTTTGTTTCCCGCTCCAGTGAAGTCCATTTCCATGTGTTTCGTGAACCACCCATTCACTTCCTCCTTGGTGTGTTTGGTGGAAAGGAGACCGACCCTCACCCCTCCACTTCTTGCTGACCTGACGCAGGTTGTCTTTGTATTCGTCAGATGGGCTTCCACCCAAGGCCACTGTCATCACTTTTTGTTTGTCAAAGAACACCCTGCTGTGCTTCCAGGTGGTCCAGATATCTTTTACTTGCTTTCCTCATGTTGGCCACAGAGAAGATGAAAAGGTACTTGTACATGTCCACACATCTCCACACACGTCAAGTTCTGTTTCAGTTCTAAGCCTTTCTTGGCAGTTCTGGTTAAGGAAACTTTCTTGTCACCCTTGGATTTGGGTATTGCCCTGCAGGCAGATGTGGTGGAAGGTGGTCTACCTCATTTATTTTAATTTAAGAAGAACATTTTTTAAAGGTTTTATTTTTAAGTAATCTCTACACCCAATGTGGGGCTCAAACTTACAACCCCAAGATTAAGAGTCGTGTGCTCTACCAGCTGAGCAAGCCGAGTGCCCCCTCATTTAATTTAATTTAATTTAATTTTTGTTTTGTTCCCCCCCATTTAATTTTAAACATGGAAGAGCAATCTCATTCTTTTTAGTTGTAACGCTTAAGTAGCCTATCCAAATATATTGCAAATACAGTGCAGATTCTGTGGAAAGTTATGAGGTTTCTAGTCTTTCAGGACACTTTCTACATACATAAAGTGACAGGCTTTGAAAGAAAAGTTCTGCTCCCTTCCTTAATTACATTTGCATCGTATTTCCCAGAGTAAGGAAGGAGGTCCCCTGAGGAGTTTCTGGGAAGTTCTGTGGGTACTGATGCCAGGCAGGTGTGGAGAGAGGAAAAGGGAAAGATGTCAGCTGGGTGGCGAGCAGTGGAGAGTGAGGAGGGCCACCAGCAAAGTGTAATTATGTGGTAGAGACCTGGAGGGTCCAGGGTCTGGGCACGTCAGAGAGGAGGAGCAGGGAAGCAGGAATGAGGCAGCTTGGAGGGGAGAGGGCTGGAGAGAAAATGGGCGAGGGAAGGCAAAAGCACGCCGTGAGCTGGAAGGAGCAAAGCAAAAGTTGTCTCTGATGAACCCTAATCATGAAATATGCTACAGTTTTATGAAATAAGAAACACTGTGACATTCAGTTGTTGTGTTGAAGAGCGAGATATAAAAAAGAAGTTTAGAGCCTATTTTATATGAAACATTGTTAGGTGGGTGGGGCGAGTGCATTATAGTTTACACCACAGGAGCCATTTTCCATGTAATCTCTATTACAAATCTCCTTAGGTTCATTCATAGTGAAGAGGAAGAAGGAGGAGGAGGAAGAGAAAAAGAAGGAGAAGAAGAAGAAGGAGAAGGAGAAGGAGAAGAGAAGGAGAAGGAGAAGGAGGAGAAGGAGGAGAAAAATTGGGGTTTGTGGAGAAATGTTATTTATTTATGTATTTATGTATTTATTTTAGAGAGAGAGAAGGCACTCAAGAGAATGTGCGTGAGCGGGAGGTGTGGGACGTGGGACAGAGGGAGAGGGAGAGAGAGAATCCTAAGCAGGCTCCACGCCCAGCAAGGAGAACAATGCGGGGCTCAATCCCATGACCCTGAGATCATGACCTGAGCCAAACCAAGAGCCAGATGCTTAACCGACTGAGCCACCCAGGCACCCAGAAGTGTAATTTCTTTGATGACAAATACACAATAAGTTGTTTGTTCTTGGAAATCGAATTTGCTCAATACACTGTAAATGAACACACTTGTGATCTTACTCATACCTCCCCAATCTAGGGGGCAATCCATGCCACAACCACAGCAGTGTGTATTTCAATTCACTATTACCATGGGGTTCTTTTTCGAGTGAGAAAGCACTAGATTCCAGGCTTAGCTTTATGTTTACAAACCTGCTCAAAAGGACATTGCTTGCAATCACCCAAAAGTCCATTGGTGGATGAATGGATGAACAAAATGCAGTGTGTGTGTGTGTGTGTGTGTGTGTGTGTGTGTGTGTGTTATTCATCCACAAAAGGGCATGAAGTACTGAAATATGCTACAATGTAGATGAACCTCTAAAACTTCATGCTAGGTCAAAGAAGCCAGACATAAAAGGTCATAGATATGATGCCATTCATATGAACTATGCAGAATAAGTCAATCCATAGAGACAGAAAGTAGACTGGTGGTCTCCAGGGACTGGAGTGATTACGTAATGCGTTCGGGTTTTCTTCTGGGGTGATGAAAATGGTGGAACTCGAAATGGGTGGTGGCTGCACAACATGGCCAATGTTCTAAATGCCACTGATTGTACACTTTAAAATGGTTAATTTTATGTTATGTGAATTTCACCTCAGTTAAAAAAAAGAGAGAGAGAATATTGTCTGTGGCACATCAGATTCAAATACAACGTGAAGTTCTTTTCTTCCATGGCAGGCACTCAACTTCTCTCTCCTAGAGCACCTGGGGATGTTTCTCAGATGCTTCTTCTAGCACCTCGAACCTCACAGCAGAGGAGGGAAAGCCTGACTCACGTAATTAGAACTCTAATAGGGCAGACAGTCTCTGCTTTGCTGTCCCACCCGCTGCTCCCTTGTATTCAATAAACTATCTCTTTTAATCTGCCTTGGGTGAATTCTTTGACTGCCCCCGCTGCAGGCTTCCATCTGATTGGGCTGCCCCACATTTGGTGGCCCCCGTCCAGTTGGGGACCCCACAGTTGGTGGACCCTGCATAGAGAGCCTTTGCTGGCCCTGGGCTCCCCCTGTATTCTCTGGGAATTTCTCATGACTTTTCCTTGGAGGACCAACTCTAGGGCTCCTGGGGGAACTGATGACCTCCAGCCAAGGTGACTCCTTGGTGAGGATCCGAAGCCCCAGGGGAACCAGCAGGATTGCCCTTGCCCAAAAGTGTGAGGGAGTTCCCATTTTGCCTTCGGGAGGGACCCTTCCCTCCCTCTCCTTTCTCTTTGTGGCCCTTTGGCAGTCTAACCCTAGTACCTCCGAGACAACTGAAGGTCTCTGGTCAGGGTGGCTCCCCAGTGTGGTCTGAAGGTCTGAGGACAAACAGGTTGGACTGTCTGCACCTGTGAGGGCAAAAGACCCCTTTCCCTCTGCTTTCTCACTCCATCCCCCAGGTCTGTTCCCAACGTGCAGTGCAGACTCAGTTGGGACCCTTTCCTGATGCTGGCTGACTCTCAGCCACCTTATCTCCTTAAAAAAAAAACAACAACCCTAATACAAGGTAAACTCCTGTGATAAAGACAGAAGCAAAGGGACATGGGAAGGAGAGAGAAAAAAATTAGTGGGGTAGAATCTCAGCCCTAAGTTCTGCATTTTAGAATGAATGGAAGAGAATCAATAAGAAAGTTCTTACATTTGCACGCAGAAGAGAGAAATCAATGCTGTAAAAGTCTTAGCTATGGGTACAGATATAATTTAACCACAAATTGAACAATTTAAGAAGGGTTATATGTGTGCTGATTCCAAATCAGGTACATACAGTGTCTAAGAATCTGAAGATGGAGAGTCCTAGGATGTAATACACCAACCAGGAAAAGGGACACAGAAGACCTTGTCTTTGGATCTGAATTTGCCACTGATTTACTGGATAACCCTGAGCATTCATTCATTCATGTATTGAACAAGTAGACCTTGAGCGCTTATTAAGTGCTAGGCATTGTTCTAAGGGCTGGGGATCCAGTGGTAAATAAGACACACACAGTTTCTGCCTTCATAGAGCCTATACTCTAGGTGGCTAGACAAATGGGTGAACAAACATTTGTTGAACCAAAATGACATCATACAATGTCAAGTGGTGATACGTGCTATGAAAAACATAAAGCAGGGTGAGAGACAGTGAGAAGGAAGATCTCTCCAAGAGGAGACATTGCAGCAGAAATGCAATGACATGAGGAAAATGATGTGTAAACAGAGAGCGTTGCGGGCATAGAGAAGAACAGGTGCAAAAGGCTCTGGGATCCTTGCATCCTCCAAGAGGATGGAGCAGCTGGAGTGCAGAGGCCAGGGAGTAGTGCGTGTAGGGTTTGTGTTTTCAAGGTTCAATCTGTGTTGTAGTACGTTATCAATACTTCCTTCCTTGTCATGGCCAAATAATATTCCATTGTATGCATATACCACATTTTCCTTATCCATTCATCTCTTGATGAATATCTGTGTTGTTTTTCTATGTTCTGGCTATTACACATGCAAGCTTGTGTACGGAAATATGATTTCTTTTCTCTTGGCTACATACCCATGAGTGAAATCACTGGGTCATATGGTAATTTGGTTTAATCTTTAAAGGAAGTGCCAGACTTTTTGAAGTGGCCGCATCATTTTATAATCCCACCAGCAATAAATGGGATTTGATTTCTCCACATCTTTTTGAATGCTTATTATCTGTCTCTTTCATTATAGCACTCTACGGGTGTAAAGTGGAATCTCATTGTGGTGTGAATTTCTTTCCTCTGATGGCTTTTGAGCAACTTTTCACATGCATTCTGACCATTTGTGTATCTCCTTTGGAGGAATGTCTGTACGGATCCTTTGCCTGTTTTCAAACTGGGTTTTTTCTTTTTATTACCTTTGAGACCCTTGAAATCTCCAGTTCTTCTACCCTTTAACACAACACACACACACCAAAAAACATTAGGAAACCATTGGACTCTAGAACTAGGCTCTGCGGTCAACCCAGGACAGAATCAACAGGTAACCTTGGGGAAGAAGAGGTGCAAGATCACCCAGTGCTTATTTCCCTCCTGGCTCACAATTGACACTGGACTTTGCCCCTTTTAATAATAAATTTTAATATCCAAGGGGCTTTTGTACACTGCAAGGAACCCACACTAAATTGTTATTTGTTTTTAAGCAGTTAGTGATTATTCAAATATTCACATTCTGCTTAGATAACTATTATATCAAAAAATGAGTTTTACAGATTAGAGTTCCCCCAACATTTTAATAGTGATAAAAACTTAAGCAATTAAGCTCTTCGAAATGAAAGCTTGATGAAAATGATGAGCCAAATCATTAGATCCCCTTAAATGCTCTCAACATCTTAAAAATCTGATACATATGAATGTAACGATTACCAAATTTTTGGTAGGAACCTTAAAAAACTTTTTGCAAAAATGCCAATGTCATGGATCTAAATTTGCTTCTTTGTTGTCTTTGCTCTTACTCTTATTCTCTTTTTCATAGTGCTTCCTTGGGGTGCTGGAGGCCTTCCATCTGCCTCCCCAGATTCACTCATGCTTCATCTGCCCTGCTCCATGCTCTGGGTGCAGGAGACTCATTATATAAAATGCATCAACAGAGACCTTTACTCTAGTCTTTGCTTGGGTTTATCAGTGGGAGGCATCAGCTCAAGATTTGAGGGTGGGGGAACAGTGAGGTGGGCTCCTTTCGAGAGGAGTCTCCATGAGTTGGCTGGGTCTCTCAACAGAATGTCATACACCCTGTCACTGACTCCAACTCCCTGTGGGGTAAGAGTTCCTCCCTTTCTCCTCCAGGCCTGGACCTAATAAGCTCCCCATGCTAGCCTCTTGCTACTGTATTCTTCCTTGTTGTTTTCCCTTAACCCTGCCCAACCCTCTATAAATAGTACCTTCACTCCACCATCCTCAGTCACTCCCTGGAGTGTGCCATCTCTTTCCTGTTAGGTCCATGACTTATAGACTGGATTACAATTTTATTTGCTTGACTTGGAGAGTCAGAGTGACCTTTGCTGACCAGTTAGGTGACCAATACAGATTAAGAGTTGAAGGCTCAGAACCAGGGACCGAAGACTTGGATCTGCCATCCAGGGGATTCTGTCCATGTAGAATAGTCTCTTTATCTTTTTTTGGATAGCTTTTGTCCATTACATGAGGACCTGCCCAAGTGATTGGCTCTAACCAGTTTTGCTTTGATTTTTTTATGTCCTTCGTCTTATAATTCTTTGAAAATAATGCTGTTTGAATGTCTTATCTTGAAAGTAGAGCCAGAGTGTTTGTGACGCAACCAACATAAGACATTTTGCAATGGCTTTTTCCCCCAGAGACTTAGTGCAATCGGTCACTTGCCATATTTACATATGCTCATTGTCTACAGTATTAGTCAGAGTTCTCTGGAGAAACAGAACCAATCAGATTTGTTGTAAGAATTATCTCATGTGATTATGGAGGCTGAGAAGCCCCATGATCTGCTCTGTGTAAGCTGGAGGCCCAGGAGAGCTGGTGGTGTAGGTTTCAGACCAAGTGCAGAGGAAGACCAATGTTGCCACTCACAGTAAATTCTCTCTTGTTCTATTCAGGCCTCCAACAGATGAGATGAGTGCTCCTCCCCATCCCCCCACTGGGGAAGAAGTTCTGCTTCACTCAGTCTATAGAATCAAATGTTAATCTTTTTTTTTTTTTAAAGATGATTTATTTATTTATTTGTCAGAGTGATAGAGAGAGAGAGCACAGCAGGGGGAGTGGCAGGCAGAGGGAGAGGGAGCGGCAGGCTCCCCACTGAGCAGGGAGCCCAGTGAGGGACTTGATCCCAGGATACTGAGATCATGACCTGAGCCGAAGGCAGATGCTCAACCATCTGAGCCACCCAGGCATCCCTAAATGTTAATCTCTTCCAGAAACATCCCCACAGACATACCCAGAATAATGTTTAGCTAAATATCTGAGTACTTACTGTCCCAGTGAAATAGACACAAAATTAACCATCACATCTCTCTCCCTTCACTGAAATATAAGCCCCATGAGGGCAAGGAGTCTGTCAGGTTCATTCTCTGTTGTATTCCCAGCATCTAGAACCACATCTAGCACCAAGTAGTTGCTTAGTAAACAGTTGTTTAGTGAATGAACGAGACTGGCCCATGTCTCACTGAACTGATGAGAAACTTGAGGCCTGGGTTGATGCATGGGCAGTGGGTTCATGGCTAAGCGGGGACTCAATCCCAGGACGCTGTATCAGTTATCTATTGCTGCATAACAAATAACTCCACACCTAATAGCTTAAAACAACATTTATTATCTCATAGTTTCTGTAGATCAGGAATTCAGGCACAGCTTAGCTGACTTCTCTGTTCAAGGTCTCCCAGGGTGTCAGCCATGGCTACAGTCCCCTGGGGAAGAACCCATTTTTAAGCCCACATGGTTGTTGGAAGAATTCTTTCTTTAGGGTTGTTGGACTGAGGACCTCAAGTCTTTTCTGGCTGTTGGCTGGAGGCACCCACAGGTCCTTGCCACCTGGGGCTTTCTCTCCTTCTCACATTGCTTCTTCAATGTGTTTAAGCCAAGAAGGCAATAAAGAGAGTCTACTGCTAAAATGGAAATTACCGTCATCCAGAACTTAAATATGGAAGTGGTGTCCCATCAGCTTCCTCACATTCTATTGAGTGATAGGTACCATCCATACTCAAGAGGAGGAGCTTACTCAAAGATGTGACTACCAGGAGATGGGGATCATGGGTGGTCTTCTTAGTCTGCCCATCACAGGTGAGTATGAACACAGACTCTGGAGTCAGCCCACCTAGGTTCCAATCCTGACTTGACTCTGTCACTTCTTCCCCATGTTTTCTTAGGTAAGTTCTTACTCTCTCTGTGCTTCAGTTTCAACCTTTGAAAAAGGAGGCAAATAATAGTACCCGCTTCATAGGATTGTTGTGGGAATTAAATAAAAATGGGAAAATGCATAGAATGGGGCCTACACACAGCGATTGCTAAATAGGGATCTGCTGATCTCCTGCTCCATTGGGGCAGGTGTGCAGTGCGTCCCCAAAGGAAGGGGAGTCATAGCTACACTGTGTTTCCTGTTTTTGCAGAATTGTTCAATCCAGCCTTGAGTCTGTCCTTGCCATGACTTTTCCTGCTCAGAGCCTTTACTCCCATTGTTAAGTCTTCTGGGTATATTTTTAGTCACAAGCCAAGGGCAATTAATCTGGGCTCAGAAAGTTCTAGCCCAGTAGTAGGTGACTATTTCAGGAGGAGTTCTGATGGGTGGCCACAAAGGCATTGCTGGGGCTCTGCTGGGTCTAGACTGGAGCCGTGAGGCAGCAGCCAGGAGACAGATGTGAACTTGACTCAGGAAGAAAATCACATGGAGTCTCCATCGCTTGAGACGGACTTATTTTTTTCCCTTTTCTTTTTCAGGGAAGTGGCTTGGCTTGAGCACTGTCCGAACTAGAGCGTCCAGGATACAAGACAGTTCGCCAAAGTCTGTTGCAGAGGAGAGGGCAGCATCAGTTTCCCATACAGTGAACTGGGACCTCCTGCTCTCCCTCTTTCCCATTTTAAGCACTAAAAGAAGGTTATATCTGATCAGGATAAAACAATGGAGGGTTGGGGCACCTGGGTGGCTCCGTTGATTCAGCGCCTGCCTTCAGCTCAGGTCATGATCCCAGGGTCCTGAGATTGAGCCCCGCATTGGGCTCCCTGCTCAGCACTGAGTCGGCTTGGGGTTCTCTCTCCCTCTCCCTCTGCCCCTCCCACTCAATCTCTGTCTCTCTCAAATAAAAAAATAAAATCTTAAAAAAAAACACAAAAAAGTGATGTCAGTTTCCTGTGCTGCCTTAGGAATTGACAGCAAACTGTGTGGTTTAAAATGACAAAATTTGGGGGGCCTGGGTGGCTCAGTCGTTAAGTGTCTGCCTTCAGCTCAGGTCATGATCCCAGGGTCCTGGGTTTGAGCCCCGCATCAGGCTCGGTGGGCAGCCTGCTTCTCCCTCTCCCACTCCCCCTGCTTGTGTTCCCTCTCTCGCTGTGTCTCTCTCTGTCAAATAAATAAATACAATCTTTAAAAATAAAATAAAATAAAATGATGAAATTTATTTTCTTACTCTCCTAGAGACTAGAAGTCTGAAGTCAAGATGTGGCAGGGCCATGCTCCTTCCAAAGTTTCTGGGGAGGATCCTTCCTTGCCTCCTCCTAGTCTCTTTTTTTTTTTCCTTTCTGATGTTAAGTAGGCCCCACACCCAACATGGGGCTTGAACTCAAGAGTCACATGCTCTACTCACTGAGCCATGCCCTGTCTCTTCCGAGTTTCCGATGGTGGCTTGCAATTCTCGGCATTTCTTGGCTCATAGACATGTTGCTCTAATCTCTGCTTCCAGATTCACATGGCCTTCTCTCTGCGTGTGTCTGTGTATCTCTTCTTACAAGGACACCAGGCAGGGCCTACCCCCATCTAGTATGACCTCATCTTGAATTAATTAATTGTATCTGCCAAGACACTATTTCCCAAATAAGGCCACCTTCTCAGGTTTTGGGTGGATGCAAATTCTGGAGAGACTTTATTCAACCCAGTACAACTGCCCATCATTTGTATATATTCATCTTCACTAGTTGCAAATTATTTCTCATCATGGCTCTGAGGTCCTCTGAAATCTAGAGCCATGGACAATTTATTGTATTCTAATTGTAGGATTTATTATTTATCTCCCCAGTTATTATCATTATTTTTTAATTGAAGTGTAGTTGACATACCATCATATATTAGTTTCAGGTGTTCAACAATTCTGTACATTACTCTCTGCTCTCCATGATAAGTGTAGTTACCTCTGTCAACATACAATGTTATTACAATGTTATTGACTATATTCCCAATGCTGTACTTTTCATCCTCATAACTTATTTTATAACTGGAAGCCTGTACCTCTTAATCTCCTTCATCTGTTTTGCCCATCTGCCCAATTTCCTTCCCTCTGGCAACCACCACTTTGTTCTCTGTATTTATGATTCTGTTTCTGTTTTTTGTTTGTTCGTTTGTTTTGCTTTTTAGATTCCACATATAAGTGAAATCATATTGCATTTGTCTTTCTCTATCTGACTTATTTCACTTAGCAGAATATCATCTAGGTCCATCCATGTTGTCCCAAATGGCAAGATCTCATTTTTTTTTATAGCTGAGTAATATTCCAGTGTGTGTATGTGTGTGTGTGTATCTCACAACTTCTTTATCCATTCATCCGTTGATGGACACTTAGGTTGCTTCCATAACTTGGTTATTGTAAATAGTCTTGCAATAAGCATAAGGGTACATATATCTTTGAGAATTAGGGTTTTCATTTTCTTTGAGTAAATACCCAGTAGTGGAATTACTGGATCATATGGTAGTTCTATTTTTAATTTTTTGAGGAAACTTCTCACTGTTCTGCACAGTGGTTGCACCAATTTACTTTCCCATTAACAGAGCACAAGGGTTTCCTTTTCTCCTCCATATTCTCACCAACACTTGTTCTTTGTTATCTTTTGGATAGTAGCCATTCTGACAGGTGTAAGGTGGTATCTCATTGTGGTTTTGATTTGCTTCTCCCAGATGATAAGTGATGTTGAGCATCTTTTCATGTGTCTGTTGGCCATTTGTTTGTCTTTGGAAAAATGCCTATTCAGGTCCTCTGCCCAAACTTAATCAGATTATTTGTTTTACCGGTGTTGAGTTGTGTAAATTATTTATATATTTTGGATATTAGCTGTCTAGGATTTATTCTTGAATAGACAAAACTATGTGATAAAGTGAGCCTGTCTTGTGCAAACAACCAATTACAGTGAGTCTTGAGATGTACCATCTATAATTCTGCCTCCTCTGAGCATCTAAAATAGCTTTTTAAAAAATTATTTATTTATTTAGAGCATGAGCAGGGAGGGAGGGGCAAAGGGAGAGGGAGAAAGAATCTCAGGCAGGCTCCACACCCAGCGTGGACCCCAATGCAGGGCTTGAACTCACGACCCTGAGATCATGACCTGAGCCGAAATCAGGAGTCCAATGCTTAACTGACTGAGCCACTCAAGTGCCCTTAAAATAGCTTTATAGACACCCACCAAGTTAGTGTTGGAAGGCTTAGATATCATTGTATCTAGCTCAGACTGCAATCTAGTTCAGCCCTGACTGATCACCTTCATGCTGGAAGGAGACCATCACCTCCTGAGGCAGCTTCTTCCCTCTTAGACCAAAGGGATGGATGCAAATGTCTTCCTTTCAGGAGCTGAGTTCTGCCTCCTCAAGCCCAGCTGTTCTTCCTTCTCATTAGTCTTCAACGGGACAGCCAAGGGAATGGTCGGCCCCCATCATATCTTGACTTCCTTTAAAAACATCCCTATCCTGCCACCCTTTCCACAGTGTGTGGCAGGTTTTCACGGTGGTACCAGGACCAAAATGTAGTTTTCTATATATGATCTGACACAGGCCCTGGACCCTTAGGGTCTCCTTTTCCTTTTTTTTTTTCTTCAAATTTTTATTTTGAAATAATTTAAAACTGATAAAGAAGTTGTAAGAATCATACAAAGAACTCTTTTATGTCTTTAACCCAGGTGAATCGGTTGGCACTTGGTGTTTCTCTAGAAAACAGGGTGGGCCAATGTCAAGCCCTTGGAGGGCTCAGCAGGTGGTCCTCATGGCCTGCACAGTGGGATTCGGAGAATGCAGGCGGAGGTCACCTACTTTCTAGGAGACAGGTTGCACACTATTACCACGGGCTGAATTTGACGTCAAATACACTCTCTAGCTCATTTTCAATTCCTGCCTTCTCTGTGGCACTCAGCCACGAGAAACCTCAATTCAATGAATTACCCCTGGTGAGGATATCTCGTTTGTGTTAGCCCACCACCGCTTGTCAAAGTCTTGTTGAATGTCTCATTTAACACACTCATTGCTCATCTCAGCTTTGTCTTGATGTGTGAAAGGAATGGCTCCCAGAACTTAATTCTGTTTGTTAATTCCTTATGCAGTGTGAAGTCATTAACTATTTGCTTTTTTGGCCACAATTCCTTCTTAAAAAAAAAAAAAAGGATTTTTATTTATTTGAGAGAGAGAGAGAGAGCAAGTGGGGGGAGGAAGAGGGACCAGCAGACTCCCTGCTGAGTGTGGAGCCTGATTGGGGCGGTGGGGGATAAGGGGGGCTCGATCCTACGACACTGAGGCCATGACCTGAGCGGAAATCAAGAGTCAGATGCTTAACCGACTGAGCTACCCAGGCACCCCGGCCACAATTCCTTCTAATTATATTATTGCTTAGGCTATATTTCCTTTTCTTTTTCACATGGCTGTCACAAAATCATTGTTACGTTCCTTGACTGGCATCTGTAATTATGGGTCTTCTTCCAAACAAGGATCTTATCATCAAATGTTGAAAAACAATCTGTGCTATATTCCCCCTCTGGGAAAATGCACTGTCCGTGTTAGCATGCGATATGCTCTGAAAAGTCCTGCAATAATAATATGTGGTCAAATTAATTTTGTTTAACTGAGGGCTTCCCCAATTCCTCGATAATCAGTCTCCTTTTTATGGTCACCCTTTTGAGGAACCCTAGTGTTATGGGCAACACCGTGAAGGAGAAGCTGGTCTGTAAGATTTCACTAATTTGCCATATGAGTCACCCAGCCCACAGAAAGAAATGAGGCCATGTTGACAGTGTTCAAAACCATCCATTCAATAATTAATTCTAGATATTAACCTTTTTTTCTGGTGAATCAGACTTAATGGTTAGAATCTTGCTTTTTTCCCTCTTTCTGAAAAGGTGGTAATTCTTTGCCCGGGTCTGCTCTGTTGGCATCTTCTCGTTCACTGTGATTTCTTCAGTCTCACTACCAAGAGATGGGTCACGTTGCAAATTCTGTTAGCCTGGGAGGTGGTGCGCAAGTCCAGACCCTGGAGGGGTCTCTGGGTAACTTATCTTGGTAACTCACATTTCTCGGTCCAGTGCAGTATATACAGTAGGCTCTTAATACACGGCCTTCCTTCCAGGCCTGTGCAAGGAAGAGACGGGAGCTTGCCAAGTATTCCCGACAAAGTCTGTAAACACCAGTAAGTTGTGTGGATGCATCCAGGCCACATGTTATTTTTCCCGACCGTCTGCATTCGTATTCTCCGGCTGCCACAGCCCAGGCCCACAGACGGGGCAGCTCCAACAGCAGACAGCTGTGTCTTCACCTGGCCTTTTCTTTGCACATCCGTGGTGCGTCGTCTCCTTACAAGGACACCAGGCATATCGGCTTCGGGCCCACCCATATGACCTCATTTAAACTCAGTCACTTCTTTAAATGCCCCATTTCCAAATACAGTCACATTCTGGGGTACTGGAGGTTAGAGCTTCAACATAGGAATTTTGGGGTAGACATGATCCAGCTTATAACACTCTCTATGTCCACCCCCCATTTTATTCCTCTTTCAAATCATTTGTACTTCAGTCAGAATTCTGTATCTTAGGAGTCCCTATTCTACTTAAATCACTAGAATCCCTGATCTTGAAATCATCCCTCTTTATCTAAAGAGCTGTCTGCTTTCCTGAAGCCTTGAGTACGTGCCCAGTTGTCCTGTGTCCATCTTTTCCTGCTGTGAACTCCAACATAAACATGTGACGTGGGGTGAGTCCTGGACGGCCCTGTGCCTCAGCTGCCTCATCTGCAAATACGGGGGTGGGGGGGTGGGGGTGGAGGGTGGGGGGTGGTAAAATGGTGCCACAGCACAGAGGGGTGGGGGTGTAGAGGTGCAGGGGTGTGGGAGGACTTAGAACAGTGCCAGGCACAAAAGTGAGCCCTTAACATACGTTAGAGATTCTTGTAATTATATATTATTTTTTTTATCATTAACATGCATTGTCATTGTTATGTTCTACTGAAAGTCCAGGCCATGGAACGTATTATGAGACAAAATCTGACCCAAAAGAATTCACTTCAAAGATCTCGTGAATATAGATTGTCATCACTTAACTGATAAATGCAAAGTTGTTAGTTTTTACTTCAGTAAGAAAACACCTTAAAAAACGATATATATCAGATGTTATTTTACACACTTCCCACATTTAATCCGTAATTATCTTCAAGATAGGCATCCTTTTCACTACCTTCCATGGCACAGGTTAGAAAACTAGAGCGGAGAGATGTTAAGCATTTTGCTAAGGTCGCTCAGCTAATAATGACAGAGTGAGAATTGGAACACAGACCAGGCTGCTTCTAGAGCAAAGGTCACTTCCCCATCTGTACGAGTTTCCCACGGTTGCTTTAACAAGGAAACCTCTTTTAGGATGGAGTCAGGAGGCCAGCAGAGGGAGCTCCCATGGCCAGCGCCTGTCCCCCATTGCAGACCCAGCAGGAAGACAGGTACCTTACAAGTTGATACTACTTTCTCTCTCAGCAGGAGGAGGAAGGTTGTCTCCGCCCACCAGCAACAGCCCAGCCAATGAGAGAAGTCACAGCTCAGCCAATGAGAGACAGTCACAGCTCAGCCAATGAAAAGCCATATACTTCCAGCTCCCAGTTTACTCCAATGGGCTTTTTGTTTATATTAGCCCCTCCCAACTCCCTCCCTTCTCTATGAAAGAGGGTCCTCTCATGTATTTTCCAGACTTACCTGTGGTTTTGTTGTAGCTTACCTGTGCCGGTTTGCAATTTTCTGCTATCCCGAATAAACCCCTCTTTTACTGGTAAAATAACCGGCAGTTTTATTTTTAAGGTTAACACAAAGTATCACAAACTGTGTGGCTTAAAATAATAGAATATTATTCTGTCACAGTCCTGGAAGCCAAAAGTCCAAAATCAGTACCACGGAGCCAAAATCAAGGTGTGAGCAAGGCTGCACTCCCTCCAGAGGCTGTAGGAGAGAGTGTGTTTATTCCAGCTTCTGGTGGTTCCAGACATTCCTTGACTTACAGCCACATTGATCCAATCTCCGCCTCTGTGGTCACATGGCCTCCTCCTTTTCTGTCTATATAACTCCCTCTGCAACTCTTATAAGGCCATTTGTAAGGGCATTTAGGGCCCACTACAATAATCCAAGGTAATGCCTTTATCTCAAGACCCTAAACTTAATCCCATCTGCAAAGACCTTTTTTTTTTTTTTTTCTTTCCCAAATAAAACCACATTAAAAGTTTCCAGGGATTAGGACCTGGATATCTTTTGGGGTTGAGGGGGGAGGGCATTTTTTAGCCTACCACATTATTCCCACCTTACTGCCTGATTAATTCCATGGTGTAATTAATGCATGATGCTTTTGTGGACCAAGGGGAGAAGCATGGCCTCCATGATGGCCCAGTCATAAAAAGGCTGAATGGTGCAGAAATCATAGACTGTAGGAAAACCAGTTGTAAATGTTTTAGAATAAATTAAGGCCGCCATTGAGGCGTAGTGGTCAGGAAGAGGTCCTAAGAATTGAAATTCTGACTATATAGTAACATGTAAAGATGAAAGAGGAGAGTCATAAATAAATGTTTACCCATTAAGGTTTTTTGAGCCCAGACTCAAAGAGGATCCATGCTAAAGATTCTAAGTGGGCACACAGCCAAAGGCAATTGTTTTAGGGTGGCTAGAACCTTCTAACAAGAATGTTAATGGAGATTACAGCACCAGACTGAGCCAAGAGTCTCCTATGAGCTCTTGAGAAGCAAGAAGAGCAAAGGGGCAAGCCCATTGTTCTGGGTAGAAGGTGTATTGTGAGTGGAAACCCAACAGTAAGCAGAACTATTCACCTGCTATTTCTGCTTTTGGCTCGCCATCACAGAGACTATCAGACGGGAAAGGACAGATGGGACTACGTGCTTTCAGGCAAGTCAAAGCCAGAGATGGGTGTAGCAAGGGGGCTGTTGGAATGAGCCCCCGTCTGAGGCTAGAAGACTTTGCAGACCAGCCTGCAGAGCCCGCCCCTGTGATTCATCTGAGAAATGTGGGGGTGAAGGGGCTCCTGGAGAAGGGCCAGGGGGGTGAGGACAAAGAAAACCCAAGAAACTGATCAGGGTCCTCACATCATTAAATTCTCTGGTGTGATGCATAATGCAGAGAATCCATTAACCATGGCCCAGAGAATAATTTTGAGTTTAGGGAGACTTGCTGGAGATGGAGACTTTGAGTTGAGAAAACACTCATGAGATTTATCCAATACTGATATATTGAGCCAGCTCACCAGAGGGCCACTCTTGTCTTTCAGTGTTTATCCTCTGCCCTTTTCAAAGAGAATCAAGAGTGTATATCTCTTGAACCCACTGAATTCAATTTTGGGGAACTCCCTCCTGCTCTTCCCCCCTCCCTTATTTCTAGAAGCCCGCCTGGACACAGATCCTCTTGCGTACCCCTCCACCCATCGCTTTTCCCCTAAATGAGGCCAGTGAAGACAAAGAGCCCATGAAGGGAAACCCTGACAGCTCTGGACCGGCCAAAGGGTTGGCAACAGAACTTCTAAGAGGGAAAAGAAATAATTAAGGAAGTGGTAACAAGGCATTAGCTTGGGAAGGGGGAGCAAATAAATGTAAAGCTTTACCAAGAAATGTTTCTCCATCTTACAGTGCTGTCAAGGTCGTTAATGGACTGAGGAAGATGGGCCTCAAAAAATAAAGAACTTGAAATTGGCAGAAGTCCCATCAGACATCTGTTAGCACCTGTTAAAAAGAAAACAATAGGCCCCAGATGGTGTCACTTTGACTGAGTTTCCAAATTGGGGCTTAATACCCGATCAAATTGCTGTTTCAACCTTCCCTAGAAATGTAGTCTTAACTGGCCAGGAATTTTTCTATCAGGACCAAGAAGTCTGCCACAAGGGCCCTCTCCACCCCGCAAAGGGAGATGAGGTCATCTGCATGATAAGCCCTCTTGCTTCTCCCCCAAAGGGAAATCCTTGCCTGGAACAATCCTGTTTGTCTGCCAATAACTTTCTTGTCCCCACCCTCCTTCTGCAAAAACTTGCCTTTTTGTGCAACTCCTCTTCTTGCTAGATGGGAAGCTGCCCGATTCACGAATCATTTAATAAAGCCAATTCGATCTTTGAAATTTACTCAGTTGAAATTTTGTTATTTAAGACAGCTTTGTGGTTCCAAGTGCTGGGGAGACAAGGGTGAAGCCAGAATATGGTCCTGCCGCTCTAATAATTAACAGTGGGGACAGATGCTGTGGAGATGTTACCAAACTAACGTGAGTTCACTCCTTAGTGAGTCACAGGTGGAGACTACACCGGCCAGAGTCATCACACAAAGGACACTTAATCTTCAGCAAGTAGGGAGATCATGGGGAATCACTTCCACAGCTGTGACTCCCTGAGTAAGGGTGAGTGGGTTTCTTTTATTTGGGGTTAGGATGAATATTCAGAAAGGGGGGATTTGTCATTGTATGTAAAAGCAGGCATAAAGTTGCACAGGTGTGCTTAGAAAACATGCCTAGGCATGCATCCTGTGTTACGTGAATGAAGCTTATGCTCCTTTTTGGGTGGGGATTCTAACATTATGACGAGGTGGAGGTAACTGAGACACTCCCCGGTCCATCTGCGCAGGTGTGAGGCAGTGGTCGAGCTCAACACGATGGGACGCCAGAGCTCTTGTTTGCCTCTCAAAGATGAGGTTACCATTCCTGTGAAGAAGGGGAGGGCGGTCAGTGGGGGCCTTGCTGGCGACAGGTTTAACCTCATTAACCCTATGAGGCACGGTTTCATAAAGACTGTTAGGAAGTACGAAACTGCTTTGGAAAACAGTCTGGCAGTTCATCAAACAGCTAAACAGAAAATTATCATATGACCCAGCAATTCTGCTCCTAGGCGTCTACCCAAGAGTACTGAAAACACGTGTCCACACAAGAACCTGTGCACAAATGTTCACAGTGGCTTTATTCATGGGGGTCAAAAAGTGGAAGTGACCCCAATGTTCACCAGCTGGTGGATGGGGGGGATAAGCACCATGTGGTCTATCCATACAATGGAATGATGACCAAGCAGTAAACAGCAATAAAGACAAATGAAGTGTGTCTACACACTGTGTAGCATGGATGACTCTTGGGAACGTTCTGTTAAGTGGAAGAAGCCAGTCACAGGGCGCCTGGGTGGCTCAGTCAGTTGAGCGTCTGACTTCAGCTCAGGTCATGATCTCAGGGTCCTGGGATCGAGCCCCATGTAAAGGTTCTGTGCTCAGCATGGAGTCTGCTTGTCCCTCTCCCTCTGCCCGTCGCCCTGCCCCTGTTGTCTCTGTCTCAAATAAATAAATAAAATCTTAAAAAAAAAAGAAAAAGAAAGAAGCCAGCCACAAAGGACCACATGCTGTATGGATTCCACTTATATTATATGTCCAGAATAGGCAAATCCACTGACACCTAAAGCAGATTAGTCATTAGGGAGGGACTGCTAATGGGTAGGTGTCCTCTTTCTGGGGAGATGAAAATGTTCTGCAAGTGAAGAGTGGTGACAGCTGACCAAATACGCTGAAAATGTTTTCATTGTCCGCTTCAAATGGGTACATTGTGTGGTGTCTGAATTACATCTCAAGAAAGCTGTTATTGTTATTAGTTTTTAAAGTATTGAAATTGCAGTTTACACAGGATGCTGGGCAGGACCAGAGAGGGCCACCAACTCCCTTGAGGGTTCATGTAGCACTTCCTGTATTTTTTGCACTGATAATAGTATTGCATGTCTATGTGGCTTCCTGGAGGCCCTCCTGGCTCGTGATCAGCCACAAAAGCATCCTCCAGTTTCAAATTGGAACCATCCAGATATGAGCATCCCCTGGTTTTATTTGGCAAATGCAATCTGTTGTCATTTTTTAAGACTGCGTTTCCTAGCCATGAGTTCTACATGGAATTTCTGGAAGGCTAGAAAAAGAAAGGGAAAATAGTGATTTTTGTTTAACTTAACGTCTCTTCCACAGTTATTTGATCCAGCTCTCTGTTTCTTCCTCACCTTTTGGTGAGAATGAGAGTCTGAGAAATGAGATGTGATTTCCCATGACGGAAGCCGCAAGCAGATGCCTAGTGATGGTGGTAGTCTCAGGAGCCCATCTTGGCAGGAACCAGAAGAGCCAATCTTTGAGGAAAACAACAGACCTGGGGGCACAGCAACCCTTTAATTCTCACATCTGCCTCTAAGGATCATCAGAGCATTCAACAAGGACTGAGAAAATTTGACCCAACACTGGATTTAGAAACTCCTTGATGCTGGGCTTCTCTTAATAGCCAGCCATCTATTTTAAAAGCTCATTCTTTTTTTTTTTTAAAGATTTTATTTATTTATTTGAGACAGAGAGAATAAGAGAGAGAGAGCACATGAGAGGGGGGAGGGTCAGAGGGAGAAGCAGACTCCCTGCCGAGCAGGGAGCCTGATGTGGGACTCGATCCAGGGACTCCAGGATCATGACCTGAGCCGAAAGCAGTCGCTTAACCAACTGAGCCACCCAGGCGCCCTTAAAAGCTCATTCTTTTTTTTTTTTTTTAAAGATTTTATTTATTTATCTGACAGATAGAGAGACAGCGAGAGAGGAAACACAAGCAGGAGGAGTGGGAGAGGGAGAAGCAGGCTTCCCGCCGAGCAGGGAGCCCGATGCGGGGCTCGATCCCACGACCCTGGGATCATGACCTGAGCCGAAGGCAGACGCTTAACGACTGAGCCACCCAGGCGCCCCTTAAAAGCTCATTCTTGAAAATACTCCATGAGTGGTCCTTGGACTCCAAGATGGCTTTTAACATGAAAACAGAGTTTGCCATTGAGGGGGTGATTCCCAAAGGGCTCTTCCACTGCCGACTAGATTAGAGGCTACATTTTAGCAATGAGAAACCAAAATATTAAGAATGGGGACTAGATAGAGATGCTGTAACATTCTGAGTCACTTCTGATGTTCAGTTGGATCTGAAAAGCAACTTCAACTCAATTTGAAAGTAGTCAGGATAACCTTACAGAATAGAACCCTTTTTTCTTTTACCTGGAAATTTTTCACTGGATTTGTTTCTCTCTTTCATGTGTTTTATGGTGTTTTGTGAACTTATTGAACCCGAGCAGAATCTGCTCTGTTTAATCTGCACATATTTATGACTCTTGATATCATCCGCATATGTTATGGTGGCATATTCAAGAAGGCTTCAGTTTACCATTTTGCATTAGCCATTGATTCAATAGACATTTCTTAGTACTAGGCTCTGTGACAGGTGCTGGCTCAGGGAAAAGGGTAGCAGCGCCCAGAACTGCTTCCCAGATGACCTGTGGTGAGCACATCAGAAGCCTGAAGCAGTGCTGGGGGAGGGGGGAGGTGTCGGCCATGGAAATATTTTCCAGAGATGCTCACAACCCCGGATGACCTCTGACCTTCCTAGAAAAGCACAGTGTGGTGAGTGGACCATGTTAGCTGGGTATTAAAAGCAAGAGTGCTCCCTTTGAAGGCTAGAGAACAGGACGACATAGGGAGTGCAGTTAACAGGTACTCAGAAGCTACTGTTAAGTAACAAAAAAGCTCAACCAAGTAAGTTTGAAGATCTCACTTGCTTTATTCAGTAATTTGTGAATGTTGCGGCATCCCATCTATCAAGTAGAAGGGTGCTCTGAGGAGTTGTACTAAATGGAAGGATTTTATGGAAGGAGGGTGGGGCAAGAAAATTATTAGCAAGAGCAAAAGACTATTCCAGGCAAGGCTTTCCCTGCAGGGGGAAGGGCAAGGGGTCTTATCAAGCAGATGATCTCATCTTCCTTTGGGGGACACAGGGAGTCCCTGTGGCAGATTCCTTGGCACTGATGGAAAAACTCCTGACCAGTTAAGACGACATTTCTGGGGGTGGTTGAAGCTGCAATTAGATCACGTATCAAGCCCCAGTTTGGGGACTTGGCCTCAGAGATGCCATTTTGGGCACATGGTTTTCCTTTGAACAGTAGCATGAACGCTCTAAAGAGAGCAGCGGTTCTCCATTTTGGTTGCACACTGGAAAAACCTGGGGGAGATTTACAAAAGAGTGATGCCCGAATCCCTCCCCCAGAGAGCTGGAATTAATGGGTCAGGGCAAAGCCGGGGCATTGGCATTCTAAAGTTCCCCAGGTGGCTGCCATGGGCAGCCACAGATGTGAGAGATGAAACAGAATGCCTTGGAGGCTAAGGGCAGCAGGGCAGGAGACCCATGAGGACGGGTAGTGAGTTCCTCTCCCATAAGACTGGACTCCCATAAAGAGCCAGCAAGGTGGAGGAGGGAAGTTGGCTCAGCTGGCTGCCCTCGGGGAGGACCTTTCATGTTTCTGCCACAACGTCTTAGTGGTGGCCCACAAGATGATCTGCTGAATCCCCTCTGGTCTCAGGAGTCTTGGACATTTTCCACATAAGTGGGGTTCTTCCCTCCTTCATGGCTGCAAAGTCTACAGCCTCAGCGGCCAGTTGCCCACATCCTCCTCAATATGGCCAGGCTCCAGACATTCGACAAGGCAGCAGAATCCACCCCGACTCTCTCTCGTCACAGATCTGGGATGAACTTTTGTTACACAGTTTCAGAGGTTCCTGCTGAAGGTTCAACTGCAAAGAATAAGCGAGATGATAGATCACAAAGCCTGGCACACAGCACAAAGTTAATACATGATAATGTTGTCAATATTATTACTTAATTAGAAAGAAAAAAATGGGGCGCCTGGGTGGCTCAGTCGGTTAAGTGTCTGCCTTCGGCTCAGCGTGATCTCAGGGTCCTGGGATAGAGCCCCACATCGGGCTCCCTGCTCAGTGGGGAGTCTGCTTCTCCCTCTCCCTTTGCCCCTCCCCACCGCTCATACTCTCTCTCTCAAATAAATAAATAAAATCTTAAAAAAAAAAAAAAGAAGTTTCAAGTACATTTGAAAGGAAGACACCCCAAACGGCTCCATCACGTAGAAAAAGGGATTTGGACACATCTGGGGAGAAAAGCCTCTGAATGCTGAAGCAGACAAAGCAACAATGCAAATAAGAACGAATCAACTGGACAGTTAGATAGGACAAGGGTTGGTTGCCCCATGTCCTCGCCAGCATCCTTGTGGTGTGGTGTGGATGCCGTTAATCCTACTGTTTTCGTATGGCTCCGCATATCAGCCCTGAAGTCTCTGCAGGGACTCAGGCTCAGCCTGTCCCACTCACCACCCATGTGGACACTCTGCATACTGGGGTGTGGTGTTCTCGATTTCTTCCCTGTTTGGGGGCCACCTCTCAGCCCAGGCAGCATCCCCTCAAAGAAGTCCCCCAACAGCATCCTCCCTGGCAAGGGGCAGTGGAAATGTTACCTATTAGACAGGAAGATATTGGGACAGAACCATTTATAAAGCTAAAGCAGTAAAACAAATGGAAAATGACTGCACAGATTTTTTCCTGAGACAAAAGCCCATTATCAGCACATGTTGAGAAAATCCTGGGTATTTTGAACACATGGAAATCGAAAAGTGTTGGAATGATGACTATTTGTAAGCATTTGTATATTTATTACAATTTTCCCCAACTATGTATTGTGAAAATTTTTTAAAAAGATTTATTTATTTATTTGAGAGAGAGAGAGAGTGTGCGTGTGTGTGTGCGAGTGGGGGAGGGGCAGAGGGAGAGAGAGAATCCTGGAGCAGGCCTCCTGCTGAGCGCGGAGCCCGAAGCAGGGCTTGATCCCACCACCTTGAGAACAGGACCTGAGCTGAAGTCAAGAGTCGGACGTTCAACCGACTGAGATATCCAGGCGTCCCGATCATAAAAACTTTTGAAGCTGTAGAGAAGTTGAATGTCTAAATACCCTGCATTTAGAATCATTATTAACACTTCGTCACAGTTACTTCCTCTCTGTCTCTACACACACACACACACACACGCACACGCACACGCACACGCGCACGCTTGCGCATTTTAACATCTCTGACATTTAGATTTGTCTGACAATCAATACTGAGGCATAGCTTCCATCCTACTATTTTCTTTCTTCCTTCCTTCCTTCCTTTCTTCCTCTCTCTCTCTCTTTGCTATTTTTTTTTAAGTGGGCTCCACACCCAGCGTGGATCCCAATATGGGGCTTGAACTCTCCACCCTGAGATCAAGACCGGAGCTGAGATCAAGAGTCAGAGGCTTAACCGACTGAGCCACCCAGGCACCCTTTTTTCTTTTTTCTTAGTTCAAATACTAATGGTGCATCTTATAACTGGTGGCATTTTAGAGTCAACAGACAACAGAATTGGTAACGTGCCCAGGACAGCGTCTGGCTCGTTGTCAGTAACACACCAAGTGGGAACTGTTATTACTATCTTAATATGACAGTGAATTTGTCTGGCTCTCCTCGTGGCTCTGTCAATTGTGATTTATTTTGAAGCTACGCTGTGAAGTGTGTACATGGTTAGAACTGTTTTACCTTCCTGCTGAGCCGAAACTTCTACAAAGATGCTTTGTGCCTTCATGTCTTTTTTGTATGATGTTAATATAATGAAATCAGCTTGCTTGGTGAGAGTTTGCCTGGCATATCCTTTGCCCTCTTTTTACTTCCCATTTTTCTATATCTGTATGTTTTCTGTGGGTCTTTTAAAAACAGCTAGAATTTTACTATCGTTTAAAAAAATACACTCTGACAATTTTATCTTTTACTGGATCACTTAGTCCATTTACTTGTTGATTTATTTCTATTCTATTACTTAAGCTTCCTGTTTGTTCTGCCCATCCCCCCCCCCTTTTTTTAAGGTCTCTTCTCCTTTTTGGTCAGAGTAATCTCTTGACTGAGTCATTTTTCTTATTCTGCTCTTTTCTTTTAGTACAGAGTTTCCCAACCTCTCCTCTATTGATATTTTGGGCCAGATAATTCTTTGTTGCGTGTTGGCTATCTTGTGCATTGTTGGATGCTTTGCAGTTTCCCTTCTATTCCCCAGACGCCAGTAACACCCCTCCAGTTCTGACAATCACAGATGTTTCCAGACATTGTCCCATGTCCCCTGGGATCAAAATTGTCCCCTGCCCTCCTCACCCCAGTTGGGAACCACTTCTCTAGTGATGAGGTGACTCTAGAAATCTCAACATACTTAACTTATCCATGTCTCAAATGAATTGGTGTCTTTATTCTTCTCTGAAACCCAGCAGGAACATGAAGTCAGTTTATCTGTAGTTCTTCCCCTCCGTGTTTTAGTTGCTGCTTTGCTCACCCAGAATAGATTATTACTGTTTTATGCAGTTCAATATTTGTTTAGATTAACTCACTTATTTACCAGTTTCTTTCCTCTTTTCTTCTTACGTATCATAACTTCCATGTGGGAATGGTATCGTTCGGCCTAAAATACACCCTTTAGATCTTTATCTGATCAAGACCTTTTGATGTCAAACGCTCTCAACTTTTGTTTGTCTGAGTCTTTGTTTTGTCCCTTTTCCTGAAGGGATACACATTTTGCAGGATATACAGGTCTAAGTTGACTGAGATTTTTGATGCACTTGGAACATATTCTATCCACTTTGGGCTTCTATTACCACGGAGGAAGTGTCCATAAATTTAATTGTTCTTCCTTCGAAGGTAATCGACCTTCTCTGTTTTTGATGTCCTGTAGTTTCACTCTGATGTGATTTCTCCTTATTTGTCCAGCTTGGGATTTGTTAGATTCCTGATTTGGTGGACTAGTAGCTTAAATAGCCACTGTCTTTGCAAATATTCGAATGGTGCTCTGGCCTCCTCCTTTCTCACCTCTCCTCTGAGATTGTGATCAGACACGTTATAGATCATCTCACTCTATCCATCATATGTCTTATATATTAACCTCTCACATTTTCTATCCTATGTTTCTCTATATTGCCTCCTTGATGTTCACTTCAGATCTACCCTTCCAGTGGTTAATTGTATGTGTCAAATTGGCTGGGCCATAGTACCCCGGTATTTGATCAGATGCATCTGAATGTTGCTGTGGAGATAGTTTTCAGATGAAATTAACATTTAATTCAGTAGACTTTGAGTAAAGCAGATTACTCTCCATAATGTGGGTGGGCCTCATCCAATCAGTTGAAGGCCTTAAGAGCAAAAAGACTGAGGTCTTCATGGAAGAGGTAATCCTTCCTCGAGGCTGCTTCTGGACTCAACTAAATGTCAGCTCTTCCCTGGATCTCTAGCCTGTCAATCTGCCTTATGTATTTTGGACTTGCCAGCCTCCACCATCCTGTGAGCCGATTCCTTAAAACAAATCTCTCTCTCTACATGTAAGTACACACGTCCTATTGGTTTTGTTTCTCTGAACCCTGACAAACACACTCCCCGTCCTGCCCAGTCTTCTCACTCTCTCTTCAGCTGTGTTTAACCCGTAGTTCAACCCCTCCTCTGACTTGTACACTTCAATGATGATAGTTTTCATTTCTACAGGCCCATGTGCACCCTGCCCCCCAAATCTATTTGGTGATTTCTCAGTCTAGAGCAGATTATAACGATTTCTCCCAATGATCCTCTCCCTTCCTTGTAAGAGGATTGTACATTCCTCCAGTTGTTGCTACATGACCTGCAGTTCCTCCCTGAGGAAGGAGTACTTCCCCACTCTATTGACATTGGCCTTGGCCATGTCTTTGACCAAAGGAATGTGGACAGAAATG
Organism: Leptonychotes weddellii; assembly: GCF_054177405.1. Lineage (NCBI taxonomy): Eukaryota > Metazoa > Chordata > Mammalia > Carnivora > Phocidae > Leptonychotes > Leptonychotes weddellii. The sequence continues at coordinate 182,836,222 of NC_138369.1, read as the reverse complement.
ACAGCCTCCACATCCAAGCAGAAACTCTAAGAACTATCGTGGGATTGGCATTTCTTTTGCCATTTAGCATGTCCTTCAGCCTAGATCCTAGAATGAAGAAGTCACTGGGATTAGGACAGATTGACAGTTGACCTCCGGCCACATGCAAAAGGAGTGAGAAACAAGTCTTTGCTCTTAGTCGCTGCGATTTGGGATTCATGAGCTGCCACAGTAAAGCAGAACGATCCAGGCTCTTGTGCATTTCTGACATTGTCGGTGCCCCTCACTTGTATTTAACTCTGCTAAGCATGCTGTATATTCTGTGTATGGCAGGTTCTGAAGTCTTTGTGGGTCTGACTTAGTTGCTTGCTGTTTCTGCTGGCTCTTGCTCATGAGGCTCTCCTTTTGGGTTTTGTGATTTCTAACAGCTAACCCTGAAGTTTTCGTTGACCACCCAGACAGTGTGATTTGGGGCTGTACACCTTTCGCTTGAGATGATAATTTCTCAGGAAGGATATATTTTGCCCTTTCACTCCGAAAACACAACCAAAACCAAAAAGGTGCCCTTGTAGTCCCTGCTAGGGATATGTGGTGGGCTGAATAATAACCCTCCAAGATGCCAGATCCTAGTCGCTGACACCTGTGAATGTGACTTTATTCGGAAATAGGGTCTTTGCAGATGTGCTTCAGTTGAGGCTGTCGAGGTGGCGAAAATTTCCTGGATTATCTGGGTGAGGCTTACATGCAACCACAAATGTCCTCATAAGAGAGAGGCAGAGGGAGACACACACAGAAGGGGAGAAGGTCATGTGAATGCAGAAACAGAGACTGGAGTGAGGTTGCCACCCACCAAGGGACGCCGGCATTTGGAAGAAGGAACACATTGTCTCCTAAAAACTCTGAAGACCTTTTCCAACATCTTGATTTCAGCCTAGTGATACTGATTTTGGATTTTTGGCCTCTGGAACTGTGAGAGAATATGTTTCTGTTAAGTCACCAAGTCTGTGGTACTTTGTAATGGCAGCCCTCGGAAATAAATATGGGGGCGGGATGGGATTCATTTATTCCTAGTCACCCTTACACAGAGGGGATGGCTCTTTGGGATTTCAGATTTATGGAGAGGTCTTCTTGAGACCCCACCTTGTGTGAGCCCTGGTCTTTGTCTTCTGTCCCTTCAGAACTTGTGAGGGGCCAATACCTACAGGGTTTGTCAAATGCCCTCAAAGTGAAAGGTGGCACTTGGTCAGCTTCTGTAGATATTGGCCTCTGAATATTCCTTCCTTTCTTGTTAGGAAACAACTGAAATGATTTTTTTAAACATTACATCCAGCATCTCAGTCAATTTCATCTGAGGGCCAGGGAGGTTGCCTAGTCAGCCATGTTGTGGGAAACGGAAGTCAAATAGGCATTCCTTATCACCAAGATTGCTGAAGGATAGACGTGTCCCTTATTTACTGTGCTGAAGGCTTGAGCAGATCGCATCATTAAAGAGGCGGTCAAGAGATAAAAGGAGTGCTTAGGAGGATGGGGAATATGTGGGGGGGGGGCGCTTTTCAGCACTAAGCAAATGTCCATCAGCTGTGGGAGTTGGGGCGTGTGGGCAGGGTCAGGGGAGCAAACAACATGCATTCCTTGGTGTGCTTAGAGTCCTTGGTCGCTGAGGTGCCTCTGGTTCCACTACCACACAAAACACCTGGGTCTTCCCCAGTGGGGCGGGGCAGAGCCTCTGTTGTCAACTCTTGGTCCGGGAAGACCCATGGTTTCCTGTCCCCTTGTCTTCGCACCCCGGGTCTCCCATCCTTGGTAGGAGGCTGTTAGTCCCCCAGGCTCTGGCTAGCCAATCTTGGGCTTCAACTCCTTCTCCTTAAACCCTTCAGGACCTCCCACCTCTGGAGGGAAGGTGTTTCTGTCAACTACCTCAGCTAGGAAACCATGGAGAGAGGTCTCACACCTGCCTTCCTCCTGCACTTGCTAGGTGCATTTTTAGGACTGGGAAATCCACATCCACTCCATTTCACTCTTGGTGGCCTGCTCAGAGTTTTATTTTTGTTTTTTAAAGATTTTATTTATTTATTTGAGAGGGAGGAAGAGAGAGTGTGTGAGCGCACAATCTGGGGGAGGGTGGTGGGGGACAGGGCCAGAGGCAGAAGGAGAAGCAGGCTCCCCGCTGAGCAGGCAGCCGGATGCGGGGCTTGATCCCAGGACGCTGAGATCATGACCTGAGCCCAAGGTAGACGCTTAACTGAATGAGCCACCCAGGCGCCCCCTGCTCAGGGTTTTAGATGCAAACATGAGAAACTGATTGGGGCTGATATAAGCAGAAAAGAAGTTTCTCAATATAATGGAGAGGAGCTCACCGATTCTCTGGAAGCGTTGAGGAAAACAGCCTCAGAGGGGACCCAGGCAGGAACAATGTCCACATCAGACCCCATCTGGTGGGGACGTCACTGCTGCTGGTGTGAGCACCCCCTGGCTGTTGGCCACTTCTCCCAGAACCCCTTCCTCTGCTGCTACTGCCCGCCTTCTAAGTCAGACTGGGCTGGAGCCCGGCTTGCGTGCCTCTAGCCCAGCAGCGAGGGGGCTAGGAAACGGGCACGCAGCATTTGGAGCCCCCAGAGAGAGGGAGGAGTTCACATTTGCAAGGTGGGAGATTCCTCAGACATGTGCAGTAGATTCAGGTGCAAGGGGGGCAGAAAGAATGCTGAGTGTCCACAGCGGGGAGAGGGTGGGCGCTCGGGTGTCTCTTTTCTTCTCTCCAGAGCCAGATGCCTCCCCAAGTAGAGCCCCCCCTGTTGCTGTGAGCTTAACTGGGGAAGGGAATCAGTTTCTCTCCCCTGCCTCGAGACGAGACCCAGACCATAGTTAAGATCTCTGGGGGCAATGAGAACTGAAAATATGGTGATCCCTCCCTCACAGTGTTACTGAAAATAATTTAAAAATACTGAAATGTAAAATGAACGCAAGGGAGGTCAACCATCTTCTCATCTCCCTTCTCCCCGCCTCCTCCACCCCACCCCCGACCGTGATACTTCATTTTAAATTTGTCAAGTTATTCGAAGTGTTTTTCCAATTTTTGTGGCCTTTGAGGAATCTGCTTTATTGGGCAATCTGACACAGAGGAAGGGGGACACTGGTTGCTGACCTCGGTGTGTGGAGTTCAAGTCATACCCATGAGATTATGCTGCTGGTAAGACTAGCTACCATTTATTGAGTGCTTACGGTGTCTCAGGCACTGGGGACAGCACTTTTTTTTTTTTTTTAAGACTTATGTATTTATTTTAGAAAGAGAGAGAGAGAATGCAGGGGGAGGGGCAGAGGGAGAGAGAGAATCCTCAAGCAGACCCTGCATTGAGCATGGAGCCCAACACAGAGCTCGATCCCACGACCCTGAGATCATGGCCTGAGCTGACTAAGCCACCCAGGTGCCCTTGGGGGCGTGCATTTCATGGAATATGACCAATCCTTAGGTCTTTTAATTTCCACGTACAGATGAGGAAACCGAAGAGTCATAGGCTAGTAGGTGTCTGACTGGAATCCAAGTCTTCCTAGACCGATCGCTCCCAGATACCATTAGACCCTCACCCCCGGCACCGTTCCCGGGTGACAGCAGGAAGGGACTGAGAACACCACCAGAAATGGCAATGCACTATCTGCCAATTACCCAAACGTAGTACCATTCATGCACATAGATGAAATGGAGAATAAGACTTTAATAGAGCACCAGCACTATATAAAACATACACAGATAGCAAAATAAATCCAGTCCAAGTATCCCTGAGAATCCAGAAAATTCGCTGACCACTTTTGACTTGAGGCTGTTTTTTGGATCCGTCTCATGGCCGTCTGGTTAGTCCTCGTTTTAACTGTTTTTGTTTCTTCTCATTAAAACTTGTTTCTTATATTAGTGAGCAGAAGAGGCTGAAAATTATACTCCCCAGTGATCGACAATTTTTTTTTTTTTTAATCAGTGAGGCCTTTATAAAGCAGCACATTCCCACTGTGGAGTGTTTTTGCCAAGCGAGCCTTTAAAATCTAGCTCTTTGGTTGTTTAGATGCTGTCCTGGAATCTGAGAGTTCTAGATGTGGGGTTTGCTCAGGGGGCTTCCCACTCCGCTGACGGTCAGAGGTGGGCGAGAGAAGGAGGGGAGTGCTGTACCCTGCTGAACGTGCTCCCTCCTCGGGGACCGGCTCGGAGGACCCCCGCCCAGACGGGGCCCTAGGGGTGCAGCCATCACCAGGATTCTGCCTGCTATGTTCAGAAACTTGCATAACGACACTCAGTCTGTCAAAGACTTCATTCTCATCAGAGGGCGGGAAGGAGAAAAACAGAAGCGTACTGTGATGAGGATGGCCTAAAAACTATGGGAGGGAAAAAAAAAAAAAAGAAAGAAAGAAAGTTAATGATCAAAATTTTCCCATTTCTTTTTCTGGGCTTACACAGATTTATGCAGAACTCCTGGCCGGAGAAGGCTGGTTTAAAGCATGTGACAATCACAGCATCAGAGTTCCTCAAAAATTTAAAAACAGAATGGCGATATGATGCAGTAATTTCACTTCTGAATACACACCCGGCAGAATTGGAAGCTGGGTCGCAAAGACGTATTTGCGCTGTTGACTTGTAGTGTTACTCACGAAAGCCAGAAGGTAGTAGGAATGCCAGTGTCCCTCAGCGCTGGAGTGGATAAATAAATGGGGTCTATCCATACAATGGAAAATGATTCAGCCTTGAAAAGGAATGAATTTCTGACACCTGCTACGTGGATGAACCTTGAGGACGTCATGTTAAGTGGAATAAGCCAGACACTGAAAGGACGAATACTGTATGACTCTGCTGAACGTGAGGTCCCTAGAGGAGTCAAATTCATAGACAGAAAGTAGGATGGGGGAGGTACCAGGGGCAGCGGAGGGGGAGATGGGGAGTTCTTGTTTACTGGGGACAGACTCCGTTTGGGATGATGAAAAAGTTCCGGTGACGGACAGCGGTGCTGGTTGCCTGCCAATGTGACCCAGTGTGAATGCCCTTAATAGCACTGAACTCCGCACTGAAAAATGGCCCAGATGGCACATTTTGCGTTCCGTGTGTTTTACCACAATTTCTAAAAATGTGACAACAAATCTGCACCTCAGAACCACCCTCTGATGGTGCAATGAGGTCCCCCTCTGATGGCTTCTTCTCTTAAACTGGAAGGCAGCTATTTTTAGACCGATCCCAGTGCTGTGGCACTGACTTGGCCTGAGCGTCACCTCCTCTAGGAAGCAGCACATCACAGGCACGGGATGAATGTGTCTTGGAATAACAAGCAGAACCTCCCGCCGTGTCCTCAGGCTGAGTTAGGGGCCCTCTTCGGGGGCTCGCCAGGACCCAGTGTGTCCCCACTTTCAGCCCTCAGCCCTGCACTGCCTGCCCAGTCGGCAGCCACGTGGCACGGGTGGCTTACTCACCACCCGAAACGTTGCTAGTCGGAATCAACCTGTGCTGTGAGAAATACCAGATTTCGAAGGCTTCGTAGGAAAAAAAGAACGTCAATATTGCAAAAATTAAAAAGAATACTCATTACGTGTTGAAATGATTATTTTGTATACACTGGGTTATATAAAATATATTGTTAATGTTAATTTCATCTGCCCTTTTTTACTTAAAAAAAAACCTCAAAAAACGTGGCTATTAGCCAATTTAAAATACACGTGGCTTGTGCTATGTTTCTGTCTAGCGCATTTTATGGACACGGTTTGTCGTCGGGTCTGTCTCTCCCTGGGGATGGGGGCTGGTTAAAGGTGGGAACCCGAGTCTAGCCATCTGGGTCTCTCCCACTCTTTGAACCATGAAAGATGCCCAGGTGTGGTTCCTGGAACATCTGCTGACTTCATGTTTGCCATTTTCCCTCCTCGTAGTTCCACCAATGCTCCTGATCTTCAGGATGATGTAGAGACGGTCTCCGGGCTCCACAGCTTTCCCTCTCCCCTCCACTGTTGACTTGTAGCTTCACCCCTGACAGTCCGCTGCCCTCTTAATGTCATCTCCACACTCAGCCCTTTGATGGGACTTAAGCTGCTGGAGCGGTACTGCCCCTGGTGTGGACCTGTCAGGATTTCTGCCTCCCACCCCCTGGGTCTCCACCAGCTGATGGAAGGTGGGGGGCGGGGGGGAGAGGAATTATGTCCAGATCTCTGTTGCACAAAGGAAGACACTGGGGGCAGGAGGAACCTCCCCAAACCCTCGGGTCCAGTGGATTCGTAAGAATGGACTAGAGCCATTCTTGATTCTCCAGGGAAAGGGGACAGGAAAGAACAGAGGAAAATGTGCTGTGAGCCTCAGGAAAGCAAGGATCGGGCTGGTCTCCGGGTGGGACACACACAGAAACTCAATATATCCTATTGGATAAACCTCCCTATGGCTTCAACGCCAAGTCTCCATCCCCACTAAGTCTCCCGGAACTCGTGATTATTCTCTGGGCCATGGTTAGTGGACCTTTACATCAGGCATCGGGCTGGAGAATTTCATGATGCAATGACCCCAGTCTGCATAGTTTCCTCGCACCTCCTTCATCCTCACTGCACCCCCCTCGCCCCGCCCTTCTCCAGCACCAGCCGGCATTTCTCAGATGAATCACAGGGGCGGGCTCTGCAGGCTGGTCTGCAAAGTCTTCTAGCCTCGGAGGGGGGGCTTGTTCCAACGGCCCCTGTCCTACGCCCGTCTCTGCTTTGATTTGCCTGGAAGCACGCAGTCCCATCTGTCCTTTCCTGTCTGACCAGTCTGTGATGGCGAGCCAGAAGCAGAAAGAGCAGGTGAATAGTTCTGCTTCCTGCTGGGTCTCCACTTAACAAAACACTTTCTACCCTGAACAATGGGCCTGCCCCTCTTTGTTCTTCCCGCTCCTCCAGAGCTCACAGACTTCCTGGCTCATTCTAGTGCTGCAGTCTCAGTTAACACCTCTTGTTAAAAGGTCTTGCCTGCGGTCACGTGTCTCCCTTTCCACCCACCGTGGATGCTGCGTGGCCCAGACCAGCCCTCATGGTGGAGGTGCCGTAGCCTCGGAACCCTGGGGCTGGCCTGGCTCGGCTGCGGGACTATGTCCTTCTCAGGGGGCAGTCTATAGCCCCTGACTGGGTGGTCTGGGGACAAGGCCCGACATCAGCTATGGTGACAGAAGGGAAAGAAGTGGCAAGGCCTTGATTAGGCACACGCACTTCAGAGCGGGGGACAACCCCTGGATGAACATTCAGGGACCTGCCGTATCAGCGAAGTTTCAGGGCTCCCATGGAGGAGGGCATGCTGGACATCCTCTCCAAAGTAAAGGACCAATGATCACATCTCACCCCTCCCACCACTAAGAACTAGCGGGATGCTAGGTGGGCCTCTGTGGGTCTGAAGGCAGCACGTTCTGCCCCTGGGAATATAATTTATAGAGGGACACAGGACAGCGCCGAGGGCAGGAGAGGGCCCTGCAGAAGGTCAGGGCCATGGAGCAGGGTGCCCTAGGCACATCCCATGGCTGCTTGGTGCAGGGCTACCAAGGCCCAGCATGATCGGCCAAGGACGACACATCAGTTGAACGTGAATTGGCTGTGTGACATGGCAGGTCTGTGGTAAGAAAGGGTCTGTGGTGGGAAAAGATGCTGGAGTGTCTGGCAAATCCTAAAAGGAGAATCACAATGCAGGTCACTACAGTTTGGGGGCCAGGCTAGGCCATCACGCAGCAGACAATTATGCCCTATTTGAAAAACGGCTTCTAGATGTTATAGGGAGCTGGTAGAGACAGAGCCTGCAGCACTCTGACACTGAGAGACCAGGCCTCCCAGAAGTGACCAACCACCACAAGGCCTGTTGGACCCACCAGGTCCTACAACGAGGTCAGAGGATGCATGTGCACGGGGCCCAGCCTCCCGCACCATCCACCCCTGCTGCACCAGCACCTGTCTCTATTCACACCATGACGACGGGGGGTGGGGGGGGGGGGGCAGCTGAGGGAGCAGAAGGTCAAGCATGGTTCATGGGGAGGTTGGCACGGCACGCAGGCGCAAACCCGAAATGGCCCGTGGTGGCACTAGGGGCTGAACCAGGGGGCCCTGAATGGCAGTGGAGAGGAGGAAGCCCTCCACCGGGCAGAGCTCTGGGCCGTGCATCTGGTCGTCCTCTTGTGTTGGAAGAAAAGTGGCCCAAGATTGGGCTCCTCGTGGACTCCCAGGCAGAGGTTAATGGCGAGGCCGGTGGTCAGGGAACCCAGAAGAAGGGAGACTGGAGGGTCAGGGACGAGGAAGTCTGTGGGAGAGACCTGTGTGTGGACTCAGGGGAGCGGCTCCAAGTGTCTTTGTATCATTTATGAACTCCGAGACTGCCACGGGGCCCTGGGCCAGTCAGGCCTCAGCAGTGCTGACCAAGGCCCTGTGGAACAGGGACGGCAAATCATTCCTCGAACGAGCGTCAACTCCAGTGGAGGGGCTCTGCTGCCCCTCCCAGGGTTGCCACCTCAGAATGTGACCTTATTTGGAGACAGCATCTTTACAGAGGTAATCGAGGTAAAATGAACTCCTTCGGGTGGGCCTCGAATCCAATATGGCTGGTGTCCTTAGAAGAACAGGAAATGTGGACACAGACACACACACGGAGGACATCATGGGAAGATGAAGGCAGGGATTGGGGTGATGTGTCTACAAGCCTAGGGATGCCAGAGAGTGCCAGCAACCACCAGAAGCATCCTCAACGCCTAGAACGCACGGGTTCAGGAACCACGGGTTCAGGAACCACGGGGTGGACACAGGAGTGGCCCCGCTTACCATCGCTCCCAGGGACCCACTCGGGGAACTTGGTGCCCCCTGCGCATGCCATTTTAGGCTCTGTGAGTCCAGAGCTGGGTCAGCACACTAGGGTGAAGCCCAGGAATTCAGCATGGTTTTAAGAGTTTTAAATGACTACATTTAAGTGGTTGTATAAGTACCTATATAATATCTTGGTTTTGCCTCTTGGCCTCCAAGGCCTAAAATATTTGCTTTATCTGGCCCTTCAAGGGAGAGTTTGCTGACTGCTGGTCTAGAGGGTTCCCAGAGGGAGAGCCTTTCTCCCGGGGTGGGCACAGCAGGAGTCCTGGTAAACTTTCAGTTAAGGCCACCCCCTCTTCATGTCAAGAGCCTAGCTGGCAAGGAAAGGAGTCATCGGGTGACTCATGGGCTCCCCTGCGCAATCCCGATGGTGAGCGGAGACGCAGGGCAGCCCAGACCTCTGGTGCCCGTGACCGGAGACTCAAGACTTCTCAGAGCGCAGGGCCTGGGTCACCCAATCAGATGGGCAGCAGCTAGTCATAGGAAAGGGGAGAGGGGCCTGCAGGGGGCTAGGAGAGACCACGAGGGTCTCTTGCGTCCTGGAGACCAGCCGAAGCGGAGGGGCTGGGGCTGGTATCATCAACCTTCCTCTTGTAACTTTCCCCAGGAAGAAGGAGCAATGTCAGTCTCAGAGGCCCTGCTCCGGTGGGTCCCTGTGGTATAAGGGGTGCACGGTAGCAGATGCTGAGGTGTGCCCCCCAGATCTCCTTCAGGAAGGAGGCCCTCGAGGCCCCAGCTGAGGGCCCCCGATGACTCAGGGCTTCAGGGAGGGAAGGTCGGAGAAGGAACGAAGTCCAGGTTACTTCCTCCCTGCCGGATGATCTGTGACTACGGGCATCCCTGGAACGGGCCCCGGGGCACGGACCCGCACGCAGACGCCTGTCACTCTCCAGGAAAGCCTGCCGCGTGGGATGGGCCGGCCCTGACTTAAAACGAGAAGCCCTCCCAGGCAGGGCTTTCGGGTCCATAGGGCCCCATCCTAGGCCTACCTCTTTCAGGTGCTGAGGCAGGCAGTTTCCGGGGGAGAAGGCGTGCTTAGTCTTCTTGTACAGACACCACAGCAGGGCGGAGCAGCCAAGCAGCAGGAAGGCGGCACACACCGAGGCTGCCAGGACCACGGCGACCGTCCAGGGCGGAGCCGTCTCTGCGGGGGGAGGGGGACCGGGTGGTGGGCTGCGTCAGGCTCAGGTCAAGGACACCCGGGGTCACCTGACCTCCACACTCTGCCACCATGGCAATCCAGTGGGAATCCCCGCTTTCGGGGTGCCCATCTCGGGAGGGGTGAGGAGAAAGCACGAGACACCTGCTCAAGGACCAAGGGGTTTCCAGCCAGTGGCCCCCCCCCCCCCCACTTCCTATCTCTTTCCAGCTTCGGTTTCTGGCACGACTGCTGACACACACGATGAGAACCATAAGCAGGGACTCTGAGCAATGAGCCTCTGCATCCTGGAGAAGCCTCTGCGGCCTTAAAGCAGGAAACGGGACCCCAGAGCCCCAAGGAGACACACGCACCGCGGTGCTTTGTACCGAGAAGGGCAAAAGCTCTTGGCATGGCAACACCATCCAAGCCCCCGGCACTCAGACACCTGCCCAAACTCCAGTGGCCCAAGGCCACGCGGCTGGCACGACCCAGCACCCACCGTGGGTTTCTGTCTGGAAGAACTCAAGGCCTCCAAAAGAACTTAGCGTTTCTTCCGCCAGCACTTGGCCTTCCTTTCGCAGAGCCTTTGCTATCAAAAGCTTATGTCTGTGAATCCTTCCTCCGCCCCTTTGAGATGCACACGTATCTCCTAAAACCCAGGGCTGTCTTTCTCAAGGACCTGCAAGCCATTCCTCTCAACTGCAATCTTCATGAAGGAGGGCCCCTGTCCCCCAGCCCGGGCGGGGAGGGGAAGTCCGACTTGATAAAGACCAGCTGGCGTTCAACACCGATGGCCCAACTGCAGGGACACTGACCCACCCCCTCACCCGCTTTGTGATGTGTCACTTCCCCACTTCTCTCTTCTCTGCCCCTCCCTTGTTCTTCCTTTAAAACGTCTTAGGTAGCTCTTTCCCTCCTGTAAGCCCTTACTGAATCAAATCTGTTTTTACTGCTCTAACATCCGGCTTTATCTCTGACCGGGGCATTTGTGGTCCTGGCTCCCCTCATTCAGCACCAGGTGCCTTCTCCCGCTGCCCGGGGCCACCCACCCTTCCAGTGCAGGGGCCTGGCAGCCGGCACCACCCTCCTGATTAAAACCCAAGGCATCTGGTGCCGAGAGAGGACAAGCCAATGAACCGTGCCCTTTCACAGCAAGTCCTTTTAAAAGGGAGTCATTTTATTTGCGGAGAAAGTGTCGATTCCTACTTGCACAGGGCAGACCAAAGCACGCGCCCCAACCCCCGACACTGAGCAGCGCGGGGCCCACAAGACGGTCCTTAGATGTCTGAATGGATGTGGTGTTTGCAGGGGGAGCTGGGGTTGGGATGGGCCTGCCTTCCTCCCTCGTCCCCCTGTGTTTTCATTCATGCCAGCAGTGGCCTCATCATCTTTCCGGCCTGTGCCCTTGCTGAGCTCAAGGGACCTCCTCCCAGACCCCCTGTGAAGTCAGAGGATGCTTTTATAACTCACCCCAAGAAAGAAAGGGTCATTGCTTTCCACGGGCTGGAATAAGGGGAGGATCTCAGAGCCGAGCCCTCCACAGAAAGCTCTCTGACTTCCTTCAGTCCCACCTGACCACGCGGCCAGGCGAACTGCTTCTCCCTGTTTCACCCGCAGGGAAATCGTGCCTGTGTTCACCTGTGGAATGAGTCCGTGGGCAGTAAATTACACGACAGGTAACCTGCTCCGTCCCTGTTCATTTACTGCCTGAGTGACTCTGGGCAAGTTACTTCGCCTCTCTGAGCCTTGATTTCCCAGTCTGTAAAAGGGGCGATCCTTACAAGGCTCTCATGGAAAAATGGGTTGTGAGGTTCAAAGGAGATAGCTATGTTTACACAAGCCTAAAATGATGTTTGACAAAAGCAGGTTTTCAATGGGTTATACTTTTCTTTCATAAAGTGTTTGGGCTTTGTCAGTTCCTGGGTCATCGTTTAGAGTCACAAAATATTTGAAATATTTCTCTTGTAGGTCGAATTGTAGGCCTCAAAGCATGTCTTGTGACATAAAGGTCTCAGGACCATTAGGAATCCTTCATAATGTGATTTTAAGAATGTCATTACTAATAACCATAATATCTAATGCATTAAGGGCTCACTTTGTACCAGGCACTGTTCTGAGTCCTCCCACCCCTGCGTGTGGTACCATTATCTTGGTCTCCCTATTCTGCAGATGAGGCGGCTGAGGCACAGGGCAGTCCGGGACTTGTCCCATGTCCCATGTTATGTTCACAGGGGAAGGACAGGACACCGGGTGATCCCGAAATACACTCAAGGTTTTGGGAAAGCAGGTGACAGGTGTTTAGACATAAGAAGGTTGATGTCTTTTTGAAGATTTATTTACTTATTTGAGAGACAGAGAGAGAGAAGAGGGCATGTGAGCAGGGAGAGGGGCAGAGGGAGAGAGGGAGAGAATCTGAAGCAGACTCCACACTGAGCACAGAGCCTGACATGGGGCTCGATCCCACAACTGTGAGATCATGACCTGAGTGGAAACCGAGAGTTGGACACCCAACTGACTGAGCCACCCAGGTGCCCCAAAAGAAGGATAATTCTAAGACAGGGATTCTAGTGACTCAAGTGGGATGGGGGCTCCCAAGGTACAGAATTCTGATGCAAGTAAAAATGATTCAGGCACACCTGATTACGGGGCTCTTATTTTGAGAAATAGCCATAAATCGTCATGAGCACAGTGGGGACGGCATTGCACTTGGCACTGGGTGTGTCCATTTTAGCTGGTATCTACCAGTTTTTTTTACATTTGCACTCACGGTGACTTTGTGGGCAAAAGAACCAACACAGCTTATGGAATAGTCCACTCTATTCCGATGGGTCAGTGATCAGCAGGCAAGCAGGTAAGCAGTCTAAAGGAAAGTGCATCCTGGAGTGCACCCACAGGTTAAGCAACAAATGGGTAAAGATCCTGAAGCTCTTTCTGGCAAATGAGACGAGACAAAGCAAAACTGGGTGAGAAATACGTTCAATGCCAGAAAGTAACACTCAGGAGCTTGCTAAGCAGAAATGACGAATCAGTGAGACTGAAGCATTGCAATCTTCTCCAAACTGCCCTGTGACACAGAGGATGAGAAGTTTTGTTCTCGCTGGAGGGAATTCATTATTACTCTCCTCTATATTTCTGCAGCCCCCAGATCAGTGCCTTGCTTCCAAGAGAGCCTCGGTAAATGAAAACGGCCAGGAGTGGACCTGCGTGTATTCATTCTTCCACAGTCTGAGCTGGCTGAGCCTCACACGATGTCTTTAAATAATAAAAAGGCCTGTTGTTTGTGTGCAGCAAGTTTGTATCATCCTGTATGCAAATGCAATGTGTCTGTATGTAAATGATCACAGTGTCCGGGCCAGTGGTACTCTTCCCTCGCACTCTGTTCTTCCTCCCCTCCTTCCCTCTCTCTTTTTTTAAAAAATAGGGAGCACTGTGAGTGACTGTGTTGAGGTCCTGGAAGCCGAGACAAGTAGCCCTTGGTGGGGACAGTGATCAAGGTCTCTAAGCTCTCCCTCGTGTGGCTGAGGGGGCTGGAGACATGCAGCCCAGGGAGGGGAGGCTTCTGGGCAGTGTGGCGGGGCTCGACCTTGCTGGGCTGATAAGACTCGTATCAGGAGGCCTGAGAGGACAGAATGAGCACAGCGCGGGTGGGCGTGAAGAGGCAGCGTCCAACGAATGGAAAACGTGTCCATCCAGCCCTTGGGTCTAAGAGGGAACGAGCTGCCTCTGAAGGGGGTGGTTTCCTTCCAAGAGGAAGCTGATCAGTCAGAGCTGACCTAGCTTGAAGTTGGGAGCCAGACGTGTTCATGTCTAAGGAACATTCCGCTAACACTTGGTGGGTGTCTATAAGGCGATTTGAAAGGCTTGGAAGAGGCAGAATTACAGCTGGTGTGTCTCAAGACTCACCGTCATCAGTTGTTTGCTCACACACAGGCTTGCTCCATTCTCCAGTTTTGTTCCGATCAGGAAGAAACCCTTGAACTCGAACACAGTAAGTTGTCCACGGCTCAAGATCTCTGAGGACCTCAAAGTCATACTGACACGTCATTGGCCACTAGGAACGAAGACAAAAATAAAAACAGGCCTCCACAGTGAAGGGACACCATCTTCTCTTCCGCCCCCCAATCTTACCAGTTATGATATTTACTTTGGGCTCAAAATAGGAAGCTGAAGGAAGCAGGTGTTCCTCCCGGTTCATCTCTGGGGACCCTGATAGCATCTTAAGGCGTGGGGCAAGGAATGATCATGGTCCTGACAAACCACTTCATTTCCTGAATTCTCTAGTTTAGATGCCATACAAACCATCCTACTCCCTTTTTAAAAGGAATTAGGTTGTATGGGCTGAATTGTGTCCCCTTCCCCATTCATATGTTGAAGTCCTAACCCTCAGTATCTTGGAAAGGGAGTTAGTTGGAGGTAATCGCGTTGAAATCGGCTCATTAGGACGAGCCCTAATCCAACATGACTGGCGTCCTTGTAGGAAGAGAAGATCTGGACACGGACAGGCACATGCCACGTAAAGATGAGCCGGAGATGGGGTTGTTGCTTCTACAAGCTAAGGAACCAAAGATTGCCGGCAATCTGGGAGCCAGGAGAGATGCATGGAACAGATTCTTCCTCACAACCCTTGGAAGGACTGTCACTGCCAACACCTGGATCTTGGATTTCGAGCCTCCAGAACCTTGAGACAACACGCTCCTGTTGGGTTTGGGGAGTTTGGTACAGCAGCCCGAGAACTGCGACATGGGTCCATTAGAGTGACGCCCCATGTGATTTTTCCTTCCAAGAGCAAGTTTCTGACCCTGGCAGCCCGGGGTTCTCTTTAGACTTGTCCTCTGCGTGAGCACCTGAAATGCCCTCGTCCGGTAGCGGCCGGCCTCCTCTGCAAGGCACACACCTCGGCCTCCCTGACTCTGCTCAGTATGAATGTAAGCTATCCTCATTGATGATATATTCCTGAGTTTGGGAAACCAAAACAGTTTCCGGCAGAGTAAAGGGAACTAGAAGAGTATATGCCACCCATATTTCCATCATGGTTCTATTTCCTGACAGAAGGGTCGTATTTAAAATGTGTTACGTGAGGGGCACCTGGGTGGCTCAGTCGGTTAAGTGTCTGCCTTGGGCTCAGGTCATGGTTCCAGGGTCCTGGGATCGAGCCCTTCATCGGGCTCCCTGCTCTGCGGGAAGCCTGCTTCTCCCTCTCCCACTCCTCCTGCTCATGTTCTCTCTCTGTGTCAAATAAATAAATAAAATCTTAAAAAAAAAATAAAATGTGTCAGGTGAATAGGAACTTCAACAGAAAGTGAGCACAGAGTCTTTTTTTTTTTTTTTACTTCAGTAATTGGTTATTTTTCTTTTGGCGTTGGGTTTGTTGACAACTTGTCTCTATTCCTTTACTGTAGGAGAAAGCCAAGCTCACTGATGACAAGAATTTGATTCTACCATTGACTACATGAAGAGTATGGTATAACTTCTAATAATTAAAAATAAAAAATCCGGGCTTTCATTCCTAGAAATCCCATACCCCTAAAACCTTGCAATGCTATTTTTTCAGGGATTAAGCTCAGGGTTGACCCACAGCGGCAGCCAGGGAAGGACAGACGTGAAAAGCCCTGCTCAAGTCCCCTCTGATTGCTTTTTCTAGCTGTCTTTCACACCTGGGCAATTTCTGGTTTTATCTGTTCACATTCTCCCATCAGGAAGAAACAGAATTTCTCGAAGCCTTTTATGCTATGAGTTTAGGGACTGGATACGGCAGCCTTTTAACACTGCGTTCTCAAAGGGAACCCTAATTGTCTTAGGCCGTGTAGGTGCTGTACCAGAACTCAGCGGGCGGCTTCTAAACAGCAAACATGTACTCCTCACAGTTCTCAAGGCTGAGGAGTCCAAGACCGAGGCACCGGCGAACTTGGGTCCAGCCAGCCAGTCTTCATGCTGTGTCTGCATCACAGGGCAGAAGGGTCTGCTCGGGGAGCTCTCTGGGGTCCCTTTTATAAGGCCGCTAATCCCCTGCCTCCCAAAGGCCCCACCTCCTAACACCGTCACACTGGGGATTAGGTTTCCACGTGTGAATTCGGTGAGGGGGACAGGAACATTCAGTCTAGAGCGTGTATAAACCGGTCCTGGTGACCCTGCAGACACCCATGAGGGAGGACCTAGGGAGCAGGCAGCCCTTCTAACACTTGGCGCACCACACCAAAGGCTTCCACACAGCGGCGGAAGCGACAGGACCCATGTGTCACCAGATGCCTATCCTGTGGGCACATTCTAGATAAGCTAAAGCTAAACTGGGTGTTGCGCTTCATGCTTGGTGCAGGAGGCATGCAGGCGTGGTAGGCTGTGGAAACGGATCCTTCACGAGAGTACGCTGCTACGTCCCTGAGTGGGTCAATCCTGTCTTACCTTTGCATCCCAGCTTAGCGGAGATGCCTGCATTTGGCAAGTGACTATAAAACTCCTCATTCTGGGGCGCCTGGGTGGCTCAGATGGTTAAGTGTCTGCCTTCGGCTCAGGTCATGATCCCGGGGTCCTGGGATCGAGTCCTGCATTGGGCTTCCTGCTCAGCGGGGAGCCTGCTTCTTCCTCTGCCTCTCTCTCTCTGTGTCTCTTATGAATAAATAAATAAAATCTTTAAAAACTCCTCATTCTGTATTGCTTTCTAAGCACACATCTCCTGGGGGCTTGACTATAAGCAAAATCATCTATTCGGTGAAGAAGGCTGATATCCTGCAACGTTCAAAGGAGCATTTTGGGGGGGAAATTAGCTTGAGATTTTGGGGGCCTGTGCAGTATGTACATATAAATTTGATTACATAATTCCTAAGACAACACACATGGGTAACCCTTTCCTCCCAAACTCTTGAGAATTAAGTGACAGAACCAACATTTAATATAGAGGAGATGACATATATGTAACCTAACTTATATTAACATACATGTAAGACAGTTTAGGACCACAAATAGCATTCAGCTTGGAAGTACTAAGTATAAGGAAAAACCTGACCATGGATGAATGAAAATAGCCTTATTCTGTCTACATAAGGGGAAGGAAAAGCCCATGTATTGACCATACATGTTGTTCAGGTAACCGGACAAGTTTATTTTTTTCATTATGTCCTTAAACTCCCCCAAATCCTGTGAAGTAGGTTATCATCCCCACTTTATTGACGAAGTGGGTTATTTTTTTAAAGATTTTATTTATTTATTTATTTATTTATTTGAGAGACAGAGAGCATATGAATCTCAAGCAGACTCTGTGCTGAGTGTGGAGCCCAATGTGGGGCTCGATTCCACGACCCTGAGATCATGACCTGAGCTGAAACCGACCGAGAGTTGGATGCTTAACTGATAGAGCCACCCAAGCACCCCATGAAGTGCGCTATGCCCATCTTGTAGGCATGAGGAAGCCGAGGTCAAGAATGTGACTAGAGTCACATTGGCAGGAGCAACATTCCAACCAGGTCAGACTCCTAGCTCATGTTTTTAAAGGAACCATCCCCTGAAGAGGAGGAGAGCAATGGCGAAAACTGGGGTCAGACAGGTAAAATGTGACACTGTTCATCTAGTGTCCAGAGGTGGGGCTGCCCTGACCATGGACTTGACTATTCTATGGTGTACATGGGGCACAGGGTTTCAGACCATAAAATAGCAGTCATGCAGCATGTCACCTGATTCAGCTGACTGCAGCTTCCACCAGCCAACTGTTGAGTCAGCTCTACCCACCTTCTCCTGCAACTTCCCTTCAGGGAGAGAAAGGCCTGCTCTAACTGTGCTAACACCCTGAAGTCTGCTCTGTGCATTTCCCTTGGGGCCTGGGAAGCATGAGCCAAATACCAGGTATCCCTCAGACTGGGAAGCTTCTGGCACTCAGAGGACCAGGCCTTAGATCCTCTGGACCATAAGGTGCTACCACCTTTCAAGACCCTGACTGGATGGCCTCCTAGCCTCCTTTCTCCATTATCATGGCCTCAGACTAAGACTAGGCAAAGAAGGGGAGCCTATGTCTGAAATGCATATGATTTGCTGAGCTTACCTTTTCGTCAGAACCATTTTTCCAATATTGCACATTATAAACCCACAAGTTATAAATATTCCTCATGGTCCATGTTTCAGGTTCATTCTCAATTTTAGGGGCTAAGAAACGCATATGTAAAGAATTAGCAAGTGCTTCTACTTGCATTCCAGGCGGTCCAATCATGGCTAAGAGGAAGAGAACAAAGCAAAATGACAGTCAAAAATCACATTTTAAAAACATCAACATTTATTTTTCATAACTGTGCAGACCAACTGGTCGACTGAAGGACACTGGTCTTTGATGTAAGTTTGCTACGACATTGATTGACATGGTCAAGGAAGGTAGTTGGATTTTGTTTCTTAAAAAAAAATCTGATAGCCTTTTATTAATCAAGTTTAGTCCATTTATATTTATTGTGATTTCTGATATTTTGGGTTTTCTATAAAGACTTTTTTTTTTTTTTTTTTGGTGGTTTGTTCCTCTCCTGTTTTTGATTTCTACTGGGTCGAATTTTCTTTATTTCCTTTGCTGGTTTGGAAGCTACAGATGGTATTTCTACTACTTTTAGTGTCTAACATACATAATTAATCATACACACTTTCCAAAACAGTCTGTAGCTGTTTCTGCCCAAATGCTCTTTTATTGGATATTCATGTGGCTAGCCCCTTTGCTTCGTTTGGGTCTCGGTTCAAATGTCACCTCCTCAGAGAGACTTTTTTACCACCCTATGTAAAGAGCAGCTCCCAACATATCCTGCCCTGGTACCTTGCTTTATTTTCTTGAGAGCCACAGTCACATCTGTCATAAAATATGTTATCTATTTGTTTATCTGTCTTCCCCCCATTAGAGTGTATGCTTCCTGAGGGCCGGGATTTTGTCTTGCTATTATAGCTTCTGCACTAAGAATGTGCCTGGCATATAGTAGGTGCTCAATAATAATTGTACAATGAATAATAAACATCTCTGGGCAACTGTGCTATTTGAGTTATATCCTGTTTTCTTCTCTGACTGCTGTTATTCTTATTTTTATTTTTTATTTTTTGAAGCTGTTAATGGGACTGCTTCCAGCATTTTACCTTGTCTTTAATCTGCTGGTAGCTAAGACCCAGATAAGAAAATTTCTCAGATATCTTTTCAAAGCAAGTATAAACAGATTCTTTGTGACTTCTTGCAGCACTTTCCTGTCATAGAAACTTCAAGAGGCAAGGATCGAAAGTAGGGTAACTGTTGCTAAGAGCATAGACACAGGGGCCTCAGGGGCCTGGCTCTGAATCCTTACTGGGCCATTCCTTATCTGTATGACCTTTGGGCAAGCTGCTTTTCTATTCTGTATTAATTTCTAAAGGGAATTTCCGCAGATGGGCCCAACATAGGAATTGGAACCAGCCAGGACCTGGTAAGTCAGTTAGCAATTACAGGAGCAGAAACCTGTACTATGTTTTGGAAATTTGACTACTGCTAAGCTGCTTGTATTTTTTTAATGTTGATTTTTCTTAGCTTTTATAAAGATACCTTTAGAAAAGAGAATATAACTTTGATAATTTCTGACTCCAGAAATAAGAGTTTTGTTGTCAAGCCTAGGACAGAATTGGGAAAGAACAGAAGGGTATCCCAGCTGCATTCCCCACCAGGGAAGGCAAAACTGTGGGAGCCATGGGGGTCCAGAGCAGGGAGTGGTATAAAGACCCCGCACCACACAGACACAATCCTTCCAATGCTTTCCTGGAGCTTCTCCTTGGAAGGCTGCACTTGAGTCTTGTTCATGAGGTTCTTGTCACCCCTCATCCTCTTACTGTCTCAATTGCTATAAGGTGGTTTCATTCATTTCCAATTCCTGATGTTCTAATTATGTTCATCTCATGACCTCTGGTGAATCCCCATGACCCCCCAGATCTAACCTGGGAACATTCTTTCAGATGCTTACCAGCCAGCCTGACCCAACACATCTGTCATTAGTCGAATCCATTGCTCTGGCCTTCATTCTGGGCAGGCTGGCTGTCTACCTGGTTGTCTTCCTGTCTCTATACCTGCCTCGAATAACCTTTATTCTTCTGCCTGTCATGTCACATTTCCTTCTATCCTGGCTCCAAACTGACTTCCTCCCAGAAAATGTACTACATTAATTCTTCCAGTTCTTTTCATTAACAACACTGGCCTCAACTCATTCTTCACCCATAAGGCATTAATGTTAATAGATTTATATTTAATTATTGTACTAACTTTATGACCATCCCTTCCTGTCTCTCCCACAGACTTCTTTCTGGCCATAGCCCTCCTTATTATAACCCCTACGCTCCTTGTGCAAGGCCACCCACTCTGTGGGTGCTCAAAGAATCCTCCCTGACCAGGCTACCCCATGGGGAAAGAAAACCAAGGCATGATGATGGCATTACAATGAAATGGAAAAGAAAGTGGCTTACTGTCATCCACAGGACAGAAGGTGATGTTTACCCAGTCTGAATGCTCATCTGCAAATTCAGCCCTGACTCTCAAGGTGTGATCACCATACTTGGAAAGACTTGAGAAATCACATTCCGTCAAGGCAGTACTTGTGCATATATCTTGGAATTTCCTATAACTGTAAAATCAGAAAAATAAAACCATGAAAATTCTCACTTCAGTCTCTCTGGGGCTGACGGGTGCTTTATTAACCCCTACTACCAAAGGATAATGTAGGATAATGTGAGAAAAATAAACTGAATTCTTAATCATCACTTTTGATGAATAGCAGGCATCATTTATATGAGCATTTCCCCAACTGTGCTCCATGGGATTTCAGTGATTCTTGAGATATTATAAGTAGTTTCAAAAATAATCTGTCTCTGGGTGCCTGGGTGGCTCAGTCGGTTAAGCATCTGCCTCCAGCTCGGGTCATGATCTCAGGGTCCTGGGATGGAGCCCGGCATTGGGCTCTCCGCTCAGCAGGGAGTCTGCTTCTCCCTCTCTCCCTCTCAAATAAATAAATAAATAAAATCTTAAAAAAAAAAATCTGTCCCATGGTCAAATGATTTGGGGCAGAATCAAAGTTAAACATAAAGAGGTGTCTGTCTTCATAACAGAACTCCCTCAGTGACTTTCATATCTTAATGAGCACGTGCCTCTCCAAAATGGGGTTGAGTCTTCAATATATTTGACCAAGAAAGCTTCCCTCCTTGATTATGCTGTTTATGAAAGCAGAGGGACATGGTCTGTGAATACTGTATACACAGATGAGCTAAATAGTGTCCCGAAAATGACTACTGCTGCAACTACTCTGGAAAACTATGCAACGATTTGTTCTTATACAGATTTGTTTTATACAATGTGTTTAAAACAGAGCTCCAGCCCTGACACCTACCCCTGAAGGGAGGGTGGCAGAAACGTGAAGTTGAAGAAGGAAAAGGATGTCTGGGAAGACCAACAGGTGTGTGTGACCGCCTCGCGACCACCTGAGGAGGTGTAATCAGCTCCACCTGACCCAAGGACACCCAGGCTCCTGTCTCGCAAAAAGGGGGGGTTTGGCCTGACTGGTTCCTCAGTGTACCTTCCTCCGATTTGGCCGCCCTTAGAGGTGACAACGAAAGTGATAAAAATAGTAACAGCCCACTTGTCAAGCACTTAGGTGTCAGGCAGGGCAGGAAGTGTTTTTTTTTTTTTTTTTAAATTTATTTATTTGACAGAGAGAGACACAGCGAGAGAGGGAACACAAGCAGGGGGAGTGGGAGAGGGAGATGAATTCTTGATCCCAGGACTCTGGGATCATGACCTGAGCCGAAGGCAGACGCTTAACGACTGAGCCACCCAGGCGCCCAGGAAGTGTTTTTTATCTGTATTACCTCACTGAATTCACAAGCCCAGGAGGGCAGAATGGGGATCACTCCTATTTTATAGATGGGGCGCAGGTATGGAGAACCTAAGAAACTTGCCCAATGGAGCTGGGATCGGTTTGACTTCAGAGCCCACAGTCTTAAGCACCACACCTCACCACGTTCTTGGCGATGCCCAGAACAATTTCTGGCTAAAAGTAGGTAGAGATAATTGGGCTCAGACTATTCTACAATCTGCTCTTTTCATGTACTATACCACAAACATTTGTCAATCAACTCTTCATGGGCTGCCTAACATCCCACCATTTGGAGACTCCAGGGGTCATGGCACGAAGAGGGCTTCCCCACACGTGGCCACTTCCTTCATTTAAACTAGCGTGTCAAGTGGCTGGAACATGGAATATTCCAGAAGTTGTTTTGCAATAACTTCTCTCTCCCCAGGTCATTTTTATGGCATTTAAAAATATTTTTCTCTTGGGGCACCTGGGACACCCCCAGCACATGCTTTGTTTTTCCCAGCACATCTCATGCTCAGTCTGCACTTCTGTGCTAAGGATACCTGACTCTTGGTTGCTGGGAAGCCACTAGGAACTTGTACCTACAAGATGGACATCCCAACCAAACACCTCTACTACAAGGGCACAGAACAGAACAACAAAGGATAAACGGATGGGGGGAGAGAGAGAGGGAGGTTAATTTTGCACAGTGAAATCTCTAGAGCTGTCAAGACTGCAGAAACAGACATGAAATTATCAAACCAATCAGTGGTAGAAAACACACAGCGGGGAAAATTCAGCCGCAGAATCACCTGTCCTAAATCCTTGAGTAAACTGACAAATTGGACTAAGGATTGTAGGTCAGATGAAAGTCCTGCCCCAACGTTAAACAGCCAACCTTGATAGCTGTAGGTGGTAATGTAAAAGATTATCCTTGCGCTTTGGAAATTCACCATGAAATATTAAGGGGCAAAGGGCATGATGTAAGACAGAGAGAGAGGGAGAAAGGAAATGTGGCAAATCTTAAAGATCGGTGAATCTGGACATAAGCTATTTGGAAGTTCTTTGCACTCTACTTGAAATCTTTTTTTTTTTTTTTTAAGATTTTATTTATTTATTTGTCAGCGCGAAAGAGCACAAAGCAGGGGGAGCAGCAGGCAGAGAGGGAGAAGCAGACTCCCTGCTGAGCAGGGAGCCCGACGTGGGGCTTGATCCCAGAACCCTGGGATCATGACCTGAGCTGAAGGCAGACGCCTAACCGACTGAGCCACCCAGGCGCCCCTGTCCTTGAAATGTTAAAATGTTCTGTTAGCGGGGAATTACTTCGAACTAAAAAGTGCCCAAAAAAGTCAACAAAGACTATCTTATTCATCTTCCTACGTCTTCTCTGCCTCAGCAGGCCTGGGATATGTTTGTAAAAGAAATCTGGAGGAGAAGGAGTGTGGGATTAATGGGATCTGGGACCTTGTTTCCTCCTGCTTCATCGAAGGGACTGCCTATCTTTGTATGTTTCTGAGTCACGTTGGAAGCAGGTGTGTTGGCTTATCACCCATTGGCCCCCTGCTGCTGTTTGCACTTGGCATAAAGGTGCGTCACCTGCATGCAGCCGGTGGTGTATGATGGCAAGCTGCTGAGGGAGGGCTGACAGAGGGAAAAACCGACCGGCAGGGCAGGTCCTGGGAGGTCAGAACACCACTGAGATAATTGTCTTGCTGACGCTCACCCTTCCTTCATAAGCCTCTGATGCTTTCAGAGGCTAGAGCTTTTCACAGCCAGTAGCTAGCTGTCTTACTTTCAATTTTAGGACACAGCCACAGAGTAACTAAGCACCCACTATGCAAATCATCTGCACCCCACAGCACGGCGGTGTTCTGTTATAATCTGCTGGAGGGGATGGGTGGTGGCACGGCAAGGGCCAACCTGCTTTGCATACCTCAGTTTTCCTGGATGGCTCCCACTTGCAAATCGTTGACTTCGAGCAATACTGCTCTCCTAAGTAGGGATGATCTCAGTGACATTTTTTCTCTTAAAAAACATCAACTGTGACAAATCCTTGTGTTGCAATAGGCTACCACTATGGCCAATGACATCCTCAGCCACATGATCAAATGTCCCGTACATACCAGTGGCTCTGTGGTCATCAAACGGTGAACCATCCCAACAAGAAAAAGTAAAAAAGACTTGTATCTTCTCAGAGAACAGAACTTTCACAAGAATTTCCCGGACAGAAAGAAAAAGGTCAGCAGGGAGGTTCCCTAAGGGCTGTCATGGTCATGCGGGTGAGAGCAGTCAGACTCTCTCTTGTGGTCCGGCCCAGTGACCAGCTCAGGGCCTTCCCTCCAAGAGCACCCAGACTCACCTTTGGTACTGAGCTGTGAAAGTCAGATTTCCTTTGGGAAAGGCAGGCAACTCCCACTGTAGAATGTTCTTGAAATTAACTGACTTCATTCTGACGTTTTCAGGAGGTGGCACCATTCCTAATGCTGTAAAAATAAAAGGGAAAAGTCTGCATCTTTGTTCCTCAAAAAAGTTGCACAAGTAAATGACTATATCCAACACTTGGGTCTCCCCTATGGCTCCATGTCTTCAAATGGGCATGTGGGTGAAGGAAGAAGAGACACACATTAGCTGTACTGAGGAGTCTGGATTTTATCTGAAGAAATGCTGGGGTGGGGGTGGGGGGTGTTGGAGGTTGGGGTGGGACAGAGAGCAAGAGTGAAATGGGGACAGATGGGGTGACCAGGATTTGGGTGATGGGAGAAAGGTGGGGCAGATGGATTTTAGATATATTTCCAGAGGTACAGACTCTAGACTTTCTGATACTTTTGGTGTGGAGAAGTTAATATTCATTCCTGGCTTAAGCATCTGATGCCCTGATTGGGGCTGGGGGCAAGGACATCAACAGTCCCATTTTAGCTGTATTAGGTCTGAGATGCTGGAGACAGATGCACACAGGAATGTCCCAGACAGCTGGAGAAAGGAGCCTGCGCATAAAGGAGAGATCTGGGCTAGAGACAGAAATCATTTTTAAACTTTTTAATAGAAAATATTAAACATACACAAAAGCAGACAGAAGAGTATGATAAACCACCACCGGCCCATCACGCAAGGGTGCCAACAGAGATTCACATTTGAGTCACGGGCCTATAGCTGGTATTTAATGCCAGGGTTCTGCTGGTATCCCCTACAGGGATAGCGTGAGGGGAGGGTGGAGGGCCTGGGCAAGAACTGGGCTATACAGAGATCTGGCAGAGGTGGAGGATGCTAGGTAGAAACAGCCCGAGAGATAGGAGGAAAACCAGGAGCCTGTGGTATCCTGGAAGGCCAGGGATGAATTCATCAGAAAGCAAGGAGGGGCCCGTCGTTGTTTGAACCCAGGCAGGAAACTTAGAGGAGGGCAGAAAAGGTTTCAGTGGATTTAGAACTCCGAAGGCACAGAGCTGTGGAGCTGAGGGGCAGACCTCAGATGCTGGGGTGCTGAGGACTGAATGGGAAGCCCTGACGGCCGGACCTGGCACCCGATCACTTCCAGTGCGCCTCTGGGGTCCGCTCAGGGGTCGCCTTGGGGCCATCGCTGCCGGCGTCGTAGCTCGGCCTTCAGTTCCCAAGCGCACGTCGGGCCGTCGCCCCCTCCCCGCGGACTCCTCACCTGACATCAGGAGGCAGCCGCCCAGCCAGCTCCGCAGGTTCCTCGGCATGGCGGCGCCGGGAGCCGGGCGGGCGCTCGGCGGGGGGGGCCACGGCAGCTGCCGGGCAAGCGCCCCCGAGCCCGCGCCCCGAAGCGCCGGCCGGTCCACCCCACCCCGCGCCGAGGCCGCTTCCGGGTACTGGAGGGGCGGGGCGAGACGAGACCCCGCCCCCTTCCTGGGCCCCGCCCCGGTCGGAGTCCAGCGCCTCGCTTTGCTGCGGGGAGAGGGCGGTGTCCCCGGGGCCTGGCGGGGCGTAGGGAGACGCGGAGGGAGGGGACCTTGCTTCCCCCAAAGCGGGGGGTGCAAAAGACCAGTAGCAAAACTGTACGTACAGTGCCCCGATTGGGGAGACGCCTCCCCCAACATTAAATGCATGCTTTTCCAAGTTAAATAAATACACTACAACGCCCACCCAGAGATTCTATCGGGTTATGGGTGGTGGTGGTTTTTCTTGACACCATTCAGTATTCCCCAAGTTTTCTCCAGTGAAAACTTTCTCCAAGTTTTCTCTATGATCCCCTCTGCCCGCAAATAGGTTGATTTTAAAGCTCTCCATTAGCAAAGACAGTTTGAAAGGGTCTTCTTTACCCCTTCCCACCCAGGGATAAACACCACACAAAACCAAGTCGTTTATGGGGCAAAAACTTGTTACTCTCACAAGACTGCTTGAGAGAAGTTTAATTTCCTCTTTCAAAGCTTGGGCAGTGGTGAGGTTGGAAAACCCAGAGCAGGGTAAGTACAGAGTGATGTAAGGTACTGCTTGAGGTCTGACCACCAGGAACATAGCCCCTGAGGATGAATGTTCCCTTGGCCCCTCTTGGCACTGGCACACAGAGAGACTTTTGTTTAACCCTCGAGATGCCAGCAGAACCACAAAGCGGCTGCATTTTTACACTCTCTAATGAGAAACAACTCTGAGGACATTACCAAGTTTTATTAAAAAGTGTTTATCCTTCACCAGCTTCAATTATACAAAATATAAAACACATACACACATGCATAAAAGCTATAAAAAGGGTATTCCAAAAGATCACTCTGGAAAGCTTTCAAAATATGAGAGATGATTTAAGAGGGCAGAGAATTGAACTGGTCACATGAAAAGGTCCCGTTCCTATGGAATTTCATCACGTCATTAAATAATCCCTTCTCCTCTCACATCCCTCTTTTGAGTTACTTTTGAACCGTCATAAAAACAATCTCTTCAAAGTCCTTGAACCAGGACGCATAATAGTTGTTTTCCCCCTTTTGAATTGATCTAGAAGAAAGGTCTGAGAAGCCTGCTCTTGGGGCAAGGGGAATGAGATAGGAGGTCCCATAGAGTTGGTTCACCCTAGGGGCTTCTCAGGGTTGTAGCACCTCCACCAGAGTCTTCATTCCTATGTATTTTCTAATATTTCTCCTAGCACCACAGGATCTTGGAGATTACCTAGTCCAATCCCTTTATTTCCTAAATGAAGAAACTGAGGCTCAGAGAGGCTAAGCAAAGTACCCAGGGTCACACAGGGAAATAGCAGCAGAGTCAGACCTGAGTCCCAGTTCTTGTGTGGTTTGCTACATGATGTTCTAGAACTTCCCTCCCTCCCCCCCCAACACAGGAACTTTGGTCACACATAGGACACTTGGAATCAGCGCACACATCACTTCTTAAATTGTTAAATAGGCTCTCCAGAAATTTTGTGACTTATCTCTTCTGAAGACTTTGAAACAATTTTCCATTTGTTCTCGTTTTTTTTTTTTATTTTAAAATTTGGCACTGAGATTCTATCCCCCTCTCTCATGCAAATGTTTCCTATTAGTCACCTGCCTGACGCTAGAGTTACTGATGTGTGTGAGTTTGTCTTCCTCACTCAGATTGAGGAGGGCTGGCCAAGTGGCCGAGAGCCAAATTCTCTGAGTGTAGGTGACAGAATATTACATGTGGGAGGAGCCCTAGACTGGGCTGGACCTTCCCTCCTTCCAACATGTGCTTCTGTTTCTTTGTGGGTCCCCTGCCTTTCCCTCCGGCTGCCTTCCCTTCCTTCTCTTTTCCTGCCTGCTTTCTGGCTCCTTCCTTGAGCCTGCTGGACTCAACACTGCAGACTGCTCCTGTACCTGCTCAGAACCCCGCTGAGTGTCTTTCTTTTCTTTCCCCACTCCCACCCTGGCTAATTTCATTATTTCCCAGAAATCTTGCAGGGCCCTGCACCACCCCTGCAAACCACATGTAAACAAGGCACTGAAGGATCCGCAGGTCCGGTTCCGGTTCCGACTCCTCTCCCACACTGGTAATTTGCACAGATGCCGTCACCAGGAACCACCCCCCCCCCAACCCCGGGGGGAGCCGGCCGCAGTCTCCAACACTTTCCCTGGGGAACACTGCAGACCACAAGGGAGGAAGTGACAGTGCAGGGGGGGAAACCATGAAGGTATTGGTGAGTCCACGTTCATTAAATATTCTGGGGGTTCATCTCATTATATAGCCGTCCCCGATGTCAACATCTGACTCAGAACTGTCACTTTTATCAGAAAGCACATCTTCAGGCCACGGGCACTCTGCCGAGGGGGTGGGGGAGGGTGGCTGTGTCCCTTCCCCGTGGGCCGCCAGAAAACTTGTTTCCAGTTGATGGGAATCCTTGAGGTCGAACGTCTCTTCTGGAAAACTTGGTAACCCTGGAGGGACTTCTGAGTCGTCATCGAGGGCGCTCACGAACACAGAGCTCAGATTTACATTGAAGGTAATTTTGTCCCCAGCCTCTTCCGTGGAGCTGCTGTCCTCCTCGGAAA
Source organism: Leptonychotes weddellii (assembly GCF_054177405.1). NCBI lineage: Eukaryota > Metazoa > Chordata > Mammalia > Carnivora > Phocidae > Leptonychotes > Leptonychotes weddellii. Next base: position 182,808,020 of record NC_138369.1, on the reverse strand, counting down.
GGGGGTCCTGTAGCAGCTTCCCTCTCCCCTCGTAGGCCCCACTTGCGCATTCCCACCCCCTGGGGCAGGGCCCTGGTGTCATCAGCGGCTCAGAGTCCTGCTCAGACAGGTCAGCCTCCTCAGTGTTGGACTCCAGGCAGTCCCCGCATGTGGCCAAGGAGGCAGAGGTGGGACGGAGAAGCCCACCCATTAGCCCATGCTTGGTATAGCCACCGGTGCTTGTCACAGGGTCTGCGGCTTCATCATTGCTGTCACTCTCGTCGTCGTAATTGTAATTCCACACCTTCTTCTTCCTGTTAACGTGAATCACCTCCACGAAAGCCACTGCTTCCACTGGTGGCATCTCAGGGAATACCCAGGCTGACGAGTTGTAATTCTTAAAAAAAAAAGAGAGAGAGAGAGAGAGAGAAAGTATCAATTCTGTTTGTTCTGTACTTTTTGACATAATAAAACTCAGTAACAAGAGCTAACAGTTACGTAGTGCTTACTTACTATTTGCCAGGCGCTGGTCCTAGTGCTTAGCCTTATAATGCATTTTACCCTCACAACCGTGCCATGAAGTGGGCTTATGCTTCTTGTCCCCATTTTATAGGTGAGAAAACAAGGCAGAGAGGTAAAGAAACTTGCCCAAGGTTCATAAATAGTGAGTGGGGGAGGCTGGATTTCAAGCTAGGTAGGCTGCCTGCAGCAGGGGACGAGGTTCTGGCTTCTACTCCTTCCTACCCTGCTCTCCTCGCTGCTTCTTGCATGTCAGGGGGATCGATCCATTTAGATTCTGGATTGCCAAGACATTCTTAAGGGGTGTCAGGGAACCGTGAGTGAGGAGAGTCGCTAGGAAGCCGATTCCATCGGGGTTCCCTGGACTGGAGGACCTCAAAGGTGGAGAAGATCCCTAAAGAGTCGGGGTGAGAATGGCAAGACTCACAGAGCTCATTCTGTTCCAGCTCTTGGGACAGAGCACAGCCAGGATACAGCTGAGCAGGGCGAGTGCTGGAGAATACAAGGCAGGCTGAGTCTTGCGCTGTTGGTGGATTCTGTCTCTAGGTTAACTACGGTGAGGCTAATGGGGAGGAGGTGGTCAATCCTGAATCGTCATCGGCATCGTCTTCCTCTCTATTCTCCTATGCCTACCTGGGTTGCCCAATTTGACAAACCTGCTCTTCCCCTACTACCCAACCCAGCCTTGGGGTGAATTTTTCTCTTGGGTTGTTCATCTTTTTTCTTATTGATTCATAGGAGCTCTTTATATAATCTGGATGCTGATTATTTGTTGATTATTTATGTTATTATGATTATTTGTTACATATATTTTCCCCTAGCCTGTGGTTTATTGCTTTACATCATCAATGACATTCGATGAAAAGAAATTCTTAATGTAAAAAAAAGTATCGATGTTCTTCCTTTATGGTTCTGCTTTTTGTGTCGGAGGGAATCTTCCTTACCCCAATGTCATATAGAATCTCCTATCATGCCTCCTAAACCTTTAACAGTTTTGCCTTTCACAGTAGTCTTTAGTATACCTGGAACTGATATTTGCGTATGGTGTGAGGTAGAGAGACCCAATTTCATCTTCTCCCATATAGATACATTTATTGACTGGCCAATTCTTTCCCCATGGCAATATCTACTCATCATTAGTCATGTTTCCATACGTGTGGGTCTGGTTTTGGGCTCTCTACTTGACCATATCTTTGTTACTGTCTTTCGATCAGGTTTTATAATTTTCTCCACAAAGGACCTGTAATATCTTCTATTAGATTGATTCCTTAAATGTTTTAAGAATATTTTTTATTACTACTGTAATGGTATTTTTATTTTTTAAAAATTTTTTTTAAAGATTTTATTTATCCATTTGAGAGAGAGTGAGTGAGCGAGCAAGAGAGCACGAGCAGGGGGGAAGGGCAGAGAGAGAAGCAGATTCCCTGTTGAGCAGGGAGCCAGATGTGGGGCTCAACACCAGGACCCCGAGATCATGACCTGAGCGAGCTGAAGGCAGATGTTTGACCAAATGAGCCACCCAGGTGCCCCTGTAATGGTATTTTTAAAAAACTATAGGATTCCACTTAACTGTAGGATTCCAAGTTCAAAACCAGGTAAAACTAATCTATGCTGTTAGTAATCCGGACAGTGGTTATTCTTGGTGGGGGGTACTTACTAGAAGGTGTCAGGAGAGAGACTTCTGGGCAGGCTGATTATAGTCTCTTTCTTGATTTAGGCATGAGTTACATGGATGCACTGAGTTCGTGAAAATTCACAGAGTTTTACACTATGATTTGTGTATTTAATTTCTTGGAAGTTTGAAAAGCAGCTTCATGTTTATTTTTATTTTGATTATTTCATATGTACCAACTCTGTTAAACTTATTAATCTTAATAATTGATCTCTAGATTCATGTGACGTTTTTACTTCACCGGTTATATCATCTATAAATTATCTTTTTTTTTTTTTGGCCGGGCGCTTGGCGCCAGAAGTGAGAGCCCCTCGGAGCTATAAATTATCATTGTCTCTACCCTTACTCCTCCGACTTTAAGATCTAGGAGGGCAGGATTTTCCCTCTGTTTTGTTCACTTTTGTATCCCTAGTGCCTAGAGCATGTGGACACATGGTAGATACTCAATAAATATTTATTAAATGCAAACACCAAAAAACCAAAAAAACCGAAAAAACGAAAGAAGAAAAAAAATAAAAAAAGATGCCATTAAAAATTTTTAGCATGTATTCTTAACACATATACACAAATACACTAGGCATTGAGTGTTCTGTTTTGCCATTCCTAGAGTTTTACTTTTTTTTAGTCATTTACCCTTTTTCCTTTTATTTTTTCATTACGTTCAGTTAGCCTCTGTATAGTATACATTATTAGTTTTTGATGTAGTGTTCAGTGATTCATTAGCTGCGTATAACACCCAGTGCTCATCACAACACATGCCCTCCTTAATACCCATCACCTGGTTACCCCATCCTCCCACCCCCCTCCCTCCTGTAACCCTCAGTTTGTTTCCTGGGGTCTATAGTCAGAGTAACAATTTTTAATGGAGGAATACTAGAAAGACACAAGTTATCAACACCTCCTCCCAGTACTTGGGTCAACACAATAAATAATGCTAAGTATATATATATACTTAGCATATAATTTGGACGCATCTTAGGGAGGGGAGGAACTCCAGGAAGACTTGGACGGAAGATTAGTAACCAGTTTAGGTAATCCAGGCAGGAATTTATCTAGGAGGGAATGGGTGTGGTGCGAAAGGCCTTTTTATCTCAAGGTTGTGGTGAGAAATAGGAATTGGAGTAGGATTTGCCTAAAACCAAAGATATTTTACACCGAGGATAAAAAAATGTCCATTCTTGGAGCACCTGGGTGGCTCAGTCGGTTAAGCGTCTGACTCTTGGTTTCAGCTCAGGTCATGATCTCAGGGTCGTGGGATAGAGCCCTGCACTGGGCTCCCAGTCAGCGGGGAGTCTGCTTGAGATTCTCCCTCTCCCTCTGCGCCTCCCCCCTCTGCGCACCCATGCATGCTCTGCACCCCCTTTCTCAAATAAATAAATAAATAAATAAATTTAAAAAAAATGTCCGTTCTTGAAAGGCAGGGATCACAGTGTGGATGAAACGCAGTACAGAGCCATCTACATCTCCTAAGGCACAGCCAAATGCCGGCTGGGTTCAAATACCAGTTGTAATTAAAATCTCCCAAAGCACAAACACTCCACCCAATAAACAATCCCTCCCCCGACTGGAACAAATAAGAACAAGAAAAAGAAGAGTACAATTTTATTGACCGTGGAGGAATATTTAAATATGTGGTTGTTAAAAAATGAGAAGAAAAAGGTGAAATGAGTTCAAACAGAGCAACATGAGATCTTTCTGACTGAAAAATCATAGAACGACTATGGAAAGACAGCAATGGGATACAGAAAATGATACATAATGGGCAGATGTGTCAAAAGCCATGAGGAGGTTTTGGAAATATGTAAGATCAATCCCCAGACTTGTCTGAGTGGTCGAGGCTCTGAGCAGAAAGCGTGCACCTGGGGAAGCACAGACGGAAAAATGAAGACAAACAGAGGCGCTGGTTTCACTAATAATTAAAGTAACACAAATGAGAGCAATTGCTGGTGACCTTTATACACACGATACATGAACCAAAGTTGTAAAAATGATTAATCAATGTCAGCAGAGCTTTGGAGAAATGTGTAAAATGTGTATAACTACATGTCGCCACTGGCAATATAAATTAATCCTTTATCTTTTTTTTAAGATAAATCCACCTGTGTACACGTTCCACTGACATAATCCAAACTGAAAGATGATCTTTACAAAAAATGTTAATGAAACATGTTGCGTTATTCATCAAGGCCAAAGAAGAAAAAGAAAGGAAATCATTTCAAATGCCCTACAGCTGGAAAATGATTAAGGGAAAGATAATACGTTAAGGACAATGGAATACAAGACGATCATTAAAAATATTACGTGGGCAAAGTATAAACAGAAAACAGAAAATGGAAATATAGACACATATATATTGGGGTATCATTCAGTGATAAAACAGCTTGGTATTTTTAGAAAATGGGATTTTTTTCTGCTGTGAAGATATTTGAGAGTATAATAAAAATCCTTAAATTACAATAAAAAATAAAGATAGAAACTTACAAAGAGACTACATACCAAAACTTTGGGGAAATCACTTCTTAAGCATATATAACCAACCCGTTTCAGTATTATTATGGTGCTTATGAAGACAGTAGCTATGAAAAACATAGTAACTATTCCTCCTATTTTGGCAGATTCTGATGACCCTGTTGATGAAAAATGAAATGACTTTATTTCGAAATAAATCCCAATTAATGATCACAGATGGGAATGAACGCACATCGGGCTGATGATGGAATGAGGTATCAAAGGAGCAGACGTTCGAAAACCCATTGTTAAACACAGTAGAATGGAAAGTAATCCAAGTATACATATTTTCCAAGGGTAAAAGTGGCAGATTTTTCACAGTAACATGTCTTCCAGGTTCTTTCTTTCTTTTTTTTTCTTTAAAGACTTTATTTATTTGAGACAGAGAGAGAACACAAGAGGGGGTTAGGGGCAGAGGGAGAGGGAGAAGCAGGCTCCCCGCTGAGCAGGGAGCCCGATGTGGGACTTGATCCCAGGACCGTGAGCTCATGACCTGAGCTGAAGGCAGATGCTTAACTGACTGAGCCACCCAGGCACCGCTGTCTTCCAGTTTCTAATGATGTTCTATGACAACACTCTCCAACACAGTAGCCATGAGCTGCACATGACTATTTACATTTCAATTACCAAAATTGAGGGGTGCCTGGGTGGCTCAGTTGGTTAAGCGTCTGCCTTCGGCTCAGGTCATGATCCCAGGGTCCTGGGATCGAGCCCCACACTGGGCTCCCTGCTCGGCGGGGAGTCTGCTTCTCCCTCCCCCACTCCCCCTGCTTGTGTTCCCTCTCTCCTCTCTCCTTTTTTCTGTCAAATAAATAAAATCTTAAAAAATTCTAAATTAATTACCAAAATTGAAACGAAACCCCACCAAACTCAGTTTTCAGTCATCCTGGCCACATCTCCAATGCTCAATCGCCACCTGTTAGTATTGTTAAAAAACAAAACAAAACTCCAGGCCCAAAATGGAGTCATTTATGTCTGGCCCACGCCACCACACTGGGGCTTAATATCTAACCTGATTGCATTTTCAACCTCCCCCAGGACTATAATCTTAACTGGTCATTCCGGAATTCCCTGCTCTGCACCACGAGGTAATCCACCTAATATAGTAAGACCCCTTTGTTCCCCAAAGGGTGGTGACTTCACTTGAAAATCCTTTTTTCTGTGTGATTTCCTTGTCCTGCCTTTAAAATCCTTTCCTTTTCCGTAGCCCTTTGGAACACCTCTCTACCTGCTAGATGGGATGCTGCCCAATTCCCAAATCGTTCAATAGAGCTAATTAGGTCTTTAAAATATACTTGAATGTCTGTTATTTAACAATATGCCCTACAGGTGGGAAGAGGTAGAAAAGAAGAATTTGTCTGAAAGAAAGAACTGGATCACTCTGAGGCTGGACTTTGGCCACACCAGGGTTCTTTTTTTTTTTTTTAATTTTTTTAATTAATTAATTAATTTATTTATTTTTTAAAGATTTTATTTATTTATTCATGAGAGACAGAGAGAAACAGAGGGAGAAGCAGGCTCCCAAGGAGCAGGAAGCCCGATGCGGGACTCGATCCCAGGACCCTGGGATCATGACCTGAGCCGAAGGCAGATGCTTAACCATCTGAGCCACCCAGGCGCCCCACACCAGGGTTCTACTGGAGCCACTCTGTCCTACTGAGTGCCCCTTAAGTTTCTCATCAAAATTCCTTTTGGAAAACTTCAACCTTCTGACTGCAAGTAGCTTTTTAAATTTTGTTTTCCCATCTCTCTGCGGCAATGTAAGCTCCACGAGGTCAGGGATGTTCAATTTTGTTTGTTTTGTTCAGGGCTGTCTCCCCAGCATCTACAAGAGAATACAGCATATAGTAGGTTCCCAATAAATATCTGTCAAATGGATGGACACCGCTCTCCCTCAAGGCCTTCCTGAAAGAGCCAACCAGTTAATTTAGGACTTGACCAGAGGGGAGACATTTCTCTAGATCTCTAGACTAAACTCTCCCCAGATGAGCACTCCCCTAAGATAGCAGAGCTCACCCCTGAGTCTGAGGAAGTTAACACCAGTCCCAGGTTGTCCGTCAAGAATCTCCCACCATCCGAACCTCTCTGGTTCCCAAGCTGGGCTAGTTGAAGGTAGTTCAGATGGCAAGTCTGGACAGTGAGGAGTCCATGTTATGTGTACCTACTTGGTTCCTGAGTTTCAGACAATAAGAATTGAGACATCAAATATTTGGATCGTGAGTGACACCTGCACTTGCACTGTCTTGGGTAACGATACAAGAAGGGAGACTGATTTAATATGCAAAATGATGTGTTCACACCAAGTAAAGATGAAATGACAACATGCTGTTGCATGACTGCTTCTTGGTGGGTGAGACAGAAAAGTCAGGGAGAAACTGGGTCACCACAGAGCATGTCAACCTCCAAAGAACGCATGCCTTTGGTCTCAGACTTACATTCGTCTTCCAGGTGGGGACTGAGTTTCAGCAAACCACCGTCTGTCGTGTCCTATTACTAATTTGAGTTTTTATTGGTGAGATTGTGATTTATAATAATAAAAAATATATATTTGGTCTTTGTCCCCAGTTCCTGGCACAGGGCTCTGAAATTTCCTAAGAGATCAGAGCAAGGAAAGTGAAGGAATGTCGCTTATTGTTCATATCCAAGCCCCCTGTGACCACACTTGAGTTTACTGTTAAGGAGATGACTTTTGGAAAGCCACTAAGGATGAGGCTGGTTGCCAGGAGAACCAACTGGTGATTAGAGGGCTGGAACTTTCAACCCCACCCCTGGACCTCTGGGGGCAAGAGAGGGACTGGAGGTTGAATTATTGTCAATGGCAAAGGATTTAATCAGTCCTCCCTTTGTAATGAAGTCTGCATAAAACTCTCAAAAGACAGGGTTCCGACAGCTTCTGGGTTGGGAAGTTGGGGGGGTGGTGGGTTTGCTCTAAGAGGGCAGAGAAGCTCCCTGCCCCTCCCCTCATACCTGGCCCTAGGCGGCCTGGGTCAGGCTGTTCCTGAGTTGTATCTTTTTGTAATCAACCAGTAAAGAAATTGTTTTCCTGAGTTCTGTGAGCCATTCTAGCAAATTATCAAACCCAGGGAAGGACTTGTGAGAATCTCCAATTTACAGCTAGCCGGTCTGACACCCAGGTGGCAACTTTGAGTTGCAACTGGTGCTCGAAGGGGCGGTGGGGGCAGTCTTGTGAGAATGAGTCTCTACCTCCAGGTAGATGGTATTGGGACTGAGTGAAATTGGAAGACACAGAGCTGGTGTGGGAGGATTGCTTGGTATGGGGAAAGCCCCCACACAGACGGAGCACAGGAGTATTCCGTGCATGAGGAGGAGAAAAATAGTTCTCCATTCAGTTGGTTTTGTTTATAAGACCATGGATTAATAATAATAATAATACAAAATATCTGGTCTTTGTCCCTAGTTGTTGGCACAGAACATCAATTTCCTGAGTGATAGGAGTGTCTTTTGGGGACTATATGCGAGTTTATGCTAACGAGGCGAACTAAGGCAGGGTGCTGGATAGCTCCAGGATAGGGGCTGGTCACCAGAAAAACCAACCTAGTGGATAGAGATTAGGAACTTCTGGCCTCACTGTCCTTCAGGGAGGGGAGACGGGCTGCAGATTGCATTTAGTCACGAATGGATGATGATTTAATCAATCATGGCTATGTAATGAATCCCAGTACAAACTCTGGACAGCAAGGCTTGGGGAGATTCTGGGTCAGTGAACACATGGAAGTACTCGGAGGGTGGTGCCCCCTGACTCCAAGGGGACAGGAGCTCCTGCCTCATTAAGTCTGAAGGGAGGTTGTGGGAACCTCTGGATTTGTAGCCAGGATGGACATAAGTTTGGGTGGCCAGACTTGCAGCCGGCACCCGAAGGGGGTGGTCTTGGGGGACTGAGCCCCTTCACGTGGGGGGCCTACACTAACTCCAGAGAGTGTCAGAAATGAGTCGCATCATTGGACACATAGCTGATGTTGGAGAATAGGTATCAGGACATAAGTATGCAACTTTGTTTGGGGTTCACATTTTTGTAAGAGCTAACGGCCTAAGGAATTTATATGCAAGTTTAGGTTTGCCTGTATTTAACTGACACTATAATAATGATTTAAGCTAATGCTTTCCCCTTTAAAGATACTTTAAGGAGATACTTTTCCCTTTAAAATTGCATCATCCAACCCTGAGAAACACAGGAGAGTAAAATCACAGGGAGCACCTTCGTGCGCCAGGCGCCAGGCACTGTGGAGCGTAGTTCCCTTAACCCACAAATCAGCCCTACCGTTGACTGTTCTTCCTTCTGTCTCACCTTATTGTCTGTCATCTGGTAAATCAGAACGTTAAAGAAACTCTCCTCGGGGCTGGGAAATTCAGAGAGGCTTCTTTGGTGGAGATTTTCACTTTTGGCAAAACAGAGACCTAGTTACTTCCTAGGCAAATCAGCGGCAGCGGATGTGCCTAAGCCTGATTGTTCTCACTGCAAATTTCTCCATTCGGCGGGGAAGGATTGGGGACTATGCTGTTTACTATTCTGACGCCTTTGCAACAGAAGGACTTCTCAGTCTTCGTCAGGGACTATCTCATTCACACTGGTGAGTTTTCCTTCCGTCTGCGAGCTACAGCCCACCTTCCTGCGAGGCAGGCCACATCAATGAGCCACACCCAACCTCCATAATTTGACCCTCTGATATCTCTGCCTGCAGTTGTTTCCAACAACTCTGCCTCCTCCAGCCCTTGGCTTGAGTAATGGCCACCCTAAGGGCACCGAGAACTGAATTTCATCCTGACTCCCTGAAATAGAAGCATTTCCACTTCAGGAGGATCTGACTTTATAAAGGTAGATATGGACTGTCCCTCTGGTATGGCACCTTCAAAGTGACTCCAGCACTTGGCTGAGACTGACCAATAGAACACATCTCCGTCCATGCTCCATGACTTTCAGATTCTTCTCATTAAATAGGTTTTCCCGCAGAATAAAAGCAACACATGAATTTTTAAAAACTTATACCTGTGTCCTGTGCAGGTTGAAGGAGGGTACATTTTACTGGAGATCTATGGATTGTTCCCAGATATCTAGGCTTAAAATAAACAGATACACAGTAGTTTGTGTTTGGAAGTAACCCGTCGATGACGTAAGTGAAATTTCCAGTGATGTTTTCATTTAGTGTGGGGTTATGCTGTGAAAAGAAGCAAAAAATCAGGAAGACTTTGAGAATTTCATTTAGAGGCAGGCTGGAAAAGTCTCTTTGGGGATTCGTCTTCAAATCTTAAACAGGGATAGAAATATTGTGGGTTTGAAAGGAAAAAGGATTTTTAAGTTATTTGGGCCCAGCAATTGATCACTAAACTGCATGTACGTGTATACCACGCACACTTTCAAACCATGAAATCTAGTCTAGCAACTTCATTTTATAAATGAGTAGAAAAAGTTTCAATGAGGAATAAAGGTTTCCATGACGTCATTTTTACAAGACTATTTTGTCTTGAGTTAAGATAACCTAGCAAAAGTGAGAAAATAAAAAAAGATTATCTTTTTTCATTAATGATATGTGTCTACACTTCAGAAGTACTTTCATATATATTAATGAATGTGATTATTAAAATGGTCTGCAAAGTTGGCGTTATCCCCATTCTCCAGACGACGAAGCTACCACTCAGAGTGGTTAGGTAACTTTCCAAGGCCACACAGCTTGTCTGTGGCAGAACTGTGGTTGCTGTCTAATTTCTTACGTTCTCCCTTAAAACACCTTGCCTCTTCCTTCCCAGATGGTTCTGTTCCAGTTTGGAATTAAAGAGATGATACGAAGGTTCTTTCAAGAAAAACAACTTCTGCATAGCGTAAAATTAGGATTTCAGCAGGTCAAATACGGCCTTCTGTAATAATGTTTTTCAGCAACTTTCTGTTTAGAAGGAGGAAGAGTTAAAAAAAAAAGAAAAAGAAAAAGTCCTAACGAACTAAAATCTCATGCACGGCCAAGAAGCAATGAAGAGAAAAAGGGGGAGAGAAGTAGAAACTGCCTGAAAGAGGAACAGCCAATGGTAGCCGAGAGTCAGAATATCTGGGTCCCACACCTGGTGTTGCCACTGTGTGATCTTGATGAAGACTGCAATGCTTGCTTCCTATTTCCCTAAGCAAACAGATATGCCTCTGTGCCCGACAATTTTGCCTCCCTCACTGTGCCTTGGATGCCCAGTCCCTGCTCTGAGCCAAGGCCAACCCCTTGTGCTCATGAGATTCCATCCATCTTCATCTCCTCAACAACATGGCTCCACCAATCCCCCTGGAACGTTCCATCTGCATATGAACGTGCTGTAACTTCTTCCACTTTAAAGTGTCCCTCCTTGACCCCACTTTCCACCACAGAGTATCTCTCCTCTTTATAGAAAAACTCCTTAGAAGAATTAATTAGCTTTCTTCACTGTCTCCAATTTCTCGCTTCCTTCTCTTTCTGGAATCTACTCCTACCAGATCCTCACCCCAACACTCCATCGAAATCACTCTTATCAGGGTCACCAGGACTTCCATGTTGCTAAATCCAATAGTCAATCCACAGTCCTCGCCTAATGTGTCCCATTTATAGCATTTGACCCAGTAGATCACTTTCTCCTTCTGGAACTTTCGTCTCTCAGCTACTAGGACATCACTCTCACCTACTTCTCCTACGCTGTTGGTTGCTCCTTCCCAGTCTCTTTTGTTGTTTCCTCATTTGCTAGATCTCTACATTCTGAGTCCTCTGGGGCTCTGACTTTGAACATCTCTCTGCATATCCACTTCCAGGTGATCTCATCTCGCCTCAAGGTATCAATACACTCAAAGAAGCCAATGACTCCCCTGGACATCTCTCCAGCTAGAAGCTCTCCCCTGAACTCCAGACTTGGAGCCTTTAACTCCTGCTCAATATCTCCTCCTGGATGCCTTGTGTGCACCTCAAATTTGACATACCCAAATCTAAGCTACTGAGATTCAACCATCTACCTCCTCCGTCCGTAATCTACCCCATTTTAATGAATGGAAACTCCATCTATCCAGGTGCTCTTGTCTCTTTGTTCACCACACCACACATTCAATCCATCCAAAAATACTGTCGGCTCCACTTGCAAGACATATGTAGAATTTGACCACTTCTCATTACTGCCAAGGGACCAAGTCACCACCAGCTGTCATCTGGATTCCACCAGTAGCCTCTTCTTTTTTTTCCCTTGATCTAATTTAGTCCAAAGACCATTTTCCTTTAATGACGAGAATGCTCATTAACCACCATTTCCCCCTTACAGTGTTGTCAATATCCTAATAAGCATAGCCCTCTTATTTTAGAAATAATAATCTCAAACAGAGTTAGAAGCTCATGGGTTGAATATAAATTAGATGTGACTGGATTATGAATTTAAAGAAACTTGATATAGTCTCCGAGCTACATAAGCTTATTTCTTCCCTCTGTTATTTTTGTACCCTTTTCCTAATCAAAGGATTAGGGTGTTGATTATAATCCAAGTGGATATTATATTATACGATTTGCTACTTCCTATTGAGTAACTGCCATCATAATAGCCTCTTAACTGGTCTCCTACCTCTCTCCTCCCTCTCTCCAACTGTGGCTCCTATGATCTATTCTCAGTACACCAGGCAGGATGCCCTGGTAAAGCCTCGGATCCTTCAGTAGCTTCATGATACTCCGAAGACACAGACTCACAAAGCCCCACAAGATCCGGGCCCCACTGCCTCCCTGACCTCACCTCCTTCTATTTTCCTGTCTTGGTCACTCCATTCCGGCTCCCTGCTGTTTCTCAAATCCACTGGGTCCACTCCAGCCTCAGGACCTCTGACTTCCAGTGCCCTCTGCCTGAAAAGCCCCTGCCCCTGATAACTTGCAGGCTGGTATTATGGGCAAGGGTTTATACTTGGCAAAGGGCTATGCCCATGCAAGCTGCTCTTACGGCAGAGTCTACTTGCGCTCACTCTACCATTTGGAATTTTGCCCTAGTGTGTGCTAAAATGAGCCTGTTCTCTTGGTCTACACCACACTCCTTTCTCTTTCCTGTGTGTCCCCCGATGTTGTGCATGTGACTTATTCTTTGAAAGAAGACCACACTGCTAGGCTAAGTCAACATATCTCCACAATGAAAGAACTATGGAGACTTCTTCCCTAAAGTCAGACCCCATTGCCTCAGACCCTTTAGCCTTAATTGTTCTAGTCATTACAAATGTCTTTGTTTTTAAAGAAGAGAGTCAAATATATTCATGGCCAACTCAGAACTGTTTTGACCACTTACCTTCTTGACAATCCCCGCTGACTGTTCTTCGATGATGAGTGATAAGTAAAACTGTAATACTTCTCCATCTAGTATCTTGGGCATAACAGGTGGGAAATTCACATTGACGTTAATGTGGTCCGTAAAGTCAACAATATCAAACTCTGGTGGTTCTAAAGATACTGTTTAGAAAACAAAATCAGAAACAAATCCCAATGTCTAACCATATCGCTCCCAGTGCTCTAATACAACCTGACTTCTTGACAACTACATTCTCTTTAACCCGCCTATGGTCCTAGTTGAGGCATGGGTTGTATTTTTTTTTTTTTCTTTAATTGGTGGAAAACTGAGAACAATAAAAGTGATGTGATTTGCTTAATGGAGAAATGGAGGACAGGTTTTGGGATGGAAGTCAGTCTTTCCCAATTTTCAGGCTGTATTCTAAACATGAAAGTAAAAATGACTTCTTCTCGTATTACAGTAATACCCAACCATTGTAGAAACAGCCGAAAACACAGTGCGCAATTGTCCCTGAATGTGGTTAATTGTCTTTTGTCTACTGTGTGTGTGTAAATATATATACATATGTATATAAACTGAACTAGTGTACACACACACACACACACACACACCCATCTAAACTAAGATTAAATCATTCTTACCCACAGTTTTGCATGTTATATATTGCACCTAACTCATTTCATAAACATATTAATGCATATTTATCTCCATTGAGGGCTGGCCAAATGGCCTGTGGGTTGGATTTCTGCACAGCCTGCCCGTTCTGAGTGGTTTTTAGTTTTAAAAAGGGTTGCAAAGCAATGAAAGAAGAATAGGTGATATAGTGTATGATGTGTGGCCCATAAAGTCCAAAGTATTTCTTTCCTGGCCTTCTACGGAAAGTTGGCTGACCCCTGATGTTCATCATGACTTTCATGGTTGATTCTATTCCCCTAAGTGGCTGGTTGTACCATAATTTAACTGATTTGCTGTTTTGAACATGAGATTGTCTCTAAATTTTCTGAATAGAATCATTGCATCAATGAGCATTCTAGAAGCTAAACTATGACATTTATCCATGATTGTTCTTTAGGATGAATTATTAACGAGGAATTCTGGATTAGAGCAAGCAGGTGTTAAGGTTTTAACACATACTGCCAAATGTTTTCAGAAAGACCTCACCACAGTACACTCACTGCATTTCCTCTAAACCTGGGTATTTACATATTTTTCATATTTACCATCTTTTTTTTCCTTTTTTTCTTTTTTTAAAATTTTATTATGTTATGTCAGTCACCATACAATACATCATTGGTTTTTGATGTGGTGATCCACGATCCATTGTTTTTGTACAACACCCAGTGCTCCATGCAGTACGTGCCCTCCTTAATACCCATCACC
>NC_138369.1:182700472-182793194 GCF_054177405.1 Leptonychotes weddellii | reverse complement strand
GTCTTGGAGGCTGCAGTTCGCGTGCGCTCGACCGTCGCTCCAGTTTCTATAGCGGGGGGTGGGGGTGGGGGTGGGTGGGCTGCAGTTCGCCTGCGTGCGACCCTGCCGGTCTGGTCCTCCACCCCGGGGGCTGCCCTAAAGTCCTTTCCCCGGCATTACCGGTCTGCGAGTCTGTGCCCATCCGCAGCCCGCGAGGCTGTCACTCACCGGCGGTGTAGGATCCCCAGGGCCAGGCTCCCTCCCGCCGCCTTTATCCTCGGATATCTGCCCGCAGAATCACGACTCCCCGCTTCGTACCCTGAAACCAACCGCCTGCGATATTCTGTTTGTAGAGATCCAGATCTTCTTACATCTCAGGCTGGTTTCGTGGGTGCTCAGAGTGGTCTGGTAGATACCCAGCTCAATTCCGGGGACCAGCTGAAATAGGGTCCCCTACTCATCTGCCATCTTCCCCCTGCCCAGAGCCCTCATATTTACCATCTTGAGTCTTGAAAAATGACATCTTTCTGACTTTAATATCGTTTCTGCAATAGTCTGAATACCATGATCTAGAAGTTGTGCTTTTCTTTCTTTTCTTTTTTTATACACACACAGATATGTACATTTCTACACACACATAAACATATACACACAATTCCAGTGAATCTCCTATCTAGGTTGTTTGTGACAGTGGGATTCGGTCATTATCACTTTGCTAATAATAATAAGCACATATGTGTGAGTGCACACCCACACAGCCTTTAACAGGGAGCTGAAACAGAATCTTTCTCTTGGAAACAGGTTGCACATTAAGACACTGAAGAAGTGCTGGAGTCTGGCTGAGGACCACTGACACTGGGAATGTTAAGGCAAGTGCCATAGGGACCTGACTCCAGTCACAGGGAAAGAAGAGAGAGGCAGATCCACTCTTGGGCTCCGGTCTTCTCTGAGTCTGGGAACTGACATAGATAAGAGCTACTGGGTTATGATCCGGGGGAGGGGTTGCAGTATTAAGGAGAACACTGGCCCAAAGAGTTGTGACAGCTCAGATACAGGCCATCTGGACCTCACTATCTACTTCCTATCAGCTTCTGAAATATACCAGAAAGTAGTGGCCACTGCTGCCGGAATACCTGCCTCACTCAGGCATAGAGGAATCCTCTGCAAAGTACAGACCATCATCCCACCTTTTGGATAAGAAAACTGAGGCTCAGAGAAGCAAAGTAAATACTTCAGAGCTAGGAAAGTGGCAGGGTCAGGTGGTGCACCTAGCCCTGAGTCTGAGACACCCTTTGCAGACCTTTCTATTTCATGGCAAAGCAAATACTGATGCACTTGATGCTGCTGCTGCTGCTGCTGCTGAAGATGATAAACAGAGATCCACTCACTCTGTGTTGCCAGGAAGAAATCGATGAAACACGTGACCAGCGTTGTGTTCCCTCTGAATCCATCAACTGTGATGGCGTACGTCTCGGGCAGGACCTCCCACAAATCTGTTAGGTCACAGAATGATGCTGTGATATTTGAACAGTGCTCCACAATCTTCACATGGTCTGGTCTACTTTGAAAGGAAAAGAAATGATAAAAGGAAAACTTCAGCATTTATATGATGAGAATCCACTAACTGCATGCCCAGCTTCTTCATTTCTTTATGGCTCTGCCCAAATATCCCTGTATCAAGTCATCTTCCCTAACCACTTTATTTAAAATGGAAATACACCTTACCCCATCGTGTTCCCCCTTTCTCTCCTAATCCCTCTTGTCTGTCTTTATTTTTCTGCACACTGTTTACCAGCACCTACCACATTATATCTTTATTTGTTTATTGATATCTCTGCCTACTTTCAGAATATCTGCTCTAGGCCGCAGGAGGTCAAGGACTTTGGTTCATGGTTCGACCCCTGGCATGCAGTAGGTGCTCAGTAAGTATTTGCTGGATGAATGAATGAGCAAACCTTACGCTTTTGTGGTAAAGGCCCCAGATCTCCCAGTCTCCACAGAACAATCATGAGTGTCCTCCCCGAAACCCTCTCTCCAGCTGAGGATCACATGGTCCAGTCCCAAGTCAGCCTGTGCTATGTAGGGACAAGAGAGATATCTGATTTCTTGAGCTTCAGAAAGGTAAATGGGTGATACATGTGACTGCCTAACACAGAGAGAGACTAAGACTTTGGCAGGCACCAGAGAAACTTGCAAGAGGCCTTCTACTGGGTCAGTCAATGGTAGTAACAGCTTTTAGCCAAATAAACAGCAAACAAAAGAACACTTGGAGGGCCAACTGGATCAAAGTAACAGCCTAGAAGGGTGACATTAGACATCGGAAGAAGAGAGCCATTGAGGGTTCCATCCATTATGTCATTCATCTTTGCAGCACCCCTAAGTAGGACACTCGGATCAGAGAAGCTGAGCTCTGTGCCCCAAGGTCACAGCCAATCAGTGATCAAGCCAGACTGTGGACCTAGGCCTCTCCTGGTCTCGGCCAGGCAGCTTTCTGATGTGCCACACGGCTCCCTGAATAAAGAAAAGTGAACCTAACATCAATATGGTCACCAGATCTTTGGACTCCAGTCCTCAGAAAACAGTGCATTCATTCATTTATTTATTTCTTGAAAAACTGTTCTTTAAATGTCCAGACTGACTGACTGAGAGAAATAATTGTGAAAACCATTCATAGTAATTATTTTGCTTCTGCAGCTCTGACCCATAGAAATGATTATAAATACAAGCTTTGTCAAAACCAGTTTGAGGTTGTTAAAGTACTCAATTCAATTAAAAGTGGACTTGGACTTTTAAAGCTCTGAACTCAGAACAGAGAGAGAGAGGGAGAGAAGAGAGGAGCTCTATCACAAGGAAGATCATGACCCTTCCCCACTCCCCAATTAATAGAAAGCGAATATATTTAACAAGAAAAAAATGAAATGTCAAACCAACCTTATAACTGTGTACTGTAATGTATAGTGATCTGGTACAATGGAATGGTTTTTTAATTCCCACGATAAGATGACCCGGAAATTGTGTAACGTCACCTTGAAAGTGCAAGATTTATCTGATAAATCTAAAGGAAACAGGAGAGAAAAAAGAAACACTGAAATCTGGAACCCAGGGTTGTCTAATCGGTCCCTTGGGACCTGGAGCCCACACGCCCAGCAGAGAAACCCCAGGGTCTTGGGAACACGGGAAGGATATGGTTCTAGTGGACACAAGAAATGAAGTAATATAACTAATTCATGAGCAACACATCGTTAGGGCAGGCAAGCTTAGGAACCAGAACTCAGCACTGTGGAAACAAGATTTGGCCTCCCTCAGTTATCATGGACTCTCAGCGGTTCATCGGATCAAAAGGATTCATGTCCACCTCATTCTCTCAACTCAACTCCAACTCTTCCTGTAGTCCCCCTAAGTGGCTCGGCCCACCACCTGCTTTCCCTCTGCTAAACTTCCATTGCATTTATTCCCTGGTTACGGAAGGGACAGATAATGCATGTCCAGACTGGCCCTTTCCAGGCACTTAATCTGAGCAACAATGCTGAAGTCGGTCCTAGGAAGAGACCCATTCTACAGACCGTGAAACTGAGAAGTTGAGTTACATAATGTTATGTAGCTGGGAAGAGGCAGCGGCAAGTGAGATTCGAAAACTATAGTGGTCAAATCCCGTTCATATTCAGGTCTTTTCTTTCTTTTTTTTCAAATTCAATTTTTATGATCCTTTAAGTTGCCTGTGGTTCGGACCTAGGACTCTGCTTCTTGGCTGTGACCTCTTCATCCCCTGTGCTCATCACAAGGTTGGATATAGAGTTAATGCAGAGTGAGATTATGCAGACAGATTTACAGATGTAGGCAAGATGTTTGGTTTAAAAAGAGTATTTTCCTTTATCTGGCACCAGGTACCAGAGAGCACGTGGAAGAATGCAAATTAAGGGGAAATTATTTCTGGATCGCTTTCTGTTTGACATAGTCTGTGCTTCCTCATTCTTCGATTAAGGGGTTTGAAATTGAATATTCTTTTAAGGAGTTTTAAAATGACTTCTGGTGTTTTCTTTCCCTCTTTTTTCTTTTTGGTATTAATTTCTTATAAGAGTTTTGAGAGACAAATGTGCAAATTTGGCTAAATTTCGCTCCTTTGACAGAGGAAAAAAAAGAGTATTTGAGAAAATCTAAGAAAAAGGATTCAAACAAAACTGGCAAAACATCTGGGATCAGAAATCAAATTCCCCACATTTTAGATTTCTGAATGGTTGCCCCAGTACTCTGGCCCTTCCACAAAATTCACTCAAGCCAAGAAAATCTCTTACCAGGCAACGAAGATAACGCACCAAACACAAGGCTGATACACACTAGGAAGAAGAAAAATATATGAGACAAGCAAAAATACTCTCTCCAGCCTCAATTTGTAATTCTCGCTCTGAGTCTGGCATTCTTTCGTACATGTCTTGACATTGGATTGAGACTTCCTTGTGCTAAAAAAAAGAATGCTCAAGCAAATGGTTCTTGGAGGATTGATGTGGGTATCATCAGCACATGGTCCATGGGTTTCAACTTGATTGAATCCAAAATGAAATCTATCTAGGGGTTGCTGTGAATAACAGGGCTGATGGGTTGGGAGAGAGCCCCGAGAAGCAGCTAGCTATGTGTCTGGAAAAAGTCTCAGAATATGAATACGCATATTGTCAGTTAATACACTTTAAAGATTAAGACATTTGTCAAGGGGGGTGTAGGAAGAAAATCGCTGGTGATGGGAACTGGGGACTCTCCTTTGCTTTCTGGCTGTCACAGTGACTTGGGAAGGGAGCGGTTACAGGCATGGGCAGGCCTGCATAGGGGAGAAGTGTCCCCCTCATGGATCCCCTACTGGTAAACTATGGAACAGATGACCCAGGGACACTGAAATAGAATCAAAAGAAAGGTAGAGAAAAAGCGGCATAGGACTACAGGAAAAAAGTCAAGAATAAATGAAGCCCAGAAACCAAAGTTCAGGGCCGACCTTTCAGTCTGGTGAAGCGGTGGGAGATAAGGGGTTTGGCCTCTTCCTAAGTAGGGGAGTAGAGTGAGAAACTCTGCCCTGGATTAGAATGAGGGTATTAAGAGAAATTCCTCTTCAAAGTGCCTTGGAGGATACTCTCCATCATTATGGAGTCATTCTTGTTTGTTTGTTCTCCTAAAATTAATAGTAGGGCAGAAACTCCAGACCCTCAGTGCAGGTTTCCTATCTACATTCCATTTGGCTCTTGGCATTGGACAGGCTGATGTTGGGCCCCTAGTCAGGGACATCCATTTGCTACTCCCCAGTAGGACTCCAGGTGATGGCAACTTGGCTGGCTTGCTCCTACAAGAGCTCCGACAAAAGTAACACTTACCCACGAGACACAGATTCTGTGATCTAATCGGGGAAGCATTCTGGCTCCAAAGCATCTTGGTTATTAAGTCTTTTCTTTACTTTCACATCTGAAAGGAAATCGATATTAGGTGATCCCAATGCTAAAGCATGTAATTAAGTGACAAAGATAAAAGTAGATGAAGACAGGACAACAAGAAAGGAGCAGGATGTTTCCACTTCTAGGATTCCTTTGCCCTCCTGGGAGCCGGACCTGGGACCAATTTCCTGTCTAGTCAGGGAGAAGTTTTATTTATTTATTTTATTTTTATTTTTAAGATTTTATTTATTTGTTTGAGAGAGAGAGAGATAGCAAGAAAGAGCATGAGCAGAGGGGAGAGGGACAAGCAGGCTTCCTGCTGAGCAGGGAGCCTGATGTGGGGCTCTATCCCAGAACCCTGGGATCCAAGGCAGACGCTTAACCAACTGAGCCACCCAGGAGTCCCCAGGGAGAAGTTTTAAATTTAACTTTGGAATAGGCGACAGAGTTATCTGTTTCCAAAAACACACAAAAGTAAATAGCAAAGGGTCTTGCTTCCTTCAGAAAACTACTTTTATTCATTCTTTGGTGAGTCCTTCAGAATATCTTTAAGCACAAGCAAAACCAAATATATATCATTTCTCCCCCTTTTTTAACACAAGAGATAAGATATACATTCCCTGTCCTACTCCTGCTTTTTCTACTTGACGATATATATTTGGGAGATCTTTTGACATCAGCACCCAAGAGCATTTCCTTGTTTTTTTAAAAAGCAGTTGCGTAGTCTACTCTATGGACACACTACCATTTAGGTAATCAGGCCCCATGATAGATGTCTGAGTTGCTTCCAGTCTTTTCTGCAATGGCTTATCTTGGACATGCGTCATTCTGCATGTGTGCAAGTCTAAGTGTAGAAAAACTTTCCAGAAGTAGGATTGCAGGCAAAAGGTCATACCACTCAGGGTCTCAGCAGGAAAAAGATATTTGAATTAGGATATTTTGAGAAAGACTTTAATCAGGGGACTATTTACAAATGTGTGAGCAGGATGTAGGCAAACAAAAAGGAAGAAGATAGTACCTGGAGCTAATAACAGTGGGGCCGTTACCCAGTGGGGCTTGGGCAAAGGGAAGGTGCTGGAATTTGGGAGGAGAAAATCCTGTGGGAGCCCAAAAGGATAGTGCAGGGAAGTGGCAGGGGATGGGAGGGTAAATACCCTTCACTGTTCTTCTTCCCTTCTCTTACTTGGGGCTCGTCACTGGCTGATCCCAATCAGAAGTCATAGGACCAGGGCGCTGGTAGCTGCGCCCTAACCAGACAGGATCCCAGAGCAAAGTAAGGGGTGACAGTGGGGAGGCTGGGTCTGGAGGGGTAGATGGAAGACACCTGACACAGAGGGGCTCTGCGCTTGTAATTTGAATAGAAACGGCCACTCTCTTGCCCTCGTCTCTGTATGACGTGCACCACTACCTGTGATATGTGAGAATTTTTCCTTCCGCCACAAGCTCTTCACAGAGGCTGCCATCAAGCTCTTGGATTTTTTATTTATTTTATTCTTTTTAAGATTATTTATTTGAGAGAGAGCATGAGCAGGGGGAGGGGCAGAAGGAGAGGGAGAAGCAGACTCTCCACTGAGCAGGGAACCCGATGCGGAGCTCGATCCCAGGACCCTGGGATCATGACCTGAGCCGAAGGCAGATGCCTAACCGACTGAGCCACCCAGGCGCCCCGCTCTTGGACTTTTTAAAATCAAATTCATAAATAAAAAATGTTCTTCAGGGCGCCTGGGTGGCTCAGTTGGTTAAGCGACTGCCTTTGGCTCAGGTCAGGATCCTGGAGTCCCGGGATCGAGTCCCGCATCGGGCTCCCTGCTCAGCAGGGGGTCTGCTTCTCCCTCTGACCCTCCCCCCTCATGCTCTCTCTATCTCATTCTCTCTCTCAAATAAATAAATAAAATCTTTAAAAAAAAAAAAGTTCTTCAGACTAATACAAATTTATATTTCTCTTATTCTGAGTTAGTGTCTGTTTTCATACATGTAAGAGTCACTTGCATTTCCTTTCTTGTTAACTGTTTGTACCTTTGCTCATTTCCTACTGAGTTGAAGCTTTTTTTTCTTATTGGTTTGTCTGCAGGAACTTTTTAAATATGAGCGAAACTGGCCCTTTGTCTATGATACAAATCACTTTGTCTTTTCCCCCTCTGTTGTCAACCCGCCCTTTGATTTGCTCATGCTGGCTTTATTTTTTTATTTTATTTTATTTTTTAAAAAATATGAATCAGAAAACTGATTCTTTTTTTTTTTTTAAGATTTTATTTATTTGTCAGAGACAGAGAACACAGGGGGAGCGGCAGGCAGAGGGAGAAGCAGACTCCCCGCTGAGCAAGGAGCCCTATATATAGGGACTTGATCCCAAGAACCTGGGATCATGACCCGAGCTGAAGGCAAATGATTAGCCAACTGAGCCACCGAGGTGTCCCTCATGCTGGCTTAAAAAAAAAAAAAAAAAATTCATGCATTAGTTTCTGAGTTCTATATAGGTTTTTAGATTTGAAGCTATTTTCTTTCTCGGCATCTGCATTTTGAGTCATAGTCCGAAAGCGTTCCTCACTCTACGGTGAGAAATTCTTCGTGAATTTTATGGAGCCCTCTCCCCCCTGCCCCCCAATGGGCCTTGTTCCTTCTCTGCCTTGGGGCTTTTGTCTCCACCCAAGCAACTGGGCCCTATCGATTCTGGGTGTTCTGTCCCCCCCAACACTGTAGCAGCATCAAGCCCCAAGTGAAAACTGAAAAAGGACCACAAAGTGGCAGACTTGAGTTCGAGCTCAAAATAAATTAAGAAAGTCCTCTTGATTATCAGGGTAACAGGTCCCACCCAAGGTGCTCTCCTGGAGGAATCCAAGACATTCCAGGTTAAAACTACTGTCCCTGCTGAAGACTCCACCACCCATGAGATGTCCAGGCACCTCTGCCTATAAATTACCCCACTATACTGTGCCCATTTAGAACATCTACAGAGATCGTTGTGACGTGTGACCTTGTCTACCACCATTACTCCCCAGCAGAGGGCCTGCGTGGTTGTGGACATTCCCTAAGATGCTGGGCACATCTAGAGTGTAGAATGCCACATGGAAGGGTGGGGAGAGACACTCCCTTGCACTTGACCATCTGCCCTGTGGCCGCTCGCCCCTCTGTCTTTTCCTGATGGTGGTACATCTTCATCTTTGTTCTGCATCTATAGAACACTTGGTTTCTTCCGCGGCGGACACACACACAAAATTACACAATTATAAGTCCCTCACCCTCTATGGGCCAGGGGATGTCTCCTCTGCTTTGTTCCTGATGACCCATACCCCACTTCCAACCCGATGTCTAATAACTAGATTCCTGGTTGTTTGGAAAATCTGATTTCCTGTCTCCGCGTCCTGCCTGGAATTGTTTAATTAAGTGCCTGGAAACTCCCTGATTACCAATCAGCCTTCCTAAAGCATAGCTATTGTCACTCTCATCTCCTAGCCAGCCAGGGCTGGCTTCGTTCCTCCCCCACCACCCCGTCCTGGGGTCCTGGGTCTCACAAGCAGAAGGGATCCACACTCACTTTACTGCTCTCCCGTGGCTGTCCTGAAATTCTTAATAATTTTATCTTTGAACTTGTGTTTTGTTAGTGAAGTCTGATGGGACGGCGGGACACACGGTGAGCTGGTAGCCTCAGCTCACACTTGGTCTCGCCCCCCTTCCCCTGTGGGATGGGGTCCCAGGCCCTGTCTGGCCTCTCTCTCTACCCTGATGAACTTGGTGTGGGGATGGCAGCTGGGTCACATCGTGTTGCCTGGATGCCCTCCTGGTGTGTTAGACAGGAGGGGGCCAGCTGCCCTTCCCCCAGGCTGGCCATGCCCTGCCTCACCCAGGGGGGCAGCTAGCTGGACTGGTGGGGGTGGGCATCTAGGTCAGCCTTGATCCAGGTACCTAGCATGTCCAAGGGCAGAGGTTTAAAGACCTTTGGACATTGCTAGTATGCAGTGGGTTGAGACAGCAGGTCCTTGGGCAGGAGGGATTCAGGGCTGGACTTCCGCAGAGCCCACCCCAAACTGGGGTGCAGGGCGGCTAGCAGGAGGGGGATCCCAGCATCCCTCAGGCCCTAAGGCACATGTGCCCAGAGTTGCAAGGGGCGGAGTGGCATTGGGCACCTGCCGGGAGCTGCACTGGCCCCTACCATACCCCTGGGCATAAGGGAATGTTTCTGGGGCTGTGTGCCTGGGGAACCCCCTTCTCATTCCTGAGTTTGGCCTGTGTTTGTCTCTTCTGGCTAGTTCGAGGTGCCCTCTCCAAATGTTCCCTGAGATGCCAATTGTGTAATTCAATGATTCCCCCATGCGAATGAAATGCTCTTAGATCTGGTTTTGCACAATATAAAGTAGAATGGGGGAAATTCCTATTAATGTAATTTTTTTTTTTTTTTTTTACTCAGGACGACATTAAACGGTAAATATGCAAGTGACAAGTTGAGAGACAGAGACAATGGAAGACAAGAAAAAGCTTTATAGTTTAGGGCCTTCAGTTGTACCTCTTGCTCTGTAAACATGGGGGTTCTGCATTTCTGTTTTGCTCCAGGCCCTGCACAGTCTGTGGCTCACTGTCATCTAACAAGGCATCAAGCGCCCTGGGTTGAATTCAAGGCTGTCCTCAGCCTCCCCAGCTTTCCCAGGAGCCAATGCCCTGCACAGGCACCCAGCTCGGGGTGCCTCTCACCCAGCTCTGGCTCTCCTCCCCATTCCTCCTGGAGCGACCCTTGTCTCTGATCCCTCAACACGGCTGATTTTCAGGACCCTGCTCAGTTGGACCCTATGGGGTGAAGTGATGCTTGCCTGAATTCCAACTCCTCCTAAACAGACAGACAGCCCTCAGGGAGCCTGCCTCCCTGTCTCCTGGTGGAGAACATAAGGGTCTCTCTTTGGTCACCAATGAGTAATGAATGGACTGGATTCAGAAATACTACACAAATGCAATTACGTAATTCCACCCCCCCCCCCGGAAATTAGGAAAAAAATACAAAAAAGTAGAAAGGAGAAAGTAACAAGCATCCTCATTTCTGCCGCCCAGCATCAACCATTGTTAATATCTTGGCATGTTTGTTTTTAGTTGATGTTTCAAATGTCTTTCTTGTTTCTGTAGCACTTCTTTTGTGTGCTCATTAAAAAAATTAAGAATGTGGGGCACCTGGGTGGCTCAGTCGTTAAGCGTCTGCCTTCGGCTCAGGTCATGATCCCAGAGCCCTGGGATTGAGCCCCGCATCGGGCTCCCTGCTCCGAGGGAAGCCTGCTTCTCCCTCTCCCACCCCCCCTGCTTGTGTTCCTGCTCGTGCTCTCTCTCTGTGTCAAATAAATAAATAAAATCTTAAAAAAAAAAAATTAAGAATGTATAAAAGTGCAAATTCCAGCATCCAGATATTTCCATCATTAACAGGTGAACATAATCCCAGAGATCTTTCTATGCACACGCATGCGTGCACATGCATGCACGTACACACACACACACACAGACAGCATTTCTGTCTAAATTTAACTGTACTTGGGGTAAAAAAAAAACCTGAAGGAATTGTGGCAACTTGAATTATTTTTCTCTTTAGGAAAGAATAACTTCCTAAGATAGCCTACTAATGTTTAAAAAAAAAAAATTATGGAAGAAGAATTAGGAAGTTGGGGGATTATATGTTCACAGCATCTTTTACTATTAAACCATATTTATTGATCCATGCTTTCAAACTAGAGAAATTTACTCTTCTCCTTTTCCTCCCATCTTCCTCCCTACCTCCTTCTTTCTTTTTTTTTTTGCTTTATTGTTTATCATGTCTAGATTGATATAATAATCACATTTTATTCTACCTACAATTCCAAAGCTGTCTGGCATTAATTCTACATTTCAATCAGTAGTCACCAACAATCCTTTCGAGCATAAGTTCTCTACGCTTGGGTTCTTTATTTTGATTTCTCTCTTAATTTGCTAATTTGCTGGATTTTTCTAATCCAGCAGTTTTTCCCCAAAGAGGGCTCATTGGGTCTTGAATTCCCTTGGCTCTTTCATATTTGAGAAGGTCTGTCAATTGACTTTTACCTCGAATGACATCTTAGCTGGATAAAATGCCCTCCTGGGGACAGTGTCCTCCACTTAGAACACTTCTCAGCACCCCCATACTCTGGCATTTAAGCACTAGAGAGTCTGAGGCCAGCTTGATTTGGTTTGCCCCTCTTTTGTTTACTTTTTCTTCTTGGATTCCTAAATAATTCTGTCCTTTTAAAACATTTTTAAAATCGTTTTAGGTATCTTGCTGCTGAGCATTCCCATAGGAAAATCTCCTGGAAGGTGGCAATTTCCTGGAAAATGTTCTTTTGGCCTAGAGACCATTTTTTCTTCATTTCAAGAAATTTTCTTTTCTCTTACTTTACATGCATTTTCTGTCCCATTTGTTGGTTTCTGTATCTCAGGGATCCCAATTATCCTAATGCTTGGTCGTGCTTTGTTTATCTTCCACATCAGATTCTTCCTAATTAACTTGATCTTTCTTTTCATTTGCATTCACTGGCTTGAATCAAAC
The DNA here is from genome assembly GCF_054177405.1 of Leptonychotes weddellii. Taxonomy (NCBI): domain Eukaryota; kingdom Metazoa; phylum Chordata; class Mammalia; order Carnivora; family Phocidae; genus Leptonychotes; species Leptonychotes weddellii. Next base: position 182,781,275 of record NC_138369.1, on the reverse strand, counting down.
CTTTTCTCTATTAAAAATGCTTTTACTTTCAGCAGCATCTATTCTTACTTCTGACTTCTGTGATTATGTTCCCATGGTGCTCAATTTACCCCCTTAAGTCTGCAATCTCCTGTTCCATCCCACTTTAAAATAGTCTCGTCTTTGAGTTTATTCTATTGAACTCATATTTTTATCAAGTTGTAGGATATAAGGCTATTGGAAGAAATTTTCTCCTAACCCAGGAGTCATACGATTTTTTTAGTAAGACTCCTTGCAAGCTATGTCATTTTTTTTCTCTTCCTTTCCTCCTCCCTACCCTCCCCCCCCCCGCCAACCACTTCTGGTCACCTTGCTGGTACTTGGATGGCTTTCTCATCTGTTACTGTGATACAGTGGAGTGAAATCTTAACCTCCTTGCCTCCTTAACTTCCACACCTGATTCCAGTTTGTTCTGCAAAGACTGGGCAGTTTCCCGAGCCTGAAGGACTGGCTCTGGGATGGGGGGAGCTCAGTCAAGGGAGAGCCAGATGTCAGGATACCCGGGCCCTGCTTTCTCCTGGAAGATGTTGTTCCCTGCCTCTGGTGGAGAGGTGAGGGAGGGTCAACCACTGGGCCTCTGGCTGGTTCTCCTGATTCTGGCACTGGCTGTCTCTGCTCCCACTCGCCCAGCTGACTTTCCCCATCTCATGGCCTCTGACCACTGCCCCTTTGTCAGAGAAGGAGAAAGTCAAGTATGCCAAGGTCCTGTTTATTAGGGAGCCTTTTTAAGATTGTTGTTGACTCACCAGTATGGTTTCTGGTGGGGGGTACACTAAAATTTTAAATATATTTAAAGATGTTATTTATTTATTTGAGAGAGAGGGAGGGGGCAAGGGAGAGGAACAGGGAGAGAATCCCAAGCAGACTCTGTGCTGAGCTCGGAGCCCCACTCGGAGCTCGATCCCACAACCCTGAGATCAGGACCTGACCCAAAACCAAGAGTTAGATGCTCAACACACGGAGCCAACCAGGTGCCCCAAATTTTAACTATATATATAAAAAAAAACCCCTCATAATTAAAACAACAAGAACAAGAACAGTGCTTACAATTCTCTCTCCCATGTACCTGGGCTTATGGGGAAACTAAGGGTCCTCATTTTCCTGCTGCTCGCTCTGGAGAAAATGTTCAGTGGCTCTCAACTACTCTGTATCTTTTTTCCTCTTCTCAGGACTCTTACTTCAGCCCAACAGCTCTCTCAACTAACTAGTTTTCCTTTATTCTTCTTGAATTGCATACCAACCAGTTTCACTCTTGCAAGGAATGAAGAGTCCTCAGGGAAAATACTGTCAGGCTCTGCTTCTGCTCAGATTACATTTTACAGATTATAAAATGCACATTTTTTTCTTATATCACAACATCTCTGAAATCAGAATGTGTGTTTTTCTTACTTGGTTACATAAAATAAAAGTGCATCTTGGCATTTTAGTTTTGGTGACATACGATGACTGTTGTCAAAAAAGATAAATGCCATTGATTCTTCAGTAGCTTGAAGGTTTGTAAATATAACAGGAAAATGAGTTAATCCAGCTCTGAGTGCAAGTGGGAGGAATGAAATATATATTTTAATAAAAGTGTCACCTCTAAGACTATCTCTGGGGTTGTGGTTCTAATTTTTTTTAAGATTTTATTTATTTGTCAGAGAGAGAGAGAGCACAAGCAGGGTGAACGGCAGGCAGAGGGAGAGGGAGAGGGAGAAGCAGGCCCCCCACTGAGCAAGGAGCCCCATGAGGGGCTCCATCCCAGGATGCTGGGATCACGAGCTGAGCTGAAGGCAGATGCTTAACCTACGGAGCCACCCAGGCATCCCTTTAATTTTTTTTTTTTTTTTTTTAGACAAATTACCGTTTGTCAAATCACAGGAACCAAATTTCAGGGAGATTTTAATTTTTAAATAAATACATGAGGAACTTTAGAGGAAATTTGGGTAAGAATAAAAGAGCCATGCAGATTTTTGACATTTTAAAAAAATGGAAAGCCAGCTTGTGAACTATAGAACTTGAAAGTTCAAGCCGTTTCCTGGAACAAACAGGTCAAACCTTATCAACGAAGCCCAAACGGCTAGGAGAGTTTAAAAAATGTTTTCTTTAGGGCAGATTTCGGTGTGGCCTCTGTTTACACCGCTTTGTTCCCCAAACCTAAACAGCAAGTTGAGAGGAAGGGAAGGTACTTAGAAACTTTGCCAAGGTGTGGGACAGGGCACGGCCTGAGTATCTCAGCCGCCAGGCTCAGTAGGATGCCTGGGGAGCGTGGCTGGACTCCAGGTTCCCTGAGCCTGCTTCTGTACCTCCCTGCTCAGTCTGGCTCAGATCTGACCCCTCTGGCCTGTTATACTAGCTTTTAGACTTCTTCCCAAACAAAAGCAAGGAAATCAAACAAATATTAAAAGAAAAAAATGAGGGGCGCCTGGGTGGCTCAGCGTCTGCCTTGGGCTCAGGTCATGATCCCAGATTCCTGGGATCCAGCCCCGAATCCGGCTCCCTGCTCCCTGGGGAGCCTGCTTCTCCTTCTCCCTCTGCCAGCCGCTCCCCCTGCTTGTGCTCTCTCTCTCTCGTCAAATGGGTAAATAAAATCTAATAAATAAATAAATAAATAAATAAATAAATAAATAAATAAGAAAAAAATGAGCCGGGATTCCGAGAGTTGCTCAATAAAGCCGCCGCTAACCACCTAAGTGTGTTGATGCTTTAACTGGCTGATTTCTCCCGGTCGAAACTCCAGCATCGACTGGCACCGGGTTCCCCTTGTGGCCCAGCCCCGGAGCAGGGATGCTCCTCTGTCTCCTCTCCCTCCCCCCCACCCCAGCTTCCAAGCGAGGGGTCTGGAAGGACGCCGGACACCCCAGCCCCCGTCGCCCCGCGGGGACCCTGTCGGCACGGCCACAAAGGCTGGTGGAACTCCAGGTGTTCTCTCGGAGGGCGCGCCGCGGACCCCGACCCCGAGGCCCGAGCGGGTAACCCAGTTTTGCAACGCCGAGTGGATCTTGAGGCTTTTGACCCTCACATTTCACAACGGCTCACATCTCGCAGCCGCCAGTGCCGGGGTGTCCCGCGCATCCTTGGTGGGAACGGGGTGCAAAGACAGAGAGCTCCCGGGGGCGGCGAGGAGCGGAGCAAGCGGGGCACAACGGGGGACGCCCGGGTCGACCCGCACAGCCGCCGGGGGTGGGAATGGGGAGGAGGGGGTGGGGGGTAGAGGGAGTGAAGGGGGCGGAAGCCCCGCGGGGAGGGAGCCGCGTGGCCGGAGGCGGAGTCCACGGGAGGCGGGGAGCCTGCGGGGGATTCCGGGAAGCGGCTACCGGGAGGCGGCGTTTGCCGAGCGGTCAGGCGCACCAGCGGTCCCATTCCCCGCCCCCGCCAGCCCCTTTACCTCGGCAGGTCGCCTCGCCGCTCCCCGCAGGGGTGCCAGCCTCCGGGCCGCCGGCCGCCGCCCCTCCGCCTCCGGCCCAGGCGCCAGCCTCCCGGATGCGCGCTGCGGGCGGCCCCGGCTGCTTTGGCTGCGGGCGCGGGCGGAGCGGGCCGAGGGCCCCGGGGCGGACCGCACACTCCGCGGGGGAGGACACCCGGGTCGAGCCGCGGGACTTCCTTCCCGCCGGGTGCCCGCAGGGCGCGATGTGGACGCGGGCGCCGAGCGCCGGCCTCCGGCGGCTGTTGGAAACCCAGGGCGCGGGCCGGGGGCGGAGCACCGACTGGTTCCTCTACTGACGTTGATCGAGTCGGCTCTCACCACTCCCACCGCACCCTCCCCTCCCGAGTAGCGGAAGGGACCAGGGGTTCGGGCTTTTTGTTTACTGCGGGATCCTCAGGGGCTAGAACAGCGCGTGGCGTTTGGAACCACGCCGAGTACCTTTCATGCACTCTAAAAATGCGACGAATGAATGAATGAGTGAATGAATGAATGAAAGAATGAATGAGCGAATGGGTTTTCTCCTGGGTCCCCCACTTACGAGTTTCATAAAACGCTCTGATCCTAATTCTCCAATCAATAAAACAGGGATAAAAATAACCACCATTGAATTGTAAAGGCTTGGTATAGTTCCAAGAGAAATACTATATATAGTATATATACATACTATATACTCTATATACGGCATATATATATATACACACTACATATATACTAGTATATATAGACCATATATAGTATAGCAGAACTATATTTCTCCCAATCTGTACCTGGCCTTTACATTATCTTAATCGTGTCTTTCACAGCTCAGAAGTTTTTATTTGAATGAAGTCCAACTTACTGATTTTTTCTTTCACGGATTGTGTCTTTGGTTTTGTATCTAAAAGTTACTACCAAACACAGGGTCACTTAATTTTCTCCTGTGTTATCTTAGAAAAGCTTTAAAGTTTTGCATTTCATATATATAGGTCTGTGATCTACTTTGAGTTAATTTTTGTGAAAGGCGCAAGGTCTATAGCTAGCTTCTTTTTCCTTTTCCTTCCTTTTCTTTTTTGTTCTTCTGTTTTGTTTTGAATATGTAGCTGCGTCAGCACCGTCTGTTGGAAAGACTGTCCTTTCCCCAGTGAACTCTCTCTGCTGCTTTGGCAAAGATCACGTGACTATATTTGTGTGGCTCTATTTCTGGGCCCTCTATTCTATTTCATTGATCTATTTGTCTATTCTTTCCCCAATACCACACTGTCTCGATTATTGTAGTTTTATAGTAAGTCTTGAGATGGGAGGGGAATCCAGAACACTGAGGGGGCTGGTTTTAGATAGGAGCAGGGACCTTTTGTCCTTTGTAAAAGGAGAAAGGAAGACAGAAAGAGTGGGCAGATTTGAAGGCAGAAGGTAAGAGTTTATCTGACATGTGGCTTTTTGTAGGAAGTATGCTTTTTATAGGAAATATGTGGCAAAATCTGCTAATGAGATAAGCGGAAAGGGTCATGAAGGAGGTTTGTGGAGAAAGAACATTCTAGATGTGAAATACCCTCGTAGAACAAAGGCTTCATGATGAGAGGTGACCCAGTGAAGGCATTTCTCTGGGCTGAAGAGCGTCCTAGTGAGCTCGATCCTTCCCTTCATAAGATCCATACTCCTTCACCTTTCTACTCTTCCAGGGGGTCACTGGAAAGAACACCAAATCAGGGGCCTGGAGAACAGGATCTGGTCTCAACTCCAGCATGAACGTGTCATTAGCCAAGTTTACTTCTGAGGCCAAATGTTCAGCTCTAGCTTCCTCTTGGCAGGTCCTGGCTGAGGTTGCTAATGGCTGTGCCCATTATAAGCCATGAGCTCTTGCTCAAACTTGCACATGTGAGGACAGTGAGGGCCAATCCCCGCACCCCCCCACCGTTCCCCCACCCCCACCCCGAGACTCTGACTAAACCATGGTTTGACCACACTTGGTTTCTCTCTCCCTCTGCATGTAGCTGCCTTCTGCAGCCCAGGCAGGTGGAGAGAAACGGGGCATGGAGGGGTTGCTGCTTCCGGCTCAGCTGCAAAATCTCTCTGCTAATAGTTCAGGGTGTTGCAGTCTTGGCATTTTGGCATTTTCTGGCCCAGTGTGACAGAGAGGCCCTGCCTCCTTCATACCAACCTCAGCTCTGACACTAAGCCATATGCACATGACTTTTCGTTCCCCACCTCTGATTCTCAGAATGAGTCATTTCCTTCCTCTTACTCTCTTAGACTAGCAACATTCTGTAGGGCTTGGCTCTGCCCCTCCTTCACGCTACCAGGCTCTTTATGAGTAAGGTACCAAGGTCCTGGGGCAGCTGCAGTCCTGTGGAGCCCAGACCATCGCCCAAGCTTGCTTGAGAAATGGGTGCCACCAGGGCTCGAAGGGAAAGACAAATAAAAGTGAGGGGATTTGAAATATCTTTCTTATCCAGAACATGCTGATGGACCAAGCGATTCCTAAAGTCTATTGAGATAATACTGTGGCAATGAGTTAATTTTGCATGAGTGTTATTGAATCTCATCTAGTGAGCTACTGTGCAAATGTGGATTCATTTTTAAAAATCCCTCAACCTCACTGTTTTCTCATATACCTTGACTCTCCCAATGTCACACAGCCATCCGTTGGGAGGACTATGAGCATGGGGAGCTGAGGGGTTCCCAAGAAACCCTGATCTTCTAGGGGAGTGGCCCAAGAGGGCAGGCAGCTCATAGGAAGCTGGCGAGAGCCTATCAAACTGCCCAGACTTGACCACTGAGGGTCAAGTGCGTGCTGGGGAACAGTAGCTAGTGGTACCATTTTCCAAGGTGTTGTGTGTGATGGGTAATTTCCTTTGACACCGTGGCTAAGCTATGTCTTTGGGTATGGCAGCCCTCCGAGGTTCCTGATCTCACTGGGGAGGATTCAGTCAGTGTCCCCCAGAGTGAACGCACTGCAAGGAACTATGGAGCCCTCATGATGGGATTAGTGCCCTTAGAAGAAGAGAAAGAAACTCTCACCAGGAACCCACTGGCCGGCACATTTATCTTGGACTTCTGGCCTCCACGACCATGAGAAATAGACATCTGTTGTGTAAGCCACCCAGTCTAGGGTATTTTGTTGTAGCGGCCCAAGCAGACTCAGATAGTTGAATAATTGAATTTTCTAGAAACGTAACTGCCGTGTAAATTGAGGAACGATTGTACTCTGTCTCATGTAGAAATTTACCACCCGTTCTGCATTCTGGAAAAGCACACACCAATAACACCACTCATGGTATCTGAGTCAACACGGGATCAGGCTTGTGTCAGACTTTGTGGCAGCTGGTGAGTCTGGAACCGGAAATCAGTGCAGTCCAATGTACAGATGAGCAAATTCACTCCTCACTGTGTCTAGCGAGGGTTTGAGGCAGGCGAGGCCGCGAGGGCAGAGTGCAGGGCTAAAGCTCTGGTAGTAGCTCAGATGTGATGGGGCCCTGGGGCCAGGACGTCTGTGACAGGGATGGGTTAGAAATATGTCAGAAGATGAGTAAGCGGAACTTGGTGTGGACTTACGGTTACATAAGGAGTCAGGGCAAATTCCCAGGATCCTGGATTAGGCATCAGTTAGATGGTGATGCCGTTTTGCAAGGTGTTATGTGTGAAGGGTAATTTCCTCCGGCAACTTGGCTAGGCCGTGGTACCTGGGTTTGGGCTAAATGCCAGTCTAGATATTGCTGCAAAGGTATTCTTTAGATGTGATCACCATTTAAATCAGTAGACGCTGAGTAAAGCTGATCTGCCTCCCTACTGTGGGTGGGCCTCACCTCATCACTTGAAGGTGGTAAGAAAAGAGACTTGAGGTCGCTTTAGGAAGAAGGAGTGCTCTCTCCAGACTGCTTTGGACTCAAGCGCAACATTAACTCTTCCCTACATCTCCAGCTTGCTGGCCTCCACAATCACTTGAACTAGTTCCTGAAAACAAGTCTCTCTGTCTCTCTCTCTCTTCATATTGCATTGGTTCTGTTTCTCTGGACAGCCCTAACTAATATAGTATACATCAAGGAAGGAGCAGACGTTGGGGGGTGGAGGAAATGGTGAGCTCAGTTTGGGGCACAGAGGGTTCAAGGTACAGGGCTTTGCATACGTTTCCAGGGGTAGTTGGTTCTATGCACCCACAGCAAGGAAGATTTAGCGCAGGGGAGGATTTGGAGGCGAGACTGTCACATTGAGTGCAGAGGAGCTACTCCGGAGAGCCTGGAGAGTGGGACCTGGGGATGTGAGGACGGAGCCACCAGCGGCCTTAGCCTTTAGGGAACAGTGGAGAAAAATCATCCGGCCGACGAGACCGGAAAGGACCAGTCAGGGAAGTGATAGAAAAACCACAGCTGCCATGGGAGAAGGGTTCATGGAGGAAGTGGTTGACAGAGTCTAAAGGTGCCAAAATGTCAAGAAAATTAAATGCCTAGCTGTCGTGGGCGACTTGGTGGGGTGTAGGTTTTGTGTGGTGGGGAAGGGGGAAACCAGGTGGCCGTGGGTGGCCTGAGGACTGAAACCCTGAATGCAGAGGACTTGTTTGCAATGGATTTTTGCCAGGAAAGTGTGAGAGGAGATAGAGTTGCTGCTGGAGGGGTTTTGGGGGGTAGAGAGGTCCTGCTTCATTCCCCCCACACGGGAGAGCCTTGGGTGTGTTTAGTTTATTTTTTATTTATTTTTATTTTTTGAGAGTGAGAGAGCGAGAGCACAAGTGGGGGGAGGGGCAGAGAGGGAAAATTTTTTTTTTTTAAAGATTTATTTATTTTAGAGAGAGAGAGAGCGAGCACGAGCAGGGGAGGGGCAGAGGGAGAGAATGAGAGTCTCAGGTGGACTTGGCGCTGAGCTCGGAGCCTGGCTTGGGATTTGATCTCAGGACCCTGAGATCATGATCTGAGCTGAAATCAAAAGTTGGACCCTTAACCGACTGAGCCACCCAGGCGCCCCCTTGGGTGTGTTTAAATGCTGGTGCCCAGGAAGCATCGGCATTGGAGAGGAAAGGAAACAGAAAACAGGGCTAAGACAGAGTTCAAGAAAACTAATGATGTATTGTATGGTGACTAACATAATATAATAAAATTAAAAACTACAAAAAAAAAATAAATAAAAGACAGAATTCAAGGTCTGAGCAGGTGAGAGTGGTCCCTGATCATCACAGATATTTTCAGACGAGGCTTTTCTAACACATGGTAATTTCTACTTGCGTTTGGGAAGTTTCCCAGGATGGAAATAAGTCACTGCCTCTTCGGTGCTGTCTGGAACCCAGCTGCTTCCCCTGCCACCGAGGGGACACACTTTTTAATTCCATAATATATTCTTTCATTTAACAATTTTTTTCTTTTCTTCAATTTTAATTACGCCTCAGGTATGCAGAATCGGAATCATCGTAATGCTTCATGACATTTTCCTGACACTTTCCCATCATTGGACCATATCTGTCCTGCTTCAAATTAGTTATTTTAAATAATATGATAACATCCTATGAACCCACTTACCCGCTCTCATCTCTGCCCCTAACAGTAACCTACATCTAACCCTCCCGCATCCTACCTGCCTGATTCCCCCAAACCTGGGCCTATCATCTCCCTGCTTTCTCTCTTTTATATTGCTTTGTTACATGAGTATGTATCCCTTGAAAGCACTTAACAATTTTTAGTTGTTTTTAATTTAGGGTCTTTGGGACTGTACTTTTCCATATAATATAAAATTGCTAAGGATCATCTCAGCAGTTGCAGGTGGCTATAATTCATTCCATTCGGCTGCTACATAATGTTCATCGTGCGGATAGCCCATGGTGCAAGGCAGAATTCTAACATGGCCGCCTAGGCCCTGGTGTCCACACACCTTATTCAGTCAAACACTAATCTAGGTGCTGCTGTGATGGAATTCGGTGGATGTAATCCAGGTCCCAAATCAGTGGAACTTGAACTAATCCCACGAGCCCTTTAAATCTGGGGCTAGAGCCAGAGATTTCAAGCTGCAGTGATATTTCCTTGCTAGCTTTGCAGAGAAAAACGGTCATGCTGTGGACAGGGCCATGTGACAGGTGGCCTACAGAAGCTGAGGATGCCCCAGCTGACAGCCATCAAGCAAGTGGGGCCTGTGACCTACCACGGCTAGGAACTGAACTCTGCCAACAACCAGTGAGCTTGGAAGCAGACCCCAGCCTCAGATGAGCTGGTTGCCCCATGCAATACCTTGAGCCAGACTGGGAAGACTGTGAGCAGAGAACTCAGCTCCGACCTGTCCAGACTTCTAACCTATGGAACTTTGAGGTAATAAATCGGTGTCATTTTAAGCCACTAAGTCTGTGCTAATTTGTTATGCAGCAGGACAAAACAAGCACAACAATAATCTAATCTCCTACTTTCCTTTGATGAGTATTTGGGTTGTTTACAGGTTTTTCTTTTTCTTTCTTTCTTTTTTTTTTTTTTAAGATTTTTTCCCCCAAAATTTAGGTAATCTCTCCACCCAACGTGGGGCTCGAACTCACAACCCCCAGATCAAGAGTCACATGCTCTACCGACTGAGCCCGCTGGGCACCGCCAGGGTTTTCTTATTGAGCAATCGTGCTCCAAACGTCCTTGTATATTTTGCCTATTTGATGGGGCACGAGCTTCAGGGATGTTTCTGAGAGTGAAACTGTTGAATCGTAAGGTATGTGAATATTTCACTTTAGAAGGACATGCCAAACATTCTCCCCAGTATTCTTACATGAGTTTATTCCCCTACCAGCAAACATGCAACTACTTCTCTTTATATGAGCTTCTAGCTCAGTTATGTTTGGTCAAGAAGGTCTGGTTTATGTGATATCTATTCTTTGAAATTTGTTTAGGGTTTCTTTATGGCCTGGTATGTGAGCAGTTTTTGTAAATGTTTCATGTCTGCTTGAAAAACTGTGTTTTTAAAGTTTTGGTTGCATGACCCTCTGTATTTTTTAGGTGATATTCAAATCTTTTATATTTTAGCTGATTTTTTTGTTTGTTTCCTGGACCCATCATTACTGAGAATGGTGTGTTAAAATCTCCTATTGTGAAGGTGGATTTGATCAATTTCTCCCTGTATTTCTATCAAAAGTTTTTTACTGAAGTCTGATTCGCATACAGTGTTATATTAGTTTCAGGTGTACAATATAATGATTCAATAATTCTGTACATTACTCAGTGCTCACCATGATAAGTGTAGTCACCATCTGTCACCATATATTATTACAATATTATTGACTATATTCCCTATGCTGTACTTCTCATCTCTGTGACTTATTTATTTTGTAAGTGGAAGTTTGTACCTCTTAATCCCCTTTATCTATTTCACCCATTCCCCCACCGACCTCCCCTCTGGTGACCACCTGTTCGTTCTCTGCGTTAAGAGTTTGTTTTTTGGTTTGTCTCTTTTTTCCTCTGTTTATCAATTTTTTTGCCTCATATATTATTGGGGAATTAAAACTTTTATAATTTTTAAAAATCTTCCTCATCCTGAATAATACTTTCTGATTTATTTTATAAGGCATGGTTAACCATACCTCTTGATTTGCTTAAGACAGTCCTGGTTTATTTCTCTTTTCCTGCTGTAGCTCTTTTTTTTTTTAAACATTTTATTTATTTTTAGAGAAAGAGAGAGCAGGGGGAGGGGCAGAGGCAGAGAATCTGAAGCAGACTCCCCACTGAGCACGGAGCCCGATGCAGGGCTCGATCTCATGACCCTGAGATCATGGTCTGAGCAGAAACCAAGAGTCGGATTTTTTTCCTTTGTATAAAATGATTTTTCCTCTAGAAGCTTTCAGAATTTTCTTTGTCTTTGATAGTTCCATATTTAAAAAAATTATTTTTGTTAAATCTCAACTCTTGAGTACTTTTTTAAAAGTATAGTTAACATACAGTGTTATATTCATTGAAGTGTACAATATAATGAGTCAATAATTCCATACATTATTCAGTGCTCATCATGATGAAAGTGCTCTTAATCCCTTTGATTTATTTCACCCATCCCCCCACCCACTTCCCCCCTGGCAACCACCAGTTTTTTTTCTCTGTATTTAAGTTTTGTTTTGTATTAAGTTTGTTTATTCGTGTCTCTCTTGTTTTCTTTGTTCGTTTGTTTTGTTTCTTAAATTCCACATAGAAGTGGAATCACATGGTATTTGTCTTTTCCTACCTGGCTTATTTCACTTAGCCTTATACCCCCTAGGTCCGTCCATGTAGTCACAAATGGCAAGACGTCATTCTTTTTTATGGTTGAGTAATATTCCAGTGTGTGTACATATAGTACTGTGTATACACACACACACATACACACTCACACACACATCTTCTTTATCCATTCATCTATAAATGGACACTTGGGTTACTTTCATATCTTAGCTATTGCAAATAATGCTGCAATAAACATAGGGGTGCATATAACATTCTGAATTGGTGTTTTTATTTTCTTTGGGCAAATACCCATTTTTAATTTTTTGAGGACCTCCCCATACTGTTTTTCACAGGGGATGCACCCAATTTGCATTCCCACCAATAGTGCATGAGGGTTCCTTTTTCTCCACATCCTCGCCAACACCTGTTGTTTCTTATATTTTTTATTTTAGCTATTCTGACAGGTGTGAGGTGGTATTTCACTGTGGTTTTGATTTGCTTCTCCCTGATGATGAGTGATGTTGAGCATCTTTTCATGTATCTGTTGGCCATTTGTTTGTCTTCTTTGGAAAAGTGCCTATTCAGGTCCTCTTCCCATTTTTTAATTGGATTATTTATTTTTTTGGTGTTGAGTTGTATAAGTTCTTTATATGTATTGGATATTAACCTCTTCAATATTTCATTTGCAAATATCTTCTCCCATTCAGGAAGGTGCCTTATTGTTTTGTTGATGGTTTCCTTCACTGTGGAAAAGCTTTTTATTTTGGTGTAATCCCAATAGTTTAATTTTGCCTTTATTTCCCTTGCCTCAGGAGACCTATTTAGAGAAATATTTCTATGGCTAATATCAAAGAAATTACTGCCTATGTTTTCTTCTAGGAGTTTTATGGTTTTAGGTCTCACATTTAGGTCTTTAATCCATTTTGAGTTTATTTTTGTGTACAGTGTAAGAAAGTGGTCTGGTTTCATTCTTTTGCTTGTAGCTGTCCAGTTTTCCCAATACCATTTGTTGAAGAAACTGTCTTTTTCCCACTGGATATTCTTGTCTCCTTTGTTGTAGATTCATTGACCATGTAAGTATGGGTTTATTTCTGGACTCTGTATTCTATTCCATTGATCTAAATGTCTACTTTTGTGCCAATGCCATACTGTTTTGATTACTACAGCTTTGTAATATATCTTGAAATCTGGGATAGTGATACCTCTAGGTTTGTTCTTCTTTCTCAAGATTGCTTTGGCTATTTGGGGTCTTTTATGGTTCCATACAAATTTTAGAATGGTTGTTCTAGTTCCGTGAAAAATGTTGTTGGTATTTTGATAGGGATTGCATTAAATCTATAAATTACTTTGGGTAACATGGACGTTTTAACAGCATTGGTTCTACCAATCCATAAGCATGGAATATTTTTCCATTTGTTTGTGTCCTCTTCAATTTCTTTCATCAGTGTTTATCAGTTTTCAGACTACAGGTCTTTCACCTCCTTGGTTAAGTTTATTCCTAGGTATTTTATTCTTTTTGTGCAACTATAAATAGGATTATTTTCTTAATTGTGTTTTTTGCTACTTCTATTTTTAGTGTAAATAAGTGCAACAGATTTATGTATATTAATTTTGTATCCTATGATTTTACTGAATTCATTTATCAGTGCTAGTAGTTTTTTGATGGCGTCTTTAGGGTTTTCTATGTAGAGTATCATGTCATCTGCAATTAGTGAAAGTTTAACTTCTTTCTTGACCATTAGGATGCCTTTTTTTTTTTCTTGCCTCAGTGCTGTGGCTAGGACTTCCAGTACTATGTTGAATAGAAGTGATGAGAGTGGACATCCATGTCTTGTTCTTGATCTTAGAGGAAAAGCTCTCAGTTCTTCCCCATTAAGGATGATGTTAGGTATGGGGTTTTCATATATGGCTTTTAATGATATTTCCCTGTTTTATTTAAGGTGTCTAGGTGTGAGTCCCCCTGCCCCCTATTTTTCCTCTTTCTCATTGAATAGGCCCTTTAATTCTGAGATATTTCTTTTTTTTTTTTTAATTAGGAAATCTAGCTCCATTATTCCTTCAACCATTTCCTTCTTTTCATTTCATTCCTCTATCTTTCTGGGTCTCATTATTGGGATATTAGCACTTACACATGAATCACCCATATTTCTTTGCTTTTCTCTAATATTTTCTATTTTTTTCTTGTCCTTCTTTTAAGGAAGTTCCTCAGTATGGATTTCCAACTTACCAACTCGTTCTTGACTTGCATCCAGTCTGCTCTTTATTTCCATCAATGTGCTCTTTACTTCAACTATTCATATTTTTTGTTCCTTAGGCTCAGTTCCCTTTTTATGTTGCTTTATTATTGTTTCACTTCTTTCTTTTGTTTTTAAATTCTATTTATTTGAGACAGAGAGAGAGCAAGCAAGAGAGCATAAGCAGGGGGAGCGGCAGAGGGGGAGGGAGAAGCAGGCTCCCCGCTGAGCAAGGAGCCCGATGCGGGACTCGATCCCAGGACCCTGAGATCATGATCTGAGCCAAAGGCAGACGCTTAATTGACTGAGCCACCCAGGTGTCCCAGTTCTTCTTATTTCTTAATAATTTATTAGGCTAATTTTAACATCTTACATTAAACAACATTTCCGCTTCTGATGGAATCTGTAATCCAGGGTTTGTTGTTATTTGCTTGCTTGTTTGTTTTGAAAATGGTTATGATTCTCACGTGTGTTTCTCTCTTTTGACCTGTGAGCTCATTTTCCATGGTGGGGCTGTGGGGGATTGGTGTCTCTCTCTGGCAATACCCATGAAGGCTGGCCTCCAGTCTCCATGTGCCCCAGGGAGTGGGTGGGGATGGATCAGTCCCTGCCGTCCACACTCAACAAAACAAACTCCTCAGGTTAGCTCTCCACCCTTTGTCCCAGGGAGAAACAGTGTTAGGAAGAGTTTTGGATTTTGATTCCTTTGGCATGGAGGTTTGAAAAGGGAGCTGTCAGAGAAGGGAATCAACTATATGTGTGTTTCCCCACTTGTTTTTCTTAACTCCTCATAAGCACAGGACTACTGAGATGCCCCAGTTTTCCTCCTGGAGATAACTGGGCCACAGGTCTGGGTCGGGATGGGTGTAGGGAAGTCACTGTTTGCCCCTGACTTTGGCTGGGGAGGAAGAAGCCCAGAGCCCGTGGTCTCTTTCCTGTGTAAGCCTTTTCAGAGCCAGCCTACCAACTCCTCCTGCCTTCTGGCCAAAGCCCCCCATGCTTTCACAACCACGTTCCCCAGGAGTTTCTCATACTTTTATCAGTTTTCTCCTTAAAGTTTCCCTAGCTTTATCTTGGGTGAATCAGCACTCTTGCTGAGTCAGCATCTGAAACTAGAACTGGAATCCACTTATTATCTATTTCCTGAGTGTCCACTCTGCTAGGCACTGCACCGGGAGCCATAGGACCCTCAGTGAGTGAGGCTGGCTCATTCCTCATCCCATGGAGCTGCTTCCAGAGCCGTGAAGAAAGACATTCAATAAAGTGCAATGCAACCAGATAATTCCTGACAGTTGTGATCTGTTCTGGAAAGGAGACAGACCAGGAGCCAGGAGAATGTATGGGGGCACTTATCCTGGGGAGTTAGGGACGATGTGACAATCGAACCAATACTGGGATACCAGAGAAATGTTAGCATTAGCTACTGGGGAGGGGGAGGGGATAAGAGAAGGGGCATTCGCTAAGGTGTGGGTGTTTGAGATTTTGGTTTTTGCTTGTGTAATCATGGAGTAAAGGTTTGGTTGACATAATAAAATGTTCTTTGTTAAAAAATAGTGATTATAGGGCGCCTGGGTGGCTCAGTTGGTTAAGCGACTGCCTTCGGCTCAGGTCATGATCCTGGAGTCCCGGGATTGAGTCCCGCATCGGGCTCCCTGCTCGGCAGGGAGCCTGCTTCTCCCTCTGACCCTCCCCCCTCTCATGTGCTCTCTGTCTCTCTCATTCTCTCTGTCTCAAATAAATAAATAAAATCTTTAAAAAAAATAGTGATTATAGTTTATTTATTTAATGATCAGAAGCAGTAAATATCTTTTAGCTGATATGTCTCAAAAATGTTTCTTTGTCACCAAAGTTTTTATTTTAAGTGATAAAAAAGTGATGATGGTAGCTAGCATGTATAGTGCCGTCAAGGAGGGAAAGATCTGGGGCTGGATTCTGAGAGCAATGGGAAGCCATCATCGGCGAGTTGGAGCAGGAGAGTGGGAGAACCAGAGCTGCTGTTCCAGAAGACAACTCTGCTTGCTGTAAGGACAGGGACTTGGGAGCAGGGAGATGTGTGAGGAGGCTGCTGCAGTCATCCTGGCAGAGACGATGGGGGCTGGGGCTGAGCGCTGGCCCTGGCCCTGGCGGAGGAGAAACACAGATGGGTTTGGCAGGTATTTAGGAGCTGGGTGAGGTAGGGCATGGTGATTGCATTGGGGGCAGGAGGCCAAGGGGTGATGCCAAGGAGTGAGGAAGCACAGCCTGGAGGAGAAGCAGCTTTGTGGGAAAGATGAGGAGTTGACTTGCTTCTCCTTGATGATGACGATTAGCTTTTTGTTTTTGTTTTTTTATTTATTTGACAGAGAGAGACACAGCAAGAGAGGGAACACAAGCAGGGGGAGTGGGAGAGGGAGAAGCAGGCTCCCTGCGGAGAAGGGAGCCCGATGCGGGGCTCGATCCCAGGACCCTGGGACCATGACCTGAGCCGAAGGTAGACGCTTAATGACTGAGCCACCCAGGAACCCCTTTGTTTTGTTTTCAAGAGATCAACCCAACTATTGCTGAATAATAGTCCAGTAATGCTGCCATTTCTCAGAAAACCCCTGACATAGTAAGGACTGAGTTGCAACTTTGTGGAAAATCCCCAGAGCAGGTTCCCACATGGTTTGAACAGTGGCCCATTGCTGGTGGAGGCATCTGTGAAGGAAAGCAAAGAATGATCTTGGTCTGAGGCCTTCTGAAGTGACTCTCGGGAGGGTGAGTCACTCCATTACTGTATGCCCCTTCCTACTCAGGCCCATTGGAAGCAGGAGGAAAGGACAGCTGGATTGAACATTAACGAGGAAAGTTGGCCCAGTGAAGAAACTACTCAGCTCTCACTGAGGCATCATCTGGCAGATTTAGTCACAGGCTGTGGGCGCTGGATGTTTTCTTTATTTTTCAGTCTCTAGCTTCTTGAGTTGCTCCATTCTGTAAATTTTGTGTCTGAATCACTGGACATGATTGATTTTCTCTGCCCTGTATTTACAATTTTACTTACTTAATGGCTGGTTTGAAGTAAAAGTTTCACACACACACACACACACACACACACATACATACACATCCCAAACAAGTCAGTACTTATCCTTCCCATGTACCATGAAAGGTGCCTATTCAATTCTAGTCTAGTCTATCTATTCTATTCTATTCTGTTCTATTCTATTCTATTCTATTAATTCCATTCCATTCCACTCCACTCTACTCCACTCCACTCCATTCCAGTCCATCCCAGTCTATGCCATTCCACTCCATTCCATTCCACTCCACTCCATTCCATTCCATTCCATCCCCTCCATTCCATTCTATTACACTCCACTGCACTCCATACCACTCCACTCCACTCCACTCCATTCCATTCCAGTCTATGCCACTCCACTCCATTCCATTCTCCTCCATTTCATTCCCCTCCATTCCACTCTACTCCACTCCATTCCATTCCATTCCCCTGCATTTCATTCTGTTACACTCCACTCCACTCCATTCAGTCCATTCCATTCTACTCCACTCCATTCCACTCCACTCCACTCCACTCCATTCTATTCCACTCTACACCATTCCATTCCACTCCATTCCTTCTTTTTCTTTAATGCTGTGTCTGAGACTTACTGAAGTGATTTCATTACCCACTAATAGGCTCCAAAGTGCAGTTTGGAAAACATTGATTTGGAAGTAGGCACGGGAAACCCACAGGCCACTGTAAGCAAAGTGCAATTAAAAGTCAAACCTTCTTAAATTCTTTATAGATCTTGGATACTAGCCCTTTATCTGATAAGACATTTGTAAATATCTTCTCCCATTCCATAGGTTGCTTTTTAGTATTGTCAACTGTTCGTTTGCTGTGCAAAAGCTTTTTATCCTGATGAAGTCCCAATAGTTCATTTTTGCTTTTGTTTCCCTTGCCTTTGAAGACGTGTCTAGCAAGAAGTTGCTGCGGCTGAGGTCAAAGAGGTTGCTGCCTGTGTTCTCTTCAAACTCAACACCCAAAAAACAAAAAATCCAGTCAAGAAATGGGCAGAAGACATGAACAGACATTTTTCCAAAGAAGACATACAAATGGCCAACAGACACATGAAAAAATGCTCAACATCACTCGGCATCAGGGAAATACAAATAAAAAACACAATGAGATACCACCTCACACCAGTCAGAATGACCAAAATTAACAACTCAGGAAACAACAGATATTGGCGAGGATGTGGAGAAAGGGGAACCCTCTTACACTGTTGGCGGGAATGCAAACTGGTGTAGCCACTCTGGAAAACATTATGGAAGTTCCTCAAATTTAAAAATAGAGCTACCCTATGACCCAACAATTGCACTACTAGGTATTTACCTGAAGGATACAAACATAGTGATTTGAAAGGGCACCTGCACCCCAATGTTTATAGCAGCAATGTCTACAGTAGCCAAAATATGGAAAGAGCCCAGATGTCCATCAACAGATGAATGGATAAAGATGATGTGGTATATATATACAATGGAATATTACTCGGCCATCAAAAAGAATGAAATCTTGCCATTTGCAATGACATGGATGGAACTAGAGGGTATTATGCTAAGCGAACAGTCAGAGAAGACAAATACCATATGATTTCACTCATACATGGAATTTAAGAAACAAAACAGATCACTATAGGGGAAAGGAAGGGAAAATAAAATAAGATGAAAACAAAGAGCGAGGCAAACCATAAGAGACTTTAACTGTGGGAAACAAACTGAGGGTTCCTGGAGGGGAGAGGGGTGAGGGGATGGGGTAACTGGGTGATGGGCATTAAGGAGGGCATGTGATGTAATGAGCACTGGGTGTTATATGCAACTGATGAATCACTAAACTCTACCTCTGAAGCTAATAATACACTATATGTTAATTAAATTGAATTTAATAAAAAATTTTTTAAAAATCAAACCGTCTTAGGGTCAGATTGGCCATGCAGATACAGCAAGGGGCCCTGTCCTTTCAGGTCTCCCAGCAAGCTATGAGGCCCTGCGTCCCCCCATTCATACCCCACCATGGCAAGTGGCTGTGTGTCAGAGCTGGGGCCCAGGCTGGGGCCCTGCCTGTGCCTAGAGCACACCCTCTGGCCCATTCTGCTTTGAAGCCCCATTCACAGCAGGCTGTGGGCTTCCCGTGCCTCCCTCCAAGTCAGTGTTTTCCAAACTGCAGCTTGGGAACCACTAATAGTTCATGAAACCAATTTAGTGAGTCTCGGACATCATTAGAAAAAAAAATGAAATGGAATAGAATGGAAAGGAGAAAAAAAGTAGAATAGAACATAGCACAGCCCATTGAACATAATAATGATAAATATTGAACTGTTTCAAGTGTGTGCATTGCATATGGTGTATGTGTGGTGCGTGTGGTGAATGGTGTGTGTGGTATGTGGTGTGTGTGTGTGCATGGTGAGGAGCAGAGAGAGAAGCAGACTCCCTGCTGAGCGTGGAGCCCAATGCAGGCCTCCATTCCAGGACCCTGAGATCATGACCTGAGTTGAAGTAAGATGTTTAACTGACTGAGCCACCCAGGCGCCCCTCATATTGTTTTTCTTTAAGATGAATAAACTTCATTCCCCTCAAACCCTGGGCCTCTTTCTGGTTGTGGGGCAGCATGCTTCACTTCCTATGGGTCACAGGCAAACATGAAAAACCCATAATCCTATGCTCTCACTCACTTTCCACACAGCAGCCAGCACCATCTTGCTAAAATGCAAATTCCACCCCTTTGCTCCCTTGCATAAGACTTCTGAGGCTCCCATCATCCTTGGAATGAAAGGCAGACTCCTCCACGGGGCCAAAGGCCACCTCTTCCTGTCCCCACTTCCTGCTCCAGTCTTTGGGCCACTCCTCATCCCATTCTCTGTCCTGCGAGGCTAAATTAGTGTCCTCTCTTGATCTCTGTTTTCCCTTGTCCCTGTGGGGGTGTGCATGTAAATGTTCTTCCCTGTCCCTGGAAGACCCTCAGCCTCCTCTTTTCTGTTCCTCTTTCCCTTCCTGGACTCTGCTTGCTTAGCTGTCCCTGTCCCCACACGTGGGCAGGATGACCCTCCTGTCAAGCCCACAGCACCCTGTACTTCCCCCATCACAGCACGTTGACATCAGGTTGAGGGGCTACTTGCCCCTGGTTGTGTTTCCCCGGCTCATCCCGCGCCTACCACACAGCGCCACTGAGCCTCCTACTCCATGCTGGCACTGTTACCTGCTCCCAACATACTAAGTCACGTGCTCCCACCAACCCGGAGGGCCAGGAGCTGTTAGCACCTTCCCCATTTTACAGGTGAGAAAACAGAGGCCCAGAGAGGACAAGTAACTTGCCCACAGTCACACAGGAAGTGGTGAATCCAGGATTCTAACCTTGGAGTCTGGCTCCAGAGTCCTCGTTGTGACCATGATGTAGAAGGCATTCAATGAGAATTGGTCACATGGATTGTTAAGAGAAACAGAAAACTTAAAAGCTCTACGGAACATTAGTTGCTCTTTAAAGAGGGCGGATCATGTTAGAGAGAAGGTTAAGGGGAACCCCTAGATGGGGTTAGAAGTAACCTGTGGCATGGGGGCTGGGGAGAGCTGGATTTCCCTGTATATGTCCACCATCGTGCTCTGTGGGCTGGAGGTAGCCCTGGGAGTGGGGAGGTCCAGGGTTGAGGAGAGGGTCTCCAGTGAAGTGGGAGAAGGGCAGGGAGGAAGAGAGCACTCAGGCACGAGAGAGCTACTTCCCTCCTCCCCCTAGCCCTGCAAGGGCTGAATATTTAAGCACATATTGTGAGGTTGTTTGCTGTGGATTGTGTAATACAATCACCAAGCACTACCCTCCCCTTGCCACAATACATTTTCCAGAGGGCTTATCATGCTTTTTGTGTGTGTGAGTGGATGCCTTTGGCAGAGCTTAAAGAAGTCTTGAGGTCATACTGGGGTGAAGAGAGGGAGATTTCTAGAACACAGGTCCAGGGACCTCACATTGTGGGTCATGATATTGATGGAGCTGAGCCAATCACACTTTGATCTCCAAAAAGAAAGTGGCCCCAGCTGACTTCTGGGATCTAGAATGAATGGCTGAGTGAATCAGTGTTGACTCAGAGCTCTTATTTCATTAGAACTGTCCCCTGTGCCCCCAGGGAGCCCGAGGGGTGTGGAAAGGCTTGCTGGCCTCTGGATCCAGACTCTGGCTTTTAATCTCTTTAAAAAATTAAACTCTACCTCAAATGTCCTGACATGCCCAGTAAGTACAAGTGCACTTTAAGCAAAGAATCCTACTTTAAGCAAATAATTGTCCTTTCCTGATCCCATCTACTATTCTGGTGGTGGTAAAGGTGTATTTTGCATAAAATCTCTGACGCACGAACGCATAAGGAAGTACATACAATAATTTTCAAATGATATTTACTTGCAATGAATTGATTATAAGGTAAGACAACTGGTTACTATTTAGATGCATTTGTTCATCCTTAAGACAACTCTTTAGACTGGGTAGACCACATTCTAAGACTGCTGAGTAAGATGTTCTGAGTCTAGGGTCCAGTTAGCCTGACTCCTCAAGGACCTTTAACTGCCCTTGTCTCAGCTCTGAGGCTCTAAGTTGGGGTGTATCAGACAAGGCTCCATTTGCCTGGGGAGCAGAGCATGCCCCCCTGTAGTCAGATTGCTATGGTCTAGCTGAAAGATTGATGAGGCACACCAGGCCCGGGAGGTTTCCCTGACTGACTCAAGGCTAACCAAGCAGCAGAACTGCCCCAGCCTTGTGGGTTTGAAGCTGCAGTAAGAGAAGGGGAAATCAGGAGGGAGGAGAGAGTTTCTGAGACTAGGTGTGAGGATGTCTGGGATGGCTCTTATTATCATGGCATCATCTGCAAGTCCCCATTCCATGCCTCAAGAACCTGACCTGGCCTCTGTAGGTGGCCGCCAGCCACTATCCTTGTGTCTTGACATCATTGACTTCCTTCTGTGTCCTTAGATATTGAACTTGCGTGACTCCCCCAAGGGGTGCCTGCGTCCGCGCTTTCTGTCAATCTGAGCAAACCATCCATGTGTGCCAGGATTGTGGTGGGACAAGACCTTTGAACCATGTGTTTATCATCACGGGAGTAAAAACAGTATAGGTTAGCAAATTTTTAAAAAAGATTTCTTATTTATTTATGAGAGAGAGAGAGTGCGAGAGTGCACGAGTGGGGGGAGGGACAGGGAAGGAGGAGAAGCAGACTCCCCACTGAACAGGGAGCCTGATGCGGGGCTCGATCCCAGGACCCTGGGATCATGACCTGAGCCGAAGCCAGAAGCTTAACTGACGGAGCCACCCAGGCGCCCCCAGGTGAGCAAATTTCTAGAAAATAGTGGAGAAAACATTTTAAAAAATATACATCTTTTAAAAAGTTAACAAAATTGAAAACAGGGTGGCTGTTTTGGGCTGAATTGTGTCTGCCCTAAATCCATATGTTGAAGTCCTAACCCCCAGTATCTCAGA
Source organism: Leptonychotes weddellii (assembly GCF_054177405.1). NCBI lineage: Eukaryota > Metazoa > Chordata > Mammalia > Carnivora > Phocidae > Leptonychotes > Leptonychotes weddellii. Next base: position 182,759,024 of record NC_138369.1, on the reverse strand, counting down.
AAGTGACCGTAACTGAAATAGGGCCTTAAAGAGATAATTAAGGAGGCTGGGTGGCTCAGTCAGTTAAGCGTCTGCCTTCGGTTCAGGTGGTGATCCCAGGGTCCTGGGATCGAGTCCCGTGTGGGGCTCCCTGTTCAGTGGGGAGTCTGCTTCTCCCTCTCCCTCTCCCTCTACTGCTCCCCTGCTTGGGCTTGCTCTTTCTCTCTCTGTCAGATAGATAAAGTCTTAAAAAAAAAAAGTAATTAAGGTAAAATGAGGCAGTTAGGGTGGTTCTAATTCAACATGAGCGGTGTCCTTAGAAGAAGAGATCGGGACATCGGACATACGCAGAGGGAAGACCAGGTAAGACAAAGAGAAGGTGACCATCTGCGAGCTAGGGAGAGAGGCCCCAGAAGGAATCAACCCTGCTGACCCCTTGGTTTCCGACTTCTGGCCTCCGGAAGTGTGAGACAATACATCTTTATTGTTTGAGCCTCTCAGTCTTCCGCACTTGGTTACCAAGGCCCTAACACAGTGGCCATCTTGGGTTTCGTGGCAACTTTTATGCTGGGAAATGACTCCTTCTGCTGGCCGTCGTGTTAGAGGCCAAATGCTCTGAAAACAAGGACTTTCTTCCCCTTCCCGCCGTACAGAATTAAACACAAAGTACTTAGATGTTACTTTATAGAATCCTTTATGGAATCTTTATGGAATAGACTATAGAATCTTTATAGAATTCTTCACCTGTAACAGGGTTGATATTAAAAATATTCAGCAACTGGGGTGGCTCCCTACTGTGCCAAAGGGGGTGGGGAGGGGTGGTGCCGGGCTGGGAGGAGGAGATGGGGTGGGGTGGTTCTGGGGAAGGAGCTGCATGGCCAGGGCAGTGTGGGGAGGACTGGGGTGGGGAGACAACTATGCACCAACCTGTATGGAAGATGAAGCTGTGCTGGGCGTCAGGCTGAAGATCAGTTTGTAATCATATTACAAATAGTTTCCTAATGCCTCCTTATAAAACTGCAGATCTTTAACCTGGTCTAGAGCTCCTGGAAATAGTCCGCAGGCAAGTACCCCTTTCAAAGCGGAAAATCACTGTCCTGCTGTGGTTTGTGGCTGTACAATACACACAAATTAATGCTTGTAAATCAGACTGATGCTATCAACTGCACTCTCCTTGCGGTGGTCAAGCTGCATGGCTCAAGCCGTGAACAGGACAGCAGATCTGGACCAAGTCTGGTGTACTGCAGTCAGAATGTCAAGCTTTTCACCACTTTCAGAGGGCAATCTGCCCAGCTTGTGCTCCCCAAAGCTACCTTGAGATTAGAAAAATAAGCCCCTAGAATTGTGCTTGGTGCACAGAGTAGGTACCCAATAAACACTTTTCAAAGGAGTAAAAGCTGATCGGGCACCATGAAAACACAGGCAGCCTGTGTGTTCCAAACTTGGGTAGTCACTCGACTGTTCTAGATTGCCTGGATGATGTGAGGAGTTTGCTTCTATTGTAAGTCCGGGAAGCACATGTTTGTAATGTGCGCCCAGTGCATGTCTTCTCAGTGTGAATGAGAAAGGTAGTGGTGTACGTGCAGAAAAGGCTGGCCCATTCAGCCTCAGCTTCCATATCCCAGTCTAATCAGAGGACCCAGCATTTGATACAGGGACTGTCCTGGCATGTCCAGGCTGCACGGAGGGGAGAGTGTGGTCAAACCATTCCCCTTAGAAGGATCAGGTAGTTTCTGATGACTCCTGAATTGAACCTCCATTCGTTCCAACATTCACATCTTCAGGAAGCATTTACCGAGTGCATCCCATGTGCCTGGCCCGTGCAGGGCTTCTGGCAGTGAGCACGAGGGACACAGACCCTTCCTTCTGGGAGCTTCCACACTCATCAGAGACAGACAATCCCACAGGTATTGTGATTGTGATGAGGCTAGTTAAGGAGAAGGTCAGGGTGGCAGGGTGACATGAGAATGGAAAGTGAGCAAGGTCAGCTGTGAGGGGCTGGGAAGGCTTACTTGACACAGTCACCTTGAAGTTGAGACTTGAAGACAGAACAGCCCGAGTAAATGCCCAAGGCAGCGTGCACCACCATCAGAGCATTGCGGGGTGGGGGGGTGGGGGGTGGTGGTGCATGGGGCTCAAGTCCAGCTGTGGGTCTGTTTGACCCAATTCCCATGAAGGCATCCTCTGCATGCCAACCCCACACCTGGGCTGCACTGGTCCATAGTGTATGTCTTTCCCAAACTTCCCAACGTGGCTTTGTGGGCGGGCAGGTCCCGGAACCTGGCTCATTCAAGGAATGGAAAGTACGCCCAATCACGAAGCGCTAAAGCCCCTTTGCCAGTTACTCCCTACTCCTCATAGATAACGGTCCTCATCCTCACCTGTTTATTTCCGTGTACTGGTCTCTCCATTTGGGTTAAACCAGTTTCCATTGGTTGGCTTTGCCCCTCAGGGAGATATTCACTGATTCTCTGTTGTCGTAGCTTCCTGCAGAGCAGAAATTCTAAAAAGGAGGCAGGGGTGATTGAGGGTGGGTGGAAAGAAGAAAAAGAGAAGGCTAGCAGGATGAGAAACATGATGGCATTGATGGATGACAACAGACTGCGAAGCTACTGTCATTAGTGGGTCTGGAGAAAGGTTCATACCAGGTTCCAGTTGGGATTAGCTGAGCCGCCGCTGGTGTTGTTGGGGCTCGCTGCACCCCACTCTTTCAGGGACACATGCCATGTAGACATTTCTGCTTGTCTGCTCCAGTTCATGCTCGATGAGTGCCCCTGTGGTGGGACTATCAGCCCCGAGCGAGGCTGGCTCCCTTCTATTTCCTCCTACTTCCAACCAGAATCCAAAGTTCATAGGCACTTCCCCCCAGCCCCTTGGCAGCCGGGCTCCTTCCTTGTGCTCTGTCCTCAAATAACTCAGCTGTCCTCCCATTTAGGTCTGATCACCCCAGATAGTATACTTCTTGTTCTCTGCACGGAGAACATACGTTCTTTCCTTAATGTATCAGCAAATATTTCTGTGCCTGGTACTCTGTCAAGCGTAGCAGGGGTACAAAGACTGAAAATCGGTCTTGCCAACTAAATCACGTCGGCATATGTGAATATAGGAAGGTGTGAGTTACACAGCCCAGAGTGCCGTGGCTCCCTACCTCTCTCTTTCGTGCTGCACAAGGCACCCATTTCCACATATGACGCATTCCCTGGGCTGGCACTTTCTCTGCGCCTCGCCCAACCAAGAAAACCTCTGGAATTTAGGGAGTGATGGGATATTATCAAAGGGACAGTCTTACACGTTCTCTACTCTATTTCTCAGAAGTGTCGTCATTTAGAAATGGTGATACTCAGTAACAAATCACCATCTCACGCCTTCTACTGGGCCGCTTGGGTCCCTGCAGCTGAGCATGGCTGGCAAAGACGGGGCCTTATTCTGCATACAGGGCACACTTCAAAGAAATAAACCATATCTTTAAACTGCCTTGGCTTCCAAACTGCTGATCGCAATTGACAGAGCAACATGGTGCCAGAGATAAGCTCTTGGAAAGGGGAAGCTGCTCCCATGTTCTTGGTTGACTGGGGCCCCTCCTCACTCAGGAGGACCGTGTGTCATCTGCATGTGTCTGCATGTTCAAGATTGGAGGCCAGAGCTGTCATTCCCGGCTCTCTGGCTCTCAAATTCCTCGTGTCGGAATATGTGGATCCTAATGCCTATCTTGCAAGGGCTGTTGTGGGAATTTGATAAAATGATTTCATCAGAGCCCTCAGCACTGTGCTGGCCTTGAGCCTTTGCTCAATAAATATTTGCTCTGTGGGAAAAAAAACAGTATCTACTTAAAGAGTCTGTTATGTCATCTTTCTTAATAAAAGTAAACAAGCGATATCTCCAAATGACATCGTCCTAAGAACAGGCAGAAACTATCTCAAGTGGAATTGCCTAAATGCTTATCATTGGTCCATAGGCTTCAGTTAATCCAGTATGTTCCTTGCTTCCTTTCCTTCCACCAGGAATTGTTCCGTGGGTGAGCTCTGTTGGCGGGGGCGGGGGCTATGATAATTAGACTAAGGTCATGCATCTGTCCCCGGTGGGCCAGTTAGCTCAGCTTGGCTCCATGTCCATACACAGTGATCTTAGCCCAGCTGGCAGACTCACAAATGTGTGACCGCATCCCGGAGGACACCAGGGGGACGGGCTTCTGTGGGTCTGGCAAATAAATACCTGCTCTGCCTGCGGGACCAGCAACGCCGCAACCCCTCTGTTATGGTCACTGTGACCTGAAGGTGGCGCTGTTTCTCAAGGAAGAAAGGCTCGGGGTCGCGGGCACCTTATTTTAAAGAATCTAAAGATTCTTTGGAGAGAATCTACAAAGTAATTTGGTTCAATTCTCTCACTTTCTAGGCAAAGAAACGGAGACCCACAGATTTTTTTTTAAAAAAAAATCTCTTTCCTGAAGCCAAGCCACGGAGGTGAGGCTAAACATGGGTCTCCCGGATTATAAACTTTTGCTATTTTCACTCCACTGACGGTGTCCTGGTCCTACATAGCATTAAGCAAGTAATTATGTTTAGAACCAAATCAAATCAATCATTGATACTTAATTGGTGATATTTCCAAAGAATTAAATTGGCATTGAATTTCGAATGCCTATTACTCTTAATCACAGGCCAGATTTAAACTGTTGTTGTTGTTGTTTTTTAAAGATTTTATTTATTTATTTGAGAGAGAGAGAGCAAGAGAGAGCATGAGCGGGAGGGAGGGGCAGAGGGAGAGGGACAAATCTGCTTAGACTCCCTGCTGAGCAGGAAGCCCAACAGCGGGCCAGGATCCTGACCTGAGCCTAAGGCAGACCGTTGACCGACTGAGCCACCCAGGCGGCCCCTGTTTTGGTTTTTCTAATAAAAAGGCATTTGTATATATCTGTGCTTAATGGATCATTTACTTTCCTTTCCCATACACCTGAAGGAAGAAAAATAGTTGGTATGGGTGGAAGTTTATCCCATTCTGACTTTTTTGAAATGTAGGTAAGCATGAGTTCTGTTTAAATGGTCACGGTTGAGACTTCATGTGAATTTTTAAAAGGTGCTCATGGACAGCAGCTTGATAATGGAAATGATCCCAAGTTAGTTCTTTTTAGCACTTTTATAATTCATAGAATGTGGAGTACATTAGAGAGTGGATGTCACGTGTACCTTCCCACAGGCACATACAGATTTGGAAATCAATCTTTTAGAAGGTTTCTGCTGTGAAAATAACTTTTTTTTTTTTTAGGTAAGTTTTGGCATACCTTCCAGGGATAGAACTGAAGAAGGTGAGTCTGTGTCCTATGCTCTATCAAGGTGTGGTCAGTGAGGGGCCTCCAGGTGTTTGGAACCCGTCAGACAGAATTCAAGGTCACCACAAAAGGCAGGCCCCGGACCTCTGCTCTCGGCACCTATTAAAACTTTTTTTTTTTTTTTTAAGATTTTATTTATTCATTTGACAGATAGAGAGAGAGAGAGCCTAAGCAAGGGGAGTGCAGGAGCCCAATGCGGGGCTCGATCCCAGGACTCTGAGATCATGATCTGAGCCAAAGGCAGTTGCTTACCCATCTGAGCCCCCCAGGCGCCTAGTTCAGTTTCTACTTTCATGTCAGAGTTTTGTTTTTCCCCATGTGGTCATTAGTCATGCAAAGCCACAGATCCTCACTGAGGCCTGTGGTGCCGCCAACATTTGTCTAAGGTTTGAGAATAAAGATGAAAGTCTTGGCCTTGTGGAGCTTATGGGGGGAGACAGAAAATAAACTTTACTTGTTTAGAATACGTGGTATTTCATATAGTGATAAGCTTCATTTATCTGAAGTTCAAATTTAACTGGGTGTTCTGTATTCTATCTGGCGAGTCTCTGTGTGACCAGTGGCCCTGGACAGGCCATGGCTGGAGGAGACGGCTTTCTCAGCCGAATCACCACATCCCTTTTCTGTCGACCTTCACCTTGCTCCCTGGGCCCTGGGCAGGGGCACCAGGACACGATGGCAGTTGGTGGCCTTGTTGCGTTACTGCCACAGACGACACCTGGATGTAGTTGCCAGGTTAGAATTTCCTGAGCTAAATACTCCTTAAAAAAGTCATTTCAAGTAAAAAAAAAACCAAAAAAACCCCAATGCAATGTACATTGCATCGGGAATGGATCGCACATCTACTTCTGGGGAAAAAAAAAAAAAGCTAATCTTTCCTTGGTGGGTCTAATATGTCTAGGAGAAACCCGTCATTTATTTTGCAGGCAACCTCAGCACAATGCAGTATTTGCAGTTTTCCAAGTGCTGTTTTTGATGTGGGATGGGCAGCCCCTCCCACTTCTGTGGGTCTGTGCTCAGCGTCAAGCTGTTAACCTTCCAAATTAAATAAGGGGAAATCCTCCTCCTCTTCATCCTCCTCTGCCTTATTTATTTTTACAAAACCACACCAACTGGCAAGGATGTAGCTGCTGACAGAACAACCGGGTTATATCACTTTTTGGCAATTGACCTCTTGCAGAGCCCAGGCTGGAAAGGAAGGTTCTAGAACTTGAAGGTTTCGCGTTTTCTAATTAGGGCATGGTGACTGCAAACAGACCACCTGACTGAGCCAAGATAACCCAAGGGGCCACTTTGCTGTCTTCTCTCTGGTACTTCCGAACACCTGTCATTACAAGGTAAGGTAATCAATAACAGCCAACAAAGCCAAGCTTCCGCTGCATTTCATGAGAGCAAGCCCCGCCAAGGAGAGAGGTCGTTACAGCTGAGTTTAGGAACAGAGCTTCCTCCTTGCCTCCTGGCTTGGGACCTCCCCGTGTGGCAGTGGGTGGCAGGCAGCAGGGACGGAGGCCAGCCTGTTGCAGTGAGTCTACAGGTCCCAAACTGCAAATGGGACAGTTTCGAGGTGGGGAGGGGGGCTGGGGGCTGGGCCAAACCACCCGAGGACAAGCTCTGCAGAAATACTTTGTACAAGTAACATCAACACTGCGAACTCAGCTTCAGAACGGTTTTAAATACGTTGATTCTAAAGTACCCCTGGAGCTAGTGGTTTTTCCCAAGGAATTAGGAATACACGTCATTGGGGCGCCTGGGCGGCACAGTCGGTTAAGCATCTGACTCTTGATTTCGGCTCAGGTCATGATCTCAGGGTCCTGGGATGGAGCCCAGCATTGGGCTCCGTGCTCAGTAGGGAGTCTGCTTAAGATTCTCTCCCTCTCCTCTACCCCTCCCCCCACTCGTGCCCTCTCTCTCTCTCTCAAATAAATAAATAAAATCTTAAAATAAAGGATTTTCTCTCTCCCTCTGCCCCTCCCACCACGCACACGCTCTCTCTTTCTCTAAAATAAATAAATAAATAAACACTTTATCTTGGTTTCTTATGCTCTACTTTCAGTAAAAAGTGAGAAGGCCTATATGAAAAGAAATTAAGTTGCTGTTCACATTAATTCGTGGCTCTATGGGAGAATAAGTGAATGGAGACTTCTCTGCTGTTCTCTAGGGCACCAGGAGCACATCTGTTTTGAGCTGGCTTGGTTTGCAATTTTAAAAAACCATTTTCAAAATTTGGGATCATGAAATAAATCATACCTACTGTGTGTGTGTGTGTGTGTGTGTGTGTCTTGCCTTTGTATTTTTCACATTCTACGGGCTTTCCTTCTCATTAGTTATGACTTGGATTTGTGCAGTCGGGACCCTTTGTTAGAAACTTCAAGATCACAATAAAGGAAAATGCTCAATAAAAGTGAAAAACAAGAAAACCTACCACCAAAGATCAAATGAAACCAACCAACCGAGCAGCCAACCAACCAATAAGTACATAAAAAGAAGAATGGACAGTTGCATTTTAATTACTCATTGGTTTATATCTGGCTGAATTTGAAAAAATGTAACACAAAAGCAAATTTTTAAATATAAAATGTAAGTAGGAAGATTGGTGAGAATATTAAATATTTTGTTTATAAACATCATCACATTAAATAATGTAAAGTGAAATTACATGTAATTTGCACACGAACTACAGAAGTCATGCTACTCGTCCCAGTTGCATTTTTTAAAACAGTTGTTTCCTTACTGCAATCATGATACATATACATTGTAGGAAATTGAGGACACAGAGATAAGCAAAAAGAAAACAATTAAAATCTCAGGTAATCCTAGTAGACAGAGAGGACCTCTGGGAATTTTGGTGTACATCTTTCCAGTTTTTCTCTGTATGCATGTGTTTTTAAAAAGTGGTGTTGCTCAGATCATTTAATTTGTGCATGATGCGGCAAAGGGAGGACACCAAAGAGAGAGGAAGGAAGATGAGATTTTGCAACAATTGATAATAACATAGGAAACAAAGAACCGCTGGACAAACAGAAAGCAGAGTGCCATAGTTCTCTGCGGTTTTTATCTGTGTCCTGAAATTTCCATCCTCACAGTCATTTATATGTTTTGTGTGGGTTAAAAGCACATCTCTGCACGATTTAAGAAAGAATAAGTAGGCATTCTTTTTTAGCTGTGATTAATTGCAGAAATATGTGAAAGTTCCATCCTTGTCCTGTTTGCATCTTGCAACCGTAATCACACGGATTTAGTGGTTAAGATTCTAGCACATTTTCTTCTTTGTTTTTCCCAGATGAAGGCACTTGTCAGGAAACGTCTCGCTTCCAGCCTCCTACCTTAGAGGCATGCATGATGAAGGAGAAGCTAACACGAGAGCCCAACATGTATACCCAGGCCAGAGGCCACCGTGAGAGCCTGTCTAGGTTAAAAACCCACGAAAACAAAATGTGTGGCAGAATAAAGTGAAAAACCTCACATTTGCTCCAAATCCTGAAAATACATAGACAACAAACAGACTTAGGCTGCATCATCAGAAAGCTCTGCAGTGGGGCGCACTCGGACAGAAGCCAGCGTTAACAACAGAACAAAAATAGCTCTGTGTTTCAGCCAGACATGTCACCATATTGTTCTCAACATGAGGATGTTAATTTCACAGTTTTCACAGATAAGTTTAAACATAGGAACATGTCACAAATAAGCAGCAATCTCTGCAAGCCTACCTCAGCTGGGATTTCAGTCTGCCATTTTTAAATTCAGCTGGGTCCCTGAGGACCAATCAATATTGGTGGCAATTATTCTTAGTACACAGTCCAAATGAAATGGGTGTGTTTTTTTCTTTTTTATCAAGGTGGGAAATTGTGATATAGAAATAAGCAAATTCCCTGGTGGATGGCAATTGGGGCTCTAACAACTGCCACAAGTCGGCTGTGGATATCTTCTGCCTGGTCCTCTGGAAAAGTCCCATAATGATCACATTATTTTAACCCTTCGACGTGAGCTGTGTTTGATAGCGAGGCTCGGGAGAAACCTAGCACGTGTCAAACAAAGAGAGGCTGAAAAAAATAATAAATACACAAGCCAGGAGCACCTCCCAAGGCAGCTGCTGGGAGCATTACCTTATACACACGTTTTATTTACACCCCGGTTTCTAAGCCGCAACCTCTAGAGGGCCAGCCAGTGCTTGGGACGCAGAGATGTTTTCATGAAGCAGTCATTACATTCTGTAGGGAAAGACGGTGAAAACCTTTCTTTCTTTTTTTCTTTCTTTCTTTCTCTTTCTTTTTTAATTTCTAAAAGGCAGATATTGAATTGTGCAGATCTCTAGATTTTGCTCTTTGAAAAGTTAGGTTTTTCGTGAAAGAATTTTTGTCTATGGGGGATTGCTTTGAAGAGGCATAGTGGAAATGAAGGTGGGGAACGAGAAGTGGAATATCGGGGGAGAAATGGACCTCAGAGTGACAATTCAAGTTCTTTTTCCAGGTGGGGCCCAAGTTTGAGTTAGTTGGCACTAACCTCGAGGGATCTGGCTAAGCAATCCTAACAAAACTCAAGTCGCCAACAGAGGGAAGAGGGGATGGAAAGATACCCTCCGGTTAGGACAAATAAGGATTGTATTTGAATTTCCGAGTCCTTGGAGGAGGGCTTCTTTTGTCTTCAGCGCCATCCCAAATTGGGCTTTTCATCCAGTTTGGGTTTTGATCTAATTAATCACTTAAAATGTCAGAGTGCTAGGAATCTAAAATTATTCCAAGATCATTTTATGCTAGCTGATAAAAACAAAACAAATCAGGACTGTGTGCTCTGTTTCTTCCTGTTTTCAAAACAGCAGGTCTCTTAAAAAAAAAAAAAAGCCACAGGAAATGAACAATTCTGGAAAAGAGACCGAGATACAAGCAGAAAAGGCCCATAATAAAAACAACCTGGTGGTCCTTTCTAGAGACCCACTAGTCCACTAAGCCACCTTGGAATTAGGGACTTTTCTTGTGGAATTTGATTATTTTTCTCTCATACTGAAATGAAAACAGTAATGAAAGAAAGGGAAATATTAGGAGAGTTTCAAGATCATAAAAATCTATCTGCCCTCTGAAAGTTTTGGGTACATGTAGATCCTTATCTCTAACTTGGGGAGGATTCCGGGGGGCGGGGTGTCAAAGTAGGAACAGAACTGAGCACTATCGAACCTACAATGGTATTTATTTCTTTCTCACCGGAAATAAGGTGTGGATGAGGTCTTCATTCACTAATTCTCCACTGTCTTGTCGTCAATCATGATTCTTTTTGTTTTTTTTAAGATTTTATTTATTCATTTGACAGAGAGACACAGCGAGAGAAGGAACACAAGCAGGGGGGGGCGTGGGAGAGGGAGAAGCAGGCTTCCTGCTGAGCAGGGAGCCCGATATGGGGCTCGATCCCAGGATCCTGTGATCATGACCTGAGCCGAAGGCAGACGCTTAACGACTGAGCCACCCAGGCGCCCCGTCAATCATGATTCTTTCAGTTTCTTGGAGAGAGCGGATCAAGGTTGCTGGGAATTGGTGGTTAGAAGTCAGTATTCTAAAGCTCAAAACTACTCTGTTTTCTCCTCCTCCTCCCCTACTTGGAAAATGTTTTAGAAGAAAGGCTCCTGATTGCAATGGTGATTTGTGGTTAATATCATTAGACTTCTGGTTTGGATTATTGCTGCTAATTAGTTTCTGTCCTTGACTTTTTCCAATTAAAGCACAGAGGCCTTGGTGCTAAACACCTGGGCAGATTACCTAATTAGATGACAGAAACATAGACAATGGTTCCTAGGTAATTATTTTAACTTTCACTGCTTGTTTGGTATTAAACACACTGATGAAAAGGGCATCCTTTCTACCCTATGAATGATAAAACATCAGCTCCTGGGCTAGGAAACTAGTTCTGCCTTCTATATAGACAACGTTGAGTCCTTTTTTGGTGAATATATGCAGAAGAGACAGTTTTCCCCCCCCCCCCAGATATGGGTGCACTATGCTCTTGGGAGTTCTGGGGAGCGTGCTTGTCTGTCCCAATGCTGAATAATGTTTGGGGAGCCCCATTGCCCTAAAGGTGGGATGTATTCTCTGTTTAAGAACTCAGAAGTGAAAACCCAGCTTCTACATTCTTAAAAAAAAAACATGTAGAGCTACTGAGATCTTTTCAACCACTTGAGTGTGGCCCCATGGATCATTCCCAACTCAAGCACGCTCGAGGGAAGGGTCAGGTCCAGATGCAGCTGAGCAGGAGGCGCCTGCACCCCAAATCCTCCTGGGACCCAGAGAACATTTTACCCTTTGAAGCGCACACCGAAAGCTTGTCGCCACCAGCCTGTGTAATCTCAGCCTTGGCCAATCCCTATGGACTAGCCCAAGGACACCACCACTGGCCACCTGCTAAGCTTTTGCTCTTACTAATTCTGCCCCACCCAGGCACACCTCCCACCACATCTTCATCCCTTGGGACTCCCCTCCTAATTGAGACCCCTCTCCCAAGGTATTCCTTCTCCAAAACCTTTCCTCGAACTCTCCATTGATTTGATTTATTGCTCTTTCCTTTGAAGTCCTGCAGCTTTCCGAACCTGTCCTGCGGAGCCTTCTTGTGTTCTGTTTTGTATTAACATTGTTCGAGGCCACTATCTTAGCTCCCTGATATTAGCAGCCTCTGAACAAGTGACTAAGCAGGTGCTTGATCTGTGCTAGGTGGGCGCTCTTCTAGGTGCCGGAGATTCAGTGAAGATCGGACGAGTTTCCTGACCACACTGATCTTCCAGCCAGGCACGAAGGAGGGCAGACTGCACACGAGCGAACCAACCACAGATGTGATAAGATCACACAGTGATAACAGCTGAGAAGGAACGGGTAGAGCGAACCGACCACAGATGTAATAAGATCACACAGTGATAACAGCTGAGAAGGAACGGGTATCACTAGATCGGGTGATGAAGGAGCTAATTCAGAAAGTAATAACGAGCACTCACTGAGCAAGCCCTTTGGTCATGATTTCTACCTTTAATTTGCCTAATCCTCACAATAATGCTAGGACTTAAGTGCCATCAGTAATCCCATTCTAGAGAAGAGAAGCGGAGGCCCAGAGTAGTTGGGGAGCTTGCCTGAGGTCACACAGCTAAGTCAACAGCAAAACCCTGCAGTCTGGCTTCCGGGTCACACTCTTCAGCCCGCACTTGTGCTCCCAAGGTCACCTTCCTTCCCTCTCCTCACGTCAGGGCCGCAACAGTGTCCATAGGGCAGGACCTTGTAGATGTGAAAGGCCCTTGACAGACTCTGGGTCACCCGCTTGCGGACTTCTTCCTCTAGAATGACTCATGCATCTGTCCCTTTTTCCCCTTCCCATCCCCCTCGCCCTAGATCAAGCCTGTAGGATTGTGGATTGGAACACCCGGCTTCGGCTTCGGCCCTTCTCACTCTCATCTTCCTAGTTTCAGTGGTTGGGCAGCTGCCCAGGTCTTGGAGGGATTTGGCTCATGAGATAGCCCCTCCCCCACACCTTCCAGTTGACTCTAGAGAACCCCTCTGAGTGGTGGGGGCGGGGTCTGGGCAGAGGGAAGCGGGGCTGTTTAGAGCAGCCTGGGGGCAGTGCAGGAAGGCCCAGGCACTGCTCAGACACCGACCAAAGGCTGGAGGTCCTGTCTGCCTGGGAAGCTCGTGGGCCCCGGGAAGCCAGCCACCCAACTGGATGGAATCAGACTCTCCTGTGTCCCTTAGACTCCCTGGCTGCCATCTTGGACCCAAGTGCCATCTGACCCCACCTTCTCCTACCACCCGTTTTCATCCTGCCCCAGCTCACCTAGATGTCTTGAGCCTTCCTTGTCTCTGCCATGCAGTAACATGGATGGATAACCCTGAGCACCAGACAAGGGTTAAGGTTCCTCTGGGGCCAGTGGTTCCCCAGTCCAAGTCTCAGTTTACTGATCTGTGAAATAGGCTAATAATAGAGTTGCTGTAAGGATCTGACCCAGTGACACTGTGTGTAAGTACCGAGCTGAAGGCCTGGTCCCTGGTAGGCGCTCAGTAAATGCTAATTCCCAGGCTGGCACTTGCGGGGCTTCTAGGCCAGTCCTCCCCACACAAGCTTTAATCACAGCCACCCTTGCTTCAGAACCTTTTCTGGCCCCTGCACACTTAAGATAACATGGCAATACTGCCCCTGAAGTTTCCCATGACCTGCCTCCAGCTTGACTGGGGTTTCACTTCCACTACATCAATCCCCTTGTCACCACCTCATTGTTCCCGCTCCTAAGTGGTTTGTGCTTTGGTCCCATTACCCGTTCATGTGGCTTGCCCTGCAATGACCTCTTCCCATTCCCCGCTAATGGGATCTCACCTGTCTACAGTAGACACACTCGAGGGATCTGCCTCACTTCTAATAACCCACCTTTTATGGGCGTGGGGCAGTCCCGGGAGCTGGTTCAGATGGGTGGACTCTAAGCCACGGGAACGTTTGGTAGGGGGAGGGGGCACGTGACCCAGGAGGGCCAATCAGATTTGCTCTCCGCGGAATTTGGCACTGGGGCTGAGTCAGGCCCTCTGTGTGGCTGCACCTGAACCTGGCCGTGGCTGCTGGGGACAGTCATTGCCTGCTGTCGGATAGGCAAACCCAGCCCAGAGAGCCTGCTCTCTCGCCTTCCTCGAGTGCCCAAAGAAGAGGTCATGTAAGCAGACAGCAAGACGGTAGCTACCTACGAGTCAAGGGAAGAAGCCTACCTCGTCTGCATTTTGATCTTGGACTTCCCGGCCTCCAGAACCGTGAGAAATACATTTCCATTGGTTAAGTCACTCAGTCCGTGGTATTGCGTTCCAGCGGTCCAAGCTGACTGCCCGTTATTATTCTGCATCATTACACTGCATCATTCAAATCATGGGTCAGTTCCCTCTTTGCACGCACTGGAAATTACCACACCAGAATCGCAGGTGGGTCACATGGCACAGCTCCTGTGAGGTGAGGGCAGCTCAGTTGCCCAGCTTCTCACTAGCCTGCCCGCCAGCCTTGTCCCGCGTTGTTTGAACACAAAGTTGCTAGCCATGTCCATCTTGAGCAAGGCAACTCTGGAGCTTTCGCCTTATATTTTAACTTGTTTCTGAAACCGATGGTCTGGGACCAGTGCACACATCTCTGCAAAGCAGAATTCAGGCATCCTCTGCGGGGTCTTGCAGGCAGTAACTTCCAGATGCTCCCAGTAGCAGAGTCAAGGAGAAACCGGAAGCCACGATGGGGGCGGTCTCTCCAAAGGTGTGCGCCCATCATGAGGCCTTCTTCAATTCTCACATACATCTGCCTCTTTCAAGCCATCCATCCAAAGGCTTGTTTGTTCTTCCCCTTCCGTGTGAAGAAATGCTGATGCTTTGGGGCTTCCATGGCAAGAAGGCCGCCGGTTGGCTTTGCCTGTTTACAGGCAAGATGGTGATGCCTGAGTAGCTTGATGGCACCACTTCTGTGACTCTGGCCCTCTAGCATTTGTCATCACCCTGCTGGCATGACTTTGGCACCTCCTCCTGACCACAAGGTGACTGGAGTGTCCATTGAAAAGATAGCAGCATCCCCCTAACAGGTCACAGGAAACACACATAGCCATACCATCTATTCTTTCATCAAATTGAGCTGGGATTGGCCTGGAATGTAGTAGGCTGTCAAATAAATCTGTGTCAAAAAAATCTGTGGAATGAATGAATGGGTATCAATTTAGGCAGTTTCAGATACCCTGATATAATTATTAGAATACTTGGGATTTCAATGTCGGCCCCTGACTTTATCAAATAATTCTACTTTTTTCCTTATGTATTTCTGATGTTCAACATGGTGGTAGTCCTTAAATTAAGTGACTAGGCTATTGACAGACCTGTATGACCTGCCCTAAGCTCATGTCCTCAGCTTTATGTCTGTTTTCTCCCTCCTCCACCCATGGTGCTCCAGCCACATAGAACTCCCTTCACTCCTGTATGGGGGGCCCTGCCCCAGGGCCTTTGCACATCCTGCTCTCTCTGTTGGAGCTTTCTTTTACCACTACCACTACCACTACCACTGCTAGCCTAATTTGTTCATATTCATTCTTCAGGTCCCAGGTTTGATGTCATTTCCCTAGGACACCTTACTTAATCTCCAATTCCTCAGGGTTAGGTGCATCACCTATGTTTTTTTTGAGACCAGGCGAGCATCACCTATGTTTTTGAAGCAAGCTCTCTGGTGTCTTTTCCTCTCCTTGTAAGGGTGCTAATCCTATTATGAGGACCTCCTCCTCATGACCTCATCTCACCCTAATTACCTCCCAAAGACCTCATCTCCAAATACCACCATATGGGGGGTTAGGACTTCAACATATGAACTCTGGGGGGACAGGAACATTCAGTTCATTTCAGCAGTGGACATGCTAGCTTGCATGGCTTGATTGCTAGCCTGCATTGATGTCAACCTGTTACTGTTTGTTTTCATATTTGATCGATCATCTGAGAATTTGAGAGGATAATGTGGAATGCAGGAGTACATACATTTTGCTTTACTGAGCTCCAGAAGCTGCATAGATTTCATGGGGAAGCCCCAGGGTCTTTGGTGAAGAGGACAGAATTCAGAGGTGGCAAATATGATAGCAAACAAAGCAAGTCAACATTTATTTTTATTTTTATTTTTTTTAAAGATTTTATTTATTGGACAGAGAGAGACACAGCGAGAGAGGGAACACAAGCAGGGGGAGTGGGAGAGGGAGAAGCAGGCTTCCCGCTGAGCAGGGAGCCTAATGCCAGGCTCGATCCCAGGACCCTGGGATCATGACCTGAGCGGAAGGCAGACGCTTAACGACTGAGCCACCCAGGTGCCCCACAAGTCAACATTTAAATATTACAGGATTTCACATAAAACTTTAGATTTATGACTTCTCTTGAAAGATAACAAGATCTAGCTCAGTCATGATATGTGACAATGGCTGAGCAGCAGCTTCCCATGGCTGGTCATTTTAGTCCCCGTCTGGTTTTGGTGGGGTTCCCCGGGGAGCCAACTCTGAGTTGGGGATTTGCAGTCAGGAGTTTTTTTGGAGAGTTTTTTTGGAGAGTGGGGAGGTTGTGGGGAGAAGGGGGCAAGGATTGGATGGAGAAGCTAAGTCACGATGTTGGGGTAGACCAGTCACAACCAAGGGCTCAGCCCATCCCATAGAAGGTAGGAAGGTCTGCCTGGGTTGTTCTGCCCAAGGGCAGAAGCCAGACTTTTACATCCCCCATCGAACATTACTGGATGTGGGCTGCCCCGGGAAGGGACATGACCTTGGGCAAGATAACTATTTTTTGTTGAGAGCAGTCCCAGAGAGTGACCCTGCTGAGAGGCACCAGCTGAGAGCCACACCTGTCAGTCATGCAGGGGCATCTGGGCAGCACCCCACAGCATCATCCACCCCACCACCCCTGTTCCCTCCTGAGCCCGGGCCAAGTGCCACTTGTCATGTGTAGTTGACCCCCTGCTGCCATCTATTGGTTGAGGCTGTTTCTCTTTTACCTTTGTCTTTGGCACAAGTCACCATGAAGCATTCAGCGAAGGCTGCCTGTTTCAAGAAAAATGGGAGAATACACTGGTCCTTTTGGAAGTGAAGATTATTCATTCCTACAGGATCAATTTGCAAACACCGCACCCACTCCACTGGTTCATATGACTTGCCCAGCCCCTGTAAGTATGGGGGCGCATGACCCCTGGGAAGGCTTGGGCAGAGTCTGGAGTCAGGGGTGCTCTTTAATTCATGGTGTTCTCCTGGGAGGAGCTTTTCCAGCAGGAACCAGGGTTCCTTTGACTACGCTGTTCTTCGCATGTATGCCCAGGATGGACCAGGCCTGGCGGGAAAGGCTTTTGAATGGAGTTCCTCTCGAGGCATTGATTCTGCAGAGGGTTCCTTGCAGTGGGTTCTCTTGCTCCAACAGAGCAATGACATGTTGCATACTTCGGCAATAACGTATCACTCCAAAATTCCGTGACTGGAAACGGTAACAATGTATTGGTTCTCAGGATTCCATGGTTTAGGAGGTTGGACAGGACTCCGCTCTGCTGCTCCAGGTGATGTCAGCTGGGATCACACATGTGGCTACATTCACTTGGGAGCTCGACTGGGGCTGAGTTGTCCATGTGGCCATTCATCCCGTGGGTCCTCTCTGCACGGCTTCTCATCCTGCCGGAGTCTGGCTTAGGGCAAGGAAGCAGAAACTACTAAGCTCTTTATTTGTTTTTTTTTTAAAAAAGATTTTATTTATTTATTTATTCGTGAGAGAGAGGGAGGGAAACAGAGGCAGAAGGAGAAGCAGGCTCCCCTTGGAGCAGGGAGCCTGACGCAGGACTCAATCTCAGGACCTTGGGATCACGACCCGAGCGTAAGGCAGACAGACGCCCAACCGACTGAGCCACCCAGGTTCCTGACCCTTTAAAATCTAGATCTGGAACTGGCACAGGATAACCTCTGCCATATGCTGTTGGTCAAAGCAACTCATAAGACCAACTCAGAGTCGAGGGGAGGCAGAACAGACCCTTCAGTGGAGGAGTAGGAAGAATCTAGCTGAAATCACCACAGCCACAATGCTCACCTTCTACAGATTTCTGATGAATCACTACTGGAAGCACATAAAAGGGGACACAAAGCCAGTCCCTGGGTCTGGAAGCACACTTTGGAAGCCCTTTCCTGCGCTTAGCCGTACTGGCTATAAATGCCCTCCTATAGATATAGAAAGACAGGCTGGCTGTCTCCAGGGAGGAATTTTTCCAACAAACCTGAGGGAGGAATCAGCAGTTCTGTAAATTTCAGCATCAGGAGATTTTGACGTTTAGCTTCACATTCCCTCTGCATAATTTCATGCAATTGCTCCCAGTTGTGATCATCACCGTGGGTGTCACATCATCATTACCGTCATCAGCAGTGCTGAGCCTTTATTAGGCACCTAATTGCATGCAGTGCGGTGCCGGAAGATGTAGAGCAGACAGAGGCAGGCTCAGCGCAGGCCTGCATGGCCAGTGCCTGAGGCTGGAGTGGAGGAGCCAGAACTCCGGGGCGGGGGGGGGGGGGGGACACCGGGCAGGCCGGGGCCATAAGTGTGAATGAGCATCCGAAGGCCTGGTGGGGTGGCGAAGGGCTTATGTGATGGGAGGCTCAATGAAGTCGACTTAGTGTTGGAGACCCACCGCCTGGCATTCTGAGTTCAAGTTCTCCTGCTTCTGCCAGTTACTAAGGCTGAACGTCAGCTTGCAGAAAATTAACTCTGAGAACAACCCATTTGCCGAAATAGGTCTGAGTGGATTCTGGTTTTGCTGCAAGAAGCAGAAGAAGGGGCAGGACATAGTCTGCAGAGAGAGGATGGTGAAATTCACACACGGCACAGCTCACACATCTGCTTAGAAACATGACGCAACCGGCAAGTGCTTGAGCCCAGAAATGGGAAGCACCAGTGCCAGCCTTCAGCTGTGCCAGACCCACAAATTTTGGGCAAACCAACGGCAGTATTTTAACTGGAATGAAGCTATAATAAACCTACAGGGCTGTGAATTGTGTAAGAATGTTGAATCACAGACCTGTACCTCTGAAACAAATAATACATTATATGTTAAAAAAAGAAGATAGTAGGAAGGGAAAAATGAAGGAGGGGAAATCGGAGGGGGAGACGAACTTTGAGAGACTATGGACTCTGAAAAACAAACTGAGGGTTCTAGAGGGGAGGTGGGGGGGATGGGTTAGCCTGGTGATGGGTATTAAAGAGGCCACGTATTGCATGGAGCACTGGGTGTTATATGCAAACAATGAATCATGGATCACTACATCAAAAACTAATGATGTAATATATGGTGATTAACATAACATAATAAAATTAAAAAAATAAAATAAAAATAAAGAAGTCTATGTGGCTTAAAAAATAAATGAATCTACAAGGAAACAAAGACTTCCATAAATCATCTGTAAATTCAACCAATTACAGCATGAGCATCCAGGAAGATGGTCACTCAGCCAATGGATCATGCAGTGAGTTGATTTTTGGCGACTTCTGAGTATGACTCTATGACCTTGAGCTCATTTTCTCACTGGTAAAGTGGAGATGACCATGTAGTTGCTACCTCACAAGATAAGATAATGTATGAGAAAGTGCTTGGGGAAATGTAAAGCAAATAGAAATATTAGTCTTCAAAGGGAGGAGTAAGTACATGGTAGTGGTAAGTTCGCAGAGAAACGGGGGTGAATCACGTTTGCCTCCATAGAATGTGAACCTGTCCAAAACTTCTTGTCTTCTGGGCCTTTCTGCACATGAGAAATAGGTTCTGTTTCCTCTGGGGAGATTTCATGGTAGAAATAGATTTTCAGAAACTTCCATTGCCCTCAAAATGTTCTTTTTTCCAAAGTTGACTTCATTTCCATTGACCTTCCATCTATCTCTCTTTCGTACTGGAGTCTACCTTAATGTGGGCCATAGAGGAGGTGGCCATCCTGTAAGCAGATGGAAATTTTCCCTGAGTTACACAGTTTGCCTGGGTCATGTGGGATATTGAGAATGCCAAGTGGATCGTGACCAGATGTCCCTGAGTTGAAGGAATGACCATGCCTGCCATAGGCCAGTTCCAGGAACTCCTGAACAGACACTTAACTTTCTTCTCTGCCGTCTTTGGTGCAGGCAGGAAATCACCCACCATGACTCGTGCACTAATCCCTCCTTTAACTTTCACGGAAACCCAGAAGGCCCCAGGCACTGGGCCAGTCATTGTGTTAAATGCAATGATATCTAAGAACTGTTCCAGAAAGAAGTGAAAAACACAAAACCCAGAAGAGTGGGGAACCTAAGTCTGGGCCAGTCCCCCATATCAGATAGGGTTTCTCACATTCCCCGTCGACAGGTCAGCCAGGCCAGCCCTCAGACAAGCTTGGCCCCATCAGAATTGGCCTTTGCCTGTGAGGCAAGAGGAACAAGGTCTTGCAGGGCTTGAGGCAGCTGGGGGTGGGGGAGACTCAACTCAGATTAAACCCTTGGTGGGGAAAGCAGTTGGCCCATTTGCTTTCAAGCCACCCAGTGGCCAGGCCAGGTGCTTGGGGCCCAGCTCTGTCACCTCAGAGGGCCAAGCCTCAGGACCGGTCAGGTGTTCTCCCTGTTGTGTGCCAGCAAAAGTCCCTCTTCACTTCTGTAAGAACACCTACCACATAGTCGCTCACCTCAGGACTGTGAGCTGCTCAGAAACAGACAAGTGTGGGAAAAGTGGTCATGGCTTCCCTGGGCTAGCCCAGTGCTGGCGCTTTATGGGATGAGTGGGAGGAGTTTGTGGGAGGGATGGGTGCATGGATCACGGTAAACACTTCCTGCCTATTACAAAGATGGCCGAGAAAAAGGAAGTGAAGTACAGTTGAGGAGCTCCTGGGGCTGACCTGGGTCCGGCGTGATCGCTCCCTGTTAATAGGAGAGCTCCTCAAAGCGGTCTCTCTCCTCTATGCTCTTTTTCTTGCGGAGTCCATCTGGTCCCGGGGCTTAAAATACCATCTATATCCAGATGACCCCCAGATAGGTACCCCTGGGCTTGACCTCGTGTCAGGGACACTACAAGGTCTCTGCACGATCCCCTGCAATCTCTGTCCCCGGGTGACTCTCGCCTGGCTTCTCTGTGCCTTGGCTGCTGACAGCCATGCCCACACACCTGTGACTGTCCTGAGTGTGTCAGAGCTGCCCATGGGCAGGTGCAGGTTGGGAGGGGCCTGGAGTTGGCACCCTCCCTTGGGCAGCCCTTAGCCGAGTGCAGCAGTTTGCTTGCCTCCAGGTGGGGCAACTGAAGGTGTTCCTCATGCCCCAGAGCTCCCCTGAGCCATCAGACTGTAGGACTTCAGAGGTTCACGCTAACTTGGCTGTTTTTTCTACTTCCTTCCCAGTTCCCGGTGGGAGCACGTCTCCTCCCCTCCCTTCCCCTCACTCTTCCCACTCATCTGCAGAGAGGCCTCTCCGTGCTCTGAGAGACAGGTGTCAGCAGAAAGTAAAGAAATCAGGCATTTTTCAATGATAAAAATTTAAATCATACCCAATAGCAAGAAAAATAATATGGTAAATGCCATATAGCCATCATGCACATCCATATTTTGCCACACACACAGGAGCCTTGAAAGATGAAGGAAATGCTCCCTATCTTGACTGTGGTGGTGGTTACATAACTGTATTATGTTTGTCAAAACTAGTGAAACTTTAAAAGGGAGGACTTTATTGAGTATCAATTGTATATCAGTGAAACTGGTTTTTTAGAAAATATCTTGCCATTTTTATTTTATTTACCTCCTTTTAATATGCTAGCGTATTTTAAAGTAAATCCCAGACATCCCATCAATTCATCTCTAAATAGTTCAGTATCTATGACTCTAAGAACTGAATAGTTTCTTATATAACCACATGCAATTATTTTACCTCACGAAATGGATACCACCTTTTTGGTAATATGCTGGGTGCATCCTCCGGTCAATGGATCCAGTCAATAATCAGATTTCCCTTCCTGTCCCCAAAGTGTCTTTTTGTTGTTGGTTTGTACAAATTAGGATCCAGGCAAGGCCTCCACCTGGCATTTGGTGGTTATGACTCTTAAGTGGCTTTTAATCTAGAGAAGCCCCCATTGTTCTTTTTCTTTTAATCTCCCTCCCCTTGATTTGTTGTACAACCCAGATTAGTGGTCCCGGAGAATGTCCCACATTCTGCACTTGTCTGTTTGCTCCTCACGAGGCCATTTTCTTGTCACATTGTCAGTAGGTGGGCGTTAGCTGGAGGTTTGATTAGACTCGGGTTCATCTTTTTTGTGGCAAGGATATTTCATGGGCGGTGTGTGTGCATTTGCATTTCATGGGGGGTGGGCACAGGCTATCCGGTTGAAAACAGGCTTTTGGATTTCTAAAGCCAATCCTTGGTGAGGACTGGAATGCATGGACACATAGCTCTCAGATAGAGGAAAAAGCATCCTGATGCAAGAACAGGTTCTTTGTTTCTGAAATGAAAAGGGATGTTTCAGGTTGTGGGGAGCAGATAGTTGGAGAAATGCGTGGACAGATACCTGTGGTTCGTGAGAGAGAAGGGCTCTGCTCCCCTCTCCCCTACCATCGGAATCTGGGTGGGGGTCAAGAAGAAAGTTTGTAGAATGAAAGAGTCCAGGAAGCTTGGGCCATGCTCTGGACAGATCCTGGAGAGGTGGCAAGAGCCCAGGCAGAAAATGAGACGCTGGGGCCCAGGGGGGCCCTCGGCCTCAGAAGCCTCACAGACGCCCCTGTGGGCCAAGTGCTGCAAGTACGGCAGCTGCAACATCTGGTGACCAATGACCGGAAGCATGTTCCCACCTTCCCTGTCACCTTGGAACGACATGTGCCCCCTGCCCTTCTGGAAACAGGACTTAATCCTGGAGACAGTTTAGCCAAGAAATGGACTGGGGTACCTTTCTGCCAGTTGAATGGCGCCTTGAAAGAAAGTTCAGTGGCGCCTGGGTGGCTCAGTCGTTAAGCGTCTGCCTTCGGCTCAGGTCATGGTCCCAGGGTCCTGGAATCAAGCCCCGCATCGGGCTCCCTGCTCGGCGGGAAGCCTGCTTCTCCCTCTCCCACTCCCCCTGCTTGTGTTCCTGCTCTCGCTTTGTCTCTCTCTGTCAAATAAATAAATAAAATCTTAAAAAGAAAAAGAAAAAGAAAGAGAGTTTAGATGATGTGATGCTCCTGTTGGTATAATAAAGAATTTGACTGGCTTTTCTTTTTGGTTGCAAGAGGGAGCCTCTAAATCCTTGGAATTTCCTGAGTAGCAGGAGTGGTTTGTTATTCATGAGCCTCTTGGGTCACACTTGAGTTTATACTGAGGTACGGTGATTCAGGATGGCAGCTGGTCACCAGAAAGACCAGTCATGGAGTTAGAAGGTTGGGTTTGGGGCAAGCCTGATCCCTGGGGGTGGGAAGGAGGCTGGAGATGGAGTTCAAATCTGGCCAGTGAGTCGATCAATCATGCCTATGCAATGAAACCCCAGTGGAAAGCTCTGGACGTTGAGGTTGCGTGGAGCTTGCTGGTTGGCAAACGCATCCATGTGCTGGGAGGGTGACGCACCTGATCCCATGGGGAGAGAGCACAGAAGTTCTGCATCTGGGACCTCTCAGACCTTGGCCTCTATGTGTATTAATTTGGCCGGTCCCAATTTATATCTTTTATAGCAAAACTGTGATCCTAAGTATAGCACTTTCCTGAGTTCAGTGAGCTCTTCTAGGGAGTTATCAACCCTGAAGGGGCCATGGCAGTGCTTGAGTCTGTAGCCAGTCAGAAGTGCAGGTGGCCTGGGAACCCCTGAGGGGTGGCTGGTGTCTGAAGCCAGGGCAGTCCCGTGGAGGACGGAGCCTTGAGCCTGTGGTAACTGTGGGTGGTTGTGTCAGAATAGCTACCACAAACACAAAGTTTCACATCCACAGAGGAGACCCAAGTACCTCAGAGGTTGGGTTTCAAGAAGCTGAGGCTGGTACAGCAGGTTTCACAGGACTTGGGACGTAGGAGATCCTTGGTAAATGTCCACTTTTGTGTTTTACTATTAATATAGTTTTTGGGCAAAGTCTTGATGGATGACTCTTTCCTCAGGGAAATTCGAGATCTTCCGTTCTACTGTGTCAACTTCCTTTTCCCAGTGAGAGCAGGAGTGGGACGGGCGACAGGAAAGATTCTTGAAAGATCCATCTTCAGGGGCGCCTGGGTGGCTCAGTCGGTTAAGCATCCAACTTTTGGTTTCGGCTCAGGTCATGATCTCAGGGTCGTGAGATGGAGTCCCAAGTGGGGCTCCATGCCCATCATGGAGTCTGCTTGAGATTCTGTCCCTCTCCCTCTCCTCTGTCCCTCCCCCCACTAGTGCTCTTTCTCAATAAATAGATAAATAAATATTTTTTTAAAAATGTTCATCTTAAGCTGTTGTCTTTCTTTCATGACCATCCATGCATTCAGTTAATTTATTCACAGATTATGCTTCCTGTGTGCCTGGTACCATCCTAAGCCCTGGGAGGTAAAAGGTGCTGTCTTCCTGGCGCTTACCTACTTACTGTGAGGGTGTCAGGCATGTGGAGGGAGACCAGTACGCATGGTATCCTAGGTAAGAAGGGGATAAGTGTTGATGGGGTGAAGTGGTAGGGGGTCTGGGGGATGGGAGTGCTGGGTGGAAGTTACAATTTCAAGTGGGGAAGGCTCACTGAGAAAGCATCTTCTGAGCCAAGACGGAGGAAGGTGAGGGAGTGAATCATAAGGATGTCCCGGGATGCATGCTCCAGGCAGGAAAGAGCCCTGGTGTGTTTGAGGAACACGGGAGATGGGTGTTCAGGGAGCAGAGGCAGCTGGGGGAGAGTTGTAGGTCCCAGATGAGGAACCTAGAAGAGGGACTGGGGATGGAAGGTGAACAGGGGCAGATCTTGTAGGGCCTCAGGGCATTGCAAAGACTTTGGCTTTGACTCTGAATGCGTAGGGGAATCCCTGGAGGGTTCCCAGCAGAGCTGACTTGAGCTGACGAGGTTTTTAAGGAAGAACAGGCCTGGGAGACCAGGTGAGACAACGATAATATGTGAAAACTAAATTTAATTTTCCATCCTTCGGAGTTGAGCTCTCTCCTTTTACATTGATTTTGTCTTAGTGGTAAATATGGATGTGCTGTTTTTCCTTTTTTAAATTGAAATACATTTGACATATAACATGGCATAAGTTTAAGGTTGATTTGATACATTTATTTATTTATTTTAAGATTTTATTTATTTATTTTATTTTAGAGGGAGAGCATGCGAGAGCAGGGGGAGGGGCAGAGGGAGAGGGAGAGAGAGAATCTCCAGCAGACTCTGCACTGAGCATGGAGCCCGACATAGGACTCCATCTCACCACCCTGAGATCGTGACCTGAGCCAAAACCAAGAGTCGGTCACTCGACCAACTGAGCCACCAGGTGCCCCAGATTTGATACATTTATATATGGCCGTATGATTGCCATCATAGTGTTAGCGGACATCTCTAGCACATCACATATTTATCATTTCTTTTTTTGTGGTGGGAATAATTCAGATCCAGTCTCTTAGCAAGTGTGATGTTTATAATACAACGTTATTGTCCATAATCACTCTGCTGTGCATTAGATTTCCAGCATGTATTTATCTGCAAGTTGCAAGTTTGTACCGTTAAATGACATCTCTCCTATTCCTCACCCCCAGTCCCTGGGATCTATTTTTCTCTTAATTCCATCCCTCCTAACTCCAAAAACATTATATTCATTGCACTGGATTTCCAAAGTCATTTTGGAATGCATTTAGAAATATAGTCTCAGCATTTGTGAAATGATTTTGCTTGCTCAAATCCCAGGCTAAAGATGGGTTATGTGACATTGCTATATGCTCTCTTTTGGAAATCTGCTGATGATCCCTTTAACAGGACAACCTGAGTCTTTCAGAGAGCATTGGGGAGCCCACTAAAATGCCCAGGCATGAGGACTTATTTTACCATTCAGATCATTGGCACTTACTTGGATACTATTTACATAGTAAATATTTAGGTAATGAATTGTCTTTTGAAATTACAATCAAGGTCAACATTTCCAGATGCTTTAAAATTGTTTTTAATAATGGAATTTCCAAACTGCACAGAAAAGATGTAGACTGAACACCTTAATAAATGGCCAAAGCTGAAAGCATCCTACAAACCAAACGTGGAAGATGCTTCCTAACACTAACCCAGCATCATTGAAAGTAAGAGCACCTGCGTTGACTCTCCCTGCTTCACATTTTTGTGCACAGACTTCTTGAAGTAACGGAACTTTGCTAGAAATTGGCTGTGAATGTCTCCTGTTACACTTGTTTCTGAGAATGATTTTCCAAGAGGGTTTAATTATTTCCCGCAGTGTGGAGCCGCAAATGGAAGCCTGTCTTTAGGATTGTTTGCTGGTTTTTGCTTTTTAATCAGTAGAAGAAGTCATTGAAATAGTCATGGAATGTATGATCACTCACTTACGGTGGCTTGGAAGGGAAGCAGCAAAGAACATTTCTGAACACGGGTGCTGTGCATCGTATCCTTCCTCGGCTGGGCGATGTGGGTGAACATCTGGGTCCTAGAAGGGTATGACACCAACCTTGTGAAATGTGTGCTTAATTTTTTCTAAAATTTCTATTGGTTTCAATTAAATTTTTCCTGGGACCAGGTAATATATATGTATACATGTATGTATATATATATATAAAATAGTGAAAAATTTCCAGTATAGTTTTGCTTCAAGCATTTAGCATCAAACGTAGAGAGAACAGTTTTATGAATTCTTATGTTCTTATCAGGCAACTCCAGCATATATCCACACAGCTAGTCTGGTTCCATCCATACTCCCAGCCTGCTGAGTGTTTTGAAGCTAATCCAGACATGAGATTATTTTATCCATAAATACTTTAGTATTGGGGCGCCTGGGTGGCTCAGTCATTAAGCGTCTGCCTTTGGCTCAGGTCATGATCTCAGGGTCCTGGGATCGAGCCCCGCATCGGGCTCCCTGCTCCGCGGGAAGCCTGCTTCTCCCTCTCCCACTCCCCTGCTTGTGTTCCCTCTCTCGCTGTCTCTCTCTGTGTCAAATAAATAAATAAAATCTTTAAAAAAATACTTTAGTATGGACAAGGGAAGAACTTTTAAAAACACACACACAGCGAGATAGAACAAGGGCAATGTGTTTTGGATCCTGGCTTGTGGACCGATGCTAATTCCAGCATTATTTTATCACTGTTGACTTGCTCCTTGGGATATGCTTGCCCCATTCAGTAACAGTGGATACATTAGCTATTGTTTGTAAATTTTGGGACTGTATTTTGGGAAGAGGATTTATTTATTCAACAAAAATGTATTAATTCCTACTGTGAGCTACAAATGTGCTATGCCCTGTGGACTCAGAGACAAAAACCCAGAGCTGCGAGACAGTCAGGCAGATCAGCCTTGATTCGCTCCCTGGCAGAGGTGTGTATGGGTTGCTTTGCGTCTAGGAGAATCTTGCTCACAGTTTAAAAATGCACCTTGATCCTGGTCAAATTTCAAGTGTTGATTATTAATTAATTGATATACATAATACGCAGCCCATTTCCCATGTCTATGGGTTGATCACAAAAAAACAAAACAAAACAGAACAAAAAAACAGACCAGAGATGTCTTTCTCAATGTGTTCAACTCCAGTGAAAGGCTTGAACTATTTCCTTTCAGCTTCCTCCCCAAACAGCACACATGTTATCTCTGGTTTGGTAGCAGAAACACTGAAAGTGAATTCTGTACTTGGAAGTGAGAGAAGAGCCACAGAGGGAACATGGGGGGGAGGCTGAGAGGAAGGGCCTCCCTGAGCGGTGGGCGGTGGGGCGGGGGTGTTAGCAGCCATCTGGGTTTGGAGATGGAGTGGCTGAAGAGCTGTCCAATGCCTATCACACACACACACACAGGACTCTCTGAGAGTTCCGTTCGTATCATCTGGGGCCCATCTCTCTAGTGCAGGTGGGTGGTGAATGTATGCCCCTTAGGCAGGGTCCCCCACTTTGGCCCCTGATTCCTTCTCCTCTATTCTTCCCCTTGGGTCCTGGCACCAGTGGAATAAGAAGACCAGATCCATGTTAGAAGCTGCTGCTCCTTGGCCTGGGGAATGGAGACTTGGCCAGTTCCTGGGGCTTGCCCTCTCTGTGTCTCTGGGCTGGGGTCTCAGGGCTCGGGGGGCTCCTGCCTGTGTGCGCGGCCTCGTGTGCTCAGCCCCCCGGGGCCCTGGGCAATATGCTTGGGCCCGGGGCCCTGAGCGGCTGAGCTGGTTAATTAGCGCTGGTACCCAGAAAGCCCCATCTGTTCCCAGCACATTGTGCTGCCCCGGTCCCCCACCTCCCTGACTCCCAGACCAGGCAGGATTCCTGTCCTCCCACCCCACAGTCCCTGGAGATGTTCCCTCCCTTGGTGCCTTGTCATGGGGCCACAGTCAGCTGTCACAAGTCTAGGTAAATCCTGCTCTCTAGCCTGCCCGCAGGACAGGTAGGGACAGGTAGGGTGGGTGGGAAGGACAAGGGGAGATGCAGCTCTCTCTGGTGAGTGCTGGACCCTCCCTCAGCTGCCCGCAGACCCTGGGTCCGCTTCCCTTTGTTGGGAACAAGCACAGCCCCCATGAGGACAGTTTTATGGCAATCCCAAAGTCTCAGTTAGGTTCCCCCAAGGCGGAGCCTGAGACAAGGGCTTGGGTGTAGGTGGTTTATTTGGGGTGGGGAAGGGGCTCCAGGGAGCAGGGGTGAGGGAGAAGGGGTTGCCAAACAGATGGGAAGGTCCGTTATTGAGATTGCTGATGGCCGCAGCAGGGATCCTGCAGGTGAGAAGGAGGTCTTTAATAAAGTCATTTCCCAGGTGGGTTCAGAATGTGTGAAGTCTTTCTGGGCATGCCCATCATCATCCAGATGGACAGGTGAGGACAGGTGAGGGTCGGGGGACTGTACGGAAGCCCTGAGTTGCATTGTGATGGGTTCTAATCCAGACAGTGGGTCCAGATTCTCTCTCTTACCTAAAGTGACCTAAACTCATCTAGTTTAGCAAATATTGATTGAACAACTCCTACTCTATTTAATGGAGTCTTAAGGGATTTGTAAGGCATGCCGCTATTTTAGGAAGCACTAAGAAAAAAAGCTGCCGATTAAACCATGGTACCCAATCAAATATAAGACACTTTCCTAGTTCAGAGATGAGAAAGCTATGAAAAGAAAGTCGGTCTTGGGATAGGCACGGTGTCCACTACACCTTAGTAGTAGGGGGGATCATGATACAGAAACTGTTTTTGCTCCTGGGAGAGGAAAACCCCCACACACCATCCAGGGAGAGAACAGTAGTAGCAAGGTAGAATAGGAGGGGGAGAACAAATCAAGTGCCCCAGAGCACAGGGGAGGGAGAGAATAATTCTGGTGCGAAGGAGTCAGGGAGGCCTTCCTGGAAGAGGGGATGGTATGTGAGCTGGCCTCGGAGGGTGGCAGGGTTTGGACTACTGGGGAATGGAAGGAAAAGGCACTCCATGCAATGGAAACAACGTGGAAAAAGGCTCGGGCTGTCCTAGAAATGCAGTGATTGTACTTGTCTGGAATGTGGGGTTTGTGGGTGAGCAGAAGAAAAAAAGTTGAGAATTAGAAAAACAAAGAACATAGCCTTTGACCCAGAAATTCCACTCCTAAGTGTGTTCTCAAGAGAAACACTTCCTCAAGTGCACCGGGAGACAAATATATCAGCATTTAGAGCAGCACTGTTAATGACGGCAAAAAAAAAAAAAAAAAGAGAATGTTCGGGGGGGCAAGAGAAAGAGCAGGGAGGAGACCCTGCTCAGGATGCTTCTTTAGGGCTGAGGGAGAGGCCTAGGGAGGCGGGAACAGGAAACCTTTAGGGACTTGTTCAGAACAGACAGCAGGGAGGGAGCAAGAATGGATGTCACCGTGGGGGAAAGGCGACAGGACTTGGTGGCAGGGAAGGTGGGGCCAGGAACTGACTGAGAACCTAGAAGAAAGAGAAAGGGCCTTTCTTTTTCTTTTTTTTTTTTTTTTAAGGGAGAGGGAAGGAAAGCTGACTTATCTGGTCTTGTACACGAAAACCTCCAGGGCACTGTACCTTGCGTTTAGCTCAGTTGGCTTCTGTGACATGGTTCTGCTCTGTTTCTCTTCTGTTTCTCATTAGCTTCTCTGCCACGTTAGCCTGTAGGTAGCTGGGGGCCCTGCCTTGGGGTCAGGAGGCTCCTGGCTTTGTCCGGGCCCTCCCTGGGGGTTCTCATTCCATCTCCTGAGCCCCGCCTCCGGCCTGACCTCTCTGACCTCCCATCGTGTGAGGGTCCCATAGTCCTCTCCATGTAGCATTTCTCGAAGGAAGCCCCTCATTGTTCCAGGGCCCCATCCACAGTGGGGACGGAGCACCACCCACGTGATTACCTAATCCACAAACTGGTCTTCCTTTCGCTTCCCCCATCCAGCCAGCTTCCCTGACCTCCCCTGTGTGCCCCTTCTCGAACTCTCTTGGCTCCCCTTTGGGGTCTGGGCCCCGCTGTGACGACCAGCTCTCGGGTGTGGCCTGAGAGCTGTGCAGTGGGACCCTCCTGCTTTCTGCCCAAGCTGGTGGGGTCTCGCTTGGCCATCCTGGCTTGGGTGTAAGCTTGGAAGTTCAAGGAAGCTAACCTTCCTTCAGGAGAACCTTGACCAGTAGGAGGTGGGAGGTGATGGGTAAATATTTCCTCCATCCGTGTTCCGAGTGGATGTTTCTGGGGTCCCTACACGTTCCCTCAGCAGGCCCCCAGGGGATCTAGCCCCCACTGTCCACCGTGGCAGCCCTCCCAACGACACCCCCCTTGACCTGACTCCTTCTCTCCTCTCCCCAGCAACCCCCCCATTGCTGTTTCTGGGATCACTTCCTACACTGTCTGCAGAATAAGCGCTTGTCACAGGCCCTGATTCTGGGTGGGGGGAGCCCACGTTCGACACCCCTTATGTTACAGGGGCTCCTGCGGTTGCTTCACCTCTACTCCGGCTCTATTACCCCCGTCCTCCACACTGTAGCCAGGACGATCGAGATTAAGAGAGGACCTGTCTTTGCGGCTGCTCGGCTTTAAGGCCTTGAGAAGCATCCCGATGCCCGGAGATGGAATTCTAAGCTCCGTAGCCCCCACTTGCCTCTCCAGCCCCGCCTGTTCTCTTCCTCCTCTTTACTGGTCTGCTAACACCCAGCTGCTTTTCGTGTTTCTGCACCTGCCGCACTGGTTCCTGCCTCGGTGCTTTCGCTCGTATGCCGGCCTGGATGCCGCTGCCTTCTCTGGCCTGGCTGATCTTACCGAAGTTCTTTGAGACTTGGACGTAACGTGCTGGAGAGAGCGCTCTGCTCATCCCCTCCTCAGAACAAGGCTCTGTTTCTCTGACTTCCTCCGGGGGAGGAGCCCCATCTGTTTGCCTTTAAATCACTACCACTAACGCTGTGTCTTGCATACAGCAGGTGCCCCCGAAATACCTTTTGGGGCTAAATTCTAAATTAAATCAGCATTGCTACAAACTTTAGTTCGCCCGCATTTCTCATAGTCTTTGGTCCTGTGGGCCATCAGGCTGCTGGGATGTGCTGGGAGGAAGGGCCAGGATGGAGAAACGGGTGTCCTCGGCTCCCAGGTCAAGGAGGAGATTGGACCTCCCCTGTGCCTTGCTTTGCATGAACACTGCCCTCATCACCAGGGCGCTTCTCAAGCAGGCTCCTCTCCTCCTTTTCAAAAACACACCCTCCTCCCCAATACCAAAGTGTGTATTAGTTTTGCCATCACAAAGTAGCACCAACTGAGTGGCTTAAAACGACAGAAAGTCATGGTCTCACATTCTAGGAGGCTAAAAGTCCAAAATCAAGGTGTTGGCAGGGCCGTGCTCCCTCCAAAGTGTCTAGGGGAGGGTCTTTCCTTGTGTCTTCTGGCTTCTGATGGTGGCCAGAAGTCCTTAGGATACCCGGGCTTGTAGTTTTATCTTTCCAATCTCTGCTTTTATGGTCATGTGGCCTTCTTCCCTCTCTGGTCTGTGTCTCCAACTTGCCTTTTCCTTATAAGGACACCTGCCATTAGATTAGGGCCCACCTTGCTACTCCAGTAGGACCTCATCTTACCTTGATGACATCTGCCACGATCCTATTGCCAAATAAGATCACATTCACAGAGGCCAAGGTTGGGATTTCAACATTTCTTTTCAGAGGGACACCATTCAAGCCATAACTACGATTCACTGAATGAACATCTTCTATGAGTCAGGCATTGTTTTAGGTATATTGCCCATAGAATCATGCTTAAGGGGCCCCACAACCCTTCTGGTAGGCCACATTATCACCCGATTCCTACGCGAGGACACTGAGGCTCAGAGAGGCTGCCCAGCTAGTTAAGAAATGAGACCACCTTGTGGTGTGCGTCATACATCAGCAGCTCCATGGGCACTGTGAACGTGACAGTTTGCAGGGCGATACAGAAAAAAAAGGGGGTGCAGGGCTTCATCTTCAGCAAGCTTAAGTTTGATGGTGGAGCCAGGATCCAAAAACCTGAAGGAAAAGGGGTAATCTGTATGAGGAAAGCAGATAGGCAATTATGAATGGAGTATCTTAGAATCAGAGCTTGAGTGAGGCTCCTTTTATTTTCTGAAGCTCCTAACATATAAAGGGGGGTGCGGAGAAAGGATGCCAAACAGGTTTACGTCAAAGCATGGGACATTTTAAACGTTTACATTGAACAGCTGGTAATTCGTCATGTCAAAAACACAATGTGAGAGTGGTTAGCCTCAATTGGAGGTAACGTCAAAACCTGACAAGTGAGGCCTTCTGGGAATGTGAGCTTCCTTCTGGTTTGGGGCTGAATATGGGACCACAGAGAGGAGAAAGTGTCGGTCATGCAATGAGCAAAGGTAAGTGTTGCTAGGCACCATTCTGCTGGAAAGACACAAAAATCTCTCACTGCACAATGACCAGTGGGTCAGGTGATACGTATGAGTGTCAGGAAAGGGAGGGGTCCATATAGAGCAGACCAGCAGAGCAGTTGGTGACCCCATTTCCCTAGCTCTCAGCCAGAGATGTCCCAGATGTCCTGGGAGAGCCGTTGGATGCTCTCAGCTCTGGGTTTTCATGCCTCTCTCTGCCCACTTAGACCCAGACAGCGGTCTCTATCCAAGAAGAACTTTCCAGAGAAAACATTTTCCTGGGGGACCTAACGCTTATGCATTCAGAATTAATCCAGAAAAAGATCCCTGTTGTGAGGGGGAAGGGAGCTGCCAAGCATTTGAAGATTGGATTCAAGCAAAAGTTCTACATCCCATCCGTCTTCCTGATCTTCTTGGGATGGATTTCTCCACCTGCAATCAGATGTACCTGGCTTCCATCTAAACCCACTGTATCAGAGTCTGAGTAGAGGCAGGGAGTGGCTAGAGGTATTGCAGATGATTGTTATACACACTGGGGCATGTGTATAATCCATCACTCTAAGCTTTGGGGTAGAGGTAGGCAGGGGAAGATGGTGTAAGTTGCCAGTTCTTGAGGAGCAGGGGAGTCAGTTCCAGTGGCTTTGAAGGAGGAGGCCCACACGCTAGGCTGGGTGGAGGGTGTGCCATTGTGTTAGTGGTTATTTGGGGAAGACAGCCAGGAACTATCCCTTGAGCCTTAGTTACTAAACCTCTCTGGTCCTGATACCAACCTGTTGTCTTGCCACCTATGGTTATCATTGCTGAGCAGCAAATCACCCCAACCAAACCAAGTGGTTTCAACAGCCATCATTTTATTTTCTCTCAGTTTCTGTGGGTCATGAATTCAAGAAAGGTTCAGCTGGGTGGTTTTGTCTTAGAGTCACTCATGTACTTGTCGTCAGATAGTGGTTAGAGCTGGAACATCAGGCATCTGGAACAGTTGGGAGCAGCATCTACACTTCTTTCTGTCTCTGTGAGCATGTGTTTTCACATGCTTCTCCAGGAGCTTTTTCTGTGTGAGATCGTTTGGGCTTCCTTACAAAGTGGCCACCCTCATGGGTCTTTTCACAGCATGGCGGCTCAGGCCCAGTGGACAGAGTGGAAGGTGCATACCTTTTATGACTCAGCCTTCTGTCACATTCTGTTGCTTACAAGAGAGTTACAAGCCTGTTTGGATTCAAAGAAGGTGAGCACAGACCCCCGCCTCTTGATGCAAAGACCATCAAAGTCACAGACTGTAGAGGAATGTGGGATGGGAGATACTCTTGCAGCCATCTTGCAGCCATCTTGGGAGTTTTAAATATATAAAGTATGCCACACTGTGAATCAAAATACTGTTTTAAAAATAGGAAGTTCGTCTGTCAATCAGTCTGTCAGTGAAGCTGCCTTTCCTTGGACTGTTCTCAAGGAGCCAGAGCCTTTCATTTTGAAAATGAGGAGCTGGAAAATCTCCCTTCTGGAAATATGTCAAATGATTTTTGAGGGCTAAGCCATAAATAGTGTTTTTTCAGATATCACTTAAAAAATTTTGCTTGTTTGAGCATGGATGGGGGCCTAAGAAACACTTCTTCCCATTTTATTGGTGAGAAGACTGAGGTTCAGGGAAGAGACTAAAGGTCCAAGATAACAGAACTGAGTAAGTTAAGTAAGATTAAGTAAGTAAGTAAGATTAAGAATTTCTGGTTTCCATGTGAACATTCCATGTGAACAATAACACTACGGAACCATACACTTAAAAATGGCTAAGATGGCAAATTTAATGTTATTTGTTTTTTACCACAATAAAAAAAAAAGAATTTCCAGTTCCCATGACTGAAGCCCCCACCAGGTGACCCCATAGATGTGGGGAAGCTGTTTGCAGTTTTCAGGAGCCATTTTGCTGATGACACTTAAAAGCTCGAGTGAGCCTGAGAGCAGTCTTCTCCCTTGCTCAGACATCTTCAGTGGCTCCCAGGACCAACAGATGAGGTATAGATGTTTTTGCAGGATGTTCAACCCTCCATCATCCGGAGTACTCCCCTCCGCGTCTGCCTGCGAAGGGGGAGACCCAGCGGGAGGACTGGGTACCCTGCTGACCACCCACACCTTCCAGAAAACCAGGGAACGAAATGGTCAGGTTTCCCCTAGGTATCAGTTCTCAAAATTAATGCATACTGGTGGAGGCTGGCAGGCATTTGATAAAAATTACAGTTTCTGGAAAAGCTATAGCCTCATTGCTCCCCCTGCCCGACCCCCCCAGCACCCACCCACTCTTCCTCAAAGAGCTCTTGCTGGTGTTAACAAAAGAGAGAGACCCACTTTGAAATTTCTTTTGTTCCGTGTGAGGCATGAAGCTGAAAGAAAATCAGCTTCACCGTCTGGACTGACAGAGGAGCGAGGGGGGTGGAGGCAACGGGCTGCAGAGGATGCTGGAGAAGTCTTGGGGAAGTTTCCATATGCCAAGAAGCTGGCGAAAGAACCTGGAGCCAACAGCGCTCTTTTGAACAGTGCTTGTTCCACGCCGATCCAATATGTCTCTAGTGGCCCATAAAAATTTTACTACATTTTGTCCACCCGTGGATACTGTGACCTAATGTGACCCAATCAGAAATCTGTTTTGGCAATGTTTTCAGGGGGGATTGGAGCTGCTCGGACTGCGGCCGAATTGACAGTGTTTGCTTTAATCAGGAATGATGGCTTCTGGTGGGAACGGAAGGCAGGTGGTATGAGGAGCCATGAACTTTGTCACAGAGCAGTGACTTCTGTGAAATTCACGGCAGTTCCTTCCAATTCTGTCTGAATGAGCTGGAGCGACTACAAGTGTGTCCTGTGGGCTTCAAGAAATGATGTGGATGGAGTCTTATTTTAGTCTTGCACTTGTGGGACAGAAGCTTAAATGTAAGGAAGATGAACTGCTTTAATTGTTTGAAAGTACTTCACCCTATTCTTTTATACTGAAAGCTCAGATTAAATACATGTAAATAAATGAAAAATATGAGCCCTATTTTTCCACTCTATGACAGCTGATCTATTTGGGAAATGTGTCTTCTAAATTGTCACTGAATCCCCAGGATGAGCTAAGATGTCCCCAAGGAATAGAGGGGCCATGGGAAAATGCCTGGCTTCCAGAATGATGGCTGGTTTTACTTTGTAGTCCCTAAATACCTTGAGACTTCTCTCGGTGTTTCTCATAAATGTGGGATAGTATCAACGTGTTCCTCTGGATTATTATCCATTTGATTCAACACTAGGATACCTTTGAGCCAGCATTCGATGGTCTGTTTTTATGACTGTTCTGGTAGTATCTTGTATTTATGACTCTTCTGGTATTATCTTTTTTTTTTTAATTTTTTTTTATTCTTATGTTAATCCCCATACATTACATCATTAGTTCTAGATGAAGTGTTCCATGATTCATTGTTCGTGCACAACACCTCTTCTGGTATTATCTTTAAGCTTTATGATTCTTATCCTTTGTCAATTTCTTGTTAACCTGTCAGACGAGGCCCAGAAATCACAGCCATGTTAACAATACTGTTTCTGGCAAGAGTAACACCATCTTGGGGAATTCCACCTAATTTTAAGTGAGTCTATGTGACCTGGATAGTAATGGAGGTGAATAAAAAAAATTAGTGATTTTGATGAAAATATATGAGGTGCAAAACCTCAAAGTGGTAGAAGGGCTTTGCAGCCATAAGAGTATTTGAAACAAAAAGGAAATCACTATTATCACCACCACTGCTAACACGACCACCGCCAACATTGGAACCCTGAGTCATGGGCGTCTGGAAATACTGGTCCTGCCCTGGCCAGCTCAGTGCAGGTGGCTTCGGTTTTTCCTGATTTTACCATTTTTGCAGAGCTGTGGCTTTGGCAAATATGGCTCTTCTAAGACTGCCTTCTGCCTCCCTTAAGTTTCTTTCAATGCTACAGCAAAAAATAAGATCATGGCTAAGTCAATATTCACAAAAAATTAAAACCAAAATAATCACCAGAAATTTTGAATGCAAAGATTTACTTTGGGAAGGCTTATGGCATTTGGGTAGGTGACCAAAACAAATTTGACTTTCCCTTGGAGCTGTGATTCCTACCATCATGGAACTGTGACCTCCAATTATTGGTTATTTGGGTTGGTGTCCCCCTATTTTTAAAAAAGGGCTATTATGTATATATAATATATATATATATAATATATATAGTGTGTGTATGTGTGTGTTGATGCATGTGTATATTTCAATTTAAGCAACATGGATGTACTTTTCTTTTGAAAATGTTTTATTAGTTTTACTATACTGCCTAAGGAATTTTGGGGATGTTTGGGATTTTATAAAGCCAAGGCTGAGAATGACCATTCTAGATAGATCAGCTGAACTATTCTGGCACCTGTCAAATAACTTTCCTCAATCCCAGAGTGTGGGAAACTTGGCTCAATGCTGGTTTTGGTTGGCTGTGGTGAAGGAGAAGTTGGGATTTGGAGGATGAGGGCTGAGCTGTAACTCTGCCCAATGTCTCCTGCTTTGAACCTTAACAGACACTTTCCTGGTCACATTGACAGTGCTTTTGAGTTGCCAAGCCCAAAAACCTTGCTCCCCTCTTAGAATTCCTGATTTCCAGAGGGTACCTGATTGCTGGAATTAAGACTATTTTCCAGCTTCTCTTGCTGATAAGTGTGGTCATATGACTAATTTCTGGCCCATTGGTTAGGATGTCAATGGAAGAGTGACACGGAAGCTTCTAAGGACGTTGCTTAAGAGGTAACTAGCCCCCGCATCCCACCTTCCCTTTTTCTCCCACCATGAAGATGATGTCCATGCCCTAAAATGGCAGAGTAGGAAATTGGGAGAAGCTACATCAGTACTGGATGTCTGAATCCAGAGTCTCACATGACAGAAAGAAGCTGATATCTCCTCTAAGCCGTTTTTCCCCCCAGGTTTCTTACAGGAGGCTAAACCTAATTTTAATTTGTAAATTCATTTTATCCCTTCAAAATTTACCTGCTTGTGTTAATTGCCCCAGACCAGAGCGGTTCTTCCTACGAGGTGGAGTCTACCCAATACATTTGACTAATTCAAAGTTTACTGGAGTCTTCACTCTTCTGAACAAGTAGTTTAAAAAGAACTCTCTTTCAAAAAGAAATGCAGTCCTCTTCTCATTGTTTCTGAGGATTCCTGGTGTGTGTGTATGTGATGGAGTGAGGGACAAGCTTACATCCTACATGTCAATGCCCATCACCTCTTTCTCTGCCTTGGCCCCTGGTTTTTTCCCCTCCATCATGTCTGAGGATTCCCTCACTGGTACTCTGTCTACTGCCTTATCTCCATGGCTCCCCCCAAGCATGGACATAGCCCCCTTCCTCTACTTCTCAAGGCACCTCTAACATGATGCTAATGAATTTTTAGTGTATAATGAATTTTTATTGAAGGTTTGGGAATACTACAGTATAATTCCAGCACAGACAAATGAAAAACTTAAAACTGGATTTCCATCATCACTGTTGTTGAAGCTCTTCACTTATATCCTCTCAGTGATAGGGCGGCTTGAATGCTGTGGGCTGGCATCATCCAAAAGCTCACTCTTTTGCTGGCTATCACTCCTGGATTCCTGGGATTGTTGCTCCCAGTGAGCTCCCCATCCACTGCCACTATTCTTAGATTATTCCTCTCAATAAACTTCCATCATTTGTGCCAATCCAGAGAAAACTGAAAGCACCCACCTTTTTTTATTATTATGCAGAACTGTTGGGTTCTCTTTGTCACTCCCTCCCCATTCCCAGCCCTGCCCTTGACCTTACCTTTCATAACCAAGAGGTTTGTTAGAGTATTTCTTAAAACTGAAGACTGGTTCTCTTCTAAAATAAAATGGGCATTAATAGCAGACACTTTAAAAAATAGTTCTTTTCTTTCTCCCTCATACATCCCTGACCCTTTTAGGCATGGATCCATGTGCAGTTAATAACTTTTGGGGGGTCATGGGGGAGATGGAAGGGGTTTGGACTAGGCAGAACTGATGAGAATTCTTATTTTACCATTTATTAACTGTGTGCTCTTGGGCAAGTTACTTAGCTGTTTTTGTCTTTTTTTCCTCACCTGTAAAAATAAGAATAATATATTCTGCATTATAGGGTGGCCGTGAGAATTAATGTGATGGTGTGTGAGGAGGGCTTAACACTACAGGGAGGGTCTCAAAAGTGAAAACTCTGGATCTTGAGGCAAGGGTGGGGGTTGGGAGAAGGGGATAGAAAAGTTTTGTAAGTTGTTAATTTATAATAAATCCCCAAAGAGAGATTCTTTCAAATGCATACTTATTAAAAAAAATTTATCAACAGGGGAAAGCTTCTTAGGAGGGCAATGGAAAAATTTTTAGCATCAGGCTGATTTTCTAATATTTGAGCAAAGTTTAGAAGGAGCGGTCAGTAGAAAACAGTTCTTTGTCCCTGGACTCAAGGAAAATCCCACTATCTTGATGAAGCTCTGTCTCATCACTTGTGAAATGAAGAGTACCGACCGCCCTCTGAAATTCCATATACCTTGACATCTGTGCCTTTTATGGTATACTGTGAATGAAAACATTTTACTCGCTGTTTGCTCAGTATAGATTACATTTAAGACACACAAATTTTTTTCCTTCCTTAATGTCACTGCAGTGAGAGTAGGCTGGAATTAGGTTGGGGCTAGGTACTTTTCTTGGTGGGCTGTTTTCTTGGTGGTGTTTAGACCAAAGCTCTCATTTTACCATAGAGTCATCTGTCCTAGCAGCATCCTAATGCATGGGCGGTGTCCTTGGTGCTGAACCACAGGCCGCGAGTCCAGTAATCAACACCCAAGATGAACACCTCTGCTTTTGATGAGAGAGAGAGAGAGAGAGAGAGCAGAAATCAGACACATGACACGTTTCCTGGGTTGTTCATTTTGTTTTGTTTTCTTTGGAGGGAGTGAGGGAGAGAAGGTGCTGATCAGAGAAAGTCCTAGAAAGAAGAAGATTCTTAAAAATACAGCTGTGGTGATGCCCATGGGGTGTGTGCTGCCCAGAGCTGTTCAGGGCTTCCCTGTGCTGTCATGGGGATTAATTACTCAGTGTTTGTGTCACTCTGAGCTAAGCATGTGTGGGGAGCTAAGACTCAGATGCTAAACTATTTTCAAAATGATAAGTGTCGTGTTAGGGTCTCTCAGTGGTGGGGCCCCCTTCATGTGAAATCACATCTCCAGAGCACTTATTTGAACTCTACGAATGACATTTTGCCAAAATATATTGACTACTTTTTGCTAAAACATTTTAAGCTGAAATTAAATTTGCAAAGTGACGTTTCAGAAGAATACATTGGAAATGCAGGGAGAATTGGAGTCAGTGGGATCTTTAAGAAAGTTCCCTTCTGTTTCTGTGTCCTTCCTCTCTTCTTTCCCCACAGCTCCTTTTACTTTCTTATGCTGAGTCTACATAAGAAAAATAGACCTTTCCATGATAAAAAGTCTTTATTGGCAGATTGTTTATTTAACCATTACTTATTCCGTATCTTCTCCATTCAAAGCGTTAGATGTGACTTATTTATCTTTGTAGTCATCAGAGCAGGTAGGATTGCATCGCATTCATTCATTCAACAAACATTCACTGACCACCCACTCTGTGCCAGTCCCTGGGCACAGAGTGATGTCTTGTGGAGCTTCAATTCATTGCTCCCATGGAGTAGGGGCCCCCGCAATACCAGTGGATTGGTTTCTTGAATCAAAAAACATAAAATCAAAAAGTCAAAAATTGTAAAATTCTTAGATTCTTTTATATGCACCAGATACATGCATCTGTTTTTATTAATTCAAAGTAGA
Organism: Leptonychotes weddellii; assembly: GCF_054177405.1. NCBI lineage: Eukaryota > Metazoa > Chordata > Mammalia > Carnivora > Phocidae > Leptonychotes > Leptonychotes weddellii. Next base: position 182,718,509 of record NC_138369.1, on the reverse strand, counting down.
TCCTCATGACCATCACTTGTTTCTGTTTATATGTAATATAAATTATCTTGCCCTTGTTTTTAGTTAGGTTTTGCACGTTAGTTCAATCTTTCCTAGGTGAAAAGATGCTTCCTTGTTTTCCTGTCTTGCTCTGAAGAAGTAGATTTGTTTCCTGGTTGAAGCTGGTCCCAGGTAATCCTCAGGGTACAATGCATCTTCAAGTGGTTCATTGAAAATGTTATTGTCATTTAAAAACTCCCCATGTCTGAAGGAAGATTTTGGGGCTAAAAAATAATATATACATTATTACTGATATAGTCTAGTTTGGAAAACAACATCATATGAAATGCTTATAAATTGGTTTGTATGAACTCAAATATACCAATCCATACACCTCTTTAATTTGCTGAGCACTTAGGTGCTTTGTAAGTACTCCATGCATGGTAAGTATTATTTGAATACTTGGATTATACATTTTGTCTCTGGATCTTTTTTGCTTTCTGTGGCATGCATACCAGTTCTCAGGAATCTTGAAGGACTACATGTGGCAAAGTATAGGTCTGTACTTGACATTCACATTTAGGCAACTGCTCAGTTATACCTGAATTGTTTTGCAAAACCCCAGTAAATCACCATGTGGCATTCGCAGCATATTTCTCAACAGAAGTACCATTATGCCCACTTTCTACAAATGTCGGAGGCTTACTGGGGGCAGAGACAGAGTCTTACTCACTTTTGGGTTTCCAGCATCTGGCGCCATGTTTGCTTGTGGTACATGAATGACACTCTCTGTCTTTGTGAATGTCCCCTTCCATCCCTCCACCTCCCGTTTTCCTTTGAACTCTTCAGGGTTCAGTTCAAATGTCACAATCTCAGTGAAGCCTTCCTCCAGTGACCCCCTCCCCCCGCAGAACTTACTTGTCCCTTCTCAGAATCCCACTTTCAACAGATGACTCCTATCACGTTTCATTTCCATGAATTGGTGACATTTTTCTGGTGCCCCTGTGAATTTCTTGAGGGAAGAGGCTCTGATTCACTTACCTGTGTATGCCTACTACCTAGTCGAGTACCTGAAGCCTGGTTGTATCATGATATAATTTTAAAAAAACTTTAAAAAGATTTTATTTATTTATTTGAGAGAGAAAGACAGAGCAGGGGGAGAAGCAGACTCCTGACTGAGCAGGGAGCCTGACGTGGGGCTCCATCCCAGGACCCTGGGGCCATGACCTGAGCCAAAGGCAGACGCTTCACTGACGGAGCCACCCAGGTGCCCCTATCATGTTACAATTTAGTTGAACAAATCCGTATTTGTTAGAGTTGCACACCACCCCAGGAAAAATTAGTATAACTCGTGATGTAGCTGAGCTCTAAAGGCCATAAAACCTACCACTGTGGGTGATATAATTTCTAGGCAGAAACTCTTTCTGAAGTTCAATGTTGGAAAGAGAAATGTCCAGATGGGGGCGGCAGGGGATGATAGAAGGGGTATGGGGTGCGGTGCGGAGTCAGAGGACCTAAACAAACCCCAGGCACTTCCAAGAGTCATAACAATGACCAAGGGGAGGAGTTTCAGGACCCGGGATGAGGATGTGTGTTCCTCAAGAAGGACAACCATTGACACGTGAGGGACAGCCACCACATTTGGAAACCAGAGTGCTTGTCGGTGCAAACCCACCCGGTCTCCCTCTCTGCCGGGCCTGTGGTGTTTGGAGGAGCCAGGGAGTGGTGGGCTGGGTCCCCTGTGGGAGACTCCAGGGCCCCAGCCTGGCTCCCTGGGGCTGCAGGGTGGGCAGCCCGTGAGGCAGCCCCCGGATGCCTGGTTTGCTCTGTGCCCCGGGGACGGATAACTGTGTGTGCCCAATTCACCAAGTCAGGAAGGGATGTCCAGACATTCCTCTGTGGCAGTCACGTGCCTTAGGCTGAGTGAGAGGAAAGGGGTGACACGTGTGTCCGGGATGACTTAGTCACAGTGCAAAATCAGCCCCATCTTGAGGGCCTTTGAAGATACGGCAGCTGGCTGCTGACTTCAAATCTGTGGCTGTTTCTTGAAGCCTCTGACTTGTGGCCCGACTGGTCGGTTTTGCTGAAAAGGCCGAGCGCCGGCATGCAGTGCTGGCTCTTCAGTGTGATAATCCTAAACAGCCGGAAGTTGCGGTGAGGCAGAGTGGGGTGCTGGTGGCCTCCCGGCTAGACCCCCGCACACTCCACGCTGTCCCGCCCTGTGGCAGGAAGCCACATCCTCCTGGTGAGCCCTTCCTCCCGCTTTGTTCTCTTGGGTCAAACTTGAAAAAGAGAGAGATACCCCTTCTGGTCATCTGGGGGGCGGGGGTGGGGAGACCGAAAGGGGCAGAGGCAAGAATATATATGGAAAGACAGGATTGCGGAGACAGATGAAGTCCGGTGACGGCTGGCGGCTCTGTCTTGCGGCCGTCCGGCAGAAGGCCGGGAGGAGGGGAGCATAAACAGAGGCATCTGGTCCCCCAGCATGGAGCGGCGGGTCCGTGAACCGTGGCAGATGCAGCCTCAGCTGTGATTGGGCATGAGGCATCGGTGTCCAAGCCTGGGTCACGCGCAGGGCCCGTTTTCCCTGTGACAGTGCGGTGTCAAACTGCCATTCTTTCTTCCTGGGGCGGTTTTTTTTTCCTCTGAAATCTGCCAGCTCTCGGAAGCAGCATCGACTGGGCCCCCCGGGTTCACAGGCTGGAGGAAGCGGGCAGGGACAAGCCGTGAGTGACATCCAGAGAGGGACGCTGGAGGGCGAGCGGCAAAGCCAGGGGCAGGCAGGGAAAGACGGGGCAGAGAGAGAGGGCCTCTTGGGCAGAATGGAGTGTGGACGAGGCACATGTGAGCAGATTCTGCAGAAGGACATTTTCAGGCTTTGCCTGTGAGGGGTAAGCAGGCCCCCTGGGGAAAGACTGCAAGTGTTCTTTATCAAAACTTAAGGAGAAAAGCCGTGGTGTCAAGTTTCTAAAAAAAAAAAAAAAAATCCATATATTCATGAAGGAAACCAAAAGAATCAGTACGTCTGAGTAAGGAACTCTGTGTTCTGGCAAAAATGTCACTTCGCTCTTCCAGCCCTTTGGCGTGTTTAATGGATATGACGGCCCTCACCCCAAGGTTTGTCTGCGGGGAGGCGGGGCCTCTGCCGCTAACAATTCTAAAACCTTTTTCCTCTTTGGGGTTTGCTCAGTTTCCCTCTCTCTCCTTAGGAAGATGAGAATTGTTATTATTTTTTTTTGTAAGATTATTTATTTATTTATTTGAGAGGGTAGGGGGAAGAGCAGAGCGGGACAAGCAAACTCTGAGCTGAGCACAGAGCCCGACATGGGGTTCGATCTCACGACCCTGAGACCATGACCTGAGCCGAAATCAAGAGTCTGACACTTCACCGACTGCGCCACCCGGGCGCCCCGGAAGGAGAGAATTATTGCTATAACTTGGTTTATTTAAAAAACCAGGCGACCAGGTTAGGTTACTTTTCATTTGTTTCTGAAAGCCCAGAGATGGGGGATGAGGAGACGTTGCCGCAGTCCGGCTCTCAGAGGAATATTTTTTATCCATTGGTGGAGTCTGTGTTGGTGAAGGCCATGTGTCTCACGAACCTTCCATTCCATACTGGAAGCTTTTGTGTTTTGCTTTTCCTGTTCTCCCACCCTTTTCTTTTCCCCTTTAGTGTCACGTCCCTTGTGGTGTTCCTTCTGGGTTTTTCTTATTTCCTCATCCAGCCGGGAGAGAATAATAAGACAGACATGTGTTAGAAACCTCTAGGCAAAAACGACTTCCCAGTTCTGGATGAGGAGACCCTGACAAACACCCTGGGGATGGGAATTCTTGAGGGGCCTTGTCTCAGAACCCTGGGGACGTGTGCTGGGGTCGTGCTTATAGTTGAAAAACAAACAAGCAAACAAACAAATGAAACTTACTCCTATTTCTTACTGTAGTCTGATTTCTTTTTTTTTTTTTTTTAAGATTTTATTCATTTATTTGCCAGGGAGAGAGAGAGACAAAGGCAAAGGGAGAAGCAGGCTCCCCACTGAGCAGGGAGCCCAATGCGGGGCTCGATCCCAGGACCCTGGGGTCATGACCCGAGCCAAAGGCAGACGCTTAACTGACTGCCACCCAGGTGTGCCCATAGTCTGATTTCTGTTTAGCCCAGATTGATTCCTTACAAGTGTGGATTCCTGGGCCCCCAAATCCTAGAATTTCCTGTCATGAGAGAACCTACCCCCTTTCCCTTCTTCCCGATTTTCTCTCTTTAGATACAGTCCTCCGCCCTCTGTCTTAGACTTTGTCTCCATATGTATTCCAGACCTACTCCAAAGTCCCGTCGGACTCTTCAGCTCGAGCTTGCTTTTCCCCATCTCTCTCTTCATCTCTGTGTTTCACACTTGCCCTCTGGTCCTGCTGTATCTCCTTCCCTGCTTCTCTCTTCGTTTCTAAGGGGCTGGGTCAGCTATTGGTACTCCCCTCTGCGCTTTTTCCCACTCAGACTCTTTGAAAACGGGACATGGGACAGTGCTCTGACACCGTAAAGGTGTCTTGGTCTCCGAGTAGGAGAAAGCAAACAAATGCATGGGCTCGAATTGCACACGGATGAGCAGCACTATTTCTAACTGCTGTGCAATCAGGTGCAATCGGGTGCCTGAGCCATGTGTTTTCAGCTGAGTTTGTGCCTGTCCGGATGAGGGTTTTTACTTGCCCTAAGCGAACTGTCCTGGAGAAGACCATCTCTGCACTTCTTATCCCAGGGCGTATAATAAACAGCAAACTTGCACACCGCTGTTGGCCCAAGGTGCTTTCCCTCTGCACACATCTGGCCCCTTGATACATTGTGACAGTGTTCCGGGACCAGCACGGAGCCTGCACGCGCTGCTCGGGATCTGTTCTCAAGTTGTTGTAGAGACCCCGCCGTATGATGACAATTAGGAGCTGTTAGTGTGCAGATGAGGCCCACGAGTGGCAGGTGGCGGGAACGGGCCTCAATTAACTAACAGGCACCAAATCCCTTCCTAATGAGGCTGGGCCACCCAGATGAGCCAGGAGGCATGTGTCAGTGACAGCAACAGAGGATTTGAACTGGATGGTGGAGGGGGCGGGGTGGCTGGTCAACAGGTACCTGGCTCAGCCGCAGAAACAGCCCTTTTGGTTTTGTGGCTCAGCCAGCCGGGGACAGTGGCATGCAGGGTGGCGGGGTGCAGGGGTGCAGGGGTGCAGGGTGGGTTCAGTTTTGTACGTTGCATCTCCCTGGGTGGCCCCTGGGTCAGTTCAACTCCTAAGTGGGGAAGGGTGAAGAATGAGTCCATCTCCCGGGATAAGGGGTGCATGAGCTGTGGCTGGCCAGAGAGCAAGGTAATGACTGTCAGGAACTTAATAAAGGGCCATTGTCTTGAGTGGCATTTGAATTCCAAATCAGACACCGTAATAATAATGCTGCGAGCGTCACATCGGATTCTGTAGCTAAGGACCAGGTGCCGCGTCCCTTGCAAATCTTCTGGGGCTTTGTGTGGCTGCATCATCTGAATTTATACAGGACCGAAACTTGCCTGGCTTACTGAGAGCTTTTAAGAATTAAAAAAAGAAGAAGAAGAAAAAACTTTCAGGAGCACGCAAAGGGTTAGCAGGGTGGCATTGCTAGAAGAATCTTGTGTTCCTCGGTTGCTCCGATCCCTTATCTTAAATGGCTCACCAGAAAGTTTTGAGGCTTACAGGAGCACAATCCATTGCTCTGGAGTGCGAATCTCCCTGGTTTTTTCTAGCATCCGGAATGAATGGATCTCTCTCCAGCTGTGCTTTCATCGTTCTGCTGAGGAGTGAAGGACTGTGTTTTCCTGGGGCCACAGCTTGCGTCCTAGGAGTCTCGAAAGGGGCCTTTGTGTGTGCACACTTCCCTAATCACAAAGCGAGATTCTGGAGGGTGGGTGAGAACTGTGTTTGAAACCGGTTATTTGCAATTCTTCCCTCCTCTTTTCATCTCTTGCAGCACAAAAGTAGTGTTAAAAAGGGGATGACTCCTTCAAAGTCAGGCACAGAAGCAGAATTGGGGATGTGGCTGCCCCTTTGTCCACATGTGTGACAGTGTTTGGCTAATTTTATGAACCATATGTGCCGGGCTGCAGAGCCCAGAGACAATGGGGTAAACCAAGAACCCACCCGGGACCATCACACATTTCCCTCCTACTGTCGTTTCTGATCCAAATAGTATTCAATCGAACATTTTTCTTCTTTCTCTAGTTTTGTTGTTATAACAGCATATGTCTCAAAAGAGGATTCTCCTTTGAAAAGGGGGGAGTTTTTCAACCTCTATACAGCCAGTCAGTTTTATCTTTGTGTGTTTGCGGCTCTGTGACTTGGACAACCGAAGGTCCTCTTTAAAGTCTGCACCATAGGTTTGCATTCGTGGTCCTGAGTGTCACGCCCTCACGTCCTCACCACATCTCCTGGGTGACCGTTGGGTTATAAGCAAGAAGATGGTAGACATTATATTTTCTTTCTCCTTTCCTCCTCTCTTCCTCTGTCTCATTCTCTTTCTTTGGGGCAAGACCCAGCTCCAAAACCACTTCCGGTCAAATAAATCTTTGCTCTCCCAGAAGCTCTGTAGGAAATGAAAGCTCTCCTTCTGAGCGACATCGAATGTCTTCCAAAGCAACGTGAGACATGTCCTGCCATGTCTGTTCTGACTTCTCCTCGGCCCCCCATGCTTCTCCCATCTCGTACTGCCCTTGCATCATCCCTGTGAGAGGGCCGGGGGTTGGGCAGGTATTCTTACGTGTACCCAATTTATGGAGGAGAAAAGCAAGCCGCAGACAAGGCTCAGCAATTTGCTTAAAGCTTCACAGCTCATTTTTAGAATCCCGATGTTTTCATTCGGATTCCTCTAGAAGCTGACTTGGAGACAAAGCTTTGAGGCAAATAGTTTATTTGGGAGATGATCCGGGAAATGCTGCAGGAGAGTGGGGACCAGGGATGGGGAAAGAGAAGGAAGCCAATTAAAAATGCCTTATTCGGTGAGTTACCGCAGAGAGGGGCAGGTGGGGGGGACCAGTGAACCCTCTTGGGGGCAGAGAAGAAGTCCCCAGAGTTATTCCAACCCCAAAGTCTTCATTGGTTGAAACTGCTTCTGGGACATCATGCTCTGGTCAATGCAGGTCAAGTGTGGCCTCAAGGCCAGAAAAAGCCTTCTATTAAAGGAGCACTCTTTGGAGGAATCTTCAGAATAGGGAAATTGCCTTCTGGATTCCTTGCCTGGTTTTGAGAGGCAGAGGGAGAGGGAGAGAGAGAATCTCGAGCAGATTCTGCACTCAGCATGGAGTCCGACTTGGGGCTCGATCTCACAACCCTGAGATCACATCCTGAGTCAGACGTTTAACCGACAGCGCCCCCCTCCCAGGCTCCCCTTTGACACATTTTCTTAGTATGATATGCAATGCTTAAGAAGAGACACTGCATTCCAACACCCCTAAACTTTGAATTTGATGAATGAATAAATCCAGATAATTTTCGTTACCCATGTTTGTGGACAGAACCAGTGGTATGGCCTATGGGGTTCCTCGTGTAACATTAGTTAACTTTCCACGGATGGATGGATTTAATTAGAATCGTAAGTTTTAGCACTGGAGGGGAACTCAAAAAATGCCTGGCTCTGAAATAAGACAGGGTTTACCATCATTTTACAGATGATGCTCTGAAAACTAGAAAAGTTACCTCTCGAGTGCCCATTGAAGAAGGTGTCCCTATGTCATTATGTCCATATTCCCAGGTTCGCACAGCTGAGCCAATGGAAATTTCCTGTCAAATGCCCAAGCTATCCTTAGGTTTGTTTTCTCCTCTACCTCTTAGATTCTATGTTTGCTCCCTTCTCTTGCCCTCTGAACCCTAACTTGATTGATCTAGAACTCAATAACCAAAGACTCCCAAGCTAAAATTTCCTTTCAGCCAGAGGTACGCAGTGAAGGTTTAATGTTGCCTTTCCATGGGTGGGAATAGAGAGACCCCGGATTTTTAGCATTTACTCATTTCTGTGGTGCAAATACTCCTACCATGGATTTTTTTTTTTTTTTGAGCCTCTAACCGAATGCCCCTAAGTCCGGAGTTGGGAAGAGATGCTCACAATTGGTGCTGGTGCAAGCCAACTCCACGTACCACCACCCCAGTCCCCAAAGAGCTGAACCGGCTACCTCACTGGGGAATCTCCCAGCCCGAAATATCTGCCAGCCCCCAACCCCCCACCATCCAAATCTATGTCCCCGTGACCTCACCAACCCCAGTCCCCATTCTCTCCAGCACTTCTAGATGGGGACTTGGTCCCTTCAAAGTGTCCACCTAGGTAGGACAGCTGCCTGGGGAAGGGGAAGCGAGGGAGGCGTCGTCCACCTCCCTCTCACCGTGTGGTGACTGATGGGTCTGCAGGTCAGGTTTGTGTCTTTCAGCCTATTAGGTTCTACAGGGTTGCCTCGACCTCCCTCCGAATCTTTCTGCAAGGGATGTCTTTGTTCATACAAAGTTCATACAACTCTGGGACAGGAGTAGGATGAAATGCTGACACAGCTCATATTTTGTACCTACTTATGCTTGCTCAGTTATAGCCAGGACCATGCCCAGGACTCCTCCTCAGGGCAGCCTTCTGTGATGCCCCCCAGGGTAGATTTCTCTGTTGTTGCTGTTCACAGCCCCGGGTTCTTTTCCATGGGAGCCCTTGGCTCATTCTTTAATGTGATTACTTAATTGTCCCTCTCCCGCACTAAGTCCTGTGAGAGAAGAATCTGTCCATTTTGGCTGCCTGTGGTGTCCCCAGTCCCCAGCACAGTGCCTGGCACATAGTATCAATGGATGTTCGTGTCATGCCAGAGGGTTTCTGGCTCTGGTAGTTTTGAAAAGCTCTGGAGGTGATTCTCATGGGCAGCCATGGATGAGAACCACCATTCTTCAGGAAGGGCCCTGAGGAGTCATGAAGAGAGTGCTCTTCAAACTTATTGCATCCTGCCACCCTGACGCCAAGACAGCACCCCCAGAACAGAGTCTCTGAGGTGGGACCCACACATTAGTAATTTTAAAACTTCTGTAGGTGATTCCAAGGTGCAGACAAAGTTGAGAACCACTGCTAAACATCCTGTTTCCCTTCATCTTCCGCATCTCTCCCACTGTGGTCAATTAGATCAGAAATCTGCTGTTGAGAAATATTAGCCCTTCCCCCACCTCCACGGTCACCCAGCCCCCCTGGCGGTAGGTGTGGCAATGGAGATGGCCTTGGAACTTTGGCCATGGGATGTTGGTGGAGGTCCACCAGCAATCAAGGGCCTTGAAAAGCCCTTGCAAGATTGGGTTTGCCCCCTTGTGCTTTTATGAACAGTAAACAAACAAACAAACAAAAAACAACCCATGCAGAACAATAGTAAAAATGGTAACACTAGTAAGAAGAACTTGTGTGGCCAGCCTGTGGGTTCAAGGAGGCTGAGGGACAGAGGGACACATGGAGCAGAGCTGCTTCCGCTGAGCACCAGACCTGCCCTGGGACACAGAGTCACCCCAGCTGCTTCTGCCCGAGACTCAGCCGCCCAGGCGAGCCAGCCCAGATCACCAACCTCAACCTTCCCAGAGACCGGCAGGCACGTAGGTGATAATAAATGACTGGTGTTCAAAGCCACTGAGTTCTTAGTTCACTACACAGCAGCGGCAAACCGATACACTCACTTGTCCACAATAGTTTGCAAATTCACCAAGGGCAGAACCTCTATGATCTTAGTTTCTTCACTGCTTCTCCAGGAAAATCTCCAGAAAAAGAAAGGTGACCAATAGGCAGACTTTCAACTGGTTTATAAAGTTACACTCTATATGCATCCCATGTCATTTGGGTTGATCTCCCTCAGTTAAGTTTATGGCTGGGGCCTGTGTGACCTCGGGGTGGAGGACTGGAGGATTACAGAATCACACTCTCCAAGTGAGAGAAGACTGTGATCACACCGCTGCTTCACGTAATCAGAGTTCTCCAGGGTCATCGATATGGCCTCAAGGTGTTGAAAAAGTCAGCCTCCCTTCTTCCTATTGGCACTAATTGCTCATATGTTCATACTTTACCCCTTTCCCAAACGTAAGGGCATGGTTTAAGAGGATGTTCATTCATCTTGTTGCAGTACATTTATCTGAAAATTGTCAACAAATGAGATATTTTAAATGTCACCATAAGCCAGAAAATATCAATAAGTCCTTGTCCCCAAATATGAGTAGAATGAAATGAAAGGCTGGAAGTCACATATGGATGCTTTTCTCCTTACCTCCCTGGTGACCTCGATGTACAAAGTCCTTCGCATCTCCACTATGAGCCCCAGACTAAAGGGAGGTATTCTCACGTCCTATGGGAGCTTGGGCTTGGTCTTTGCCTTGTCATTTTGTGTTGAAGTAGTGTCCCCCGGACAAACTGGCTACCCATATCTCAGCTCCCTAATGGGGTAACCCCAACTTGGGGTCTAGCCAAGGAAGAGTTCTGGGGTGGGATGCCATGAACTCCCTGAGGTTGGAGGCAAAAGCGTGTGCACGCAGGCACACGTGAGCACTATTTTGTGGAGGAGGTGCATAGTTCTCATTACATTCTTAAGGAGATCAGTGGCTTCCTAACTGGTGAAGACCCATCACCCTAGTGGCAAGTCCAGTGCAAAGGAGAATCTTACCCTCCAAGCAATTAATTATCCTCCAACTTCTATAATTCCAGGGGCTCTAAGGAACGAGCATGATAGTGGTAGTAGCATTTACCGGGTATGACTGTGTGCTGGGCATTCTTAGTGCTGTATGTGTTATGCCTAAGTTAATGCCATTTTACAGATGGGCCTTGTGAGGTTTAGAGATGAGGACTGTCTGACTTGAAGCTCAAGCTCTTAACCATAGTGTGTTGAGCCTCCTGCGGAAGAGTCTCAGAACACACGTTGCTGGCCCCCAAAGAGTCACACAGCCAACTGAAACACAGCACCAACTTGCAACCTAAATGCTAAACCCCCTTATTCGATTGCATTTCCCCAAATAAAAAGGGAAAGGAATTGGCCAGAAGGACTCCATAGTTCCACGGGTTTTTGTTCCGAGAACATCAATGTCCTGTCCATTTGTGAACCTGGAATTTGGGAGGAGGATCTCCCATGGTGACACTCAGATACTCCATCGTGAAAGACCCTGCTGTGTAGGGAAAAGTTCAGCACCGTGTAGCCGCCTCCCTTCCTGGAAGGTGCCCTCTGAACTGCTCCTGTCTGCACTGGCCACATGTGAGTCTCAGGTAACTACCTGCCAGGGTCCCCCCGCAACCCCCCGCCAAGTTTCAGCCTCTGTAGCTGCTGCCTCTTGTGCTCCTTTCCCAGCCCTTCCAGTGTTTTCTCTCGTCCCCTCTTGACATTGCCATCCTGATTTCTCCCTTGGCGTAGACCCAGCTTCCAAGTGCTCTTTGGAGTCAAGAACTGCACGCAGAACCTGGACCCCTCTCCAAGCAAATCTCCCGCCCTTGCACTTCTGGTGGATTCTGTCTCCTGCTCTTTTATACTGCTCCGGCTACAGCAGGAGGTCATCTCAAAGTCCTCTTTGGAAAGAGATTGGTGTAAATAAATTCAACAAGTAAATGAAAATAATCCCGGGCTGTTGTTTATGGCTCTGTGACCACTTTGCTCTTGCTCTTGGTCTCTTGGGGCCTATGTCACCCCCAAATTCCAGAGGAGGTTTCCTCTTGTCCCCACTTTGGGCAGCCGCAAAACATCTTTCAAAGGTGTGGGATATGGAGCACTTTTAAATAAGGCTTCTCAAGCTATGCCCTTAGGAAACCAAAATTCGTTCCTTCAGTCCATCAGTCAATCAACAAACATTAATCGAGTACCTGCTATGTGCCAGGCACCATGACAGGCTTCGGGAGTAAAGAGGAGTCTAAGAGGTAATTCAGGCCCTCAGAGGATTTCCAGTCTGGTTGGGGAAATGTCCCTTCCTCTGGGGTTCACCCTCCTACTGAGCCTGCTAAAGAGCATGTGGGTTAGCGACACATAGAACTCACGTGCTGCTTGCTTCTGACACATATCAGTTGAGTTAACTTGGCCAAGTCACTTCATCTCTTTGAACCCAGCTTTCTCATCTAGTAAGTGAGGGGCCTAGAACTTACTTCAGAGACATATGGACCCCATGCGTGCAAAGCTCTTGTCACCGTACCACACACAGTGGCTGACTAAGGATGACCAATGTCCCATGAGCCTCTCCTCTCTGCCAGTGTCTGTTTCCTTAGCTTCGGGGACTCCGTGCTCTCTCTCTCTCTCACGTTCTCTCTCTCAAATAAATAAATAAATACATCTTAAAAAAAAAAGAATAATGCTTCCTATTTTAAAGCCATTAATTTAGGTGCATTTTAGCAACTTCTGCCGCCATCCCAAGTAAAAAAAAACAAACCCACAAAAAACACCCCATAACTATTATAGCAACTCTCTATGGGTTGTAAGTATGTGTTTTCAATGGCCGTTACGATCCTGTTTCTACTCCCTCCCTCCTCACCCTCTTCCTTCATTCACAGGCACCCCCAAGTTTTCCTGTCACCATTAAGCTGTGGATTCCCAAATTTTTCAAAGCTTTCCAAAGACCAGGATGAATGCACTTCATTACAGAACTTATATACTAGAAGGCTAGGAACCTGGGGGACACATGTGGTTTTAGGGATGCCTGTGGGTGCTTAGGGGTGTGATGTCCAGCGCCTTGCATGTGGTCCGGTGCCCCCCCCCAACAGCTTTCTGAGGAGGGTGTGCGTTTCCCCAGCATTGAGGGGCAGGCCTTGTGTCTGCCCACATCAGCTTGGACCGTTGGGTGGTTTCCGCACTTGTTCTTGGTTGGACTAACTTCGGGGTGGGAGGGGGGAGTGGACATGGATACACGGTGTTAGTATGGAGGTTTGTGCAAGGAAGAACTGGGGAGTGGTGGGGAAAGGAGAAAGCTCAGCTGTCTGCTCCTTCCACTTTAGGGGCACTCCTCAGATCCCCGAGCACGGAGGCCCCATCCAGGTCAGTGTGGGATGTCCGGCTCATGAGTAAAGACTGCTGTGTTGTCTCCTCTAAGGCACCCCAGAGGGCAGCCAGGGACCATGTCTCTGTGGTCCCCGTGACAAGGGCAGGCAAGGGCACTCACAGCCCTCTCCCCTCATTAAATTCGGTAGCTACAGGGCCCGGTGCTTCCCCTTTTTGGAGTGGCCTGATGAAGCTTCTGGGCCACTCCTCAGAATCATGTTTCCAAACGCATGAAATAAAAATACTCAGGATGACAAAGGAAGCCAAGTCTATTGAAATGCAGGGCTGAAATATTTTGAAAAGCCACATCTATGATATATAATTATGTATTTCTTTAAAAACACACATTAAATGAGATCCAGTGGCAAGTCTCATATGTTTGTGATTTTGAAATAGGGACATGTAAACAGGATGTTGAGAGATTTCCAACAACCACAACATGACTTGAATCCATCAGCAATTTTGATTGGTGGCAGAAATGCCTATGGTTTGTGCCCTACATTTGTAATCAAGTTCAAAATTTCAGTTAAGGGTTAGTGCAAATGAAGATGTCATTTCTCCCCAGCTAAGTTCGTGCAGCCAAGTGTAAGCACGCCTGCTGAAGACCTATGAGGCTTGTTACAGGTCAGATTGTGTGTTCCCAAGTTAATATGTTGAAGTCCTATCTCCCAGACCCTCAGAATGTGATTTTTTTTTTGAGAGAGAGAGAGATTTTAGAGAGAACAATTGTTGTGTAAGGTACTTACTTTATGGTACTTTGTTACTGCATCCCTAGCAAACCCATGCATGGACTTAGGGTGCAGGGAGTCAAGATTTTAGCTCTAGAGCACAAGAGCTGGGTTCCAATCCCTTCCCCATGCTCACCAGCTGCACAAGTCCAGAAAAGTATCACCTCTCTGGGTCTCAGTTTCCCCGTTACACCATGGGGACAGCCAGAACACCTGTCTCGGGGCTGCCAGGAGGCTGGGCTGTGTGGCAAAGGGCTTCACAAGTGGTAAAAGCACTATGTGTACGCTCCTTGTTTAATCACCAAGGGGAGTTTTCTCCTTAAGTTTTGAGAAAGACTAAAAGTGGAATCCATCCTTTTAAATGCCCCTGCCCCCCAATTTTCTGCCCGAGAAATTTGGTTTCATCACAGATGTCGTCTTTCCTTCCACCCCAAAGCTCTCTCGTTTAGGTGCGCAATCGATTCCGGGGAAGACCACGCTCACCACAGTTTTTAAACAACATCTGCGAGGCCGTTGTGAAATTCTTGGCACCAAAACAGAGACATTGTGCTTAATTGCTGGGCAGTGGCATGATTCTGACACATACAATCCCTGGTTCGACATCGCCACTAGCCAAAAGTCACCCGCGAAACATGTTTTCTTAAACATGACTGATCAATTGTTACCTTCCAGCTTCTGCTGCTAATTAGACAACATGAGTCAAAGTTAATTTGGTGGAAAACATTTTTCAACTTAATGACATTTATGGGCAATTAGGCACGTGTGGAAGGGACGCACATTTCCATGTCAGCCTATTTCCCGGGCTTAATAAGAATCTCCTCTTTCCCGGGTGCAGATTTCTCAGTCTCTGAGGAATATGTTTGGTACAGACTCGGTGGGTCCCCTTGTTATGCTAGAAACCAGCAACTGTTTGCATGAAACAAGCTACCACACGGTAATGAGGTGGCAGACGGAGTGAGGCTCAGTGAAGGCTTTTGTGTTGTTTAGACCCATGTCTCGCAGCAAGAAGTTGTGAGCCATGTGCATGGCAAAAACCACTGCCCCAGGCTCCCGTGGCAGATCAACGTGGGCCAAGTTCGTACTTCTCAGCCCGTTGTCAGAAATGGCTTCTGTTGGGGCACCTGGGTGGCTCAGATGGTTAAGCGTCTGCCTTCGGCTCAGGTCATGATCCCAGGGTCCTGGGATCGAGTCCCACATCGGGCTCCCGGCTCGGCGGGGAGCCTGCTTCTCCCTCTGACCCTCTCCCCTCTCATGCTGTTTCTCTCTCGCTCGCTCTCTAAAAAATAAATAAATAAAATCTTTAAAAAAAAAAAAGAAATGGTTTCTGTTATCGATAGATAATATCAACCTGTTTGAAAAGCAGCTAACCACGTAAGACACAGCATTCCTAATTTTTAAGACGATGTGCCTTTGCCTCTGGGTCTTTTTTTTAGGTCAGCAAACCATTCTCGATGGGTCATTTTGTCGTCATGGATTGACACAACCCCTCGCCTGCACCCCTCACATGGAAATCCATCCAGCGTGGGCAGGAGCTGAGAAGCAACGGCCGAGGTACTCGGCTGCTTCTGTCCGGGCTCCGCTCCTGGACCCTGTGGGGCCCTCCTGCACCTGCCTCAGCCAGCATCCACTCTCACCTGGCTCTATCTTCTCTCCAGGAAAGGCTTTAATTAAATTCACATGAACATTCAAGTTCTTTTCCTTTGGAAGGGGAGAGTCTTATTTATGTGTACACACACATACACACACACACAGGTAGTAAATGGTGGTGATTCCTTCCCGCTGGCAGGATGGTTTGTGGGCATAAAGAGCCAAGTGTGAAGGAGAGTGTACCATTCTGGTAATTCCAACGCAACCCAGTGGGCTAGGGTGCTGAGTCGGCCCTTCTCACAGTTAACCAAATTCCCACCCCAGGAGCTAAATGTCTTCCCGAGGGGGCCAGGAATTCGCAGTTCTATAAAACCGGGACTACCAGATGCCCCTGTTGCCCCCAAGATTGGTATAACTCTCATGCTTCACTTAAATATTTAAAATTTTTAATTTTGTTTAGTGTACAACATACACAGACATTGTATATCCAAACATTAAAAAAATTTTTTTTCCGGATCGTGGAAGGGTGGATAAGACTTTCTGTAACAACCTATAATGATAACTTTGGAGAAGGTTTACTCTATACTTCAGTTGTTACAAACTAAGGTAAAACAAAACAGAATGAAACCCTCTAAAATATTATACTAGTAATATTTTAAAGATTTTTTTTTATTTATTTATTTGACAGAGAGAGACACAGCGAGAGAGGGAACACAAGCAGGGGGAGTGGGAGAGGGAGAAGCAGGCTCCCCGCAGAGCAGGGAGCCCGATGCGGGACTCGATCCCGGGACCCCGGGATCATGACCTGAGCCGAAGGCAGTCGCCCAACCAACTGAGCCACCCAGGCGCCCATACTAGTAATATTTTAATATATAAATATTATGTAAGTACATATGTCAGCTGTAAATAATATTAAAATGAGAAGAAGGTACAAAATAAAATACTGATCAGGTTAGAACTTTTAAAATCGGGGGCGCCTGCGTGGCCCAGTTGGTTAAGGTTCTGCCTTCGGCTCAGGTCATGATCTTGGGGTCCTGGCATCGAGCCCCGTGTGGGGCTCCCTGCTCAGCGGGGAGTCTGCTTCTCCCTCTCCCTCTGCCTGCCACTCTGCCTACTTGTGCTCTGTCTCTATCAAATAGATAAATCAAATCTTAAAAAAAAAAAACAACTTTTAAAATCCACCAAATAAATAGCACTCTCTTTTCATAAAACTTTCCAGGAGACCTATGTGGTTTTTTGCTAGCCTGCATTTCAATGGAGAAAATTACAATTTAATTAGACCCAAGTGTCCCAAAGAACCAATGCGGTGAAGAGACCCACCCCATCCCAGGAGGGAAGTCCGCCAGAAACCCTTGGGGAGGTCTTGGTGGGCGCTGCCGACCAGAATCTATGCTTCGGAGGAGTGGGCAATGCTGGGTTAGGCCTCCAGGTACCCCCTGGAGCAGCTGCTAGGGGCTGCCAGAGAAAGGACTTTTCCGTGGAAAATGTCCTTGTGTGGTGTTTCCTCTAGATTGCCAGGAGCTTGGTCGAACCCTCGCAGGCTGTCTGGTTGGGGCAAATTCCTATTCACATCTCTTTCCTCATCTGCAAAATGAAGCTAAAAGTTGAACCGACACAGTATTGTCGGGATGGAGGTTATACGAGCTTGCATATGAATACTGCTTCCAAAGGTGCCCGGCACATCATGGTGGCAATAGTAAAAATAGCAATAATAATAATAATAATAATAATGCTTACAATAGTGCTAAAGGTTAGCTCTTGTTAGTAGTGTGCAGACATCAGCTGTGCTAAGAATGCCAAATGGGGGAATTAGGAGAGCCCGATTTGAGTCCTGGCTAGCTGCTCCATGTTCACCAAAAGCCACAGAACTGCCTTGAGCTTCAGTCTCCCATCTTTAAAATGGAGCTAATGATACCAGCCTCGCAAAGTTGTTGCAACAGAAGAGTGCATACTGACGGCCGGGTGGAGCTGACCTGCCTTAGAGCCAGGGGTCAAGAGAGAAGGGCAGATCTAACGTGGCTTCTCCTTCAGACTTGGCGCTGACTGCAGCCTCCTCTGGGCTTTGCCCTGGACCACACGCTGTTCTCCTGGCTTCCCAACCCTCCCCCACCAGCTCCTCGGTCACATCACAACATGCCCAACTGGTGTCCTTCTCTGCAGGATCCTGCTTCCAGCCAGGTGACAGCAAAATAATCCAGCCATACGTCTTGCTAATGGGGATTAGGGTGCTAATGGGGTCTCCCTCTGGGTTGACATATGTACTTGTGCAGAGGGGCCTTCTGGAGATGATGCTTTTGCCAGAGAAACGACTCTCATGGATGGAGTTTACAGGCAATGGGAGGGACCCCTGCAGTGTGGTCACTTACATGCTCCGTCACACCCGTTCACCTCAACATAAAAATCTGGCCTGAACTCTTCCAACAGACCCATTCTTCTACTCCATTCCCCACTCACAAAACTCAGAAAACTTTTCTTGGAGGACAAAAAAAACCAAAAACGAAAACAAAAAAACAACTCTTAATGAATTAATCAATTCATCCAACATTTCCTGAGCACCTTGTAAAACCATAATGATAATTATCACTTACTAGGCACCCACCATGTACTGAAACTCATACTCACTGCTTTATGTATATTACTTCATTCAATTTCACAACCACCTTAGGAGTGAGGAGATAAGTTTTTTTTTTTTTAAATTGTGGTAAAATACACATAACATAACATTTACCATCTTGACCA